>NC_056731.1:361919897-362519897 GCF_019279795.1 Protopterus annectens | reverse complement strand
GGAAACCTATTCCTTCTCAGTGGGACCTTAATTTTGTTTGAAAAGATTGATTCAGGCTCCTTTTGAGCCTGCAGATTCTGCTTCTTTACAGCATTGTACCTGGAAGACTGTCTTGATCTGATGTTAATTTTCATTCATTCCTTGCTGATGGGTGTCTGTTCCGTCCTCGAAACTGATTTGGCCTTGTAACAAGCTCGTGCCAGCCAAAAAATGCTCGAGCTAAGCTTTTACCCACAATGCCCTTCCCCCTGTTACCTCAGATCTCGTTTGCCGCATTGCCGTAAAGCCATGTCAATCCAGCTCTCAGCTAAGTACTTTGGAAATTTTTCAAACTACGTATTGTTCTTCTGATATTTCTCTCCCTTTTTTATCATTATTTGCCCACTGTACTCTTATTAGTGTCTTTATTGCTGTTACTGTGTTTCTTTCTGTTTTTTAAGTAGTCTTTAATACCATTGTTGGTATAGGCCTTTCCCTCTACACTTGAGGTAACTTTTCCCAAATACCATTGTTAGTATTTCCCTTTCCCTTTTTCCTTTCTTCCTTCTCTTTCCAAAAACAAAAAAAAAACAATTTTGTCTTGTTAAAACTATTGTTGGCTGTGTTTTTTGTGATAGTTGTTTAGTTTACCATGTCAGAAAAGAAGGGAGCTTCTGGCTTTAAACAATGTGACCAGTGCAGCCACAAAATGCCGAACTCAGAAACACATGTCTCTTGCTTGTACTGTCTGGGTGTACCTCATCTTTTGCTTCAACCTCCTTGTTCAGTTTGTTAAGGGTTTAGCTCTCGAACTCTTAATGAACAGAAAAATAAGCTAATTCTGAAGGGTCTCCTTAAGACACCCTTCTCAGAGGCTGTCTCTGGGTCGGTGGCCTCATACCCTCCCAGTAAAGAACATAGGAAAAGACCTCATTCAGTTCATCCATCAACCTCAGGTGATAGAAAGCAGGAACCGAAACCAAAAATACTGAAACTGACTACTACAGCACCAAAAACTGACTTCTACAGTTCTGTCTGTGTTATCGACTACAGTGCTGTCATCAACATCTGTATCTTTGGTGCCAGTTTTGGCATCGATGCCTATGTCCATTACTAAAGCCAATCTTAGCTTCTCTGCTGCCATCTTCTTTATCTTCAGCCCTAGTATTGTCCTCCTCAGCACCAGCCTTAACCATGACATCAAGCCTGCCTATAATCTCTATTCCAGGGTTTCCCACACCAGACATACCTTCGACACGTCTCCACCCAAGAGACTTCAGTGCTAATGGACCACTCAGCCAGGACCCAATATTCACCCCCTGTGGATCCCTTTTTCAAGCAGCAATTCAGCCCATTCTTGGAAAGACCTGACTCCCCATCAGGGATATTGACCAGATCAACCAGGAGCCTTTTGGAATTGGATGTGGTGCATCCTGTGGATCAGCTGCTGATGGTGAGGGGGATTACTACACCTTCCAAAACTCCCCTCCCAGTAGGAGTTGAGTCTTTCTCCATGGACTCCAGCATATTCTCCTTCTTTGACCTCGGTGCAGGTATCGAAGCCCCTGGAACCAACGCCCTCCTCAGATCCCATTGCTTCTGTTCCACTAGTGGATCTCACCATGGTTCCAGAGCTGACCCTTTGGCCTTCGGTTCATTCGTAACTCAGTCTTTCTCAGGATCATGACTGGACCGTGGGTTCTGTGGTTTCTAGCATGGCACCGATTTTTTCTACAGTGCTGTCTATGGTTCCAGCAGTTCCTTCAGTACCGAGTCCTCTTGAGACTCCTTCCTTGGGAGCTGGTCCCTTGGAGTGGGGTGTGACCCCAGTTCCAAGGTTGTCCTTCTCTGTTCCAGACTCCCATCCCTCTTTGGGTGGACCGGCTTTCCAGGAGATGGAGAGGGCCCTTGCCTCTGTAGGCAAGCCTCCAGCATCGAAGCATCAGTTATGTCCTTCCTCTGAGCCACAGATGACACAAGCCACTGCTTCAGGACATTGAGCACAAGAGCCTTAAGATACCCTACCGCAGGGTGCCCCTTCTTCGGAGTCTTCTTCAGAAGCTCCCACTGAAAGGGTACCGCATAAGAGGACATGCAAGAGGAAGCATGTAGACTCACCTGTGGAGTTTCTCACTGAGGACATGGACTATGATGAAGGGGAGGGGTCCCCACAGTTACCCACTAATTATGTCTCGTTTTGAGATATCCTTGAAATACTGAAACAGTGGGGTGACTGGAAGCCAACCAATCACTCCTCCGAGGAGTCAGTGTTCCTGCAGGCCTTTCATGCTTGACCTTCTACCTCCTGGGTGACCCTGCCTGCAGATGAGCTGGTTCAACTCATCATGCAGCGTGCATGAAGAGTCCTGATACCATTGAACTGATCCCATGGAGGCCAGACAAAATTTTATCTCCTCCCGAAGAGCACCCACACTGGTCCACGGGCCTTCCAGTAGACACGATGGTGGTGGCAGCAGCCACAATAAAGGAACTGGCTGAGGAGAGCCAGACTGTCCACCCCCCCAAACAGGGATTCTCAGATGGTGGACAGGCTAGGGAAGTGAGTCTTTGCACCATCGACCTTTGCTGTTAGGTCTTTGAATTATCTGGGACACTTCACCAGAATTTAGAGAGACCTAGTCACTGAACTCTCCAAAACCTTAGCAGGAGCTGTCTGTGATGAGGTTCGCGACAAAATTGCCTTGCAGCTAGCTACCCTGGAATCCATTTCCAACTCCTCCATGCATCTGATTTCCCATACCACTGAAGGGGGAGCCAGAGTGGCGGGTAGAGGTGTTGTCATGAGAAGTCACGCCTGAATGCACTTTTGTGACTTTGTGGACCTTTTAAGTCTTCCTTCCTTAACGCTCCAGTGGAAGCCTCCTCCCTTTTCGGCCCAAAAGTGAAAGACACATTTGCCAGATGTGAGAAGGATGGCAAAATCCTGTCTGTCACGGGTGTACTTTTTTCCACCCCTCAATGTCCATACTCTAGGAACCAGAGGAGCAGAAAGATGTGGCACAAAAAATCGCAGGGTCCTTTCTGTGACACACATGATGAGTTTACTCCCTGGGGCAGAGGGGGTAACTCATCCAGAAGATGCCCCTACAGTGGCAGAGGTGTCCATGTAACTTGGGTTCTAGAGAGTCGTTCTCTAGACAACCCTATCACCACTCCTGAGGAGTGACCTGATTGCTTTCCTTTGGAAGCAGTTGGTGGACGTTTTTCCTTGCACCATTCTGCTTGGCTAATAATAACAATGGATTTATGGGTGCAACGGATCATAACCAGAGGATACCACGTCCCATTCATTCTCTACCCAAAGTCACCAAGTCGAATTCCCGACATTCCACCCAGTCAAAGGGAAATGCCATCACAAGAAATTCAAACGCTGCTTCACAAAAGACTCCTCCAGACAGTCCCACCACACCAGATAGGATCCGGATTCTACTCAAGATTCTTTTTAGTGCCAAAAAAGACAGGGGACTCGAGACCAATTCTGGATCTCAGCATCGTAAACAAATTTGTCAAAGAAGAGAAATTCTGGATGGTCACAGTTCAGTCTATCCTTCCGTTCTTGGAGAAAGACGACTGGATGTGCTAAGTAGATCTTCAGGATGCGTATTACCACATAAAAATGGACAAACACTCCAGAAGATTTCTTTGCTTCCAGCTAAGAGCCAGTCATTTCCAATTCCATGTATTGCCTTTCAGACTCTCTACAGCCCCCAGAGTGTTCACCAAGTGCATGGCAGTAGTAACAGCACACTTGAGACTACAAGGATTCTGGGTGTTTCCATATCTAGACCATTGGCTCCTTTCCGCGCCCACCAAGTGTCTACTGGAGATAGCATTTCACTATACTCTCAGACTAGCAGAATCTCTAAGAATCTCAATAAATTGGGGAAAGTGCACCCTGATCCCCTCTCAATCCTTGGAGTTTATCAGAGCAATTTTCAACATGAATGCTTGCCTAGTCTCTCTGCCAGACCACAGATTACACAGGATAAGATCACAAATCTGGTTGATACACTGTCAAAGCCTCGTCCCAGCTTGAACAGTCCTCCAACTTCTGGGCTCCATGTCAGCGTCAATTACCATAGTGCCCTTGGCAAGACTACACATGAGGATTCTCCAATGGCTCCTTTTAACACAATGGTACCCTTTACAACATCCCTTGTTCTTTCAAATATGGATAACTCAGAGATGCAAGCAGGACTTAATGTGGTGGATGAAGCCAGATGATAAACTATGCAGTTGCTCTTTTTATCCACAACAGTCCAGGGCCACAGTGACCATGGACGCTTCCCTGATGGGGGGGCTTTACCTAGGGAAGACAGTCCAAGGTAGTTGGTCAGACGTAGAGGCCCAGCTGCATATCATTGTCCTAGAATTGAGAGCAGTGCTTCTAGTGTTGCAAGCATTTCGATCCAGCTTCCATCAGGGACAAATGTCAGTAGTCTGGTACATCAACAAACAAGGGGGAATCAAGTCCTACCGGTTGTGCCGAGAAGCCATGAGAATTTGTCAATGGACGATAGCTTCCAAATGCTTTCATATTGCAATGCAAATTCCCGGGAGTTCCAAAGTGAATGTGGACAAGCTGAGCAGATGTATCCTACTGCCTCATGAGTGGTCCCTCAGTCTATTATTGTGGCAAAGATCTTCAACCGCTGGGGCCAGCCTTGCTGTGATCTAATCGCCTCTCTAGCAAACCACAAATGCAGCAGCTACTTTGCCCTATTCCTCCCACAGGGGGAGTCCCCGAGGGACACTCTGATTCATGATTGGCCCACGGGACTTCTGTATGCTTTTCCTCCCTTCCCCTGATTCCTCAAATTCTAAAAGAAAGCCCTTCATTTGAGAAGTAGAATAATCCTCATTGCCCCTTAGTGGCCCTGACAAATTTGGTTTCCCTTCCTCTGGCTTCACCTAGTATATCAACCTTGGATTCTGGATCCAACTCCAGAATTGATCTCGCACCCACAGGGGTTAACTCACCCAAACATATCCAGTCTCAAGCTGACAGCTTGGTTTCTCCACTTTTGGTAATCGCTAGACAGAATAATCTTACCTCCCCAGTGCGTAATATCCTTCTGGCTTCACATAAACCATCCACCAGGAAAATCTATCCCAGCAAGAGGAAGAGGTTCCTTATTTGTTCATGTCCAAGACAAATAGACCCTTGCTCAGCTCCAGTTACTGTAATTTTGGATTATCTTTTATGCCTTCTTCTTGCAGGAGCAGCAGCCTCAACCATTCGAGTACACTTAGCTGCTATCTCGAACTTCTATAATGGTTTTCAAGATTCATTGCTAATTTCCCATCGTCTCTGCAAAAATTTCCTAAAAGGGGTCTTAACATATCAGACCACCCTTCAGGGAACCCATCGAACCTTGGAATTTAACACTAGTACTACAGTCCCTTACACAATTGCCCTTTGAGCATGCTTCCACTTGCGACCTAAAGTTCCTGTCATGGAAATCACTATTCTTGGTAGCTGTGACATCAGCCAGACACATTTCAGAACTTTAAGCTTTATGTATTAAATGCCCTTACATGGTATTTCATAAAGACAGAGTATCACTTCGGACTAATCCTTCCTTTCTACCCAAGGATATTTCAGAATTGACAATTAATCAAATGATTGACCTACCAGTCTTTTTCCCCAACTACTCAAACAAAGGAGAATACTGTCTTCCTTTGCTGGATGTACATAGACTGTTATGCTTTTACATGGATAGAACAAAGTCAGTGCATAAATCAGACCAGTTATTTGTGTCCTATTCAGGCCTGAAATTAGGAAACCCTGTCTCTAAAGTAAACGCGTCCAAGTGGTTGAGAAACTGTATATCTTTAATTTACCAAGGGAATAAAACTCCTCTACCATCACATTCAATCAGGACAGTAGCAACGTCTGTGGCTTTTCATGCAAAGGCATCATTGAATGATATTTGTGCAGCTGCAACTTGGGCTACCCCTCATTTCAAATTAGATTTTGCCTCCACGGGAAGAGCATCCTTTAGTTCAATGGTACTCAAAAATATTCTTCCATAAGGGCCTCCCAGGACTAAAGGTAGCCAGGGACTCTGTCCCATCAGTAAGGAATGAATGAAGATTAACAACATCAGATAAAGAAGTTATGTCTTACCATAATGTTCCATATGTGTTGTTCATCTTCTTCATTCATTACGTCCCACCCACCTCCCCCCCCCCAGAGGCTCCTGGGGGATCAGATTGGGTCCTACTCCTGCGTTAGGGTTTCTGCTCCGAGAAAGATTCTGCTTTACTTATGATGTGCAGACTTGATCTGAGGTAACGGGGAAGGGAATTGTGGGTAAAAGCTTAGCTCAAGAGTTTTTTGCCTGACACAAGCTTGTTACAAGGCCGACTTGGTTCCGAGGACAGAACCAACACCCATCAGTAATGAATGACTGAAGATGAACAACACAGATGGAACGTTATGATAAGACATAACTTCTTTTTCTTGGCTCTTACTTCTGCTGGAAGAGTTTCTGAGCTCCATGCCCTTATGGCCATTCCTCCTTTTTTGTTTTTTTCACAGGGACAGGGTGTCCCTTCATACTAATCCTTCTTTTATGCCCAAGGTAGTAAGTGAGTTGTTCTTGAATCAGTCAGTACAACTCCCTTCTTTTTAGTCTTCTATTGAGAGGGTCCTGCATACCTTGGATTTGCACACACAGCTCAGGTACTATTTGGATAAAACTAAGACCATTCGTAAGTATGATCAGCTTTTTGTTTCCTTTCATCCCAGATTGTATGTTTCTAAGCAAAGCATCTTTTCCTGGATTTCTAAGGCCATTTCCTTTTGTTATACTTTTCATGGCAAATCTGTGTTTACGTCTGTTAGAGCTTATTCCAGTAGGGCTGTTGCCTCTTCTGGTGCCTTCTTCAAGGGAATGGGCACTAATTCCATCCTTGAAGCTGCTTCTTGGTCCACGGTGCATACCTATAGTAGGCATTATAAGTTTAGTTTGGTTTCTAGGGCCAAATCAGGTTTTACTGAAACCATTTTCTGTGAGTTTGTTGAGGGCTCTTCTCAGCTTTCCTCTCCCATTCTGTTTCTTGAGCTTTTTTATTCTACCTTCCTATTTAGGATATTGCAACAGTGGTATAGAAAGACATAGTACAGTTGTATAAAGTCTTGCCATAACAGTAGATGTCCTTCTCTTCACTGTTGCAGTATTGACTTCCCCCCTCTTGTTTGTTCTGTTTTTTTGTTTTAGATTCCCTTCTGGCTGAGGGTTTCCCCTTTTTTGTTTGTATTTTTTTCCTTCTAGATGAGCATGGATTCCTTTATCCTATAGGGATTGTTCCCTTCTGGGGCAATTCAGTTCTAGGTACTTGCCTCCATACTTCCCTTTTATGTCCTATGTTCTGTGTGGGTAGCATAAGTGTGATGTACAGTGCATACAAGATCATTAGGCTTTTGTGTACTGGCCGAGTGTTGGGCTGCCCTGGATGGGAGATCCCATCTATTTAGGATACTGCAACAGTGAAGAGTAGGACATCCATTGTTATAGTAAGATTTTATACAACTGTACTTTCAGTTTTTGAAAAGAAAAAAAAATGACTGTGACAAATCTATACTATTTTTTACAGATTTTATAGTTTTTGATGTGGAAATCATAAAAAAAGTAAATAAGCCTTTAACAGAGTGATTGAATGATTATCAGTAGAGAAACTGTTAAACTTAAAGATAGGCGGTTTCTTAGTAAAGTTAATTCAGGCTTGGATGTTGAAAATAAGCTAGAGGGGTGGTAGAGAGTACAGTGAATGAGAAATATAATTTGGAGAGTGGGTGCTGCAGGGGGGTTTATTTGGGGGTCCTGTTTAATTAGCATTTTATTGGTTTGAATTTTGTGGCTGTCTATGGATAGGAAAAATATACAGACCCATACAAATTTGCAAATATATTTAGGAGTGTGCAATATCATAGCATATGTCAGAAATGTTCACACTTCTATGTAGCTGGAAAAGAGCAAAATGGAAATAACTTTTAAGGATGGCTTTTTAAACCTTGTAAGTAGAATTATGTGTTGTCCATATTCTCTACTCAGTATTGTGGTGTAGAAATAAAAGTGAGTACTTTGATGTTGATGATATTGGTTAACAGACTGATTTTTAGAACTCATAAGGGTATTGTATCACAATAAATTAGTAGGCTCCATGCTTAGATTGTTTAAGAGTAGGACCCTAGACATAATGTTTATTTCCTTGTTTGTTTATTAGCCAGAAATGTCCTGCTAAACTTGTACCAAAGAGAAAAGCTCCAGATAGAAAAATGAATAGTTCTGTAATCACAGTACTAACACAGGATAATAATTACATCTCAGGAAATTTTAACAAGCTAAATAAACAACAGCAGCAGTAAATACAGCAAAAATCAAATGGGACAGTAAGAGATAGAATAGTAAATATAGAAATAACATGCAAAACAGGAAAAATATTAATTTCCAAACTAGTTTACATTTGAAAGCATTTTGAGGTACTTGCCTTTTGTATATAACGCAGGTTAATGGACATGTTGGCCTTGGAGTAGGTTGAGTTAGCATTATGGAATTATCAATGGATAAAGTAAGACAGTGAAAGATGTGCTTGTTGCAAAAGAAGCTGTTGATCTAAAAATTACATCAGTAAATATGACAAGCCTTGGGAAAGTAGGCAGTATTGTTATCAAGACTAAGCTTAAAGAGGGGGTGGAGCCTGAATGGCTAACTGAAAGCAGCAATATTTTAGAGCTCCATATAACTAGTTAAATAAGACAGGAAAAAATATTCTTTTTTTTCTTCAAAGTATAAAATCTTATAGATAAAGGGCTAATTTACATAATTAGAAACGTTGGTGAAGTTTTACAAATAATTTCCTTCAAAATGCTTAGATATATATGCACTTGTTAAAATGAGCAACTCAGGGAATTCTCACCAGGATGCTGCCTTAAAGAAGGAACTACAACAGATGGCATCTACCCTGCAGGAGTTGTCTTTGAAGAGGGATGATTTTAAAGAGAACCTAGAAAATCTTAAAACAAGCAGTCAAAAACAGGCTGACACCCTCAAGGAAATGCTACAACAACAGCAGACAAGGATAACAGGAATAGAGGTTTCTCTAAATGACTTAGAAAACAGACTTAAGGAAGAGGAAACACAGAAAGAACTGCTTCTTAAACAAAACACTTGGTTGGTTAATAAAGTAGATGACTTGGAAAATAGTGAGAGGAGAAATAACATCAGGATTTTCGGATTACCTGAAAACACAGAAGGTAAGGATATTTTCCTTTTTATCAAGCTGGATCCCTGACTTTTTAAATTTAAAAGAAGGACTTTCCTTTGGCATTGAAAGGGCACACAGAGCTCTTAGGAAACCTTCCACTAACTCAAACTCTCCTCCTAGGTCAGTAATTATCAAATTTCTTTCATACTTGGACAAGGAACTGATTTTAAGATCTGCTTGGAGGAAGGCACCTCTAAAATATAAACAGAGCCTGATAAGATTTGATAACGACAATTCATCTAGAATAATGGAACAAAGGAAAAAAGTGTGGCCAATGATAAAATTTCTGAAACAAAATAACATCAAGACACAACTTGCATATCCAGCTAAGATAAGAATAATGTATGCCAACAAGATGAGGACTTTTATTGACTTAGAGGAAGCCACTTCATTTATTAAAACTAAAAATATGATTACTTTACCATAAGATATGGATTGGATGTCACCTTCTCTCAGGAGAACAAAAGAAACAAATGTCTGGACAGATGTCAAAAAGAAGAAGCAAAAGACTGATACTGTTACAGCCAAGCCTCTCAAAGCATCTACTATGATATGAATTGTTTTAACATTTCTTTAAAGGACCAATTTTACTGCTTGGAATTTTAAAACAAAGGTAACTACTGGAATCTTTATATTTTTTGAAAATAGATGACACATCAGAGTTTTCACATTACCTCAGGTATGTAAAACAGGGTACTTTTCTTTCACAAAAGGAGGGTTATATAGCACATAAATACTTATACTGTAAATAAACATACATAGTATATGTGTATTTTCTCTTAATTTTTTCTTTTCTTTCTCTCCTATCTTTTCTCATTATTTATTTTAACTGCATCTTGTCTCCCTTTCTAAATTCTCTCCTAATTACTATACTAATATAGTCTGTATATATTTAATAACTCACTATCTATACATAGATAAATAATAGTCTAAAATAATCTAGCTTTAAGGTAGACTAATTGGAATAGTGAACTTAATTAATTGTTATTACAATATTTATTAGATTAATGATAGTCACTGTTATGCTTATTGGGATTGGGGACATGTTCGTGATTAACTCTGAAATGTTCCATTCATGTACATATGTCCTTTGAATTATTTCCTTTTAGTATTAACAAATATATATATATATATATATATATATATATATATATATATAAAAGGAGGGAAAATGTACTGTTGGTTAAGAGAAGTGAAGCTTTCTTTACATTCTATTTGTGTTGCCATAGAAACAGTAAACAACTGCTGCAGTTTCTAAGGACACTGTGAACCCGAAGTGCATTTAGCCTCACAGATTACAAATAATAAGAAAAAGTAATGTTTAGTTATTAAAATGAAAAACAACCTAAGCAAGGTAAAATAAATACATAATAGGACTATTTGTAAATATTTTATGATTTATCCTCACAAGATTACATATTCCTGGAAGCACAACTGAAATGTTCCCAAACTACATGTGCACTTAAATGTAGCTGCTTGATTAAAAAGTATTACTCAGTTTAACATATTGATTTCACAAGCTGTCTGCACTGTAAAAGTTACATGTTATATGTTACTTGAAATTGTCAGTCTCTAGTGCACATGAAAGATACATATTACTTTTTGCAACATGTTATCTTTGCAGTTACCTCACTTTGTACAAACTCACTTGATAACTGATAGCTATTCATTTAAAATAGCAATTTAAATATTACATGTGTCCTTGAAATGCTATTGACATTTTGACAAAATTTAATCTGAACTGTAAAATGAATGACTTGAAAGAAGTGAAGTAATGCATAGATTTCAGACAGTTCTTGACACTACAGTAAAAGTAAAAATATATATTCACAAGGAAGTATTGAAATGTTTTAGTCTTCCAGTTAAAATAGCTTACTGTCAACACTTTGCGATATCAGAAAGTTTGAAGAGCTAGGAAATTACTAATGTTCATCGTGTTACCCTGCTGCAGTCATCACACTTGGGTTATCCTGCCGTCAGGCGGTCCAGTAGTCGGCCCGAATTCCAAAGTCTTGGTCCGGCGTCAGTTGCTGTCGCTTCTTCCCTGACATCAGTGTGCCAGGGGTATATGAGAGGCATCCAACGCCATTTTCTTCAGTCTTTCTTGCCGCGCGGTGCCCGAAGCAGAAGCAGTTCGCAAGTGTCTGTCAGCTGACACCTGAGATTTTCGAATCGAGTTTCAGTCCAAAGTCTTCAAAGCTAAGTACCCCATTGGGGAACCTTTTCTTGCCTCAATCCGATGTCAGAAAAAGTTAACAATTGCATTTCTTGTGGGAAGCAAATACCTCATAAGGACTTTCATTCTTTTTGTATACCTTGCCTAGGCCCAGACCACAACGTCACTGGTTGTCGGTTTTGTGCTAGGTTCAATAAGCGAACTATAAAGCAACACTTTGATTTTGCACGACACTACTTCGGTAGGAAATTTAATTACACTATGCCGTCGGAGCAACCGACTACCGGCGTGCATAAAAAATGCAAAGATAAAGAAAGGCAGCCTAGATCCAAGCCAGACTCCGAGCCCTCGGCTGGGCCGGTCGCCGGTTCTCCGGTTTTCAGTGAGGTGCCTACGCAGCCCCTGGCTACTGCTGAATTGGATCCCCAGACCGCTTCGGATTCTCCAGCAGAGAGTTCTAGGCCGATGCAGCCATTTTCTTTAGGCCCTACCGACGACATTGCAGTAGGAGAAGCCGGTGCTGTAGAAACACCTTCGGTTTCTGAAGGTGTCTTCAGACCGACTACTCTCACCATAAAATCTTATGCTAAGCTTAAGACTCCTCTAAAACCAAAAAAGACTACACTTCAGTCTCCAGGTCAAGGCCCTATGCCTAAGAAACAGATGCTTAAAATGGCTGAAGATTTAATTTCTTTGATCAGGGGTCCCCCCCCCCGACAAAAGGCCTAGACAAGAGGAGGATTATGCCTCCTTTGATCAAGTGTCTGTTTCCTCAGGCTCCTCTGAGGAACAGGATTACTCCTTTCCCCCTTATGAAGATTCTGATGCGGAAGACTCCATTCCCTTAGCTTCTCCCCCTGAAGATTATTCCTTTGGGGAAACCTTACATACCATGAGGGAACATTTCCAACGGGAAGGTCATGACTACTCAGACTCAAAGAAAAGGCTCCAAGAGTTTCTTTTACTCCCCCAGCACAGACCACTTGCTATCCCCCCAGTTTTAGACATTGTGGATGATGTTTTCTTAGAATCTAGTCTAAATCCAGATTCTCTGCCTCCTGCTCCAGCCAAACCAGATATATACTATAGACTGCCTGACTCACACAAATTCCTATACAAAAGCCCTGTTGCTGATCCAAAGACAATCTCCCAGGGTCCCAAAGGGGCTATGGCTTCTATGGCTAAAAATGCTGAAAGGGACTCCAGAGCACTAGATAGGTGGGGGAAGAAGGTTTACACCTCAGCTACTCTAGCTATGAGAGCACTAAATTGTCAATTTCACATGCTTAAATACCAGCAATTCCTAATGTCTCAAATAAAACAAAAGATGGGCATGCACCCTCAACAGTCTGAATTCAAGGAAATGCAGGATCTGTTGCATGCAGCTGAACAGGTGGGCAAACATACTTTACAATGTGGTTTTGATGCCTTGGAAGCTTCCTCTAGAGCAGCTGTTACTGGGTCTGTTATACGTAGGCATGCTTGGTTAAAGGAACAATCTCTGCCTGATCATGTTAAAGCAAAGTTACTAGATGCACCCTTACAGCAGGATGTCTTATTTGGGGTTAAAGCAGAGGAGGTTTTAAAGAAAATGGAGGATAAGGCAAAATCTATGCAGACGGTCAAAGATTTCTTACAGGTACAGCCCCCACGCTTCAGCAGAAATTGGCCAACAAAAAATTGGCCCTTTCCAGCTTCTGACAGACCACAGAGGGGTAAATACAGGTGCCCAAGGGGCAGAGGACAAGCACAAATCCCTTACAAACCTCGCCAATGGGGCACTGCAACACAGAAGGGAGGAGAAGACAGGCCCCAAACTACTAGAAGGCAAACACAATGACTTAAACCTCAAACTGCCAAGCAAAACTCTCTTGACAGCTCCCTTGGGAGGAAAATTAGCACTTTTTGCAGACAACTGGTGCATCGTCATAAAGGACAAATGGGTCCTATACATTATCTCACAAGGATACAGATTCCATTTCCACACCTTGCCAAGGATAAAAGGAATGCCAAACCTGCCACAAAATCAATGGGCAGAGGCACAAAAACAAATTACAGCTCTCATGGACATGAGAGCCATTCAACTGGTACCTACACAGGAGCAAGACCAAGGACTTTACTCAAGGCTCTTTCTAGTCCCCAGAAAGGACAATGCTTGAAGACCCATTCTGGACCTTTCAATTTTAAACACCTTCTTGCAAGTACCCAAATGCAAGATGCTAACACTACACCAGCTTCTTCCCATGTTGGGCAAGAAAGCTTGGCTAGTAACGTTGGACCTCAAGGAGGCATACCTGCATGTCCCTATCAGACAAAATTGCAGAAGATACCTCCGTTTCATTGCAGGTTCAACCCATTACCAATTCTCTGCACTGCCCTTTGGCTTATCTACTGTGCCCAGGGTCTTCACATAATGCCTTGCACTAGTAATTGCATACTGCAGACAAAGAGGAATTCAAATATACCCATACCTGGATGACTGCCTCATCAAAGCAGAAAGCAAGGACATTCTCTTACAACACCTGGCTTTTGTAAAACATCTTCTAAGTTGCCTAGGGTACACAGTAAATGAAAATAAATCAAAACTAGTGCCCTCACAAACTATGACATTCCTGGGTGCCAGCTTGAATACAACGGCCCAGTTGGCTTATCTGACACCAGACAAACAACTACAATTAACAATACTTCAGAGCAATTGCAACAAAGACCCAACTCCCTGCAAGAAAAATTCTGCAGGCCTTGGGCTTCATGGCATCTTGCATGCTACTAATACCATTTGCAAAACTGCATATGAGGAAATTACATTGGTACCTAAAAAGCGTATGGACTCAACACAGCCACAGCTTGGAAACAATGATACCTCTCATTCCCTGCCTTCAGCAGGAGTTTCTATGGTGGTCACAGGCATGTCACCTCAACAAGGGTCAGCCTTTCACCTTACCCCCAGCCAGGCAAACTATGACAACAGATGCATCGGACTATGCCTGGGAGGCACACATGGCAGGACGGTGCATTCAAGGCATATGGACTGCAGATCAAAGGAATCTGCACATCAATCAAAAAGAAATGCTAGTTGTACAAAATGCTCTGACAGCCTTCAAGGACCTCTTACATCCAGGACAGCTTATCATAAGGACAGGCAACACCACAGTAATGTGGTACATAAACAAGCAAGGGGGTGCACACTCCTACCCTCTATGCAGGCAAGCAATGACCTTGTGGAACACAGCACTGGCTTACTAATTTCAATTACAAGCTCAATTCCTGCCAGGAAAAAAGAACACATTGGCAGACAACCTAAACAGAAACATCATGGATCCCCACGAGTAGAAACTGGATCCACAAGTATTTGCAATGATAACTCAAAAATGGGGGCTCCCAGACATAGACCTGTTTGCCAACCCCCAAAACTATCAACTAACAAAATTTTGCACAAGGAATTTTCACCATCAAGCTTGGAAAGTGGACGCACTCTCATTCAGTTGGAAAATGCTGACAGTATATGCCTTTCCTCCATTACCCCTTCTCACAAAGGTGCTGCTGAAAGTCAGGATGGAGAGACCCGGAATGATACTCATTGCCCCAGACTGGCCACGCCAGCACTGGTATCCACTATTAAGGAATATGGCCCAGGGCCCACTATGGATTCTACCACAAATTACCCATCTGCTCACACAGCAAGACAATCAGATTCTACACAGCCAGCTCAAAACCTTAAACTTGGCTGCATGGCAAATCACCTAAGCAACCAGCCAGCTCCTCTCTCACAAGCTGTTATGGATGTTATTCTGGAGGCAAGGAGGCCCAGCATCAGGAAAGCCTACTCAGACAAATGGAAAAGGTTTTACGCCTGGAACCAAGCTAAAGGCCAAAATACCCTTCAGCCTGACATACCTCAGATTCTGCAATATTTAACTGAGATGTTACACAAAGGGCTTTCTTTTTCATCTATTAAAATCCACGCCTCAGCTATTTCAGCTCACTACAACACGGATCCTCCCTTATTTTCACATCCACTCCTAAGGCAGTTTCTCAGAGGGGCCAAAAACATTAGGCCTCCCAGGAGAGCACCAACACCTACTTGGGACCTCAACTTTGTTCTGGAAAAACTTATGCTACCTCCCTTTGAGCCAGCTTTCTCAGCTGACTTAAAGTTTATATCATGGAAGACTGCCCTGCTGCTAGCAATTACTTCAGCGAGAAGAGTTTCAGAGCTTCAGGCACTAATGGCAGTAGAGCCTTTCCTCATTTTTCATCAAGACAGAGTTTCTCTATGAACTAACTCCTCCTTTATGCCTAAGGTGGTATCCAGTGTGGCTCTAAATCAAACCATCCATTTACCCACCTTCTTTCCAAATCCACAGAACAAAAGAGAAAGACTCCTACATTCCTTGGACATTCACAGGCAGCTACGTTACTACTTGGATAAAACTAAGGTTTTCAGAAAATCTGACCAGCTTTTTGTATCCTATGCTATAGCATCACAAGGAAAGGCTATCTCAAAACAGACCATTTCCAAATGGATAGGACATTGCATACATTTTTGCTACACCCACCATGGAAAACCAGTTCCTGCTAGCATAAGGCCCCACTCTACCAGGGCAGCAGCTACATCTACAGCCTTCCTCAGGGGGGTGCCAACCAAGGATATTCTGGAAGCTGCAACTTGGAGTTCAGTACACACCTTCACCAAACATTACCACTTACCACTTTACTCTAAGACTAGAGCTGGCTTCGCCACTGCAGTTTTGCAGGGCCTTCTAGCCTCCTCTAACCCTGTTTGACTCCACCTCCCATCCTTAGCTTTGGGATTCTACCCAAGTGTGATGACTGCATCAGGGTAACACGATGAACATAGTACAATTTTGTACCTACCATAAATGTAGATGTTCGAGTGTATACTCTGCTGCAGTCCAGGTTACCCTCCCTCCATCCCCTCTGACCTAAGACCTTTCTATACCTTAAAATCTGTTACAACCTTTGTGGTGTATTTGCTTATAGCTGGAGGGATTTTTCTGTTTATGCTACACTTTTTTATTATTGGTACTATCTACTGGGCACCATTTGGGGGGGGCACCTGACATCTGGGGCAAGAAAAACTGAAGAAAATGGTGTCGGATGCCTCTCATATACTCCTGATGCACTGACATCAGGGAAGAAGTGACAGCAACCAACGCCGGACCAAGACTTTGGAATTCGGGCCGACTGCGGGACCGCCTGACGGCAGGATAACCCAAGTGTGATGACTGCAGCAGGGTATACACTCGAACATTTACATTTATGGTAGGTACAAAACTGTACTTTCTTTGTCTTTATAATGATTATTAGACATATGTTAGACTCTGCTTTGTTTAATGAATTATGACATATGTTTATGAGGAAAAGTGGACTCAGTTACTCATATTGGACTTGCACATTCCTGGAAACTCAACTGCAATGTCCCCAAATTACTTGTGAATTTAAATGAAACTGCCTGATTAATAAGCATAATTTACTTTAACAACCTGAATCCATAACCTATCTGCTCTATATATGCTACATTATATATGTCACTTGCATATGACAGTCTCTAGAGCACACGAAAAAATACATATTATTTTTGCAACATGCTATATTTGCACTAACCATACATTCTAAGCTAACTTAATTGGCAACTGACAAGTTATTAATTTGAATCATCAGTCTAAATATTAATTGTGCCCTTGAAATATTGTTGCCGTTTTGACAAAACAAAACCTGAATTGAAAAAGGAATGATTTGAAGAAGTGAAGTATTGTACAGATTTCAAAGACAGCTACTGACACTACAATATAAGCAGAAATGTATACATGCAAGGAAAAATTGAAATGCTTTATACTTTTAGTTAAAATAGCTTATTGTTAACTTTTTGCTTTATCAGAAAATTTAAAGAGATAGGAAATTATTTCTAATCTGTCTTTATAATGTTTACTAAAGTGATGTTAGTCACTGACTTGTTTAATGGATAGTGAGTCATGTACAAGACAAACTACTGAATGTTATTTCTGTTTACCTATGTTTGCTGAATTTCTTTTATTAGTACTGATTTAATACAAGGGAAAGAAAGGGAACAGAAATCTCTGTTTTTGATCAAGGGAGGAGAGGCTTAAGAGTATTCTAACTGCCCTGAGAACTCTCTAAGATGCTCTAAATACTATTTGAGTAATACTTAAGGTAAGTCTTGATTACCATATAGGTACCTTCACATTCATTCTAGACCTAATGTGGTTACCCATTCTGGAAGCAGGAGGTGCCCTATGCAGGATGGGAATTGTCAGGGTGATCATAGTTCATTCTTAGACTCTGCTTTGTAAATCTATAAATATGTAAAAGCACTGCACACTAGAATGTAGGGCGCCTCTACTCAGAGTCAGGATACCACTGATAAGCCATGTATTTTCATAAGTGTAAGTTGAAGTTGATGAACTGAAGAGTGGGAAAGTAAAGGAAGACAGTACACCTACAGTAAATTCATATTTCATTGGTAATCACTGTCATTGTCTCCTGCAGAATCCTTTTAGTCAAATTGTTTTAGTAATAATCTATTTGTTGTTGGCTTATTTAGTGTATGCTCCTCTGTTGCATTTAATTTATCCAAAATGACATATCTGACATGTTTGGGATCTCTTAAGGGTAACTAAATATTGGATATTTTCTAAGTCAACATAATTGTTTACAGTACTAACATTCCATCCTGATATATAAAATACTATAGAACAATAATAGAATAATATAGAATTTCATATCTTTTTTAAGAAAATTCTCCATATAATAATTTAGCATATGGAGCTCAGTTGATATTGTTGGTTAAAGGTATGAGTGATAATCCAATAGATCTATCTTTATCTATTGGATTAGGAATGACTTTCATTCCATGTTTAATGGGAAATTCATATTAACTAGTA
Source organism: Protopterus annectens (assembly GCF_019279795.1). Taxonomy (NCBI): domain Eukaryota; kingdom Metazoa; phylum Chordata; order Ceratodontiformes; family Protopteridae; genus Protopterus; species Protopterus annectens. The sequence goes on along the minus strand of NC_056731.1, from coordinate 362,501,525 downwards.
TTTGATACTTTAGAATTAATGTTTTATAGAAGTACTTTTTTAAAGCCTGACCAGAATTGTACCCTACTTGTATTTAAAGAAGAAAGAACATTAAATTACACTCCCAAGTTTACACACATAAAAATAACATTCAGTGTTATCAGAGAATATGGTATAACTACTATAATCAAAATAGAAAGAAGCAAAATGTTTCTTCCAACAATAATTTGAAATGGATTTAACATTCTTATTAAATACTAATGGCTTAAATAATGCAAATAAAAGCTCAAACTTACTAAAATATTTAAATCTAAATAAGGCACAAGTAGTATTTCTCCAGGAAACGCATTTTAAGACTAATGATAGCTTTATTTGGAACCCTAAGGACTATACAGTCTTAGCTCAATCCTCCTATAGAATAAAGACAAAAGCAGTATCAATTCTCTGGAAGAAAAACATAATCACTCCAAAGGCTATTTATAAATATGAAGACAAGGAAGGTCTACTAGCATTTGTTATAATTAAATTTAATAACAGAATATGGACCTTAGCTAATCTATATTGGTTCCCAGGAATTGGAGCAGTAATGCTTAAACACCTAGATTTTATTTCCAACAATTGTAAAGGAAATCTTATACTGGGAGGACACTTTAATTGTACCTTAGAAGCTTCTGAAACCACCAATAAGTCTTTTTGCATAGCAACTATTTCAAAATCCTTAAAAAGATGGATTGATTCATTTCATTTAATAGACACTTTTAAAGTAAACAGTGATAAATCCTTATTTTCCCATAAAGACCATAGATTTGGAACACAAACCAGAATAGACAAATTATTTGTAGTTCAAGATTTACAAACAAAAATCCTCAACTTCTCAATAGTTCCATGCCCCTTCTCAGATCATGGCTCTCTGATAATGAAGCTCCAAGTAGAGTTTAAACCTTTAATCCTCTCAACTAGAATTCCATCATATATCATGAAAATTAAAGAATTTAGACCCTGGATGTTGTCAGAACTACAATTATTTCTTGAAATTAATAATACAACAGAAATCAGTAGTGTCATGGTTTGGGCTCATTAAAAGCGTATTTATTTGGTAAGACCCTTAGCTGGTACAAAAATAAAGTTAGAGAGTGGGAATCTGAATCATTAGACTTGCAAACCAGACTCTTGACAGCAAAATCTAAAAAAAAAAATCAGAATTGTCCAGAAGTCAGAAAAGAAATAGAGGAATTAATAAAAAATATAATGAAATCCTAACACACAAAACTTGTCTAGCCTTGGAAAAATTAAAAATACTCATTAGCCACCTCCCCCAGATATCTACATAACTTATATACAAGAATTAAAGTACAATCTAAAGCAAATAACATTAGTAGTATATATCATGAAAAGAAAGGGAAAAAAGTATCAGATATAGGAGACATCCTTGAAGCATTTTGGTTCCATTATATGGAACACTTCAAAAAAGAAGATTTAGATACCAACCAAATAAACTTAAGATACAAACCTTATCAATATAAAAAAATCCCGAAAATTTAAAACTAGACCTACAAAAACCTATATCCTACAAAGAAATTGTTGACAGGATAAAAGAAAGTAAATCTAACAAAGCTCCAGGGATAGATGGTATAATTACAGAAATTTACAAACTCTTCCCTTCAACAGTAATCTCCCTTTTTCATAAAACTTTGCTAGAAGTCCAGTCAGAAGCAAAAATACCACCCTCATGGAAATATTCTCTCATAACACCAGTTCTAAAAGATAATAAACCATCAGACCTTTGCACCTCATACAGACCTATGTCATTACTGAATAATGATTACAAAATATTAATGTCAATCCTAGCTAACAGAATGAAAATCCTACTTTCAAAGACAATTAATAATGATCAAACTGGATTTTTATATAACAGGCACACACATGGTAATATTAAAAGGATACTTACTGATAGATTATGTGAATAAAGAAGATAGAGAAACACTTGTAATCAGATTAGACATAGAAAAAGCCTTTGATTCCCTCAACTGGGAATATCTATTTAAAACTTTAGCATTATTTGAATTTCCTCCTCCCTTCATCTTATTACTAAAAAACATATATATTAATAACTTAGCCTACATTAAATTAGGTCCTTTCAATTCAGAATCTATCCATATAACGAAAGATATTAAACAAGGATGCCCCCTTTCTCCTATTTTATTTGCTTTGGCTATAGAAATACTTTTAGAAATAATACGCAATAATCCAAGAATAAAAGGAATAGAAGTCTATGACCAGTAGATATCTAAAAATAATGCTTTTTGCTGATGATATTTTATTAACCCTATCAATCTCCAGAGAGTCGTTAGGAGAGCTAGAAGAAGTAATGGAGAAATTTTATAAGATTTCAGGTCTACACTTTAATAGATCAAAATCAAAATTTCTATTTTTAAATAAGAAAAAAGAACCACAAGTTACAGATAAATCCATCATAGGAAAACAAGAACTTGCGCTAAATTATTTAGGAATAGTGTTATGCAAAAATATAAATGAAACACTATTAATAAATTATAAAAACATTACTGAAACAATAAAAATATATATAGAAAAGTGGAACAAAATTATATTAACTTTTGAAGACCAATTTCAATTAATAAAAATGGTCTTATTGCCAAAAATACTATATGTAGCATTAGCAATACAGTTAATTCCTGAAAGATGCATTCTCAAAGAAATAAACTCATGTTTAATAAATTTTTTATGGTATCCCAAAAAGAATAGAGTAGGTCTAACTCATCACATTAGACCATGGAAACAAGGAGGATTGAACTTCCCAGAAATAGAAACATATATAAAAGCATCTGTGCTTAAAACTACAATAGACTGGATAAACTCAAATTATTTTGCCAACTGGAAAGAATTAGCAATGGCTATATTAACAAATGCATTTAATCTGTTAAAACAATTTTAATAGTAGACAAATCAAACAAACCCTGGTACATACTATGCATAAGTATACAATATAATATAACAAAACCTTCTAAAACAACACTTATTAATCATTACATTATTTCCTTTAGGAAACTTATCAGTGCAAACATAGATCTAAAACTTTGGTTTCACCTTTTAACCCCAGTTACCATCACAAAGAACTTTCCTCACAAAATATATAGGGAAATAATAACCTCCTGGGAACAAAATTGATTCTTATGCTGGTTTCAGTGTGTAAATAAATTAACTGTTTTAGATATAAATATGATAAAAAAATGCTTACAATATTCCAGCACAGGACTGGTTAACCTTACAAAGCATTCTAATGTACACTCAAGATTTATGCAGATTAATTAATAATTCCTCATTTAAAGATATTCCAAATCTAATAAGTTTTCTGTATGAATTTATATATAATAGTTGTGAAAAGAAAAATTCAATTTCAAATCTATATAAAGAGTTAACATTTAAAACAATTCCCAAACCATCATACTGGCAGTTCTTAACAAAAGGTCAGTTTGCAGTTAACAGAAGAAAGACTCCATATTCTCTAATTCAATAGGCAAAATATGGAATCTCTTACCACAAGACCTTACTACCCTAACTTCTCTCCCACTATTTAAAGCTAACCTCAAACTTGTCTTCTCTAACCACTGGCTATGCTCTTGCAATAACCCTGACTAAACATTTTTTTTCTAATTATCTGATACCCTCAAAACACAATATTCTCTACAATAACACTCCATGTAACTTTCTTTAAGCTTTTTTTTCTTTCTTAATTCCTAACTCTGTTATTCCAGAGTACCTCTCAGCATGTATCTTTGTTCCAGTCATTTCTTTAGTCATTTTTATGTATCTGTGTTCCAGTTATGTTTTTAAAGTCATTTTTTTAGTAAAATTACTTATTCTGATTCTGTAACATTCTATCTTAGCACTATTCTCAAATATCTGAATTTTTATGTTTATTGTTCTTAAGTCTATGTTAGGCTATTTTTCAATCCTTCTTTATAGATGTTTAGCATGTTTTTAATATGTTTTTAACTGGAGCTTTTCTCCCCAGGCCTCCACTGAAAATGGACATGTGTCCAGCTGGACTAGCCCGGTCAACAAATGTAAAATAAAATAAAAAAATAAAAATTTAAACTAACATCTTACTATCAATTAATTACACCTCTAACACACAGTACTGGAAAATATTTAACTGGAAATACTTACATAGAACATTTTTAACACTGGATAGAATTAAAAAGAACTACTACTACAAATGGTTTTTGCTGGAGGTGTGAAAAGTCAAATAAAGCAGACTGGATTCATATTTTTTATGACTGTAATAAAATTAAATCATATTGGAATGGAATCAATAATTTTTTGCAAGCTTTATTTAATGAATCCTTTACCTTAACTAAAGTATTGATTATACTAAATGTAAATGAAGGTCCCTACCTGAATAAGACAAATATGCATTTGTTATGGACAATACTTGCTATATCTAGGAAATGTGCAACCAGAAGGTAGAATTCAAATACACCCCCGACCTTGGAAGAATTCTACACTTTACTGAAGACAACTGCATCAATAGAAATAAAAATCAAAGAACTATGAATCTATAATCCAAAAAATAAGAGTCTGCACGAACCAAACCAATAAACTCAACCAATGTGCAAAAAAAACAGAGCGTAGAGTAGACCACAGAAAAAAGTTTAATTCAAATCCACATGTACATGAAACTGGACCAAATGACTCGCTTTACACATAAAACATGAACACCTTCACATAAACCAAGCGTTTTCGTCTCTCTTAGCATAGACTTCATCAGATGACCAGTATATTCAATACCACCTATTATTTATGTAAAATCTCTTAATTAGTTAATTAGAAAGCCTATTAGAAATTAACTTTTCATTCAAAACCACCAATGAAATTTGTAGCTTGAGAATATTAAATGATGATTTCAACCACCTTTATAATACAGATTTTAAAATGTTAAAATGAATAAAAACATTGATATTAACACATATATCTATCCATTTAAAATATCTTTAAAATCTGAATATTTAATTCACATTAAAATGTTTAATAAAACCACATATAAATGCTTTAAATATAGTGTTTAAAATAAAGCCAGTGCAGAGTACATTATAACAATGGAAGAACCATGCCATCTAGTGTCAATTTTTATTATCTACTGGTTTGGTCAGCTAAAGCTTAGCAGACCTTAATTTTAATAATGGAAGAATGGAAATATAATCATTCAAACCAGGGGGGTTTCAGTTTCCAGAGTTACTTGCCACCATAACTCTCTAAATTCTATCTTTTCCTCCCATGGACCCTCCCCCCCAATGTCACTTTTAATCTGTTCCAATACCATAAAACTGAATTTGGAATCAGGGCATACTTTAGTGTGTCAAAGTGCATTAGTGTCCTTTTTCACTGATATTTCATAAATATGTTCGTAGATCCTTCTTTTCAATATTCTCTCTGTCTTTCTGACATAGAAAGACCTACATAACCTACACATAGCCAAGTAAATTATTCCTTTAGATTCACAGTTATAAAAATCGGAACTATTAATCCATTTATTCCTACTTTCAAGGTAATATTTATCTGTGTTCAAAATATATGTGCATTGGTTACAATGACCACATTTGTATGTACCTATCCTATTCCTATTAGAATTAACTTTGTATTTATTTTCAAGGATAGTTCTGATACACTGTGAGTTCTTGTATACCACGTTCTGTGGAACCTTTGATATATTCTGTAAATCTGAAAGGGATACAAACCTCTCCCATTCTTTTAGGAAGATTTGTTTAATGTTGCTGTTTAAAATATTGAATTCTAATATTAAAACCTGCTGAAATTCATCCCTATTATTCTTCTTATTATTTTTGATCTCCTTATTGATTTCCTTACATTTTCGAATGGGTTTGAATTTACTACTTCTTCCTTTTTCTACTTCACCCCTCAGTTGCTTAATAAAATTCAAGGGGTAGCCTCTCTCAAGAAACATCTTTTCCAGTAACTCACATTCTATTAAAAAATCATTATCAGAACTGGTCATGCGACATCCCCTTACAAATTGCCCCTTCACTATATTTTTCTTGCAATGTATGGGATGTGCGCTCTTAAAATGTAAAAATGAGTTACAGAAAGTAGGTTTTCTAAATATCTTGGTTTCAAATTTAGTCCCAACCTTATATACTTCTATGTCCAAATATTGCAACCTGGTATCAGAAATTTTATATGTAAATTTCAAAAAATTGGTTGTACTGCTCATGTATGTCATGAATTCTTCAAATTTCTCTATTCCCGCTGTCCAAAAAAGGACTATATCATCCAAAAACCTTCTATATAATGTCCAGCAGGTTTTAAACTCAGAGTTTAATAAATATTTCTCCTCCCACTTTGCCAGGACCAGGTTGGCAAAGGTTGAGGCACAAGCCGCTCCCATTGCTACCCCCTGAATCTGTTGGTAAAATTCACCATTAAAATATAGGAAATTATTTTTCAGAATTAAGTCTATTAACCAAATATTTACCAGTTTTTCGTTCTGAGTCAATATCTGGTTTTCATAGACTATCTCCTCTAGCATTTCCATACCGTTCTTATAAGGGATGGAGGAAAATAAATCTATAATATCAATGGTAATAAAAAGTAAATTGTCATGGTTTAAATCATCGGGAATGTCCCTTAAAAGATCCCAAGATCTCTTTGTATAGTTTTTCTACTTAACCATAAATTCTTAAATTTTTTTGTCAACGTATTTAGCCAAAGGGTAAGTTTTTGATCCTTCGGCTGATACTATGGGTCTTAGGGGGGGTCACTTTCACATTTGTGTATCTTAGGTATACCAAATATTGAAAGTGTTCTTGGTTTATCAACCTTTAGATACACAAAAGTGTCATAATTTATAAGCTCTTCCTGCAACATATCATTTAAACTTATATCTATCTTACTATAGGCTATATTTACTTCATTTAATGAAACATTAGAGTATCTTGTTTCATCCCATAATATTGTGTTCATTTTACTTTCATAAATTATATTATCCATAATTACTACTCCACCCCCTTATCCACCTCCAAACTAACATCTTACTATCAGTTAATTATACCTCTAACACACAGTACTGGAAAATATTTAACTGGAAATACTTACATAGAACATTTTTAATACTGGATAGAATTAAAAAGACCAAACAAGTAGTCGGTAGCAGGTCCACAAGGGTGGTATTCGGAAATCTATCAGCTCACAATGAGGCACCAAACTCGACTGGCAATATAAAACCTGAATTTTATTACAACGCAAACGCCAACAGTGTGATACACTCGTTTTCATCAAAAATATGACTTCATCAGACAAAATAATTAGAAATAACACAGGTTTAAATACTCAAGAGCTAATCACTCAGCATAATGAATTAATTAATAAAACAAATTTAAAGCCACAGAGATCCTTTCTAAAAATGCAGCATGCCATAACAGGTGATACTTCAACACTCCTAATTAAAAACAACAATAAAAGCCCGTTACTATCTAAAATATTTTAATAATGTTATAATCATGGTTTTTGAATATAAAACAAACTTTTATTCTATCTATTTACCAAGCCTGTATAGTAATGAAAAAGTAAATGAAAACAAGTGATTATATCCTATCAGATTTTAATTTCAAGTATGGAACAATAGATATTGCTTCATTGAGCCCTGGAAATCTATTGGATTCCAAAAAAATTTGCCAGTGTGTCTCCCTGTGGGACAATAATATCTCCCATGGTCCACCCCTGGGATCTTGTATAACAGAATCCAAAACAAAAAAATTGTAAGTAGCGTCTGGACATACTAAACTATGCTTGTAGAGTGCGTTGTTCTTGTCTCGTTTGTTAATATCGTAAAGGTGCTCATACACCCTTCTACGGAGTTGTCTTTTGGTCTTCCCCACATAGAAGGCCTGACATGACTGACACAAAACCAAATAAACAACCCCGTAGGACAAACAATTATAAAATCTTGTGGAACTGATCCTCCTATTTCTACTTTCCACATAAACTGCCTCTTTATTAATAATGTGTTTACACTGGGAACAACGTCCACACTTGAATGTACCCTTACGGGAATGTCCAGATTGCTGTTGTTTAGGACCCATCTCTAAAATTCTCTTGATGTTAAAACCTTTTTTGTAAACAGTTTTAAGTGTTGTGGTCTTGAATACGTCAAGGTCCGTCAGTTCCTGGAAAGCCTTAAATTCCCTTTCAACTATCTTCCGGAACGTCCCAACATTACCACTGTATTCTGTAATAAACAGTAGTTGTTGTCCTACACTATTTGATTGACTCTTACCCTGCTCTATAACTGAACTATCTTGTCCCAAAATGGGCTTGAATCTTGTGGTTCTGCCTTGAAGAACCTCTTCTTTTACCAAATTAATCATGGTTTCGGGATACCCCCTGTCCATGAACATAGTTGTCAACTTATCACATTCCTTGTTGAATAGGTGGTCCTGGGATGTCATGCGTGATGCCCTGACCAACTGTCCCTTAATGATACCCCTCTTCTGAAACTCAGGATGTGAACTGGAAAAATGCAGGTAACTATTTGAAAAGGTTGGCTTTCTATATACTGTGGAGGTAAAACCTGCTGCCTCCTTACTAATGGTGACGTCCAAATAATGAACAGATTCAACAAAGATCTCATGGGTAAAGTTTAAAAAACTTGTGGTACCACTAATGTAGGTTATAAACTCCTGGATGGTCTCAGGGGGACCTACCCAAAAAATGCAGATGTCCAGGAATCTGGAATAATGATTCCAGTACTTCACAAAACCACAATTGTTGACAAATTTCTTCTCCCAGACGGCCATGATAATGTCTGCATAAGTTGGGGCAAAATTGGCCCCCATAGACACCCCAGTAATTTGTTTAAAATACTCACCCCCATAGCATATATAGTTATTTTCTAAAACCAACTCAACCAAGGTCGTAATCATGTTAACATTGTTCGCTGTAATCCCTTCACAATCCCATAAGGCCTCCTCCAACCATTCCAAACCCACATCGGTGGGGATGACAGAAAACAAATCCACCACATCTATTGTTAAAAATACTAGATTGGGATTGTATAACTTGTTGGTGACTCCTCGCAAAAATTCCCAGGAGTCCTTAATTAGGTAAGGCTCTCTACCCCACACCTGTTTGAGTTTCCAATCCAGAAATTTAGCTATTGAATGGGTCTTAGAGCCCTGAGCAGCCACAATAGGTCGTAGTGGTGGGTCTTCCATACACTTGTGTATTTTAGGTACCCCAAAAATTGTGGGTACCTTGGGATGGTTGTTTTCCAGAAAAGAAAAGGTGTCAAATTCATTGACCTCCTGATCCAACATGTCTTTTATGGTAAGGTCAACCTTTTTGTATGAGAGATGTACCTCTTGGATAGAAGAAACAGTGTATTTATTGGTATCGTATAGAATGTCCCCCATTTTGCTTTCATATAGGACCTGACTCATAAGAACAGTGCCCCCTCCCTTGTCGGGTTGCATAACCCTGATGGAATGGTTGTACGCTAAATCATGTAAAACTGCATATTCTTCCTCACTTAAGTTATGTTCAAAACTAGTCTGACCTAGTTCTTTACGAATTTCTTTTTCAATTCTTTGCTCCAAATTGCATAACTGTGGATGGAGTGGTGGATTGAATGCACTGGACTTTTTTAACAATAAACTTGGAGCAACCGGGCCGTATCCAAATAGGTGTTGAAAATTGAGTTTACGGGTAAGCATTTTGAGGTCTAGGATACAGTTAACCAATTGGCTACCCCGAGATGGAACAAATTTGAAGCCTTTTGTAAATAAATCAAAGTGTGCTTCAGTGACGGGTACTTCACTGTAGTTATAAATGTGGTAACCGTTCTTACTGTGTAAATGGTACACACCCAATTCAGTAACAGTAATACAATTGTCTACTGCCAGTCTTGATTCCTGTTCCTCCCCCTCCCCCGCCCTTGGTTGTTCCTGCCTTGAGAAAAAATCTGGTATACTGGAAAACCTTGTCCCCCTTGTTGGTTCCGGATACGCTCTGATCTTCTGGGTAAAAAACCCCCCTCGATTTCCCCAGCCATATCTATAGAACCCTGGTCCTCAACCTCACCTAAGGCAGATGTTACTACCTCAGTGTGGGGAGCAAAATTCTGATGAAACTCGGGAATTGAATAATTCATGCCTCTAAAGTGGGGTGGGTTGGGGTATTGTCGCCCCTCCTTGTATTCCCTAAGGTCTCTATTCAATTTGTTGGACTTTCTTTTAATGATGGTATCACAATGTTGGTCAATGTTTTTGCGGATGTTATAATATTGAACTTTATGTGATTCCACAGTAAATAATCAATCACAAGTGATAGCATCATTACATTTAAAAATTTGCTCAGAAAGTCCATGAATATCTTTTTCATTTTTCTTTATAATGGCTCTCATGATGTCAAATCCACACCGGTCAAAAGCTTGAATCAAATCGAGATGAAACTCACTCCCAACGAGCACATTGTTTGGGTACTTGTGCACCCTTAAGCCCTTGGGCACAATGCCCTTGTTAATACATTCTATCAAATAGGCATTGTCTAACACCAAGCTCTTGTACCTGTATAAAGTGTCCTCCAAAAAATGAAGATTGTCCTCAAAGGAAAATCTCTCGGTTGAATTACTCGTATGAAGACCAACAGATGTAAAATTAGGTTTAGTGTTCACCCAGTCGGTAAATGAGGCCAAAATAGGTTGAGACTCATGAGTTAAAACAGGCTGGTGACAAGGGATAGAGGAACCAGAAGCGTTATCCCTAGATGCCGCTGATGAATCTGCCAGCCCTACAACATCCGTGTTGTCGGTAATTCCTCTCAGAGTTCTCTGACCCGAACCTGTGTTATTTCTAATTATTTTGTCTGATGAAGTCATATTTTTGATGAAAATGAGTGTATCACACTGTTGGCATTTGCGTTGTAATAAAATTCAGGTTTTATATTGCCAGTCGAGTTTGGTGCCTCATTGTAAGCTGATAGATTTCCGAATACCACTCTTGTGGACCTGCTACCGACTACTTGTTTGGTTTATTGGTTTTCTCTTCTGGGCTTTTGTTGCTTAGAATTAAAAAGAACTACTACTACAAATGGTTTTTGCTGGAGGTGTGAAAAGTCAAATAAAGCAGACTGGATTCATATTTTTTATGAATGTAATAAAATTAAATCATATTGGAATGGAATCAATAATTTTTTGCAAGCTTTATTTAATGAATCCTTTACCTTAACTAAAGTATTGATTATACTAAATGTAAATGAAGGTCCCTACCTGAATAAGACAAATATGCATTTGTTATGGACAATACTTGCTATATCTAGGAAATGCGCAACCAGAAGGTAGAATTCAAATACACCCCCGACCTTGGAAGAATTCTACACTTTACTGAAGACAACTGCATCAATGGAAATAAAAATCAAAGAACTATGAATCTATCCCAGGCCATTGGTAAATAATCCTTGGAAGAAAGTTATATCTTTGTTGGACACTCTGCAATAATCAATATTGTATCTCTGATAACTGATCTGTTAATTCTATATTTAATAACATACCATGTATATAACTGAAAGTCAGGCTATTGTTAATATTGTATATAGTTATATAAAATAATATTTAAAAATATTATGTACATGTTATTTTAATTGAAAATAAAAAAAAATATTTGAGGAAAAAAAAGACTAAGCTTAATATTAGATATCAATCTAATATGGCTGTGGGAGATAATCAAGAGGATTATCAATGGTTGTCATGGAAATACAAAAATTGCTTTATATACTGCAGGGTAACATATGGGTTGACGAAGACTGAACTCTTGAGCATCATTTGCCTGAAGTAAAACCCACCAAGAATCAGAGCTCTTCCTTAGGAAATCCCTGTTAACAGTGATGCTCTTTTTGGGGGGGGGTAATTTCCCTCCTCTTTAAGTTAGTGTGACCATGGAGTTGGTGTATATAAGTTTGGGTGTGTAGGGAGGTTTGCCCCCCCCCCCTGCAAAAACACTTACATTTTTTGGGCCAGCTTTCTCAGAATTTCAGTTTAGGGATTCTGATCCTCGGCAAGTTAGAAATTGTCTACTCGTAGTAAAAGCTTGCACTGCATACATTCTGCTACATCCACAGATGATAGCTCATATGCAGCAGCACTGAATGAGTGAATTACTAGGGAAAGACAGTTCATTAATTTGTGTAACTTCCTGTTTACAGATTTGGTTATTTCTGCAGTGAGGTTTTAAGGTAGTTGCAAATCAGTTTAGAGATTGTTGTGGTTTGATGGCAGTGAATAAGGCATTTCACATGGATGGAATATTATCAGAGAAGCATGTGTGACATTACTTACTGTTCATTCCAAGCACAGTTTGTTTTCGTGTACTATTGAAACACATATTATGACTGTGAGCACTTTTTAACAAAGTTTGATAATGCAAGACATTTATTTTCATAACTTTGTGGATTGTAGTATGATGGTATTTTTTATTCTGCTTTCCTTTCTTGAAAGTTTGGAGTCTGTAGGCAAAACTTGACAAGACTCACACCTCTTCCCATACCAATTGCTCTACTTTACTGCAACCCTTGCTCCACCTGTTTGTCTGCTCCACCCCTCTTCCCACCCATTTTGTTACATAAAATGTGTCAACATTGCTAAAGAATTTATTTTCTTTTTCTTTTTTTTTCTTGCCCCCCCCTCCAACTCTTCTCCATTTACATAATTGATTCACACTTAAGAGAAGCTTAAGCAAAAATGGCCATCCAGAGATGGTGACTTCACAGATACTTATTCTGGAGTTTGTAAAGTCAATTCCAAATTACTGGATCAACCTTCAGTTTTCCAGACTATACTGATAAAACTTGGGTAGGGTAGAGGCAACCCTAATCTTTATCCCTCCTGTCCAGTAGTGTACTGTCTTGTTTACATTGCTTTTGAGTTAGACTTACTCATTACTTTATTTTACTTATGTCTTCAGATCTGACAGTATTATTAGTTTTAATTCATCTTTGTTATTATTTTGTTCATACCAACCCTCTTCTATCTAATTTTTACTTGTAGAGTTCAGACCCACTGGCTTGGTGTTTTCCATCCAAAGTCTTGTCTGCCTGTGCTAAACATCCGTATCATTTCTTTGGATGATAACTGGTTTCATTTGAGTCAAGATGGGCATGATTCTAGTTTAAACTGTCCACTTAAATGATTTCTTTTAGCACTTTCTGCTGTAATTTTTTGTGTGTATTTATGTTTGTAAAAATCTCAAGACTTGTTCTAAATTGGAATTCTTCACATTTGGGGAAATGACAGCTTTTCACTTAGCTCTCATTTGAAATGGTCTTCAGGAGTAAAATAAGCTCTGTGCTGAAATCTTTGTGTGAACGTTGCAGTTTGCTTCATCTGATCTGTAATCTGGGGTCTCACCACTTTTCTTCGATCACATTTGCTGCTTATACTTTGTTTCTGAGACATATGCATGTGTTTATTCAGTTGTACTACTCTACATTCCCACTGGTTTCTCTGTCTTTAGCTTTTTCTCATCTTATTTCTAATCATCTGGTAATTTCTTTGGAGTTTGAAGATTTATTTTTGAGTTTATCCAATACTAGCCATTTGGCATCTGATTATACATCCCCTGTTAATGTTTTCTATTCCTAAAAGCCAGTTCGGAGGAATAATTTTGCTTTCTGTTTTTGAGAATTGGTTCTTTCACATTCTTTTCCTCCAGTTTTTTTTTGTCCTGCCTCCAAGTTTTTTGCTGTTAATTTTATTCTACCTTTTATAGTCAAATGTTCTTTTGGTAAGTCTTGCCAGTTTTCATATCAAAAATGTGTCTAATTTGTTCTATTACAGGCATATACAGTATTTTATGTTTTGAAATTACAGTCAGCTTTTGTAGGTGTGAAAACCACCAACATATAGGCTGCAAGCTTAAAAAGAAAATACCTATTGATTCAGATTTCTGACTTTAATTTTAATTTGAGCATTTTGCAGATTCTGATTTTAGGATCATGGGTTCAAGAAAGTAATGCTGATACAGCTATTGTAAGCTTCATGTAGTAAAACACCTTATTTCCTAGCTATGTTTATTTGGCTTTGTTGCAGAAGAAAAGTATTTACATGACTTTTTAGTTCTTTTGTTCCACTAAGTCCTAGAGGCATTGTACGGCAGAAATTTTATTAATAATTTTACACTGCTGCTTGAGTTTCTGATACAGAATAAGCAGCTGTTCTGTACTTGGCAAGTTGGATGTGTTAATTGTTAGGGTGGAAACATTTCTCCCCTTTGGAGTGTAGAGAAATAATTGGTGCCACTCCATATCCAATATGTATTTGACTTAAGTTGTTTTTTTAAACAAGAGGTTTGTCCTGTTCCTTTGGAAAGACTTCCTGCTTTGCCCCATCAGTTTACATTTCTTGGAAGTTTAGCCTTTAGGTCAGTGGTGCACAACCTTTTTGTGGGGAGGGCCACTACACAAATTCTTAATGCATCTGTGGGCCACCTCAAAACATAGTAAGTCATTTTGAATTAACAGTAGGTACAGGTGACTGGCATTTTTACTTAAGACAGCAGTCATGAAATTGCCTGTTTTCTACGTCAGCTTTGTGTTTAACTTTATTCTGGCTTGCAACCATGACTTATTACAAACTCTTGCAGAAAGTTACTACTGTTTACAGACTATAAGTTATAAACAAAAAAGATTAGTTACTTCCACGGCTAAAATTAGAGGTGTGCCCAACTGCATTTGCATCTAATTGCAGGTAAGCAAGCACATGCTGGAAAGTTTGCATGACTGGAGTAAGACAGCATTTCTTTTCAGTTTATTTAAAAATTTTTGGTTACTCTCTGGGGGCCGGATGGCGTTGCGTATCGGGCCGGACGTTGTGCACCACTGCTTTAGGTGATTAAGATGCCGTTGCAGGGAGAGCTCAATATTAATCTTATTTAAGAAACTAATATTTGATCCTACAAAAAACCAGGGGAAGAAACACTCCAAAGGCAGCCCAATGGTGTAAAATAAATATGAACTTCAGTAACATCCACCACAACTGTTTTGGCAAAATTGACTTTTATTAAAATCAACAGTAAAAAACGGTGAGCGCTTTTACAAAGTACTGTTGCTTCTTCAGACCATTAAAAACTCATCAAAAACACATTTTTAAATACTTTAAACAATAGAAAACATCCAGTGGTCTTCAAATATCAATCAACAAATTAACTGTGAATGCTTAAATGTCTCTACCACGTCCTCTAACCAACCAAAAGTAGGCTTAATAAAAGTATCCTATCATCTTCTAACAAAAAAATCAACTAACCTATCAACATCTTGAGAAAACCTATGTTGTGGTTGGACACATTACAATGTCAAAAACTCATTGGTTGAACTCCATCCAATCTGGTATGACACACATGCCTAGAACAACAATCAGAATTACGCACGTTATACGATGTACAGACGAAGGTTGAAAGAATGATCAACAAAATAACTCTACATAACAAAAAACTGTGAAGAATTGAAACCATTGCTGAGCACACATTGGAAACTGCTACACTAACAATTCATGTTATCATGTCTTCTCTAGTCAAGATTACGAACATTGTATAGACTCCTGATTTGTAACTGGATACGTACATACTATATCTAATGCCTATTGCTTTGAAAATCCCACCAATCAGCTACTGCATATTCACCCAAGTGCCAATCAAAATTAAAGACATTCTGCACTCGAGTAACTGGGGTGTAAAACACATTAACTGCAGAATGATCATTCCTTAAAAAAATGGTGCGACATAGCGGATAACATCATACTGGCAGTTGATATAAAATATACATCTTAAAATAAAACAATGACAAATCCACTCCAGATGCTAATAAAGCACCATATTGCAAAAACTGCGTTATCAGCTTTGCAGTTAAAATTTCATGAATGCCTACTAAATGTAGATCAGTTCAGCAGACTGTATAAAACCAATTAATAACAGTTAAAATAGATTGAGACTGGCCTCGCAAATTTCTATAACATATGGAAGCCACTGATCATAATAAAAAATCAAACACAATAGGAATATCATACGGCAACGAACATATACGTCCATTGGTTACATCTCATGAACAGCACTCCAATCGGTAAAGGAAGTACCCTAAACCAATAACTACACAGTTTTCCCAAAATTCACCATTCCAGTGACACTTAATATAATTAATTCTGCAAATGTTGCCTACATTTCTCCAAAACAGAGTCTGTCTAAGTGCAAGCTCCCATGAAGTAAACTGACCTAAATGAACAAGCTCATATCATATACTTACATTTTGTTTAACTGAAGTGGGTACACCAGTCATAAAGAGACCTTGTCATTCATAACACCAGCACCAGTTCAACTAACTTAACCAGTGAAAACTACTCGAATAACTAAAACCTCAACAAGGGAGTCAACTAACTTACTAACAGTCCTGAGCTGCTATTCATAAGAAAGTAACCATTAAAAAACACCAAAAAACTAACAAAAATATGCTGCTCTGATTGGTCAAAGCACTACAGTCCTATTCAATTACTGCTTAGTGCTTGTAGGTTCCCCTCCAGTCACTAATGGGAATACCAACAACCCATCACTGTTCAGTTTACCCAAACTTTTGGCCAAATGTTTTCAACCCAGCATCCAACTTATATATTATACTTCTCTTCCAGTAAAGTTCTCTCAATTCCCTACTGTTATACATCCATCTCTTCTACTTGTCTCTCTCAATATTACTTCTCCTCATCTGTAGCTCACTTGGCATCTACTTGGACATTACTATTCCTACATCTGTCTCTTTCTGTCTATACTTGATATATTACTCCAACCTGTCATCTCATCTACTACCTAAACCTTGTTTGTTACTTCTTACTGTGTAATTCTGGGTCTTATAACTACTTGCTCATGCACAAAATGCTCATCATATTTGTTAATAATGTAAATATTGTATAGACTCTAGGGTTTGTTTCTTGCCGCGCGGTGCCCGAAGCAGAAGCAGTTCGCAAGTGCCGGTCGGCCAGCTCCTGAGATTTACGAAAGTATTTCAGCCGAAGTCTTCTTGAAAGCTAAGTACCCCGTTGGGGAAACTTTTCTTGCCACAGACCGATGTCAGACAAAGTTAATAATTGCATTTCATGTGGGAAGCAAATACCGCATAAGGATTTCCACTCTTTCTGTATACCTTGCTTAGGCCCAGACCATGACGTCTTGGCCTGCCGTTTTTGCGCTAGATTCAATAATTGCACTATTAAGCGTCGGGCGGAGTTCGCCCTTCACGTTTTTGGCAAAAAATTTAATTATATTATGTCATCTGATACTCCGACTCCAGTTTTGAGCAAAAAACGCAAAGATAAGGACCGACATACGAGGTCCGCACCACCTACTGAAACCATGCTAAGGCCGACTACCAGTTCTCCGATACTCAGCGAGGCACCTACGCAGCCCCTGAGTACCGATGACAATGCATTACCGGTGTCTTCAGTACCCGAGGTCGCAGGCTCCTCGGCCCCATTCCTACTACAGATCCCGACGCCACTCCTGGCGGGGAAACCCAGAATTTAGACAGGTCTACCATTTCTCAAGGGGTCTTCAGGCCTTCCTCCTTCTCTATTAAAGCCTTCACTAAATCTAAAGCAGCCATGAAAACCAAAAAACAGGTTCCTCAGACCCCCTCTCAAGGCACCATGACTAAAAAACAGATGCTTAAAATGGCTGAGGATTTGATTACTCTTATCAGGGGTTCTGAACCCCCCTCTGACAAAAGGCCCAGATTAGAGGAAGACTACCCTTCCTCAGATCAAGCTTCGATTACCTCAGAACTATCTGAGGACCAGGATTATGCCTATTCTCCATTCGAAGATTCTGATGCAGAGGAGTCTATTCCCTCGGTCTCCCCCCTGAGGACTTCTCTTTTGGGGAAACCCTGCATACATTGAGGGAACACTTTCACTGGGAAGGCCAAGATTACTCAGATTCCAAGAAAAGGCTCAGGGAATTTCTTCTGCTCCCCCAGCATAAGCCTCTGGCTATCCCTCCTGTTTTAGATATATTGGATGATGTGTACACAGAAGCCAGCCTTAATCCTGATTCTTTGCCTCCAGCTCCTGTTAAACCAGACAGGTATTACTGGGTTCCTGATTCTCACCAGTTCCTATATAAAAGCCATACTGCTGTCCCAAAAACAATTTCACAGGGTCCTAAGGGAATTAAGGCCTCTACTGCTAAAAATCCATTACCTTCAGAAAGAGATTCCAGAGCTTTAGAAAGGTGGGAGAAAAAGGTGTACATCTCGGCCACTTTAACCATGAGGGCATTAAACTGTCAGTTCCATATGTTAAAGTATCAACAGTTTTTGATATCTCAGCTGAAAAGCAAGATGACACAACCAGAACAACCAGATTTAAAAGAGTTGCAGGATTTGTTGCATGGTGCAGAGCAAGTGGGTAAACATACCTTGCAGTGTGGTTTTGATGCTTTAGAGGCCTCATGTAGAGCTGCTGTTACGGGGTCTGTTATACGTAGGCATGCTTGGCTCAAAGAGCAAACCTTACCAGATCATGTCAAAGCTAAATTATTAGATGCACCTCTTCAAAAAGATGTATTGTTTGGTGTTAAAGCTGAGGAGGTGCTAAAGAAAATGGAGGAAAAAGCGAAATCAATGCAAACAGTGAAAGATTTCTTGCAGGTACAGCCTCCACGTTTCAGCAGAAACTGGCCTTCAAAAAATTGGTCCTTTCCAGCCATGGACAGACCTCAAAGGGGCAGATATAGGCACCCAAGGGGCAGAGGGCAACCTCAAGGTTCCTTCAGAGCCAGACAGTGGCAAGCACCAACCCCAAGAGGTGGAGAAGATAGATCACAGTCTTTTAGAAAACAGACACAATGACTTCCCCCT
Organism: Protopterus annectens; assembly: GCF_019279795.1. NCBI lineage: Eukaryota > Metazoa > Chordata > Ceratodontiformes > Protopteridae > Protopterus > Protopterus annectens. Next base: position 362,482,628 of record NC_056731.1, on the reverse strand, counting down.
ATACCTGCCAAGCAAAGCTTTAATGGCAGCACCTTTGGGCGGAAAATTGACATTATTCTCAAAAAATTGGCATATTGTTACAAAAGACAAATGGATTCTGGACATTATAGACAGAGGCTATAGGTTCCACTTTCACACCCTTCCAAAAATGAGAGGCATGCCAAATCTTCCACAAAATCAAAGGGCAGAGGCACAAAAACAAGTTTCAACTCTCATGGACATGAAAGCAATTCAAGAGGTACTTGCAAAAGAACAAGGTCAAGGGTTTTATTCCAGACTATTCCTGGTACCGAGGAAAGACAAAGATTGGAGACCTATCTTAGACCTATCCATCCTAAACACATATCTACAGGTGCCAAAATTCAAGATGCTCACATTACAGCAGCTTCTTCCCATGCTGGGCATGGAGTCTTGGCTGGTAACACTGGACCTCAAGGAGGCATACCTGCATGTCCCTATCAGACAAGATTGCAGAAGATACCTCAGATTTCTTGCAGGTTCAAACCATTACCAATTCTCTGCATTTCCCTTTGGCTTATCTACTGCGCCCAGAGTGTTTACGAAATGCCTGGCATCAGTAATCGCCTTCTGAAGACTACAAGGGATACAAATCTACCCATATCTGGACGACTGCCTGATCCAAGTGGACAGCAAGGACATACTACTGCAGCACCTGGCGTTTGTAATAAAACTGTTGAACTTCCTGGGATACACAGTCAACAAAAAGAAATCAAAACTAATACCCTCTCAACAAATAATTTTCCTGGGTGCCAGCTTGGATACAACCACCCAGATGGCCTACCTCACGCCAGACAAGCAAGGGCAACTGTCTCAATACTTCAGAAAAATGGCAACTTACACCAGGCTAACTGCAAGGAAAATCCTGCAGGCTCTGGGATTCATGGCATCTTGCATCCTACTAATCCCATGTGCAAAGCTGCATATGAGGAAACTTCAATGGTACCTGAAAAACTTATGGTCTCAAAACAGCCACAGCTTGGAAACAATTATCCTACTCATTCCATGCCTTCAAAAGAAATTTTTGTGGTGGACTCAAGCTTGCCAAAGAAACACAGGTCTTCCTTTCTGTGTACCTCAAGCAACTCAAATCATCACAACAGACGCCTCAGACTACGCCTGGGGAGCACACATGACACATCAGTGCATTCAGGGAAAATGGACTCGAAAAGAGAAGCACCTTCACATCAACCAAAAGGAAATGCTAGCCGTGCAAAAGGTTATTATGACCTTCAAAGACCTACTGCATCCAGGCCAGCTATTGATAAGGACAGACGACACCACAGTGATGTGGTACATAAACAAACAGGGGGGAACTCATTCATACCCCCTGTGCAGGCAAGCCATGACCCTATGGAACACAGCACTGGAATTGCAAATTCAACTGCAGGCACAATTCCTGCCAGGGAAGGAAAACACACTGGCAGACAACCTAAGCAGAAATATGACAGATCCACACGAATGGAAGTTGCATCCTCAACTTTTCACAAAGATAACTCAGGCATGGGGACAGCCAGACATAGATCTCTTTGCTACCCACAGAAATTGCCAGTTGAAAAATTTTGTTCAAGGACCTATCATCCACAGGCCTGGAAAGTGGATGCACTTTCCTTCAATTGGGCAACATTGACAGTCTATGCCTTCCCGCCTCTTCCTCTGCTGCCCAAAGTTCTATTAAAAGCCAGAGGAGAGGCCGAAAATGATTCTCATCGCTCCAGACTGGCCAAGACAACACTGGTATCCGCTCCTGAGGAGCCTGACACATTCCCCACCATGGATCCTACCTCTAGTCCCTCTTCTGTTGTCCCAGCACAACTACAAATCCCTTCACAGCCATCTCAAAACTCTAAATCTAGCTGCATGGAGAATTCCTTGATTTCCCAACAGTTTCTCCTCTCCAAGGAGGTGCAGGATGTCATCTTGGAGGCCAGAAGACCTTCTACTAGAAAGGCTTACTCCGCCATATGGAAACGATTTTGTGCCTGGAATCAAGAAAAGGGACAGAATCCTTGGGTCATAAATATACCTCAAATTTTACAGTACCTAGCTGAGATGTTAAACAATGGACTTTCCTTCTCCTCCATCAAGATCCACGCTTCAGCCTTTTCTGCACAATATAACACAGATCCTCCATTATTCTCTCACCCTCTCTTAAGGCAGTTCCTCAGAGGGACAAAGAATTTAAAACCCCCAAGGAAACCACCAGTCCCTGCTTGGGACCTCAACTACGTATTGGAAAAGCTGACCCTTCCTCCCTTCGAGCCAGCTTCTTCAACAGAGTTACAGTACTTGTCATGGAAAACAGCCTGTCTTCTGGCTATCATCTCAGCATGCAGGGTTTCGGAGCTACAGGCCCTCATGGCTGTGCAACCATTCATCATTTTCCATCAGGACAGAGTTTCCTTACGAACCAATCCTACCTTTATGCCAAAGGTAGTATCCAGTGTAGCTTTGAATCAGACTATCCACTTACCTACCTTTTATCCTAATCCACAAAACAAAGGGGAAAGACTACTACATTCCTTGGACATTTACAGACAACTTCATTACTACTTGGACAGAACAAAGCCATTCAGGAAATCTGAGCAACTCTTTGTGTCCTATGCTGTAGGTGCTCAGGGAAAGGCTATTTCCAAACAGACAATTTCAAAATGGATAGCCCACTGCATACGCTTTTGTTACTCATTTAATGGAAAAACTGTGCCTGCATGCATCAGATCCCACTCCACCAGAGCCACAGCTACCTCTGCAGCCTTCCTCAGGGGGGTCCCTACCAAGGACATTTTGGAAGCAGCCACCTGAAGTTCAGTGCACACTTTCTCCAAGCACTATCACCTCCCACTATACTCAAAATCTAGAGCGGGCTTTGCCACAGCAGTCCTGCAGGGCATCCTAGCCCCTCCTAGTTCCACTTAGTGCCTACCACCCTTACGTAGCTTTGGGATTCTACCCATCTGTTATGACTGCAGCTGTATGCACGATGAACATAGTACAGTTTTGTACCTACCATAAATGTAGATGTTCGAGTGCTCATACAGCTGCAGGCCAGGTTTCCCTCCCTCCATCCCCTCTTAGGACAGGCCTTATGACAAACACTTTTCATATAACCTTTTTGGGGTATTCTTTTATGGTGTATTTGCTTGCAACTACTGTTTTTGATTAATCAACATTGCATCTTTGCATAACATTATGTTTGCCTTCCTTCTGGGGCCACCTGACATCTGGGGCAAGAAAAACTGAAGAAAATGGCGTTGGCTGCCTCTTTTATACCCCTGCCGCACTGACGTCAGGGAAGAAGCGACGACAACCGACGCCGGACCTAGACTTTGGAATTCGGCCGACCGAGGACCCGCCTGATGGCAGGATAACCCATCTGTTATGACTGCAGCTGTATGAGCACTCGAACATCTACATTTATGGTAGGTACAAAACTGTACTTTGCCTCCTCCCTGACGTCAGTGCGGCAGGGGTATATAAGATGCAGCCGACACCATTTTCTCCAGTCTTTCTTGCCGCGCAGTGCCCGAAGCAAAAGCAGTTCGCAAGTGCCGGTCGGCCGTCTCCTGAGATTTTCTTTCCTAATCCAGAACCAAAGTCTTCTACAAAGCTAAGTACCCCATTGGGGAAACTTTTTCTTGCCTCAGACCGATGTCAGTAAAAGTTAATAACTGTATTTCTTGTGGGAAGCAAATACCTCATAAGGATTTCCATTCTTATTGTATCCCATGTCTAGGCCCAGACCATGACATCACTGGTTGTCGGTTTTGTGCTAGGTTTAACAAACGCACTATTAAACGTCAGTTTGATTTTGCCCTACATTATTTTGGTAGAAAATTCAATTATACCATGCCGTTGGAACTTCCGATGACTGGAATACATAAAAACGACAAAGACAAGGATAGGCATCCGAGGCCCAAAACTGACGATGAAGCCTCTTCTAGGTCAGTCGCCGGTTCTCCAGTTTTCAGCGAGGTGCCTTCACAGCCTCTGACGACCGCTTCTGTAGAACCACAGGCTGCCTCTGACTCCCACGTGGAGATGGCTGGGCCTTCGGACTCACAAGTTATTCAGCCTACCGAAACTAACCCTTCAGAGGGATCTGGAGTAGCTGAGCTGCCCGCAGCTTCAGAGGGTGTTTTCAGATCTACTCAGTTAAGCATTAAACCCTCTGCTAAGTCTAAACCAGCTTTAAAATCAAAGAAACAAATACAGCATTCTCCATCACAGGCCTCCATGCCTAAGAAACAAATGCTCAAAATGGCCGAAGACCTAATCACTCTGATCAGGGGGTCCCATCCCCCTCCTGATAAAAGGCCTAGACAGGATGCAGACTATGACTCATCCGACCAGGTGTCCATCTCTTCAGATTCATCCTCAGACCTAGGATATTCTTTACCCCCTTATGAGGATTCTGATGCTGAGGAGTCAATTCCATCAGCCTCTCTGCCTGAGGACTACTCCTTTGGGTGTCCATCTCTTCAGATTCATCCTCAGACCTAGGATATTCTTTACCCCCTTATGAGGATTCTGATGCTGAGGAGTCAATTCCATCAGCCTCTCCACCTGAGGACTACTCCTTTGGGGAAACCTTGCATACCATGAGGGAGCATTTTCATTGGGAAGGCCAGGATTACTCAGAATCCAAGAAAAGGCTCAGAGACTTCCTTTTATTACCTCAACACAGACCCCTTGCTATTCCGCCAGTGTTAGATATTGTGGATGATGTGTATACTGAATCCAGCCTAAATCCTGATTCCTTACCTCCAGCCCCAGTTAAACCTGACAGATACTACAGAGTCCCTGACTCTCACAATTTTCTGTACAAAAGCCCTGTTGCTGACCCTGAAACTATTTCCCAGGGACCCAAAGGGGTTAGGGCCTCATCAGCCAAGAATCCAGTTCCCTCTGACAGAGATTCCAGAGCATTAGACAGATGGGGAAAGACAGTATATACGTCTGCAACTTTAGCAATGAGAGCCTTAAATTGCCAGTTTCACATGCTAAAATATCAGCAATTTCTACTGTCTCAGTTGAAACAAAAAATGCTTCCAGATTCAGATCCTCCTACTTTTAAAGAGATGCAGGATTTATTGCATGTAGCTGAACAGGTGGGAAAACATAATTTGCAATGTGGTTTTGACTCTTTAGAGGCCTCCTGTAGAGCAGCCGTTACAGGCTCTGTCATTAGAAGACATGCTTGGTTAAAAGAACATACGTTACCAGACCATGTTAAAGCAAAATTATTGGATGCACCTTTCCAGCAGGATGTGTTATTTGGAGTTAAGGCAGAAGAGGTATTAAAGAAAATGGAGCATAAGGTGAAAACTATGCAAACGGTGAAAGATTTCTTACAGGTTCAGCCTCCTAGATTTAGCAGAAATTGGCCAACTAAGAATTGGTCCTTTCCAGTTACAGACAGACCTCAAAGGAGCAGATACAGACGTCCAAGAGGTAGAGGTCAACCACAATGTCCTTACAGGCCTCGACAATGGGTTGCATCAGGCCAGAAAGAAGGGGAAGACAGGCCACAACCATATAAAAAGCAGCCCCAATGACTTCCCGCTACAGCTGCATACAGCTCTCTCTTGGCAGCCCCCTTGGGAGGAAAACTGGCACTTTTTTATCACAATTGGCATATGATCACCAAAGACAAATGGGTTCTGAACATTGTATCTCAAGGTTACAGGTTCCACTTTCACACTCTGCCAAAGTTAAAAGGAATGCCAAATCTGCCACCGAATCAATGGGCAGAGGCTCAAAAACAAATTACAGCACTCATGGATATGAGAGCTATTCAAAAGGTACCATCACAGGAACAAGGACAGGATTTTACTCGACTCTTTCTAGTTCCCAGGAAGGAAAAAGCCTGGAGGCCCATTCTGGATCTTTCTTCTATAAACACTGACCTGGATGTCCCGAAATTCAAAATGTTGACACTACAGCACCTTCTTCCCATGCTGGGCAAGAAAGCTTGGCTTGTGAGATTGGACCTCAAGGAGGCATACCTGCATGTCCCTATCAGACAAAACTGCAGAAGATACCTCAGATTCATAGCTGGTTCAATGCATTATCAATTCTCTGTACTGCCCTTTGGCTTATCTACTGCACCCAGGGTCTTCACAAAGTGCCTGGCACCAGTAATTGCATTTTGCAGACAGAAAGGAATTCAAATTTATCCGTACCTGGACGACTGCCTGATTCAAGCAGAGAGCAAGGACATTCTTTTAAAGCATCTTGCATTTGTAAAAAAGTTATTAAGTTGCCTGGGGTACACAGTAAACGAAAAGAAATCAAAACTAGTGCCCAAACAAGAGATAATATTTCTGGGTGCCAGCTTGAACACAATGGCCCAGATGGCTTATCTCACGCCAGACAAGCAAGGACAACTGACTCAATACTTTCAATTGATGGCAACAAAGACTCAACTCCTTGCAAGAAAAATTCTGCAGGCCTTGGGTTACATGGTATCTTGCATACTACTAATTCCATATGCCAGACTGCATATGAGGAAACTACAATAGTACCTAAAGAATGTATGGTCTCAACACTGTCAAAGTTTGGAAACAGTTATACCACTAATTCCTTGCCTTCAACAGGAGTTTCAGTGGTGAGCTCAAGCTTGTCACCTCAACAAGGGACAGCCTTTTACTCAACCCACAGCCAGGCAAACACTGACAAAAGATGCATCAGATTACGCCTGGGGAGCACACATGGCAGGCAACTGTATTCAGGGCAAGTGGCCCACAGAACAAAGGCATCTTCACATCAATCAAAAAGAGATGCTAGCTGTACAAAATGCACTTATAGCTTTCAAGGACCTGCTGCATCCAGGACAACTACTACTAAAGACAGACAACACTACAGTTATGTGGTACATAAACAAGCAAGGGGGGCACTCACTCCTACCCCCTCAGCAGGCAAGCCGTGACCTTGTGGAACACTGCTCTAAACTATCAAGTTCATCTGCAAGCACAATTCCTGCCAGGAGAGAAAAACACACTGGCAGACAACTTAAGCAGAAACATCATGGATCCCCACGATTGGGAATTGAATCCAAAGATATTCAGAATGATAACACAGAAATGGTGGAGCCCGGACATAGATCTGTTTGCATCCCCAATGAACTGCCAGCTACAGAAATTCTGCACAAGGAGTTACCATCCACAAGCATGGAAAGTGGATGCCCTCTCATTCAGCTGGAAAAACCTACAAGTATACACTTTCCCACCACTACCTCTCCTGCCAAAGATACTCATAAAAGCCAGGCAAGAAGAGCCAAAGATGATCCTGATTGCACCAGACTGGCCACGCCAGCACTGGTACCCAATCTTAAAGAACTTAGCACAAGGACCACCCTGGATTTTGCCTCAAATCCCACGCCTGCTGACTCAGCACAACAATCAGACACTACACAGCCAGCTAAAGACCTTAAACCTAGCTGCATGGAAGATTCCTTAGTCAAGCAGGCAATGCTGCTCTCCAAAGCTGTTATGGATGTCACTCTGGAGGCCAGAAGGCCTAGTACCAGGAAAGCCTATTCGGATAAATGGAAGAGATTCTGTGCCTGGAACCAAGCACACAACCTTGACCCTCATGTTCCAAACATTCCTCAGATACTACAATATTTAACTGAGATGCTGGACAAAGGACTCTCATCCTCATCCATCAAGATCCACACCTCTGCCATCTCTGCTCATTACAACACGGATCCACCAATTTTCTCTAATTCTTTGCTAAGGCAGTACCTCAGAGGGGCTAAAAACATAAGACTGCCCCGTAGAGCACCTACTCCAACTTGGGACCTCAACTTAGTTTTGGAAAAATTGACTTTACCTCCTTTTGAGCCAGCTAACACAGCAGAATTAAAATATATCTCTTGGAAAACTGCTCTACTCCTGGCAACAACATCAGCACGAAGAGTTTCAGAATTACAGGCACTAATGGCAGTGGAACCTTTCCTCATTTTCCACCAGGACAGGGTGTCTTGAAGAACTAAAAGAGGACAAAATTTAGGGGATTTTCTTATTAGAGCATATTACATAAGCCCTGTTGAGAAATTAGATTCTTCATTGACAGTTTTTGGTACTATACCTTGCCATACTTGCAATGTATGCCCCTATATTAGATTAACTTTTAATAAAATAAATAATAAAATGTTTACACCTAATAAATGTTTTTCCTGTTGTACATCAGGAGTTACTTATTGTCTCAAATGCCTCTGCAATCTTTTTTATATAGGGGAAACTAAAAGGAAATTTAGGACTGGATTGCAGGAGCACATTAGAGACATAAGAAAAGGAACAACAGCAAGCTCAGTTGCTTCACATTTTTTAAAAATTCATAACAGTAACCCAGATGTACTCCAGGCTACTATTTTAGAGGAAATTTTTGTTAAAAAAGGTGATTATAAACTATTAAAAAATATGTTGCTGTATAAAGAATCTATTTTTATATTAAAATATAATACATTAGTACCTAATGGTTTAAATGTTGAAATTAATTGGAAATATTTATTATAAATGTATTCGAATTTCTGTATTTTTAGTTTGTAAGTATTGGTTCTGTGGAGTGAGTGGAGTCTCTTTAAATATTATGATAGTTAATAGTTTAATTAATTGATTGCTTTATTGTTCGTTTATATAAAAGGGAATGATTTTTTACCATGAATCATGTGCTCATTGAAGGCTGTGGTGGCCGTGGCGCTAAGACATTTTAATGGAATAAATTTTGCTACGTGGGATCCTGGTTGTTTGTTCTTCTTCTTCAGTCTTTTTTAAGACTGTGAGGCATTGGTTTGTTGATTTGTCTTTAAGAACTAACCCTATGTTTATGCCAAAGATGGTATCCAGTGTGGCTCTAAACCAAACTATTAATTTGTCAACTTTTTATCCAAAACCACAGAATAAAGGGGAGAGACTACTGCACTCCATGGACATTCACAGGCAGTTATGCTTCTGCTTGGACAAAACCAAAGCTTTCAGGAAATCTGAGCAATTATTGGTAGCATATGCTGCAGGAGCACAGGGAAAAGCCATTTCAAAACAGACTATTTCAAAATGGATAGGACATTGTATAATGCTTTCTGCTATACACACCATGGGAAACCTGTACCTAGCAGCATTAGATCTCACTCCACTAGGGCAACAGCCACTTCAACTGCCTACCTCAGAGGAGTACCTACCAAGGATATTTTGGAAGCAGCAACTTGGAGTTCTGTGCATACCTTCACCATGCATTACCATCTGCCTGTATACTCTAAATCCAGAGCTGGCTTCGCCACTGCAGTACTGCAGGGCCTTATAGCCACCCCTAGTGCCTTATAGAACCAGCCACCCAACCTCAGCTTTGGGATTCTACCCAAGTGTAATGACTGCAGCAGTGTAACACGATGAACATAGTACAGTTTTGTACCTACCATAAATGTAGATGTTCGAGTGTATACACTGCTGCAGTCCAGGTTACCCTCCCTCCTTCCCCTCTTACTTGCTGGTACATACCTATGTCTTCTACCCTTTACTACCTATGGGGAGTATTTGCTGGTAGCTGAAAGTTGTTGTTTGCTTTTATTATGTATGTTTTATTAGCAATTTGAATTGCCTACCTATTTGGGGGCACCTGACATCTGAGGCAAGAAAAACTGAAGAAAATGGCGTCGGCTGCATCTTATATACCCCTGCCGCACTGACGTCAGGGAGGAGGCGACAGCAACCGACGCCAGACCAAAACTTTGGAACTCGGGCCGACTGGAGAACTTCCTGACGGCAGGATAACCCAAGTGTAATGACTGCAGCAGTGTATACACTCGAACATCTACATTTATGGTAGATACAAAACTGTACTTTTTGTCTCCTTTACATCTGTTGGACAGGACATCCTGCACATAAGCAATTTTAACTGGATTGCATCTCTCACTGGGCTTTGTTCATGATTATTCAGGCTACACTGCATTTCTGAGACTGGGGAAGTCACTACAAAAGGATGTTAAATGAAGCCTGTACCACAGCTTGACTGTCAGAGCTTAGTGTTCTACCTCAACGTTAAAAAACTGTGTTTTAGTATGAAACATTGTACTACAGTTTGATGAAGTGCTCACCACAACAGCAGGAAACTGAGTCGTCATTACCCTTTCATCAGTCACTTATTGTTATATATCAGTTATAGAAACCTTTTATTAAAATGCTGTAAATTGCTGAATTTGTAAAGATATGTTTAAAAGCTTTTTGGGGTTGTATAAAATCTCAGGTTGTGCAAAGTGGCCTAAATGAGTGATACAGTAAAGTCTATAGCTGTGGCACTGTGCTGTATATTTTGGTAGGCCAGTTCATGGTCCTATGGCTGGATACAGTGGTGAGGTCTGGTATTGACGCCATGACAGTATGGAGTATTTCTCCTGGAAGAAGTTATGTAGTAGAATAAGTACAAAAATGTTACAACCAGATTACAATTATATTGTACAAGCATTTAGTAATATGTGTTTATAGTGTGTAAAATGTTTACAGGAAATTTAGTATCATTGCTCAGCAGATAATTAGAGGTATTTTAGAGTCAGAGGCTTGGTAGAAGAGGTAAAAGGTGGAGATGTTGAAGTGGCAAATTAGCAACGTACCCTGTACAGAGTGGAAGAGTAAAGGTGTCTCTTTAGTAATTGTATTGTACGTTCAACAGTGTCACTTGGCCCTGTCCAGTAGTGTTATGAGACTTATGGAAAGAGTGGATGCCAGTGGGTCTTCTGTCTTAGGGAAACTGAGGTGGTTTGGCCTACAGCAGCATGAAGGGTCATAGTTAGTGCTTGGTGTGTACCAGACAGTGTACAGCACTCTTGCCATAATATGCAATAATGAAAGAATGCGGTAGTGGTGGATGTGTGCTGTTTCATGTGACATGAAGTTCCAGTATGCCTTCCTGCCTTTCCCACAGATTTCATACATTTTCACAAAGCTGAAGGGAAAAAGATTGTTGTTGGCAAGAATGGGATGGCTTCTGGTACAGACCACGTGGTGTGACTCCAGCAGATTAAATACTACACAACCCCACTCATTACCATCACTGACTTAATTATTTTCCCCCATTTCTTTCTCTTCAGAATTTCTAAATTCTAATTTAATGGCTGTGCACCTGAATGTTGCAGTAAGCTGGTTTAAGAGGGTCTGTGTCATATCATCGAACGGCCACATTGTCGAACATCATCTCATCGGCAGTGCAGTATAGGCTGTCGACACCCCCATGGGTGGAGGCTACACCCACCACACCCCTGGTAGTTATATATACCAACTCCCAGATCGCAGTACAGCAGAGAAAAGGGCAAATGGCTTGATTCTTATTGTAACATGATTTAAGTCAGAATGGTTTGATGGCCTGCAGTGTCGATGAGATGATGTTTGACAGTGTGGCCATTCAGTGATATGACAAAAACCCTGTTTTAGAATATCCTAACCATGGATGCTTTTTCTGCAACTTTTCAGGCTGCTTTTATGACACACATGGCACAGTATAGGAGTGTATGTCAGCTGTCCACACTGCAGGGAAGGACCATCTCAAGTCTTTCATTCCTAGGGAGGGTGTGTGTATTAGGCTGTTTTTTTTTTCCAGAAGTCTTCGTTATTTGAAATATTGGCAGTATATAAATAGAGTCCAAGAAAGAATGTTCCCAAGTAGGCAAACAGTCTCTGTTGTACTATGTAGACAAAGCAGCAAAAAACAGCAACGGTACACTGAAGCACGACTTGTATCACCATTCAGTAAAATAAAATCACATTTATTTTCAGATAGGTAAGTGCTTTTACCACCAAATGTGGCTTCATCAGACCATTTACAAATAAAAGTGCATAAACAGCCAAACATTGACATTTATATATAACACCACCCCCTCATTAGATTCAAATACTTGTTATAACAAATCATTTCATAACGAAATGCCCCCTAGTTACTTGGCATCATGAATCATCAGTATAAACAACTTAAAACAGCAACAAACTATTTAGTTGCTTATGCATAGATCACAACACAGTAATAAAATCCACATTGTAATAGTGGAGATTTATCACATAATAAAATTATATACACACTTCAATATTCATTCCACTTTAATATATATATATATATATATATATATATATATATATATATATATATATATATATGTCTCGTCCTTAGCAGCATATCTTATATTATACATATATAGACCAACTAGCTATCTAGTTGCCTTGTTGTATACAGATCGCCACACAGTAATAAAATTTTTATCATAGTGATAGAATTTTACCACTTGGTATAATTAATTGTACAGTCAAGCACTCACTTGACTCCAAAACACAGGTCATTCATATCAGCACATCATTACTTATGCATTCATAAATCAAGTCACATTACACACATCTGAATATACCCCTCCAAATCGGCCCTTTGATATAGCTAGGTCCTTTGAAGTGAAAGATACAATGCCATCAAACATAATACAATATAACTGTTCAGCTTAGAACACTTTATGCTATCAGAAGTCAATCACAAATAATTTCTACTTCACATCGTTCAGATAAACGATTAAATATGTACCATATACCTTCTTAAACATAAATGAAAGACAAACCTTTTTATGCATGCCCATACTACATTCTATATTGCAGCTAAATATCTACTTATCAGGTTCACATTTAGGATAAAATCCCCTTCAGCATGAATGCTTAAGCACTCACTCTACTGTTTATTCCGCAAGAGCGCTCCTAGTCGTGACATCATCACCCTATATCTCGTTTTTTAAAATCATGGCCATATGAATAGTTCCTTTTCAGCTACTTCCAAAATACATTTCCTATGATATAAAGACTAAATAGCATCAAATTTACCTAGTGCAAAGTCCTCATATTTATATACTTAAAATGTTTTACAAACATAAACAATTCCATTATATGTTCGACATATATGGTACTATATAGGACTAATACAACTATTCGCCACTATGTAATGTGCCCATGGAAATATGTTATTATGACATCCAACAAATTTACTATTAATATGGGCATATATCTACGTCTTCAAACTAAATTCATCTGTTAGACACTTTTAAGGAGTAATAATAAATAATGGCAAGTAAACAATAAATGCAACTCTAAAAACTAGATTGCACTTCATATGAAAATGTTTTACAACTAGCCAAAGTATCCATTATATCATTTAAGTCACATATACTAAGCTGTAAAGCATATTCTCGGTACATATGGTACCATAGTCTATACCACAGCATACCTATTCTTGTATACAAACAAGAAAGTACATATCATAGTATATAACCAAATATAGTTAAAATGTTTTTTTATATAAACACATATAGCCCAAGCTGTATACAGTAGCCTAAGCATAAGTAGGCAACCATATATTCCTTATAGGTGCGTATTCATATAGAACTGACCTTATGGCTACATAAATAGGTTCACTTATATGCACACTTCTACACATATTACTAATTATTCCTTGGTCCAGCCATAATGTATGACCAATTTCATGTTGTTATACTGTAGATTAATGAATAAGTATAGGATATACATCCTATAGTATCTAGTGTGCATATGTGCATCACTATTTGCGAGGTACCCCCTTACTTCCAATACATTTCTCATAGATATTTTGCCATTAAGGCCCAGCCCTTTTTCAGCTCTAAGTTTTAAAATCCATCTAAGTTCACTCTTTTCTGTAAGATTTATAATGTTCCCCATCCTATTTCTAGGCCTAACCTGTTTTAGGCCTATAAATTTAAAATTATGGTTTACAATACTTATTTCATTATATTTAGACAATGCACTAATAGAGTCACTATTCTTTATACTACTGGTATGTTCCATCATACGCTCCTTAAATGTTCTATAAGTTTTGCCCATGTAGAATCTTAAACAGCAGTCACATTGTGCCAAATATATTATATTTCTACTATTACAATCCATCAGATTATATACTTTATGTACTACCTGTGTTTCAGGGTGTACAAACTGATTAGTTTGTTTAATATTTTGGCACATGTTACAGTGACCACACTTCCTAGTTCCTGTCATTGTCAAATCAGTTGGAGCTGTTATATCTTTCGGATAACACATCCTTTTAAGATTTTTCCTATTTTTAAAACAGAAGTTAGGTTGTTCACCTACCACTGCTTTAATTTTATTATCTGTCATTAGCAATGGCCAGTGTTTATGAAACACATTCTTAACTTTATTAATGTCACTGGTGTATGGTATTGTGACTTTAACCGGATTCACTTTATTATGCATTGCTGTTACATTCCCCACTTGTAAAGCCATATTAAGGCTTTCAGAGAAATAGGGCTTAGCTCTGTTTCTCATTGTTCTCACTTCTTCTAAAACTGGAACCACTTCTGTATCTTCATATCCCCTTTTATATAAATTTTCCTCTAGTTGAACAAGACCTTCAATAAACACATTGTCCTGATTACTCAGACGTGATACATGCATCCCCTGTTCTTTCACTATGTTCTTAAATGTTTTCCTTGGGTGCATGCTAGACCTATGCAGAAGTGTGTTAGTATAGCAATCTTTCTGATATATCCTAGTCTCAAATGACCCTTGTGCATTTATTGAGACAAAAATATCTAGGAATGCTATCCCCTCTGTAGAATATTTTAATTCAAACTTCAAAAAAATTGTTGCATTTTCTATTAGTTCTACAAAAGTTATAAGTAGTGAGAGGGGACCTACCCATACAAGAAAAATATCATCCACAAAATGACGATAGAAACTCACATATTTCTTATATAGCTCCAATGGAAACATACATTCCATCTCCTACTGTGCCATGACTGCATTGGTGTAGCAATTGGCACAACCGGTGCCCATAGCTACGCCTTCGCGTTGGAGGTAATATGTACCATCAAAAACAAATACATTGTTTTTGAGTACTATGTCCATAAACAAACATGTAGTATCTATCAACATTTTATTATATCCACTTTTCATTGTAAGAAAATTCCTTAGTAGGTGTAGGCCTTCCTCATTAGGAATTGAGGTAAATAAAGATGCCACATCGAGTGTTACTAAATACATATTCTCACTATTATTTGGTACCTGATTAAATATAAAAAGGCTTTCCAACAAAATTTTTGAATCTTTTAGCACAACTTCTACTCCATTCAATACTGGTCTCATCTGCCTTTCAACAAAAGTGGAGTATGGTTCTGTTAGCCACCCCTTACCTGCTACAGTTGGTCTAAAGGGTGGTCTAACTTTATCTTTATGTATTTTAGGCTGTCCTTGAAATGGTGGAATCAGGGGATGTTCAACTGTAAGGAATTGAACCAATTCTAATGACAGATTGTATCTAAACATACTATCATTAATATTAATGAACAATAAAATAGGCTAAGTGACAACCTCTGGCAGTCAATAGCAGTTACAATACAGATGTCTATTCAGACCAAGTAATGTCCACTCTATAATTCAAAAAGGAATCGCAAAAACTTCAAGTAAAAACCCTTTATTCGAGAACGAAAAACAGGTAAGCGCTTTCACCAAAGTAGCTTCTTCAGACCTCAAGGATACAATTTGAGTGAGTGTACT
The DNA here is from genome assembly GCF_019279795.1 of Protopterus annectens. Classification (NCBI taxonomy): domain Eukaryota; kingdom Metazoa; phylum Chordata; order Ceratodontiformes; family Protopteridae; genus Protopterus; species Protopterus annectens. Next base: position 362,467,050 of record NC_056731.1, on the reverse strand, counting down.
TCACTATTTGTAGGTGGATAACCTATTCAATCATGACATCACAATTGGTAAATAGGCAGATAAGATTAATTAGTTAATAAATGAATCCACATACTCCTCAACCTTAAACCATCTGTACCGAAGTATCCCATCAGGAAAGCATAAAATATATAAATATGCCAACAAAAGTACATTGTATAAATACAAAATACAATTAAATATATACATCACATATATCAGAAAACTTAATCAATAAGTGACATATATAAAATATATTATTAAAAGTATATCATTAAAAATAAATACAAATATATAGTATGTATTACTTAAACATTTACTTAAAAAGAAGCCTCCTATTTTTAAGAGCTGGTTTAATAGGGATTTTCTCATTTAAACCAGGGTATAAATGGGCTTGAAATCTGATGATCCAATTTGTTTCATTCCTCTCTGTAAAATTCCTAACGTCACCACCTCTTAAACTAGGTATATTAATATAACTAACCATAACTTTAAAAGAATGTGTGCTATCAGTGGCTATGATGTGTTTTGAAAGTGCATTTGTGCCTGATTTAATACGTATTTGGTACAAATGTTCTCTCATCCTGTCTCTAAGTCTCCTGTCAGTTTTGCCAACGTAAAAGGCAGGACAGGAAGAACACACAGCCAGATAAACAACATGTTTGGTGTTACAATCGGCTGTTATATCAAACTTATATATTTGTGAAGTATTGGGATGTACAAAAACAGCAGAATCACAAATATAAGAACAGAAATTGCAATTGTAGCAAGGTCTAGTTCCTAGATGTAAATTGTCTTGAGGGAAATGCACATTATTAGAAGGATGGCATAAAAAACTAAATAATTTTTTCTTATTTTTAAATAAAAACTGTGGATGTTCCCCTACAATAACCTTAATGAGGGGATCTATAGTTAATAAATTCCAATGTTTATATATTATATCTTTTATCTGATGGACATCATGTGTAAAAAATTATGATAACTTCTGTGTGGATATATTATTACTATTAGAGTTGCCAGGCTCTAAATATCTATTATTCCCTTCCTCTGAAAAATATGGGCATGCCCGACTAGACCTTATGTTCTCTATGCTCAAAAAGCGATGATTTATTTCACTAACATTGTATTTCCTTGCTACTAACCTATCACTGAGGTCAGTTAATTCTCTTTTTAAAGTTAGACTGTAATGGGTTCAGTCTAGACGCTCGAATTGCCTGTCCTTTTACTATATTTTTAAAGATGTATCCGGGATGCATACTATGTCTATGTAATAATGTATTCTTATAGCATGATTTCCTATGAATCCCTGTGTTTAATTTCCCATTGGTAAAGTGCTCAACATGAACATCTAAGAAAGAAATATTGTGGTGTGGCATAGTAATAGTAAACTTTAAATAGTCAGTGAGTGAATTCACTTCTTCAAAATATTTACATAAATCAGCCTCATTACCCTTCCAGAGAAAAAACAAATAATCTACAAACCGTTTATAAAATATAACAGATTCTTTATAACTAGGTAACTGTAAAAAAGTTTGTCCTTCTCCCATACTGCCATCACCAGGTTGGCGTAGCTATTGGCACAAGAAGTGCCCATAGCTACGCCATCCATTTGGAGAAACAATTCTTTATCAAAAAGAAAAATATTATTTTCTAACACTGTTTTAAGCAATGTACAAATAAGATCAATTTTAGTATCCAAAAAATCTGTATATTTAGTAAAATAGTTATGTATGCTTTGTACACCTTGCTGATTTGGTATAACTGTAAAAAGGGATTTAACATCCATAGTCACTAAAATATATGGTAAATGATCCAGTATTTAAGCTGTTTCCCTATATAACTCAAGTAGAAATTGTTTGGTATCTTTTAATATAACTGGATTTAAATTGACTATAGGTCTCAATAATCTTTCCACATATACAAAAAGGGGTTCTGTGACCCAACCTCTACCTGCCACTATAGGTCTCATAGGGGGTCGCATAGGGTCTTTATGTATCTTAGGTAGTCCTTGGATGGTAGGGATTAGAGGATGCTCAACTAACAGAAAATCAAATATTTCTGTGGAAAAAGAAATATTAAAAGAAGGGTAATACCACACGGTCTTCGTGTTTTAAAGATGCCTACTAACAGTGAGACTTACCCGGAACTGTTGTACCGCTGGCAGCAACTAAATATAGAGGTGAGCCTCAGCTATATGTCTCTCTTAAATGAATTATTTACCCCTGAAGAGAATAATTTAATGGACTTAATACAGAAACAACAAACTGACTTATATTTGTGTTACCCAGAAATTTTGGTTGAACCTTTGATGGAACGTCTTTTGGGCAGTGTTTCACTTTTTGAGAGACGCTTGTTAGAACAAAAGAAGCATAAGCTTCAAAGGGATTTGTATGATTTCTCACATGGCCAAGTCTTCAATTGGCCGAGAAACACAATTCATTACAAAAATAATAATCGGCCCAGTAATGGTAGTAGGACTAATGGTTCACCGTTTAAGAGTGTGCCGAGTTCTCTGGGTCATTTTTCTAATGGTAAAAGTATACCTGTTTCTAAAAGCGCTACTTTGAATGTAAATGCTGATACTAACAAAGACAGAAATATGTCAAGTAATGATAACCGTGATGAAGCTAATTTTGATGTCAATTTAGAAATTGAGAATGTGCCTTTAGAAACTCATACAACTGTTAATCATGTTTTATCTGAATGTGATGTTAGTGAAGTGACTGATGTTTAAGGCATAATTGTTTCCAATCCAAACCATATTTTGCCTTCTACATCTCATAATGTTATCGAACCTGTTGTTCGTAGGAAAACTACTACTTGTAATAATAGTACTACATGTCCTACCCCTTTCCCTATTTCCAACATACAGAGGCGGGGCAGAAGCCGCTCTATGAGCAGGGGGGGACAGAAAAGAAAAGCTCCAGCAGGAGAGCTAAAGGGACCTACTTTGAAGAAAATGTGGGAGAAGGCAGGAACAACTTAGTTTAGAATCTCTCACATAGATCCCTGGATAAGTATGAGTTGGAAGTACTGAATAAAGGGCTTTCTTTCATACCAACTACATATAGTAATATCTCTGACACTATTTTAGATATTAAACTGTTTGCACGTAACATACCATTAAAACTGGAGTTGAGGGTGGTGTTCCTAGCTTTGCAACACTTCCAAGCTCTCTTACCTCTCGGAACAGTGGCAGTACAGATGGACAACATGTCTGTGGTCTGGTACATAAACAAGCAAGGGGGAACCAAGTCTTACCCATTATGCAGAGAGGCCATGAGAATTTCGCAATAGGCAGAGTCCACGAGTCGCTTTCTACTGGCAATGCATATCCCGGGGTCATCCAACGTCATTGCGGACAGGTTGAGCAGAGCCATCCTGTTACCTCACGAGTGGTCCCTCAATCCACAGGTGGCGGAAAGGATCTTTTGCAGATGGGGCCAGCCTTGCTGTGATCTGTTTGCATCCCCATTGAATGCCAAATGCAGAAGCTACTTTGCCATTCTACCCCCTCCGGGGGATGTCCCCAGGGATGCACTGGTGCACGATTGGCCCCCAGGTCTCCTGTATGCATTCCCTCCTATCCCATTGATTCCCAAATTTCTACAGAAAGCCAGAGACCGGGAAAGGACAATAATACTCATAGAGTCTCTTTGCGCACAAACCCGTCATTTCTCCTCAAGGTATGTTCTGTCCTAAATATCAACCAATCCATAGAGCTCCCCACGTTTTTCAAGAATCATACAAACAGACTGGAGTATATGCTGCACAAGTTGGATGTTCATAGGCAGCTAAGATTTTACCTGGACAGGACTAAAGATCACAGAAAGTCAGATCAGCTGTTTGTCTCGTTTGCAGACAACAGAAAGGGTATGGCAGTCACGAAACATACCTTATCTAAATGGCTTTCTGATTGTATAGTATTTGTGTACTCTAGTAAGAATCAGTAATTACCTTTCAAGCATAAGGCTCATTCTACCAGGTCCGTGTCCACTTCCTTGGCTCATGCAGCTCGCTTACCTTTGGACACGATTTGTGCAGCAGCTACCTGGGCTAAGCCTCATACATTTATCACTCATTATAAGGTTGACAGGACCTCCAAGGACAGGACATCCTTTGGTTCCACTGTGCTCAGGAACGTTCTTCCATGAGTCACCCGGGGTGACGGAGCTAGGGACACTACCCGTGTGTAAGAACAAATGGCGAGATTGAACACTTTCACATAAAGAAGTTATGTACTTACCATAACGTTCCATGTGATGTGTTCATCTCGCCTTTGTTCTTGCATTCCCTCCCTCCCTCCCCCCCTTTTTCACATGTTATGAAAGAACAGGTAAGACTAGAGTCTGGTCGGGATTTTTCTTCTTCTAGGGTTCTTTGGCCTGTGTCCTCATTAGGATATGGTGCACCGCCCATAAGAATTACTTATTATAGTCAGAGGATATTCGTGGATATCCGTGTGAATGTGCATGTCTTTTACCGAGGTAAGGGTTAGAGGTCTGGTTTCTCGCAAACTAGATCTGAGGAATAGCAGGGAGGATTGTGGGATATAGTCTGGTCTCGAGCTTCTCTAAGATGCAGAGCTTTGCAATGCGGCCGACTCGGAGCCAATGATCGGCTCCGAACCCATGTGTAAGAACAAAGGCGAGATGAACACATCACATGGAACGTTATGGTAAGTACATAACTTCTTTTTTGATATTACAGCAAGTAATACTCATGATATGCGATTACGTAAACCTAGTATTTTTGTCCCTAATTTACACCCACTTTTGGATGCATTTTGTAAATTTGTTGAAGACATATATTCTAGTTACAGTTATACCAAAACAGCAAGGTGTACAAAGCATACATAACTATTTTACTAAATATACAGATTTTTTGGATACTAAAATTGATCTTATTTGTACATTGCTTAAAACAGTGTTAGAAAATAATATTTTTCTTTTTGATAAAGAATTGTTTCTCCAAATGGATGGCGTAGCTATGGGCACTTCTTGTGCCAATAGCTACGCCAACCTGGTGATGGCAGTATGGGAGAAGGACAAACTTTTTTACAGTTACCTAGTTATAAAGAATCTGTTATATTTTATAAATGGTTTGTAGATGATTTGTTTTTTCTCTGGAAGGGTAATGAGGTTGATTTATGTAAATTTTTTGAAGAAGTGAATTCATTCACTGACTACTTAAAGTTTACTATTACTATGTCACGCCACAATATTTCTTTCTTAGATGTTTATGTTGAGTGCCTTACCAATGGGAAATTAAACACAGGGATTCATAGGAAATCATGCTATAAAAATACATTATTACATACACATAGTATGCATCCTGGATACATCTTTAAAAATATAGTAAAAGGACAGGCAATTCGAGCGTCTAGACTGAACCCATTACAGTCTAACTTTAAAAAGAGAATTAACTGACCTCAGTGATAGGTTAGTAGCAAGGAAATACAATGTTAGTGAAATAAATCATCGCTTTTTGAGCATTGAGAACATAAGGTCTAGTCGGGCATGCCCATATTTTTCAGAGGAAGGGAATAATAGATATTTAGAGCCTGGCAACTCTAACAGTAATAATATATCCACACAGAAGTTATCATAATTTTTTACACATGATGTCCATCAGATAAAAGATATAATATATAAACATTGGAATTTATTAACTATAGATCCCCTTATTAAGGTTATTGTAGGGGAACATCCACAGTTTTTATTTAAAAATAAGAAAAATTTGTTTAGACTTTTATGCCATCCTTTTAATAATGTGCATTCCCCTCAAGACAATTTGCATCTAGGAACTAGACCTTGCTACAGTTGCAATTTCTGTTCTTATATTTGTGATTCTGCTGTTTTTGTACATCCCAATACTTCACAAATATATAAGTTTGATATAACAGCCGATTGTAACACCAAACATGTTGTTTATCTTTCTGTGTGTTCTTCCTGTCCTGCCTTTTACATTGGCAAAACTGACAGGAGACTTAGAGACGGGGTGAGAGAACATTTGTACCAAATACGTATTAAATCAGGCACAAATGCACTTTCAAAACACATCATATCCACTGATAACACACATTCTTTTAAATTTATGGTTATTTATATTAATATACCTAGTTTAAGAGGTGGTGACGTTAGGAATTTTACAGAGAGGAATGAAACAAGTTGGATCATCAGATTTCAAGCCCATTTATACCCTGGTTTAAATGAGAAAATCCCTATTAAACCAGCTCTTAAAAATAGGAGGCTTGTTTTTAAGTAAATGTTTAAGTAATACATACTATATATTTGTATTTATTTTTAATGATATACTTTTAATAATATATTTTATATATGTCACTTATTGATTAAGTTTTCTGATATATGTGATGTATATATTTAATTGTATTTTGTATTTATACAATGTACTTTTGTTGGCATATTTATATCTTTTATGCTTTCCTGATGGGATACTTCGGTACAGATGGTTTAAGGTTGAGGAGTATGTGGATTCATTTATTAACTAATTAATCTTATCTGCCTATTTACCAATTGTGATGTCATAATTGAATAGGTTATCCACCTACAAATAGTGAAGTACACTCACTCAAATTGTATCCTTGAGGTCTGAAGAAGCCTCTTTGGTGAAAGCACTTACCTGTTTTTCGTTCTCGAATAAAGGGTTTTTACTTGAAGTTTTTGCGATTCCTTTTTGAATTATAGGGTGGACATTACTTGGTCTGAATAGACATCTATATGGTAACTGCTATTGACTGCCAGAGGTTGTCACTGAGCCTATTTTATTGTATATTGATATTTTCTATTTTATTGGTGCTCAGTGCCATTTATTTTCCAACGACACTGATTATTTACTTCATTTTATCATTAATATTAATTTTCATCAGTTGTTGCATTGTGTGTATTTCCACAAGGGTAATGATTTTATATACTTTCGTATCGATTATATCTTTCACTTCAAAAGACCTAGCTATATCAAAGGGCCGATTTGGAGGGGTATATTCAGATGTGTGTAATGCGACTTGATTTATGAATGCATAAGTAATGATGTGCTGATTTGAATGAACTGTGTTTTGGAGTCGAGCGAGTGCTTGACTGTACAATTAATTATACCAAGTGGTAAAATTCTATCACTATGATATAAATTTTATTACTGTGTGGCAATCTGTATACAACAAGGCAACTAGATAGATAGTTGGTCTATATATGTATAATATAAGATATGCTGCTAAGACCAAGATATATATATATATATATATATATATATATATATATATATATATATATATATTTTTTTTTTTTTTTTTTTTTTTTTAAAGTGGAATGAATATTGGAGTGTGTATATAATTTTATTATGTGATAAATCTCCACTATTACAATGTGGATTTTATTATTGTGTTGTGATCTATGCATAAGCAACTAATATATACTGATGATTCATGACGCCAAGTAACTAGGGGCATTTCGTGATGAAATAATTTGTTATAACAAGTATTTGAATCTAATGAGGGGGAGGAGTTATATATAAATGGAAATGTTAGGCTGTTTATGCGCTTTTATTTGGAAATGGTCTGATGAAGCCACATTTGGTGGTGAAAGCACTTACCTATCTGAAAATAAATGTGATTTTATTTTACTGAATGGTGACACAAGTTATGCTTAAGTGTACCATTGCTGTTTTTGCTGCTTTGTATATAAGTAGAGTGTTTTGTATATTATGTCACAGGATGTTTTTGACCAGGGTTGTCTCAGGTTAACTGTGTTTCTTGAAACTCTTCTCTCTTCTTGCCTTGGGCAAAAGGTTGGTATTGTATGTATATATATTTTAAGTAAACTCTTAGGTTCATATTGGGTGCCTGTGAAAAGAAGGGTAGAAGGGCCAAATTAAGGGTAATGAGGCTTATTAAACTGGCACTAAGAAATCCTTCTCAAGGAGTGTGACAGAGAGCTTGATAGTCAAGATTGAGAAATGTATAGTGGTTCACTAGTGGCTGTTTGCACTGCATGGAGGCAATCATATTTCCCCAAGTTAAAGTGACCCTCAAAGTTGATTGCTTAAGTCTGCTTAAAGAAATCAAAGATCTGTTTATCACTGTGCATCCCAGTGAGATTCCCACAGATCATTTATCATCATAGGACAGCTAAATCATATAAAATCTTGAGCAGTGCACCTCCACATCCTCAGTCTCTAAATCTACTAACTACAAGGTCAACAAAAAGGGCAGAAGTTTATTTTACTTTTCCCATGAGGTGGTGTGACCTCAGAGATAGTATATGCTCAGCATATTAACATGATTGCTAAATTTTTGCTGTAAGGTACAGTGGTACATTGAATACACAACCTGTTATTTAATACATGGATTTGAGTTTTTTTTTCACAGAGGGTGGTTAACATATGAAATCAATTAACAGAAAGAGTGGTAAAAGCAAAGACATTTTTGGTCATTAAGACATCTTGGGATTCCTGGAGGGGTGGAATGGAAAGAGAGGTCAGCGGCCTTAAGGTAATTGTAACACTCAGGCAAACTGAACAATCTCCTAAGAGTTACTTCATATAGTATAATGTGATTATGTTTGTACAGTTCTTGTGAAGAACTGAAACTGGTATTGTTTTTGTTTTCAAAGTATAAGAAGTCATTTTTGTTGTTGTGTAATATTTCTTTTTCAAACTAAAAAGTATGTAATAACTGAAACATCACTTTTCCTTGCAAGAAGATCTTCAGTGTTTTTCGGGTGAAGCAGGTTAATTCTGGCAGTGGTGTTTTCTGTACACATCCATCTGGAATGAATGTTGCACATTTCCTTGAAGTTTCCTGCACAAGTAAACTTGCTTGCATAAAACTATATACTTTGATAGAAAATAACAAAATACTTGTCTCACCTGGCCTGCCTGTTTTACAGTTGGATGAGCTGCAGCTTTTCTCACCTTTAACAAGAATTCCTTCTGTATGCTACAAGTAATGTTGGACTTCTCTTCCATAACTTCTTCAGGAAGGTGTACTGTTACATCCACTACCCTCTGTTTAAAGACAGAAGTTGTTTTTCTAGTCTTTGGATTATTTATCTTTAGTCTTCTTTTGTTGCATTTTTTTTCTGATTAATTGGAATCCTCTTTGGATGTCCTTGATTCACTTGAAATGCAAGCTCTTGAGAAGCAAACAAAATATTAGAAATGACTAATAGTTTGATTTTGGTGAATGGCAAAAAAGGGCAACGCTGTTTTTATTTTGATCAGACTAGACCATGTATAAGTGGACTGCTAAGTTAGTTGTCATTGCAGTTTACTTCTTGTTTGCAGTATCTTAAGAATTTGCAGTCTTAAAACTCTTTTACCACTTTAGGAATGATTGTTCAATTTATTTTGCATTAACTTCATTACCTTCATTTGCTGTATGTTTGACCTTGGCTTGTGTCTTTCCTAGGTTTCCCCGAGGAAAGTATAACTTTTTTTCTTAACCAGTTTAGCAGTAATATGGATTACCTAAAAGTATTCATGGGTATCGCATAATAATGATTCTAACAAATTGGCAGCAGATCTGAGAACAAGCAACTGTAGAAAGCCGAGTAACATAGCTGTGATAACATCTTTCAATTCTTTTTTTTTTTTCTCTCCAAACTAGGAGCACATTGGAAAATTGAAACTAGTTTTAGGTTCTCGTTAGACTGATTTTTGGAAACCATCTTTCTGTAAATTTCATACCGAAGATTTGATAAGACTGGTCTGATTGACAGACTGGGTGACATAACAACTCAGCATTTAATACTTCTGCCTTGACAGCATTTGGTTCTCTGGTTCAGTTGGTAAATGAATTGCCTTTTGTGTAGAGTCTGCATGTCCTTCCAGTGTCGGCATGAGCTTTTGCTAAGTGCTTTAGTTTCCATATCTCAGAGACATGCCACAAGTGAACTGATGATCCTCCAAAATGCCACTAGATATGTTTGCTATGTGGGAGTGACTCTGTGTGTGTGTGTGTGTGTGTGTGTGTGTGTGTGTGTGTGTGTGTGTGTGTGTGTGTGTGTGTGTGTGTGTGTGTACATGCATGCACTGCTCTTGTATGCCTGTTTTTGAGTGTGTGTACACTATGAGGGATTTGCATCATGTTCAGTAACAGGTTCTCTACCTGGGACCAGCTGAATGCTAGGGTAGATGTCTGCTCTCCTTTGACCCTGACTTGGATAAAGAGAATAACTGGAGAATGAATGAATGTTAGAGTGCATTGGAATTAATAGTTTAGAGGATAGTTATATGATTTTCATAGGTTCATAGGTTCATAGGTAGGTACTAGGCTGTTGGTCCTAGGGCCTATATAAGCCTAACCAAAAAGGTACTATGGCTTTTCGCCACCCAAGAAAATTATTTTCCTGTGCCCCAGTCGAGCATAGCCACAGAGGTGATCCCCAGGGTGAATTTCCTATTTCGCATCCAATCATCAAGATTTTTCTTGAAGAGTGCTAATGAGGAGCTTTGTTTGATATAGATAGGTAGTTTGTTCCCGAGTAAGGGAAGTCTCTGGGACAGGAATCTATCCCTCCAGCATGATCTGTTTATTGTGGCGACAAGGTTTAGGTCCCTAGAGCTTGTAGCTCGGTGGGATTTCTTTAAGTGGAGCATGTCCAACAGCTCTGGATTTGACATAGCTTTGTATGTTAGCTAGACACTGCCTCTGAGTAGGTGATATGCGACGGAGTAAAGCTGGAGTTTTAGAGACAGTCTGCATAGGGCATCTGTTTGAGGCTGGTAATCCTCTTTGTAAGGTATTTCTGCAGCCTTTCCAGTTGTTGTAGATGCCTTGTGAGGTACATACCAAAAGGGGCGTTGTACTCTATTTTGAGTCTAATGAGTGACAAGTAGAAGGAAACAATTAACTATTTTGTTTTCCTGGATGAGAAACCTTTTGTGATGAGGTGTGGCATGTAGAAGGATTTCCTGACTACTATGGTGATGTGATTATCAAAGGAGAGACTACTGTCCACCTGTGTCTCAAGGTCTCTTATCACACTTCTGGTGTTAAGTAGACTACCACCTATGTGGTAGCTCATGGGTACAGAGTTTTTACCAAAGGGGATGACAGTGAACTTTTTGGCATTGACACCAGGCATCTGTCTCAGTGAGGCCCTCTTGTAGGATGTCCACATCATTACGAGTTTCGATTATGGCTCCAAGTTTGCAGTCATCTGCGAACTTCATTAGCCAAAGACCTTCTGTGTTAGCCTATACTTCAGAAAAGTAGGTACCAAACAGGAGAGGACCCAGGACTGAACCCTGCGGTACTCCACTTGTCACTGGTCTGAAGTCGGATTTGGAGTCTGCTACTTTCACAGTGTGGGTTCTGTCAGTGAGCCAGTTGGCAGCCCATCTTATGCCATAGAGATTTATACCTAGTTTAGTGAGTTTATGCATAATTCCAGAGTGAGGGATGGTGTCAAAAGCCTTCGCGAGATCTAGATAGGTTCTGTGAACCACCTTACCCTTGTCTACGGCTTTGGTGACTGCTTCAAAGAAGTCTATCAGGTTTAGGAGACATGATCTCTCTTTTACAAACCCGAACTGGGTGAGGACCAGAGCTTGGAGATTACCAATGTCTTTGTTTATAAGCTCCATGATGATACATTCCATGGCCTTGCAGACCAGGCTCATTAGGCTAATGGGGCAATAGTTCCCGGGGTCCCCCTTTGTGGAGTGGGATAACTGTTGCTGTGTGACATTCAGTGGGCACAAAGCCTGAGGTGAGGCTATGATTGAACATGGTGCTTAGGTGGGGTGCCAGTTCATTGTGTACTTTGTGTAGAACTCAGCCTGGGATGTTGTCAGGTCCCATGGATGCTGTGTTCTTGGCTTTGGAGAGTGTGTTTTGTACCTGTGCAGTCGTGATTACAGGAACTTTGCATTCTTCCGGTATAGAGATGGGCCCTTTAGGGGGTAAGAGGGGGGTAAAGTTAGCACTGAACCTATATTACAGGATGTTGGCAATATCAGTTGGTTCTGTTTATTTAGTGCCATTGTGCTGTAACTCAGAGCAGATCTGAGTGTTGCCATTGAGAGTCTTGTCATAGCTATAGAATGCTTTGTGGTTGTCTTTAGAATCAGTGGCGATTTTGTTTTCCTAACTAGCTTTGGAGGATTTTATGAAGGATCTCAGCTTTTTACTGAGGCTGACCAGGGAGTTTCTACAATCGTGGGGTTTTACTCTCTTTTGCAACAGTTTCTTTCTTCTGTTGTAGAGTTTGTTTATGGCAGGGGACCACCAGATTGGCTTCCTTTTTTTGGAGGATACCATCTTGGTTCTGTTAGGGATAGCACAATCCATGCACTTGTGTAAGTGTAAAGTGAATTTGTGTACGATTCAGCAGTCGTACTTCTATTGTCCGTCTGCATGGGTGTAGTGAAGTTTGCCACTTCTGTCTCAAGAAGCTTGAAGTTGGCTTTGGAGAAATTTTTTAAGGTGGCTTCCCTAATGGGGGGTGGGGGCAGGATGTGGATGTCTAGGGTGATTAGCTTGTGGTCGGATCTGACCAACGAGGAATTGACCTTTGGTGTGGAACACCGGTCGCCCATGTTGGTAATGAACAGGTCTAGGATATTGCTGCCCCTGGTGGGGGTGTGGATAAGTTGATCCAAGATGTTGGAATTTATGAATTCCAGAAAACGGTGAGCAAAAGAGTTGGTACATAATTAGTTTTCCCAGTTAATGGCGAGATAGTTGAAATCACCCATTTCAAGAAACGAAGAGTGGGAATCCTGGGGCATGGTGGGGAAGCTGTAGCAAGTTACAATTTGGATTGCAGTCTTGCCCAGAGTTAGTTGCACTTGGATAATCTCGGATGCATTATGCTGAGCAACTAGCCTGGAGGTGTGGATACCCTTAATGAATGTGGACACGCCTCCGCCTTTAGTGTTTTGGTCCAGGTTAGGTGGCCGAAACATGTGGTATGAATTATAACCTGGTAATGCAGAGGTGCTCTCTGGAGCCTTGAACCAGGTCTCTTTCACTGCACAGATGTTTATGTTCTCCATTTTAAGGAGTGCCTCGAGTGAATGCATTTTGAGGTTTAGACTTCTAGCATTGAGTAGCATTACCCTCAGATTTTGGTTGCTTGTACCTGTTACGGTGGTGAATTTGTCATTTGAACCTTGCCTAAAAAAGGCACTATAGGGGTGGCAAGAGCCTTAGCCAATATCGGGAATCCCAAGGGTGACAGGTGCAGGCCATCTCTGGCAAAGCATCGTGATCTGCCGATCATGTCATCCCAGGCAGACAGATACTGGATCCCCTTAGAATAACACCAGAAGCTTAGCCAATTGTTGAAGTCAATCATTTTGCCCTTGTACTGTGGCATCATTATGGGTGATGGCAGGATGCTACTCAGGGCTAGGGTCATACCTGCTTGGGCTACAAGGTCAGAGAGCTCCTCCATGTCTCTGTAGTCCAGGGAGCTATGTCTCAGGTCATTCACACCAACATGGGCAATGACAGAGTCATATTTGTACTTGTTGTGGAGTTACCTGAGTGCGTGCGTTATGTGTCGGATCCTGGCACCCGACAGGCAGCGGACAGTAAATCTCTCCTTGTTTAACCTGGTGAGTGGAACATCAGTGTGCCTGACTATAGAGTCACCTATGACTAGAGTGTTGGGTACGTTGATGTTCTTCGTGCATATAGCTGCAGTCATCACACTTGGGTTCTCTGCCGTCAGGCGGGTCCTCCGTCAGCCGAATTCCGAAGTCTAGGTCCGGCATCGGTTGTCATCGCTTCTTCCCTGACGTCAGTGTGGCAGGGGTATAAAAGAGGCAGCCAACGCCATTTTCTTCAGTCTTTCTTGCCGCATGGTGCCCAAAGCAGAATCAGTTTGCAAGTGCCGGTCGGCCAGCTCCTGAGATTTACGAAAGTATTTCAGCCAAAGTCTTCTTTAAAGCTAAGTACCCCATTGTGGAAACTTTTCTTGCCTCAGACTGATGTCAGACAAAGTTAATAATTGCATTTCTTGTTGGAAGCAAATACCGCATAAGGATTTTCACTCTTACTGTATACCTTGCTTAGGGCCAGAACATGACGTTTCGGCCTGCTGTTTTTGTGCTAGGTTTAACAAGCGCACACTATTAAGCGCCGGGCGGAGTTCACCCTTCATTATTTTGGCAAAACATTTAATTATATTATGTCGTCGGATATGCCAACGCCAGTTTTAGGCAAAAAACGCAAGGATAAGGACAGACATCCGAAGCCTGCACCGAGTACTGGGACCACGCTAAGGCCGACTACCGGTTTCCAGTTCTCAGCGAGGTGCCTACGCAGCCCCTGACTACCGATGAAACTTTATTACCGGTGACTTCAGTACCCGAGGTCGCAGGTTCCTCGGTCCCCATTCCCACTGCAGATACCGACGCCACTCTTGGCGGAGAAACGGAAAGTATAGCAAGGCCTGCCATTTCTGAAGGCATTTTCAGGCCTATCACCTTATCTATTAAATCGTTCACTAAATCTAAAGCTCCAATGAAAATTAAAAAACAGGGTCCCCAAGCCCCCTCTCAAGGTCCCATGCCCAAAAAACAGATGCTTAAAATGGCTGAGGATTTAATTTCACTCATCAGGAGCTCTCAACCCCCCTCAGACAAAAGACCCAGGATGGAGGAAGACTACCCTTCCTCGGATCAGGCATCTATTACCTCAGGCCTTTCTGAGGACCTGGATTACGCCTATTCCCCTTTTGAAGACTCTGATGCTGAGGAGTCTATTCCCTCGGTCTCCCCCCCTGAGGACTACTCTTTTGGGGAAACCCTACATACATTGAGAGAACACTTCCACTGGGAAGGCCAAGATTACTCAGATTCCAAGAAAAGGCTCAGGGAATTTCTGCTGCTTCCCCAGCATAGGCCCCTGGCTATTCCTCCTGTTTTAGATATTTTGGATGATGTGTATGCAGAAGCCAGTCTTAATCCAGACTCTTTACCTCCTGCCCCTGTTAAGCCAGACAGATATTACCGGGTTCCTGATTCTCACCAGTTCCTTTATAAAAGCCCTTCTGCTGACCCAGAAACTATTTCTCAGGGTCCCAAGGGAATTAAGGCCTCTACTGCTAAAAACCCTTTACCTTCAGAGAGATTCCAGAGCATTGGAAAGGTGGGGGAAAAAGGTGTATACATCAGCCACTTTAACCATGAGGGCATTAAACTGTCAATTTCATATGTTAAAGTACCAGCAGTTCTTGCTATCTCAGCTAAAAAGCAAAATGACACAAACAGAACAACCTGATTTGAAAGAGTTGCAGGATTTGTTGCATGGAGCAGAACAAGTGGGGAAGCATACCTTACAGTGTGGCTTTGATGCTTTAGAGGCCTCATGCAGAGCTGCTGTCACGGGTCTGTCATACGTAGACACGCTTGGCTCAAAGAACAAACCTTACCAGATCATGTCAAAGCAAAATTATTAGATGCACCACTACAAAAAGATGTACTGTTTGGTGTTAAAGCTGAGGGGGTACTAAAGAAAATGGAGGAAAAAGCTAAATCTATGCAAACAGTTAAAGATTTCTTGCAGGTGCAGCCTCCACGCTTCAGCAGAAACTGGCCTTCCAAAAATTGGTCCTTTCCAGCCACGGACAGACCCCAAAGGGGCAGATACAGACACCCAAGGGGTAGAGGACAACCTCAAGGATCTTACAGAGCCAGGCAATGGCAATCACCAGCCCCAAGAGGTGGAGAAGACAGAACACAGTCATTTAGAAAACAGACGCAATGACTTTCCCCTTGGCCTGCCAAACAAAGCTATAATGGCAGCACCTTTGGGCGGAAAACTGACCTTATTTTCAAAAAACTGGCACATTGTTACAAAGGACAAATGGATTCTGGATATTATAGACAGAGGTTACAGATTCCACTTTCACACCCTTCCAAAGATGAGGGGCATGCCAAACCTGCCACAAAATCAATGGGCAGAGGCACAAAAACAAATTTCCGCTCTCATGGATATGAAAGCAATTCAGGAGGTACCTGCAAAAGAACAAGGTCAAGGTTTTTATTCAAGATTATTTCTGGTACCAAGGAAGGACAAAGACTGGAGACCCATCTTAGACCTATCTATTCTAAACACATATCTAGAGGTACCAAAATTCAAGATGCTCACATTACAGCAGCTTCTTCCCATGCTGGGCAAGGAGTCTTGGCTGGTAACGTTGGACCTCAAGGAGGCATACCTGCATGTCCCTATCAGACAAGATTGCAGAAGATACCTCAGATTTCTTGCAGGTTCAACCCATTATCAATTCTGTGCATTGCCCTTTGGCTTATCTACTGCGCCCAGAGTGTTTATGAAATGCCTGGCATCAGTAATTGCTTTCTGCAGACAACGAGGAATACAAATCTACCCATATCTGGACGACTGCCTGATCCAAGCGGACAACAAGGACATTCTATTGCAACATCTGGCGTTTGTAATAAAACTGATAAATTGCCTGGGGTACACAGTAAACAAAAAGAAATCAAAACTAATACCCTCTCAACAGATAATTTTCCTGGGTGCCAGCTTAAATACAACGGCCCAGATGGCTTACCTCACGCCAGACAAACAAGGGCAGCTGTCTCAATACTTCAACAAAATGGCAACTTTAACCAGGCTAACTGCAAGGAAAATCCTGCAGGCTCTGGGGTTCATGGCATCTTGCATTCTACTAATACCACTTGCAAAGCTGCATATGAGGAAACTACAATGGTACCTAAACAACTTATGGTCTCAACACAAACACAGCTTGGAAACAATTTTACCACTCATTCCATGCCTTCAAAAGGAATTTTTGTGGTGGGCTCAAGCATGCCAAAGAAACACGGGTCTCCCTTTCTGTATACCACAAGCAAGGCAAGTCATCACAACAGACGCCTCAGACTATGCATGGGGAGCACACATAGCAGACCAGTGCATCCAGGGAAAATGGTCCCACAAACAGATGCACCTACACATCAACCAAAAGGAGATGCTAGCTGTGCAAAATGCCCTTATGAATTTCAATGACCTACTGCAACCGGGCCAGCTATTGATAAGGACAGACAACACCACAGTCATGTGGTACATAAACAAACAGGGAGGGATGCATTCATACCCCCTATGCAGGCAAGCTATGACCCTGTGGAACACAGCATTGGAATTACAAGTTCAACTACAGGCACAATTCCTGCCAGGAAAGGAAAACACTCTGGCAGACAACTTAAGCAGAAATATGACAGACCCTCATGAATGGAAGTTGCATCCTCAAGTCTTCTCAAAGATAACTCAAGCATGGGGACAGCCAGACATAGATCTATTTGCCTCCCACAGCAATTACCAGTTGGAAAAATTCTGCTCAAGGACCTATCATCCGCAGGCCTGGAAAGTGGACGCACTATCTTTCAGTTGGACAGCATTGACAGTCTACGCCTTCTCGCCTCTTCCTCTACTGACCAAAGTCCTATTAAAAACCAGAGCAGAGAGGCCAAAAATGATTCTCATTGCTCCAGACTGGCCACAACAGCACTGGTATCCTCTCCTAAAGAACCTGTCACACTCACCACCATGGATCCTACCTCAAGTTCCTCTTCTGTTGTCACAGCACAACTACAAGATCCTTCACACCCAGCGCAGAACTCTAAATTTAGCTGCATGGAAAATACCTCAATTTGCCAACAGGCTTTCCTCTCCAAGGAGGTACAGGATGTCATCTTGGAGGCCAGGAGACCCTCTACTAGAAAAACCTACTCCGCCAAATGGAAACGATTTTGCTCCTGGAATCAAGCAAAGGGCCAGAATCCTTGGGTAATAAATATACCTCAGATTTTACAGTACCTAGCTGAGATGTTAAACAGAGGCCTTTCCTTCTCTTCCATCAAGATCCACGCTTCAGCAATTTCAGCACAATACAATACGGATCCTCCTTTATTCTCACATCCTCTATTAAGGCAGTTCCTCAGAGGGGCAAAAAATATAAAACCCCCACGGGAACCACCAGCTCCAGCTTGGGACCTCAACTTCGTATTGGAGAAGCTGACACTGCTTCCTTTTGAGCCGGCCTCTTCAGCAGAGTTACAATACTTGTCATGGAGAACAGCTTTGCTTCTGGCTATTACCTCAGCACACAGGGTTTCAGAGCTACAGGCCCTCATGGCTGTGCAACCATTCATCATTTTCCATCAGGACAGGGTTTCCTTATGAACCAACCCTACATTCATGCCAAAGGTAGTATCCAGTGTGGCTTTGAATCAGACTATTCATTTACCTACCTTTTATCCAAATCCCCAGAACAAAGGGGAGAGGCTACTCCACTCCTTGGACATTCACAGGCAACTTCGTTATTACTTGGACAGAACAAAGTCATTCAGGAAATCTGAGCAGCTCTTTGTGTCCTATGCTACAGGTGCTCAAGGAAAGGCTATTTCCAAACAGACTATTTCAAAATGGATAGCCCACTGCATACGCTTTTGTTATTCATTTCATGGAAAATCAGTGCCTGTATACATCAGATCCCACTCCACCAGGGCAACAGCTACCTCAGCAGCTTTCCTTAGGGGGGACCCTACCAAGGGCATTCTGGAAGCAGCTACTTGGAGTTCAGTGCACACTTTCACCAAACACTACCACCTTCCACTATACTCAAAATCTAGAGCGGGCTTTGCCACAGCAGTCCTGCAGGGCATTCTAGCCCCTCCTAATTCCGCTTAGTACCAGCCACCCTTACTTAGCTTTGGGATTCTACCCAAGTGTGATGACTGCAGCTGTATGCACGAAGAACATAGTACAGTTTTGTACCTACCATAAATGTAGATGTTCGAGTGTGCATACAGCTGCAGTCCAGGTTACCCTCCCTCCATCCCCTCTTAGGACAGAACCAAACACCTTTAACATACAACCTATTTGGGGTATTCCTATATGGTGTATTTGCTTGCAACTACTGTTTTCATTTATCTACTTATGTATGTTTGCATAACATCATGTATTGCCTTCCTTTCTGGGGGCACCTGACATCTGGGGCAAGAAAAACTGAAGACAATGGCGTCGGCTGCCTCTTTTATACCCCTGCCGCACTGACGTCAGGGAAGAAGCGACGACAACCGACGTTGGACCTAGACTTTGGAATTCGGCCGACTGAGGACTCGCCTGACGGCAGAGAACCCAAGTATGATGACTGCAGCTGTATGCGCACTCGAACATCTACATTTATGGTAGGTACAAAATTGTACTTTATGCCTTATGGGCTGTGGTTGAGTGGCACACTGAGTTTGTCGGCTATGTGTCATTTGGGTTGTGTTGGGGGGTGGAGGTTGCTTGCGTTTCTGCTTTGGAGGTCTCTGTTGCTTGAGCAGATTTTTATTGAGAGCAATTTATTAGCTTTAGCAATTTATTAAGCTGTTTCAGTCATAAATGTTCGCTTACTTCAAGGCTTCTGCCTTTTTTAATTTCTGTAAATTGTTAGGGTTTCTAATACCTTGACAGCAATGGACACCTATTCCTAAGTCATAGTGTGATTAAAATTCATGAAATAGCAATTTCTTCAATCTCTGATATTTGTCAACATTGCTATTCTCAGTCTACAGTGTACCCAGAATTGCCTCCTTTTGCAGTTCAGAGATACCTGTATTGGCAACATATTTAAGTATGCCTGAGAATTCTTCTTTATTAATCTTGTTGCTCCTACTGCTATTGGAACTATCTGGATATCTTTATTCCACATTATTCTAGTTTCTGCTTTGATGTCCTGGAATTTTTCCAACTTCATTTATTTCAGTACTCAGGACACAAGGTGTAGTTATGTCTGTGATTAATGCTACTTCTTCCTTTTTTCTTCTACTGGAATGTCTAGTTTTCAGCCTTCAACTTTATTTACTGTTAGTATTAGATGATCTCATATGATCAGCACGTCATATGATTGTATGAGGTTACTAGGCTAATGACACCAGGGGCCCTTTCAAGCCTAGCCAAGCTTTACCATTTTCTCCATAATCAGCACCCTATCACCCCTGTCCAAGAGGGACACAGATGGAACCCCCAGGGTGAATTTATGGTTAGCCATCCAATCATCCAGATTGCATTTGAAGAGGGACAATGAGGTCTTCTGCTTGACATGAAGTGGGAGTCTGTTCCAAAGGTGTGGTAACCTCTGGGAGACAAATCTGTCCCTCCAATGGGTTCTGTTAATGTCACAAACCAGGTTAAGGCCTTTAGTGAGAGTAACCCATGTACCATTTGACTTACTTCAAATTAAAAATAAGCAATTAATCAATGTAAACAATACTAGATGGATTTTAAGGTTAGGTGCCCATAGAGGGCGGGGACTCAATGATGTCGTCCCCTTGAAACCTTTGTTGAAATCCCGTAAGATTAAATAGTCTATTATAACAATTCATTACACTTATTTATATATTCATTTATGCATATAATCATCAATTAGGTTAGTCCTTATTCATTTATTTATTTATTATTTTTACAATGATCCAGTACTGGGATGTAGTTTTGTATGTATGTTAACATTGTCTCTGTGATAGTTGATGACTGAATTGTTTAAATTGATTAATTGCTTATTTTTAATTGCTGATGATATATAATGAGCCTTTGCTTACATATGTTTGTACGTCTGATGAAGCGGTTTATACCGTGAAAGCACTTATGTTCTTTGCAATAAATTCAATTTGATACGTTTGTTATTCTGCTGCCGTCTTGGATCTTTAGTTTTGGGTACTTGGATTTGTTTTACTGTTCGCATTTTTGGGAATTACAGTTCACTTTGTGCTCACATACAGAAAATGACTGACTTCAATAATTGGCTTAGTATCTGGTATCATTCTAAGGGGCTACAGTATCTGTCAGCCTGGGATGATGTGATTGTCACACCTCGATGCTTTGCCAGAGATGGTCTTTATCTGTCACCCCTGGGATTTTGGCTACTGGCCAAAACTCTTGCCACCCCCATAGTGCCTTTTTTAGGCAGTATCTCAAGGACAAAATTCCCGATGTAAAAACTCCATCTAAAAACAACCACAAGGTTATGCTGCTAAGTGCTAAGAGTCTTAACATGAAACTGCACTCACTGGAAGCCGTTTTCACCTTGCAAGACACAGAGACCTGGTTCCAAGCTGTGGAGAGCACCCCAGCCATATCGAGCTACACCTCCTTCCACACATTCAGACCACAAACTGAAGGCGTGAAACCTGAAGGAGGTGGTGTATCAGTATTCATTAAAGATAAATACACCTCTAGACTGATTAGACAACATGATTCCCTGGAGATACTTCAGATGCAGTTAACTGTTGGTAGGACACCTATTCAAGTCATTTCCAGCTACAGGACCCCCTGAATGAATCAGGACACCCACTCTGCCTATTTGGATGTACTTGAGTCTATTAAGCTGGTTTTGGGCGACTTTAACAACCCATCTATTGACTGGGTAAATTACTTGTGCGTAAACTCAGTTGCCCAAACGTTCCTCGACTTCATTAACTCCAGTGCTGGTTGACACCCCTAGAAGGGGTGCCAACATCCTGGATCTGGTGCTTACCAATATGGGGGACCTTTGTAGCACCCCCACTGTGAGGTCTTGCCTTGTAAGATCTGACCACAAATCAGTCTCATTCAAAGTAACTATCATACCTGACCCCCTCCCAGCAGCAACTAAACTAAAAAACTTCTCCAAAGCAGATTATAACCTCTTACTGGATCGTATAAATAGCTTCACTGCACCTCCCCTCTCAGATGGAACTGGCAACTATGCTGAGTTCTACACAAATGCTTTATACAAACACCTGTATAACTGCATTGACTCGGCCGTACCTGATAGGACCAAAACAAGCTCCTCAAGGAAGAGCAAAGCTGCCTGGTGGACAACTGCCATTAAAAGACTACAATAAGAGAAAGACATTGCTGTCTATGAGTAAGAGGGAGTGAGCCCTAAACTGGAAACACTCCCTCCTCAGCTTAAACAAGCAAATAAGACATCTTGTGAAGTCCTCCAAAGCTAACTGCGAATCCAGATTAGCTTCCTCAACTAAGGACAACCACAAGGGGTTCTTTAGTTACATCCATAACCCAAAAGAAAAGGCCCATATTTGTGCTGAACTGCTAGTTAATGATACCACATAAACTGAGCCTGTGGACATTGCTAACCTGTTAGTCAACAGGTTCTGTGAAAACTTCACTCTCCTGTCCCAGCCACATGTACCCCATGGCATCCCTGCCACACGTCCTTTACCTTGTATCTCTAAAGAGCAGGTCGTGAACTCCCTCTCTAAGGTCAAAAACACAGCATCTATGGGAACTAATAACATCCCAGGCTGCATTCTAAATGGGCTCAAACAAGAATTAGCAACATCATTGGGTACTATTTTCAGTCATAGTCTAAGCACCGGCTTTGTCCCCAGCTGAATGGAAAAAGGCCACCATTACCTCCTTGCACAAAGGTGGTGCTTCCACTGACCCTGGGAACTATAGATGTTCTTCATATTTCACTGTTGCAGTCATCACATTTGGGTTATCCCTGCCAGGGTAACCCTCAGTCAGCCCGAATACCAGAGGCTTAGTATTTCTGCGTCAGTTGCCGTCACTCCAGGACTGACGTCAGGTCGTCATTGGTATAAAATAAGGCAGCCAACACCATTACATCAGTCTTTTTTGCTGATGAGCCCAAAGCAGAAGCAGTTCGCACAAGTGCTGGTCGGCCACTACCTGAGTCTTCGTTTCCGAATTGAAGTTGAAGTCTTCTAAAGCTAAGTACCCCATTGGGTATCCTTTTTTCTTGCTCTAACCGATGTCAGAAAAAGTTAACAATTGTCTCACCTGTGGAAAGCAAATACCTCACCGAAACTTTCATTCATATTGCGTCACTTGCTTAGGCCTAGACTACGATGCCCCAGACTGTCACTTTTGTGCTTTAACACCAGAACTATACATCGTTGGGCCCTTATTGCAGCTAGATATTTTGGCCCTCAGTCCTCGAATTCCGATATGGCTTTGGTAAGCCATCCAACAGCAGATCTTCTGAAAAAACGTAAGGATAAAGACAGAGACAGTCCACACAGGTCCAAAACTGCCAATGATGCTTCCATTAAGCTAGTCGTCAGTTCTCCACTCCTCAGTGAGGTGCTTTTGCAGACCCTGATGCCCATTTCTGTGGATTCACAGGCTGCTACCGAGACTCTTTCGGAGTCCAGTATGCCGCAAGACTCTTCATCGACTAAGGATCCTGCTGATGTCTCTACCTTGGATGGGTCCAGAGCTGCTGAGCAGGCAATGGCTTCCGAGGAAGTACTTTGCACTACTGATTCTCAATGTAGACTGATGACTTCTTTCACGTCTACCATTCTTTTAAAAACTACAGAGTTTCTAAGGCCCAGGGTATGAACCACACCCTAGAAACAGATGACCCAATCTCAGGGACCTTCTTCCTTGCCTCAGTCTCAGATGCTTAAAATGGTGGAATACCTTATAATGCTTATCAGGGGAAGCCAGGCTACCCCTTCCAAAAGAAAAAGAGATTTGTCCCCAGTAATTTTAGCTGAACAGAAGTCCAATGACTCTGATGCATCTAAATATGAAGATATGCAACCTCTCTCTGCTTATGAGGATTCTGATGCAGAGGAATCATCCATCCAGCCTCTCCACCAGAAGACTTTTCCTTTGGGGAAACCCTACATACTTTAAGGGACCATTTCCATTGGGAATGTCAGGACTACCTTCAGTCAAAAAAGAGACTCAGGGAATTCTTAGATCTTCCACAGCACAGACCTCTGGCCATTCCTCCTTTCCTGGATGTTGTGGATGATGTTTTCATGGAATCCAGTTTGACTCCTGACACCCTCCCTCCTGCTCCCAGGAAACCTGACAGGTACTACAAAGTCCCTTACTCTCACAAATTTCTTTTCAAAAATCCTACTGCTGAATCCGAGGTTACCTCTCAAGTACCTAAAGGAATTAAAGCAACTTCTGTGAAGAATCCCACCCCCTCAGATAGGGATTCCTGAGCATTAGACAGATGGGGTAAAAAAGTATATACTTCTGCTACTCTTGCTATTAGAGCACTAAATTGTCAGTTCCATATGCTGAAATATCAGCAACATGCCATGGAACTCCTCAAACAAAAAATATCTTCTTTTCCTGCTTGTGCAGAAAGTAAAGAGTTACAAGAGTTAATGCATTCTGCAAGTCAAGTAACTACGCACACCTTACAATGTGGTTTTGATGCCCTAGAAGCATCTTGCAGGACAGCAGTCACTGGTTCTGTCCTTAGAAGGCATGCTTGGCTTAAAGAACAGCCCTTGCCAGACCATGTCAAATCCAAATTATTGAATGCACCCTCACACAAAGACAACTTATTTGGCACCAAGGCAGAGGAGGTCTTAAAAAGATGGAAGAAAAAGCTAAATCTATGCAGACAGTTAGACGTCTTGCAGGTCCAGCCACCAAGGTTCAGTAGGCATTGCCCTCCATGCACTGGTCCTTTCCTGCCCCCTCCAGGTCAGCTCAGCCCAGACCCTGGGGAAGCAGGCCTCCTAGACAACAGCCCCAGGGAATGAAGAGATCTAAGCAATGGAGTTCCTCCTCTTCAAAACCAGGGAGTGCTAAACCACCCCCTCGTGGTAAGAACTCACAATGATTCTCCACTTCCACCCCCCTCCCTCTGCCCACCTGCTCTTGCCCCAGGAGGAAAACTCTCCTTCCAGGCAAGCACCTGGGCCACCATTACCAATGACTGATGGGTCCTCAACATAGTGTCCTAGGGATACAAATTTTATTTCCACATTCTACCAACCCCAAAAGGGTTCCCAGATCTTCCCCCAAACCAGTGGGCAGAGGCCAAAAAGCAAGTCCTTTCCCTGCTCTCTATGAAGGCAATAGAGCATGTTCCTGCAGAACAGATAGGCCAAGGTTTCTACTTCAGACTCTTCCTGGTATCCAGAAAAGAGGGCACCTGGTGCCCCATCCTCGATCTATCCATTCTAAACACCTTTCTGGTGATACCAAAATTCAAAATGCTCATCCTCCAGCAGCTTCTACCTATGCTCTCCAAGCAGTGGTTAGCCACCCTAGACCTAAAAGAGGCTTACCTACACATTCCAGTCAGGGAATCACTCAGGAAATATCTACGTTTCAGGGCAGGATCACTGCACTTTCAGTTCTCTGCACTTCCCTTTGACTTATCCACTGCTCCCAGAGATTTCACAAAATGTCTGACTCCCGCTATTGCTTTTTGCAGACAAAGAAATATTTAAATTTACCCATACTTAGATGAATGCCTGATTCAGGCAGATAGTCAGGAAAAGCTACTAAAGCACCTGACCTTTGTAAAGGACCTACTAACCTCCCTGGGGTATACTGTCAACAAAAAGAAATCCAAACTAGTACCCACCCAAAAAATTGTATTCCTGGGAGCAAGCCTGGACACAGCATCCCAGATGGAATTCCTTACACCAGAAAAACAAACCTACCTGACAGCCTACTTCTCTCAACAAGCCGCCAGACCCCAGTTATCAGCAAGGAAAATCCTGCAACCTCTGGGGTTCATGGCTTCTTGTATTCTACTTATTCCATATGCCAGACTACATATGAGGAAACTACAATGGTACCTAAAAAGCCTTTGGTGTCAACACTGCCAAGACCTGGAAACTCTTATACCAATGATGCCTTGTTTAAGGAAAGATTTTCTTTGGTGGGTAGCAGCATGCTACCACAACAAGGGACTACCCTTCTCACAATCCCACACTGCCCAGACCCTCACCACAGATGCATCAGACTATGCCTGGGGTGCACACCTGGACGGCAGGTGCATTCATGACCAATGGAGCCCACATCAAAGACATGTGCACATCAACAAAAAAGAGATGTTAGCTGTTCAGCACACTCTGACAGCTTTCAGACCCCTACTCTCCCCTTGGCCTCTACTGATCAAAACAGACAACACCACTGTGATGTGGTATGTCATCAAGCAGGGAGGGACTCACTCGTACCCTCTGTGCAGGCTCGTCATGACCCTTTGGCACACGGCCTCAGCCATGCAACTACACCTGTTAGCACAATTCCTGCCAGGCTCTCTAAACTCTCTGGCAGACAACTTAAGCAGAACTCTTCTGGACCCACACAAGTGGCAGCTAGACAAAAGAACCTTCACCCTTGTAACTCAGAAATGGGGCACCCCAAAGGTCGACCTTTTTGCTTCCCAATCCAACCATCAGCTCAGCAAATTCTGCACCAGGGAACCTCAGAGCAAGGCCTGGTAAGTGGATACTCTATCCTTCCAGTGGGTCAACCTCTCGGTCTATACATTTCCCCCTCTACCACTCATTACAAGGGTACTGCTCAAAATAAAGGAGGAAAAACTGAGGACAATCCTGATTGCCCCAGACTGCCCACGCCAACATTGGTACCCACTGCTGCGCAACCTGTCACCCCTGCCACCATGGCATCTCCCTCACATCCCAACATTCCTGACCAGAGGAATGGAGAATTCATGCATCCCCAATTGCAGACCCTCAATCTGGCAGCCTGGCTTATTCCCTGACCACTGCACAAGCTGCCAATCTAAGCAAACAAGTTCTAGATGTTATGCGTGAGGCCAGACGCCCTAGTACTAGAAAGTTGTATGCTGACAAGTGGAAAAGGTTTTGCACCTGGATCCTGGCTAAGGGAGCCAGAATGGCACAACCCTCCCTACCTCTCATCCTGGATTACCTGGCTGACCTACTACACAGGGGTCTATCCTTCTCTTCTATTAAAATTCATGCCTCTGCCGTCTCTGCTCATTTCAGCACAGAGCCACCAATTTTCTCCTATCCTCTCATCAAACAGTTCCTAAGAGGGGCTAACAGCTTGAGGCCACCCAGAAGAGTACCTACCCCAGCTTGGGACCTAATCTTTGTGTTGGAAAAGCTCACCCTGCCCCCCTTTGAACCAGCAGCTTCAGCAGAGTTAAAGTTTCTCTCTTGGAAGTCAGCCATCACTTCAGCTAGAAGAGTATCTGCGCTACAAGCACTAATGGCTGTAGAGCCCTTCATCATTTTCCATGCTGACAGGGTCTCCCTCAGGACTAACCCATCCTTCATGGCAAAAGTGGTGTCCAGTGTGGCTCTCAACCAATACATTCATTTGCCCACCTTTTTCCCAAACCCACAAAACAAGGGGGGAAATGATTCTGCACTCTCTAGATGTGCACAGAAAGTTCAGATTCTACCTAGACAGGACTAAATCATTTAGAAAGACCGATCAATTGTTAGTCAGCTTTGCTGCAGGGGCAGAGGGCAAGACCATATCAAAACAAACCACTTCCAAATGGATAGCACACTGCATCCATTTCTGCTACAAACAGCACATGAAACCTCCCCCCAAGGGGGTCAGGACACATTCTACCAGAGCAACCTCCACCTCTGCAGCTTTCCTCAGAGGGGTCCCCACCAGGGACATCCTGGAGGCTGCAATATGGACATCTGTTCATACCTTCAACAAGCATTACCACTTGCCTATCTTCTCCAAATCCAGGGCAGGCTTTGCCACCGCAGACTTGCAGGGCATCCTAGCCAGCACCCAGTCTTCTTGACTGCCTCCACCCTTTTCTTCAGCTTTGGGAATCAACCCAAATGTGATGACTGCAACAGTGAAACACAAAGAACATAGTACTGCTGTGTACACTTACCATAAATGTAGATGTTCGAGTGTATTCAGTGTTGCAGTCCTGGTTTCACTCCCTCCATCCCCCTTGTCTCTCTCTCAGTTTCTCTCTCTCTCTCTCTCTCTCTCCTTACAAGTAATTTTTTATATTTACTTTCTACTGGTGGTGTTCTTCCACCATAACCTAGCTCCCTCTTGGGGGCTCCTGACAGTTAGGGCAAGAAAAACTAATGTAATGGCGTCGGCTGCCTTATTTTATACCACTGATGACCTGACGTCAGTCCTGGAGCGACGGCAACAGACGCAGAAATACTAAGCCTCTGGTATTTGGGCTGACTGAGGGCTACCCTGGCAGGGATAACCCAAATGTGATGACTGCAACAGTGAATAAACTTGAACATCTATATTTATGGTAAGTGTACAGAACTGCACTACCTATTAACCTGGCTAGCCTTATCTGCAAGGTCATGGAGCATATCATCATGGACATTATTAACAAAGATATAGGTAATCTCCAAACACTTGACCCTACTCAATTTGGATTGGTCAAAGGGAGAGCATGCCTGTTAGACCTGGTGGACTTCTTTGAGACAGTCACCAAGGCCGTTGATTATGGGAAATCTGTGCACACAGCCTACCTAGACTTAGCCAAGGCTTTTGACAATATCTCGCACTCAGGCATCATTGACAAACCCATCCAGCTAGGTATCAACCCATATATCATTAGATGGTTCGCTAACTAGCTCACTGATAGACCCCATATAGTCAAAATAGGGAAATCCACCTCCAACAGCAGACATGTAACCAGTGATGTTCCACTGGGATCAGTCCTGGAACCTCATTGTTTGGAATCTGTTTCTCTGAAGTACAAGCTAAAACTAAATGTCTGTGACTGACAAAGTTTGCTGATGACTGCAAACTGGGAGAGGTCATAGAATCTCCAAATGATGTCAACATCCTGCAAGAGGGTCTTATACAAACAAAAGATTGATGCCAAAGTCATGGCTTTAAACTCAATGCAAAATATTGTGTTGTCATCCCTTTTGGTAAGAGCAATGTTCCTGCTAACTACCACATCAATAACAACACCCTAAGTACGCACTCAGTGGTGAGAGACCTGGGCACACAGGCTAACTGCAACCTTACCTTTGATCACCATGTCTCCACAGCGGTAAGAAGGGCTTTCTCTATTGCTTATCTCATAAGTAAGGGCATTGCCTCCAGAAAAAAGGAAGTTATAACTTCCCTGTACTCTTCCCTCCATCAGACCAATAATTGAGTACAGTGCCCATTTTGATATGTATCTTCTTCAGTAATCCTTTGTGGTTTGTGTTTCCGATACTTATCAGTTATCTGTATTGTTGTAGTGTGTGTTTGTATATAATTCCCATTGGAACAGTCCTGCCACATTATGATGTCTTTCAGTATATATACCCTCAGCCATGAGTATATTGCAACCAGTAACAAGATGTGCAACTGTTTATAGTTCTGTGTAGAACTGTTCCTTGAGATGCACTGATCTCTTAAAGTGATTGTTCAAGTTAAGGGGGTTTTTGGGACACAGTCCTATGTGTGGGTTATGAGGGCTGTGCCCTTTACAAAAATACTGTTATAAGCCATTTCTGAAATCAGTCTGTCATTAAAGAAAACTTGTTTATTAATACTAGATTTATTTAAATAATGCTGTGAATATTGCTTTGAAGTATTTGTAAAGCGTATCATATCTCCTGCTAAGGGATGTGTTTTTCAGTTTCTGGAAGTATGTTTTTCACTTGAATTTGTTCCTTGACTGTTTCTAAGAGTTTGTCTATGTTTTTAAAATGTGTTCAGAGGAGAAAAATGCACTTTGCTAGGTCCCCCTGAAGCCTCGTACCCTTGCTGCTTATTTATATAAACTCCAAAGTCACTGCAGTTGAGAGAAAGGAGAAATCCCCAGGGTAATGCAGCCTTCATCTTCTGGGACAAACCTGGTAGTCCCGCACTAATTCCACACAAAAGAATGTTGATCAGTAGTATCTTGACAACAGGCATTGCACTTGGTTATTTCAGCATTACATAGGGTGGGGGCATCGACTTCTTTTTCTTTTCTGTTTTTGTCTTTTTTAACTTACTTATTTACTACACACCTTGTGGGATGCATATCCTGACTTGGAGTGCTGCTGAATACATTTGAAAATGTGGAGCAAGTCTTCAGATTTAGATTTATGCTGGAGCCTTACCTCGATTGACCTAGGTACATTTTCCTGACACTGTGTGTCACAATTTTAAGTTGGCAGTTTACATATGTGTTTTGACAGTGAAGAAATATGTGGGTGTCATTGGAGTGTTTTGTAGCCATTACCTTGCAGTGACATAGTGCAGTACAGAAGGAGTAAGTTCATAGGTTAAGTTCATAGGTAATTATTAGGCTAATGACTGCAGGGGGCCTTTTTAAGCCTAGCCATGCTTCCCGGGAATCAAACCCTGTACCTTGTGCCCATGAGGTAAACACCTTAATTATTACATGATCCCCTAACCATAGAATGTAGGGATGCTGTCCTGTTTACTTACAAGCCGAGCTAACAGTAATTGTATGGTCTGAGGTGTTTTTCAGCTTGGGCTGTTCCAGTTTTCCACCATGTGTTTTAACATACAGTTGCTTCAGTGCCATATGCAGATAAATGTCTCTGGTCTGCATATCTGCAAGTAAGTTCTTAATATTATAGTTTGAAATTGTATTAGTTGTGCCTGCAGAGCTGGTGGCTTGCTTGGCTGCTACAAGTTTTCACTACGTACAGTGTAAAGCTATTCTTATATCAGAAGGTCATAATATAGATGGTACTTCCTCTGTTTAAAAGCACTGCAGTGCACCTAAAAACATTGCATTCATAATTTATTTGCCTTTCATAGCCTGAAAACAGCGAGAAACATTCCATTTTGTGACAAACATTTCTATCCCTTTTTAGAGCACTCTAAATTACTTACAGTTTTGCTTTTTATTTCAGGTGTTACAAAGAGCTGAAGTAATGAAAAGTCATCATGGAAGCTCAGACCCATAAACTCACCACAGTGGAAAAGAAAAAAGTTGAAAATTCCATTAGTAAAGGCCCCTCCACCACACGAGCAGATGTCAGTGAAAAAGCTGTTGCCTCTAGCACAACTTCCAATGGTGAGTAACAGCAGGGATTATCAAGCAGCCATACCAACAATATGTTTATGTTTGATGCCTTCTTTCTGAGTCTTAAGTGCCGCACCTGGTTTGTGTTTGTTTTAAATACTTTTTTTTCAGGTAGAGGGGATTGAAATTGCAGGAAAATGGTAGAGTTAAACATCACTTTTATGACATCCGTCTAATCTACAACAAAATATAATGGAAAAACATCCTGTCAGACTCTGTTTCCCATTGTCTTTTACGTAGTTCTTACATGAGATGCTTGATCAGACTCATTATTATAATGTTGAGCTTATTAAAGTTAATTTAAGGAAAGCAGCAAGGTTTAAACATGTAACAAATTATTTTGATGTAAACTAACAGAAAATTAGTTGATTTTAAAAGTGCTTTCCCTGCTTTGGAGATGTTGTGGAAGAAAACTGTTAAAAATAAATTAAACAGATTAACTTTTGCTTCTGATAGTGTGTTAAGTTTTTTTTTTAGCAGACAACATCCACTGGATAATCATAATTTCTGCCAGGACAGTTGCAACACTCTTTTATTTTTGAACTAAATCACATCAAGGAAAAGAGCGGATCTTGGGTTATCCAAGTGGGAAGTCACCTCTGTGGCATGCTGTATGTTTTCTTGTTGGGATTTACTGAAAGTTTTATTATATCATTCACTGCTTCAGCAGTGATAACACTTCTGCTGTAGGAGTCACAGTAACTGGACTAACTTCCAGAACTTAGCACCCTTTCACCTCAAGCCTGGGTGGATGCCTTTCCACCTGGATATTAGCATGTTTGTGGTATATGAGGGAGGTCAGCCTGCACTGTTTGAAGTTCTTTTTTGTCACAATATGAGTAAAGTTCCTGGCATGTACCTAAATGTGGTGTCAGTCACCAGTTTGGAGTGTCTTCTACAGTACAAATGGGTACCCCATTGGGGAATATTTTATGTTTTTACATGTTTAAAACTTTGGCAGATTTTGAGAGTTGAGGCTATCAATGCCAGAAGATAGTCAGTAATTGTATTATGAGTAGGAAACAAACCCGGTACAATAATTTCAATAAGTGTGCATTTTGCTTGGAGAAGGAACATGACTCCGCCTTCTTCCCCCATTGTGCTAGATTTAACTAGATAACCATCAGGTGTAGATCCAAATCTCTCCATTCTACTTGAGCCAGAGAAGGCTC
Source organism: Protopterus annectens (assembly GCF_019279795.1). Classification (NCBI taxonomy): domain Eukaryota; kingdom Metazoa; phylum Chordata; order Ceratodontiformes; family Protopteridae; genus Protopterus; species Protopterus annectens. The sequence continues at coordinate 362,435,117 of NC_056731.1, read as the reverse complement.
CATGCCTTGTTCAATGCTACCATGGCATGGGACAAGTCATTCTCAGATGCATCACTGAAAAAACATCAACAGAGAAACACCCTTAAAAAAAGGATTCCAGAGAAGCCGATGGCATACTTTGGAGTCAGAAGATCACTCTAGGATTAAAGGCATTGGGTCTGGTGAGGCATTTTTAAGTCCCCAGTTCTAATACCTACTTGACTTGAGGCCACTGGTGATGTTCCTCGAGGTGCCACCCTGCACTTCTATGATGGCATGTCTTCTTGATCCAAAAGCCTTCAACTGTCAGCCTGTTTAGATGCTTTTCTGCAGGCCTCTAGATCAGATGTCTCTTTCTCGGTAACCATGGAAAATACTAGTAACCCCTTCATTCTTGTCTGTAAAGACATCTACAGTACTAAGACAGAGGATTAGCACCCACTCATGACCCAAGACTTTTATGGCAGTCACCACTCCTACTAGAAGCAGGGCCAAGATGTTCGAGTCTCAGATGTCCACCATCTTACGTCAGCATAAGCTGAGCATGTCCTCCTCCATTCCACCTCCCCCATGCCCCCACTTAAGGTCTGGTGAAGGTGGCTCAGAAATTTGTATTATTCTATAAGAATCTGCAGCTGCAAGCATCTGAATACCTGCTCAAAAAAATACATCCTCCCTTGAGGAATCTGATTCATCTTGATACAGCATGCAGGGTGGCAACAACAGGTTCGTCATCAGGAAATGTGCCTTCTACATCATGTGGAAGGAGAGATTCTTAATGTCCTACTGGAGAAGAAAAGTTTTGCCCCCCCCCCTGCAGAACAGTGATTAAAAGAGGGAGGAAAAGGAGAAATCTATGCAGTCAAACAGTTGTTGCACTCCTCTTCCCTGAAATACATCTAAAGTCATTTTACAACACATTGGCTTTTACACCAGAGGCAAGGCAGAGGTAAGCAGAGCAAAGGGAAGAAAGACCAATGTAAAAGGGGATGTCAAGCTTACCAATAGGGGAAGCTGGAGGCCCTCAGGGCCAGGACTCCAAAAGGGAATAGCTGTGATTCAACAAACTTCTTACCTCATCCTTCCCCTAAAATCCCACCTCAGTCTATACCCTACCTGGACCCCCAGAAAATAGGAAGCTGCTTAGGCTTACTTGTAAAACATGGGGAGAAAAATCACACAAGGCAGATTGGTCCTGGAAATGCTGGCTTATTGGAATAAACTTCAGTTCATAAAAATGCCGTGGTTTTCAGACATCTCACCAGTACACAGAGAAAAAAAGAGAATGAAGTTAATGTTAGTTACAAGCCCTTCTGCATCAGGCACACAAGAAAATAACTAGTGCTACTATTTATTACTGTTTGTAATCCCAAGAAAAGATGGCCCACGGAGGCCAGCTTAGACTTATCAAGACTAAACAAGTTTGCAGTGTTCCAATATTTAAAATGCTAAGTGTACTAGCCCTTCTAATCTCTCATTTTTTCTAAAACCTTTGTGGTTAACTTGGCTCTGAAAGATAGCTACTTCCACATAAAGATGTTCATCGTGCATACAGCTGCAGTCATAACAGATGGGTTCTCCTGCCGTCAGGCGGGTCCTCGGTCGGCCGAATTCCAAAGTCTAGGTCCGGCGTCGGTTGTCGTCGCTTCTTCCCTGACGTCAGTGCGACAGGGGCATAAAGGAACCAGCCGAAGCCATTTTCTTCAGTCTTTCTTGCCGCGCGGTGCCCGAAGCAGAAGCAGTTCGCAAGTGCCGGTTGGCCAGCTCCTGAGATTACGAAAATTTGGAAACCAAAGTCTTCTTAAAAGCTAAGTACCCCGTTGGGAAAGCTTTTCTTGCCTCAGACCGATGTCAGACAAAGTTAATAATTGTATTTCTTGTGGGAAGCAAATACCGCATAAGGATTTCCATTCCCTCTGCATACCTTGTTTAGGCCCAGACCACGATGTCTCGGTCTGTCGCTTTTGTGCTACTTTCAACAAACGCACTATTAAGCGTCGGGCGGAGTTCGCCCAGCATTATTTTGGGAAAGCATTTAACTATACTATGTCGTCGGATACTCCGACTCCGGTTTTGTCTAAAAAACGCAAAGATAAGGACCGACACACAAGGTCCGCGGCCTCTACCGACACCACGCCAAAGCCGGCTACACGTGGTCCGGTTCTCAGCGAGGCGCCTACGCAGCCCCTGACTACCGACGACACTTCTTTGACAGTGTCTCCTGTGCCCGAAGTCGCAGGCTCCTCGGCCCACACCCCGACTACAGATACCGAAGCCACTCTTGGCATTGAAACTCAGAATGTGGACAGGTCCACCTCCACTCAAGGTGTCTTCAGACCTTCCTCTTCTTTCTCCATCAAGGCTTTCACTAAGTCTAAAGCAACCATGCACTCTAAGAGACCAGCTACACAGGGCCCATCTCCAGGCCCCATGCCTAAGAAACAGATGCTTAAAATGGCTGAGGATTTAATTACTCTTATCAGAGGTTCTCAGCCCTCACCGGACAAAAGGCCCAGAGTGGAGGAAGATTCCCCATCCTCTGATCAGGGCTCCATTATTTCAGAGCAGTCTGATGATCAGGAACATTCTTACTCCCCTTTTGAAGACTCTGATGTGGAGGAATCCATCCCTTCTGTATCCCCCCCTGAGGATTACTCATTTGGGGAAACTTTGCATACCTTAAGGGAACACTTCCACTGGGAAGGCCAAGATTATTCAGATTCCAAGAAAAGGCTCAGGGAATTTCTCTTGCTTCCTCGGCACAGGCCTATGGCTATACCTCCTGTCTTGGACATCCTAGATGATGTTTATTCGGAGGCCTGCCTTAACCCGGACTCTCTACCTCTCTACCTTTTTGCTTAAAGATTTGGGTGAGGCTATACAGGATCCAACAGCTGAGGGGTTCCAAGACAAAATGAACTCCCAGTTGGCAACCCTGAATTCGATTGTTAACTCCTCCATGTGGCTTATCTCATATGCTGCTGATGGGGTGAGTAGGGCCGCAGGCACAGGTGTAGCTTTACGATGTCATGCCTGGATGTGGCTTTGCAATTTTGCAGACCCTTTCAAGGCGTCCTTCACCAATTCCCCCTTTGATGGCTCAACATTGTTTGGTCCTCAGGTGAAGGATACATTGACTAGGTGCGAGGTGGAAGGTAAGACTCTCTCTGCTGTGGGAGTCCGTTTTTCTACCCCTTCTAGACCTTATCCAAAAGGTCAGAGGGGAGGAAAAATGTGGTTCCACAAGCCTCAGGGAGTCTCATCTGACGCACAAGGTCGATTCCCCTCTAGAGGCAGAGGATTGAATAACAATAGATGCCACCCTAGAGGCAGAGGAGGTCCGCAAAACCAGGGTAGCAGAGAAACTTTCTCTGATAAACCCTTTCAGCATCCCTGAGGAGCTGCCCAGCTGTCCACCTTCGGAGGCAGTCGGGGGAAGATTATCACTGTACCCAAAAGCCTGGCTTTCCCTCACCCAAGACAAATGGGTACAGTCAATCATATCTGAGGGTTACAAAATTCCCTTTATTCACATCCCTTCCCAACCCAAAGGATCCCTTCCAGACGTTCCACCCAGTCTAAGGGAACAAGCAGCACTAGAAATATCAAAGCTGCTATCAAAAAGAGCTATCCAATCAGTCCCAGCAGACCAGCAAGGATCCGGAATCTTCTCCAAATTCTTTTTGGTACCAAAAAAAACAGGGGACTGGAGACCTATACTGGATCTCAGCAAGTTAAACAATTATATCAAAAAAACAAAATTCTGAATGGTCACGCTACAGTTCATTCTACCCTTCTTGGGTCAGGACAATTGGATGTGCTTGATAGACCTTCAGGATGCGTACTACCATATCAAAATGCACAGACGGTCCAGGAGGTTTCTCCGCTTCAGGCTGGGAGCCAGTCACTACCAGTTCAGAGCCCTGCCCATTGGTCTCACTACAGCCCCCCGAGTGTTTACCAAATGCATGGCAGTGGTCGCGGCTCACTTGAGACGTCAAGGATTCCAGGTGTTTCCATATTTAGACGGTTGGCTCCTTACCGCCACCACCAGACATCAACTGCTTCTAGCCAGAGACTTCACCATCCAAACTTGCCAAGCTCTAGGCATCTCAATAAATTTCGAAAAATCTGCCTTGTCGCCTTGTCAATCTATTACCTTTATAGGCGCCACCTTAGACACGCTCAATCTTTCCGCCAGACTTACAGAGCAAAGAGTGTTAGATATCCGCAAACAAGTTTACCTTCTATTACAATGCAACAAGGTCAAAGCCAGGGTAGTCTTGAAGGTATTAGGACTCATGGCAGCTACTATCACCCTTCTCCCCTTAGCTCGTTTCCACATGAGGATCCTCCAATGGATGCTGTTTACTCAATGGTCCTTCCAACAGCTCCCGATGTCTCACATCATATTAATAACTCAATCATGCAAGAATCACCTGTCTTGGTGGATCACATCTCCTCAAGTTCTCCAAGGCAGACCTTTCACCCCCCCCCCCCAGTCACCACGGTGACAACGGACGCCTCCCTGATCGGGTGGGGGGTGGGCATTATCAGGGCAGGACAGTCCAGGGCACGTGGCAACCTTTCGAGTGCCACTTGCACATAACTGTCTTAGATTTGAGAGCAGTGCTTTTAGCGTTGCAAGCCCTTCAGGACTCTCTTCCCACAGGGACTATTGCAATTCAGACGGACAACATGTCCGTAGTGTGGTACATCAACAAACAGGGCGGAACCAGATCCTACCCCTTATGTTGAGAGGCACTCAGACTTTGGCAGTGGGCGATTTCTTCTCAGCATTTTCTGATAGCAACGCACATTCCCGGGAAGTCCAACGTGATTGCGGACAGGTTGAGCAGGGCCATTCTCATGCCCCACGAGTGGTCTCCGAAGAAATCAGTGCTGGAAGAAGTCTTCCAAAGATGGGGCCAGCCTTGCTGCATTCTTTTTGCTACTCCCCAAAACAGCAAGTGTCACGACTTCTTCACTCTCTTCCCGTTACCAGGCCATCCCACCAGAGACGCTCTAGTCCACGATTGGCCCCGGGGACTTCTGTATGCTTTTCCCCCTTTTCCACTGATATCTCAATTAATTCAGAAAGCTATCGCCTTGAGAGTTACAATGATCCTCATTGCCCCTTACTGGCCTCGACAGATATGGTTTCCGTTCCTCCATCATTACCTGTTGGAGCAGCCTTGGCATCTGGACCCGGTGCCAGATCTGTTGACCCACCAGTCGGGCCAGCTGCACCACTCCCTTCATTCTCTCAACCTCACAGCGTGGTTTCTCCAATTCCTACCCTAGCCAGGCTTCCCTTAATCTCTCATTCAGTCCGGAACATCCTGATAGCCTCTCACAAATCTTCTACCAGGAAGATTTATAATAGTAAGTGGAAATGTTTTTCCTTCTGGGCAGCATCAAAAAATTTAGACCCCCTTCACTTCACCTATCCAGTCTATCCTAGACTTTCTGGCAGAGCTCTTTCATTTAGGCTCTTCTTCATCTACCATTAGAGTACAACTAGCTGCTATATCTAATTTTCATGTAGGTGTCTCAGACTCCAGTATCATGTCCCATAAGCTCTGCAAAGCCTTTTTAAGAGGTGTTTTTCTGCTCAAGCCCCCAATCAAAGATCCCCCACCTCAATGGGACTTGAATTTGGTTCTGGCATCCTTGATCCTCCCCCCCTTCGAACCAGCGGCTTCATGCCCTCTTAAGCTGCTCTCATGGAAAACACTTTTTCTAGTAGCCATAACTTCAGCTAGTAGGGTATCTGAACTTCATGCTCTGTGCAGTCGTCCTCCTTACTTAGTTTTCCACAAAGATAGGGTGTCCCTCCGGACTAATCCATCCTTCTTACCTAAAGTTTCCTCTGAGACAAATCTGAACCAAACGATTGATCTCCCCGTCTTCTTCCCTGACTATTCCAACAGGTCGGAACAAAAGTTACATTTTCTAGATGTTCACCGCCAACTTAGATATTATTTAGACAGGACTAAACAGTTCAGGAAATCTGATCAGCTTTTCCTGTCTTATGCGGAAGGGAAATTGGGCCTTCCAGTTACTAAAGTGTCCCTTTCAAGATGGCTTACCTCTATAATTACCTTCATCTATGAAATCAGACATCAAAACTGCCTTCAAGACCTAGAGCTCATTCAACTAGGGCATTAGCTACATCTGTAGCTTTTCAGGACAGGCTGCCAATAGATTCCATTTGTGCAGCAGCCACTTGGGCTTCTCCTCATACCTTCATTTTACATTACAAATTGGATATGGCCTCCAGAAACCGTGCCAACTTTGGTTCCACTGTTCTCAAGAGTCTGTTCCGATAGGCCACCCGGAATAAGGTGCTAGGGACGCGGTCCCATCCAGCAAGAATGAAGGCGAGATTGACAACTTAACATTAAGAAGTTATGTACCTACCATAACGTTCCATGTTAGTTGTCTTCTTCTCGCCTTCTTTCTTGTGTCCCACCCTCCTTCCCCCTAGCCTGGACAGACCGATAGGAAATTTTGGGATCTTCCTTTGGAGTTTTCTTCCCACATGTTCTACCACCTCTATTCCCCCTTTTATGTTTGTGGTAGCTTACATTCAGGTTTATATAGAGGTGGGTTCTTTTTTCTCCATACTGTGGAAACCAGAACTGCTTGGTTTAGCTATCAAATGAGATATGAGTAGTTACCGCTAGCATTGTGGGATATAGGGGAGCCTCAAGCCGGTGGAATTAGCTCTCGAGCTTTAGTATTGGCCGAGTCGGAGCCGAGGATTGGCTCCAAACCCCATCCAGCAAGAAAGAAGGCGAGAAGAAGACAACTAACATGGAACGTTATGGTAGGTACATAACTTCTTATTCACTACCTCCTGCACCAGCCAAACCAGACAGATACTACAGAGACCCTGACTCACACAAATTCCTCTATAAAAGCCTTGTTGCTGACCCAGAAACCATTTCCCAGGGTCCCAAAGGGGTTAAAGCCTCTACTGCTAAAAATCCTGTGCCCTCTGAAAGGGATTCTAGAGCACTAGACAGATGGGGAAAGAAAGTATATACCTCAGCTACTCTAGCTATGAGGGCCTTAAATTGTTAGTTTCACATGCTGAAATATCAACAATATCTGATACCTCAATTAAAACAAAAAATGCTTGCACATACAGACCAGCCAGATTACAAGGAAATGCAAGATTTGTTGCATTCAGCTGAACAAGTGGGAAAACATACTTTGCAATGTGGATTTGATTCATTAGAAGCTTCTTGTAGAGCAGCAGTAACAGGGTCTGCCATACGTAGGCATGCTTGGTTAAAAGAAACCTGATCATGTTAAAGTGAAGTTATTGGATGCACCCTTACAGCAGGATGTTTTATTTGGTGTAAAAGCAGAAGAAGTTTTAAAGAAAATGGAGGATAAGGCAAAATCTATGCAGACGGTCAAGGATTTTTTACAGGTTCAACCTCCTCGTTTCAGCAGAAATTGGCCAACCAAGAACTGGTCCTTTCCAGCTTCTGCCAGACCACAGAGTGGCAGATACAGATGCCCAAGAGGTAGAGGCCAGCCACAAGGCTCTTACCAGCCTCGACAATGGAGTGCCACAACCTAAAAAGGAGGAGAAGACAGGTCTCACACTACCAGAAGACAAACACAATGACTTACCCCTCAAACTACTAAGCAAAACCCTCTTGGCAGCTCCCTTGGGGGGAAAACTAGCACTTTTTGCAGACAATTGGCACATCATCACAAAAGACAAATGGGTCCTAAATATTGTATCTCAAGGATACAGATTCCACTTTCACACTTTGCCAAGGATAAAAGGAATGCAAAACCTGCCACCAAATCAATGGGCAGAGGCTCAAAAGCAAATTTCATCTCTCATGGACATGAGAGCCATTCAACAGGTTCCTGCACAGGAGCAAGTACAAGGATTTTACTCAAGACTGTTTCTAGTTCCCCGAAAGGACAAAGCCTGGACCTCTCAATTCTAAACATATACCTGGAAGTACCCAAATTCAAGATGCTAACACTACAGCAACTTCTTCCCATGCTGGGCAAGAAGGCTTGGCTAGTAACGTTGGACCTCAAAGAGGCATACCTGCATGTCCCTATCAGACAAAATTGCAGAAGATACCTCCGATTTATTGCAGGTTCAACCCATTACCAATTCTCTGCACTGCCCTTTGGCTTATCTACTGTGACCAGGGTCTTCACAAAATGCCTGGCACCAGTAATTGCATACTGCAGACAAAGAGGGATTCAAATATATCCATACCTGGACGACTGCCTTATTCAAGCAGAAAGCAAGGACATTCTATTAAAGCATCTGGCGTTTGTCAAACACCTTCTAAGTTGCCTAGGGTACATAGTAAACGAAAAGAAGTCAAAACTAGTGCCCTCACAAGACATAATATTCCTGGGTGCCAGCTTAAATACAACGGCCCAGAAGGCTTACCTCATGCCAGACAAGCAAAGACAACTGACTCAATACTTCAAAACGATGGCAACAAAGACCCAACTCCCTGCAAGAAAACTTCTGCAGGCCTTGGGATTCATGGCATCTTGCATACTACTAATACCATTTGCAAAACTGCATATGAGGAAATTACAATGTTATCTGAAAAGTGTTTGGTCTCAACACAGCCACAGCTTGGAAACTCATTCCCTGCCTTCAACAGGAGTTTCTATGGTGGGCTCAGGCATGTCACCTCAACAAGGGTCAGCCTTTCACCTTACCCACAGCCAGGCAAACTATAACAACAGATGCATCGGATTATGCCTGGGGAGCACACATGGCAGGACAGTGTATTCAGGGCAAATGGTCTGCAAACCAAAGGCATCTACATATCAATCAAAAAGAGATGCTAGCTGTACAAAATGCCCTAACAGCTTTCAAGGACCTCCTACATCCAGGACAACTCCTAATAAAGATGGACAACACCACGGTGATGTGGTACATAAACAACCAAGGGGGCACACACTCCTACCCCCTATGCAGGCAAGCAGTGACCTTGTGGAACACAGCACTGACCTACCAAGTTCAACTACAAGCACAATTCCTGCCAGGAAAGAAAAACACACTGGCAGACGATCTAAGCAGAAACATCACAGATCCTCACGAGTGGAAACTAGATCCACAAGTATTCGCAATGATAACTCAAAAATGGGGGAGCCCAGACATAGATCTGTTTGCTTCCCCCCAACACTACCAACTACGGAAATTCTGCACAAGTACATACCACACACTAGCTTGGAAAGTGGACGCCCTCTCATTCAGTTGGAAAACATTGACAGTGTATGCCTTTCCTCCACTGCCTCTTCTGGCAAAGGTGCTGCTGAAAGCCAGATTAGGGAGGCCACAAATGATACTCATTGCTCCAGACTGGCCACACCAACACTGGTATCCAATACTAAGGAACATGGCTCACGGCCCACCATGGATTTTGCCTACAATTCCTCACCTGCTCACTCAACAAAACAATCAGATCCTACACAGCCAGCTCAAGACTTTAAATCTGGCTGCATGGCAAATTGCCTAAATAACCAATCAACACTTTTCTCTAAAGCTGTGATGGACGTCATTCTGGAGGCCAGGAGGCCCAGCACCAGGAAAGTCTACTCAGACAAATGGAAAAGATTCTGCGCCTGGAACCAGGCTAAAGGCCAAAATCCCCTTGTCCCAAATATTCCTCAGATTCTTCAATATTTAACTGAGATGTTGCACAAAGGACTTTCCTTCTCATCTATTAAGATCCACGCCTCAGCTATTTCAGCTCAATACAACACGGATCCTCCTATATTTTCACATCCATTACTAAGACAGTTCCTCAGAGGGGCTAAGAACATAAGACCGCCCCGGAGAGCACCAACACCAACTTGGGATCTCAACTTTGTTCTGGAAAAGCTTACACTTCCGCCCTTTGAACCAGCTTTCACTGCTGATCTACAGTTCCTATCATGGAAAACTGCCCTGCTGCTCGCAAATACTTCAGCACAAAGAGTATCAGAACTACAGGCCCTAATGGCAGTGGAGCCTTTCATCATTTTTCATCAAGACAGAGTCTCTTTACGAACTAACCCTTCCTTTATGCCAAAGGTGGTATCCAGTGTGGCCCTAAACCAAACCATTCATTTGCCCACCTTTTATCCAAACCCCCAGAAAAAGGGGAAAGGCTCCTACACTCTTTGGACATTCACAGGCAATTACATTACTACTTGGATAAAACTAAGGCTTTCAGAAAATCTGACCAGCTCTTTGTATCCTATGCTGCAGGATCTCAAGGAAAAGCTATCTCAAAACAGACCATTTCAAAATGGATAGGACATTGTATTTGTTTCTGCTACACACACCATGGGAAATCTGTGCCTGGTAACATCAGGCCCCATTCCACCAGGGCTACAGCTACATCAACAGCCTTCCTCAGAGGGGTACCAACCAAGGATATTTTGGAAGCTGCAACTTGGAGTTCAGTGCACACCTTCACCAAGCACTATCACTTACTTCTATACTCTAAAACCAGAGCTGGCTTTGCCACTGCAGTTCTGCAGGGCCTACTAGCCTCTCCAACCTCTGTTTAGTTCCACCACCCATCCTTAGCTTTGGGATTCAACCCAAGAGTGATGACTGCAGCAGTGCAACACGATGAACATAGTACAGTTTTGTACCTACCATTAATGTAGATGTTTGAGTGTTCATACTGCTGCAGTCCAGGTTACCCTCCCTCCATCCCCTCTGTACTAGCTGGACTTATCTATTCCTTTCTATCCTATACAAACTCTGTGGTGTATTTGCTTGTGACTGAAGGTATTGTTTTATTTTTATATGTATATTTTTATATAGCAATATGTATTGCCTACCTATTGGGGGCACCTGACATCTGGGGCAAGAAAAACTGAAGAAAATGGCGTCGGATGCATCTTATATACCCCTGACGCACTGACGTCAGGGAAGAAGTGACAGCAACCGACGCCGGACCAAGACTTTGGAACTCGGGCTGACTGCGGGACCGCCTGACGGCAGGATAACCCAAGAGTGATGATTGCAGCAGTGTGAACACTCGAACATCTACATTTATGGTAGGTACAAAACTGTACTTTTCTAAGGCCAAGAGTACGAGCTACGCCTAAAAAACTGATGACCCAAACTCAAGCACCTGCTTCTTTGCCATAGCATCAAATTCTTAAAATGGCAGAAGACCTGATTATGCTGATTAGTGGAAGCCAGCCTTTTCCTGCTCAGAGAAAGAGTTCTGTCCCCAACAGCTTTAACAGTCCAAGAGCCTGACTCAGACGTTTCTGAATATGAAGACATGCCTTTCTCTGCTTATGAGGATCCAGATACAGAGGAATCCATTCCCTCTGCTTCCCCTCCAGAGGATTTTTCTTTTGGTGAAACCCTACATACTTTAAGAGAGCATTTCCACTGGGAATGCCAAGACTATCCTCAGGCCAAAAAGAAACTCAGAGAATTTTTAGATTTGCCACAACATAGATCTTTGGCAATACCTCCAGTTCTGGATGTTGTGGATGATGTCTTTATGGAGTCCAGTCTAACTCCTGATACTTTACCCCCTGCTCCAAGGAAACCAGACAGGTACTACAGAGTCCTTGACTCTCACAAATTTATTTTCAAAAATCCTAATGCTGACCCAGAGGTCATTTCCCAGGGGCCTGAAGGTATAAAAGCATACAGACTGTGCAGAAAATAAAGAATTACAAGAGCTTATGCATTCTGCAAGCCAAGTCAGCAAACATACTTTGCAATGTGGCTTTGATGCCCTAGAAGCATCTTGCAGGGCAGCAGTCACTAGTTCTGTACTGAGAAGGCATGCTTGGCTAAAGGAGCAGACCTTGCCAGACCATGTCAAATCAAAATTACTATATGCTCCTTTGAACAAGGACAATCTGTTTGGCACCAAAGCAGAAGAGGTTCTAAAAAGATGGACGAAAAAGCTAAATCTATGGAGACAATCAAAGTTTTTTTGCAAGTGCAGCCTCCTAGACTCAGTAGGCATTGCCCCTCGAAGCATTGGTCCTTTCCAGCCCCCTCAATGCCAGCTTAGACCAGACCCAGGGGTAACAGACCCCCCACAGATTACAGTCTCAGGGTATGCAGAAATCTAAGCAAATGAGTGCTTCCACTTCAAAACCAGGGAGTGCTAAGCCACCCCTTTATGGAAAGAATTCACAGTGACTTCTCAACTCCACTCCTCACCTCTGCCCAACTGCTCATGCCCCTAGGAGGAAAACTTGCCCATCATGCAAAAAACTGGACCTCCTTCATCAAAGACTGATGGGTCCTCAACATTGTATCCCAGGGGTACAAATTTTACTTCCACTCACTGCCAACCCCAAAAGAGTTCCCAGACCTTCCTTCAAACCAGTGGGCTGAGGCACAAAACCAAGTTCAAGCCCTGCTCTCCATAAGGGCAATTCAACCTGTTCCTGCAGAACAGATAGGTCAAGGGTTCTATTCCAGACTTTTCCTGGTACCCAGAAAAGAGGGCACTTGGTGCTCAGTACTAGATCTTTCCATTCTAAACACCTTCCTGGTGGTACCAAAATTCAAAATGCTCACCCTTCAGCAGCTTCTTCCTATGCTGGCCAAAGATGCCTGGTTAGCCACCCTAGACCTAAAAGAAGCCTGTCTGAACATCCCTATCAGGGACACGTGCAGGAAATACTTACGTTTCAGGGCAGGATCTATGCATTATCAGCTCTCTGTGCTTCCCTTTGGCTTATCCACTGCTCCTAGAATATTCACAAAATGCCTGGCTCCAGCCATTGCTTATTGCAGACAGAGAAAAATTCAAATTTATCCGTATTTGGATAATTGCCTGATTCAGGCAGACGGTTGGGAAAAGCTGTTGCAGCACCTGACATTTGTAAAGAACCTTCTATCCTCCCTAGGGTCACTATCAATGAAAAGAAATCAAAACTAGTCCCCAGTCAAAAGATTATATTCCTGGGGAGCAAGCTTGGACACAGCATCCCATATGGCATTCCTTACTCCAGAAAAACAAGCCTCTCTGACAGGCTACTTCATTCAAATGGCCAGCAGAACCCAGCTATCCACAAGGAAAATCCTGCAGGCCCTAGGGTTCATGACCTCTTGCATTCTATTAATTCCATATGCCAGACTGCATATGAGAAAACTTCAATGGTACTTAAAAAGTCTTTGGTGCCAACATATTCAGGACCTGGAAACAGTCATACCTATCATACCTTGTCTAAGGACAGTTTCTTTGGTGGGCAGCAGCATGCAACCACAACAAGGGACATCCCTTTACTCAACCCCACGCCACCCAGACCCTAACCACAGACACATCAGACTATGCCTGGGGGACACACCTGGAGGACAAGTGCATTCAGGGCCACTGGAGCCCAAGTCAAATTCATCTGCACATCAACCGAAAAGAGTTGCTAGCTGTTCAGCATGCTCTGACAGCTTTCAAATCCCTACTCTCACCAGGACACCTGCTAATAAAAACAGACAACACCACAGTTATGTGGTACATCAACAAGCAGGGGTATTTATTTATTTATTTTATTTTACATTTGTTAAATGGGAAATTCCGACTGGACCAGGTCTATTTTCAGTGGAGGCCCGGGGAGAAAAGCTCCAACATCAAGTTATAAAAATACAATACATCCAGCATAATACACAAAACGGGTTACATCATGTATGCTGAGCATAGTAGTATAACAAGAAATTAATAAAAACACTCCAGGTAAAAGAAGATATAGAACATGGGTAAAAAGACAATGTCAGTTATACATTGGTAAGAAAAGAAAATATATCCAGTAAGATTCTACAGTTAAACGTACCCTTTCAGATTACCAAGCCTACAGGGGATCAGAGCTCCAGCATGTGATCAGAGAGGAATTTGGGGAGTTAACAGTAGTATGGATAGGGTTCTGTGATACAAGGGCATAACCAGGTACTAAGAAGGTGCGATTTGAGGGAGTTTTTGAATATGGATGTGGAGGGGGCAGTGGACATGGATAGGGGAAGAGAGTTCCAATTTCTGGCAACGGTGTAGGAGTAGAGCGCTTTCCCTGCATTATTGTTAGCCTTGGTGATGGAGAGGAGAGATTTTTTACTGGATCTTGGGTACCGGTTTGCAATATAGATAGTAAGTAGGTTGGATAATGAGGGTTTTTTTCAGGATATTTGAGACTATTGTAGGCTGTGCCCAGCTGGTGATAGTTAAGTAGCTGTGGTAGCTCAAGCCATTTTAGTTCTTTTAGTGCAGCACAGTGATGGGTTCTATAGGTTGAGTTAGTAGCAAACTTGGCTATTTTATTGTAGCATGATTCTAGTTTGTCTAGGTCACATTGTCTGATTTGGGTAAAGATTGGTTCTGCGTATAATAGAGTTGAGAGGAGGTGGCTTTGTGCAAGAGTGACTCTTGCTTTTTGTGAGAGAAAGGACTTATGCCTGTATAGGGAGTCTAGTTTTTTGTGTACTAGTTTTATGGTATGTGAGATGTGAACATCAAAGTGGAGATTATTGTCTATTTCAATGCCCAGAAGTTTGGTGTGGTTAGAAGGGAAGATGGTGGTGCCGTCCTTAGATGTTATGGTAAAGGAGAGGTTTTTTTATCTATTAGGGGTAAATAGTAGCATTTTTGTCTTTTTTTGGATTTAGAATTAGTTGGATACCCAATATCCATTTTTCGACTGAGATAAAGGTATCTTGAGTGAGTGTATATAGGGTGGTGGGAGATGAGGCAGAGCAGATCAGGGTTGAATCATTCGCATATTGTATGAGTGTGGCATGTTGTGTAGAGCATTTGAGGTTATTTGTGAAAATAGAGAACAATAGCGGGCCCAGTACAGAGCCTTGTGGGACTCCTATGGTGGTTGGAAGTTGTGTAGACAGAGTTCCTTTCCACTGGACTGATTGTTGCCTGTCAGACAAGTAGCTTCTGAACCAGGCTATAGTAGAGGAGGTGAAGGATAATGATGTTAGTGAGTCTAGTAGAATGGAGTGGGATACCATATCAAATGCTTTTGAGAGGTCTAGGAAAACGGCTGATACCTATTTGTTATCATTCCTGTGACGGTTTATATAATTAGTGAAGGATAGAAGGGCTGTGGTAGTGCTGTGATGTGGATGGAAACCGTGTTGTGTGGTAGATAGTAGATTGTGTGTGTTAAGAAATGTCATTACTTGCAAGTGGATGCATTTCTCAAGAATTTTGGATAAGGGGCAAAGGATGGCAATAGGTCGGTAGTTGGAGAATTCATAATAATTACCTCCTTTATGGAGAGGAATGATGTGAGATACTTTCCAGAGTTTGGATATGTCGGATTCTAGTATGGAGCGGTTGATAAGGATGGAGACAGAATATGATAGGGAGTCACTAGCCATTTTTAGGTATGCAGCAGGTATGTTATCAGCTGCTAGTGTGGTTGGCTTTAGTTTTAGGAGGAGTTTTTTGATAGTTGAGGTGGGCACTGGTGATAGTCTGAAAGAGGGGGTGGTGTGGGATAGGTTAGATTGTGATTGAGGTAGACTGTTTTTGGTTATTTGACTGGACAGGGCTAAGATGGATTTAGTAAAATGGTTATTAAATTGAGAAGCTATGTATAGGGTATTGTTAGTAGAGATGGGTGCTGGGGTTGTGGTTTTGCCTGGCTTTAGTAGGGAGTTAATGGCATGCCAGAATTTTTGTGGACTATTTGAATATTTCCTTTGGGTGCTAAGAAAATAGTTTTGTTTGTTTATTTTAGATTCAGCCTTGGCCTTGTTTCTAAGCTGTTGATAGTATTGTCTGGAGCTAGGGGTTTTGTCAGTTTTCCAGATTTTCCAGGCTTTATCTCTAGCTTTTAGTAAGGCTCTGGTGTCCCTATTTAGCCAGGGTGCGTAGTTGGCTTTAACTCTGATCTTTCTGCTGGGAGCTAGACTGTTAAGGATGTTAGAGAAGGTAGTATTGAAGTAGTCTACTGCCTGGTCTAACCCGAGTGTCCGTAGTGGTTCCCAGTTGCAGTGGCTTAGGACAGTATTTAGGTATCATGGGGTAAGGTTATGGTCATCTCGTACAAATTTGTAGACTACTGGTTTGGGGTGATTGGAGTGTTTCTGCAGTAGGAAGGTGGGGAGATGATCACTTAAGTCATCTGGGAGACAGCCTGCTGTATAGTTTTGTTTGGGATAGTTGGTTAGTGTCCAGTCCAGTATGGATTCTCTCTTTGTTTTCTCATCTCTTCTAGTTGGTTCTTTAATTAGTTGAGAGAACCCATATAGATTGATATGAATAGAGGGGCTGCTGGAGTTACAGGCTGCCCAGTCAGTGTTAAGGTCTCCTAGTAGGATTGTTTCCTGAGGTAGATTGTCCTTTGTCCAGTGTAGGATGTCTTCTATTATGAGCGAGTTGTTACCTGGAGGTATGTAGCAGCATATTATATTGATGATCTTGGTGTTTCTTATGGATAGAACAGAAAATAGGACTTCAGCATTTTGAAAAGTGGGTGGTGTGGTGTGCAGGAGCTGGAGGTTAAGGGTGTTTTTAAAGAGAATGGCTACTCCTCCTCCTTTCCTGTTTGTTCTATTAGATCTAAGTGTGTTATACCCTGGGGAAGAAAGTCTTCATCTTGGATACTGGGTTTAAGCCAGGTTTCTTTAATGGAGAGTATATCAGGGTTGTAGTGGGCTATGAATGCATGTAGGTCTGTTAGCTTGTTGGTAATACTTCTTATGTTACGATTTAGGATTAACAGGTCAGATGTTTGTCTAGCTGAGAGGGGACCTGGATTTGGGTGAATGTCACCAGAGGTTAGCAGAGTTTGTAGGAATGTCAGTATGTGTTTTTTAATATTAATTGTTTGTGAGCTTGGTCTATGAGAGTTTATCTTGGTGTGGTGAGATGGTGTAATTTTTGTTAGTGAGTAATATGTAGTTGTAAGATTTATGATTGTAGGGCAGATGTAGAAGTCTGAGTGGGTTTGAGAGGGTGGGCTAATGTGGGTAGTGTGATAGTAGTTGTGCAGCGGTAGGTCTGTTTGTAAGGAAGTTAGGAAGGTTAGCGATAGTAGAGCTAGTGATAGGGATGTGAGTGTGGGTAACATGATACTACTTTGAGTGAGAAGTACAACTAGGATTCCTGGTTGGTTGTGTATGAGGGTAGAGTTGTGTTGTCTGGGAATGTGTGATGGGAGTGGGATCAGTGTGGGATGTAATTGGATTGGGGGTGGGGGGGAGGTAGGATGAGTGAGTTGGGCTAGTTGTTAGGGAATTAGGGATTGGACTACTGCTCTGGTGCTTAGGGGTTAGAATAAAAGTAGAAGTAGTGGGGGCGGGTGGAAATAGGGGGCAGGGAGAGGAGCGGAGCAAGCCAGCCAGAGCTCAGCGAGGGCGAGCAAAGCGGGCTAACACTGACTCCAAGTGTTTCTTTAGGCTTTGGTAAGTATGTAGTGTTAGCTTAAATTGTAACATGTTAAACTGAAATTTTAATGGTAATTTAAACTGTAATTTAAATTTAATTTAAATTTAAAGTGGGTATCCCACTCTTACCCACTCTGCAGGCTAGCCATGGCCCTGTGCTACACGGCTTTGGACATGCATATTCATCTGCAAACTCAATTCCTGCCAGGCAAACAAAACTCTCTGGCAGACGACTTAAGCAGAATTCTCCTAGACCCACATGAGTGGCAATTAGACTCCAGCACTTTCAACCTTCTAACCCAGACACGGGGGACCCCGGAGGTGGATGTTTTTGCCTCCCCCTACCATCACCAGCTCAGCAAATTCTGTACCAGGATACCTCACAACAGGGCCTGGAAAGTGGATGCCCTATCCTTCCAGTGGATAAACCTCTTAATCTATGCATTTCCCCCTCTGCCTCTTCTCACAAGAATACTACTCAAGATAAGACAGGACAGACCAAGGGCAATCCTAATTGCCCCAGACTGGCCATGCCAGCACTGGTACCCACTACTGCAAAGCCTGTCACTGGTGCCACCCTGGCACCTACCCCAGATCCCAACCCTCCTCACTCAGCAGGAGGGACAGCTCTTGCATCCGTAACTGCAAACCCTGAATCTTGCAGCCTGCCTTATTCCTTGAATTCTCCCCCAGTAACCAGCCTAAGCAAGCAGGTGCTGGACGTCATTCTTGAAGCCAGAAGATCCAGTACAAGGAAATCCTATGCTGATAAGTGGAAAAGGTATTGTTCCTGGATTCACTCTAAAGGAGAGGACACAGCACTGCCCTCCTTACCTCTCATCCTGCATTACCTAGCAGATCTACTCCACAGAGGCCTATCCTTCTCCTCCATTAAGATCCATGCCTCTGCCATCTCAGCTCATTACAGCACTGAGCCACCTCTCTTCTCTCACCCTCTCATCAAACAGTTCCTGAGAGGGGCAAACAACTTACAGCCACCAAGGAGAGCATCCACCCCTGCTTGGGTCCTTAACTTTGTACTGGAAAATCTCATGCTACCCCCCTTTGAGCCTGCAGCATCAGCAGAGTTAAAATTCCTCTCTTGGAAAACAGCCTTGCTTCTGGCCATCACTTCAGCTAGAAGAGTGTCTGAGCTACAAGCACTTATGGCTGTGGAACCCTTCATTATTTTTCATGTTGACAGGGTCTCCCTCAGGACTAACCCTTCCTTTATGCCTAAAGTGGTGTCCAGTGTGACTCTCAACCAGTCTATCAATTTTCTTCCCTAATCCTCAAAATAAAGGGGAAAGGATCCTGCACTCCTTAGACATGCACAGACAGCTCGGATTCTTCCTTGATAAGACTAAGCTCTTCAGGAAATCTGACCAGTTACTAGTCAGTTTTGCACCAGAGGCATAAGGCAAGGCCATTTCAAAACAAACAATTTCCAAATGGATAGCACACTGTATCCATTTCTGCTACAAACACCATGGGAAACCAACCCCTCAGGAGGTCAGACCACATTCCACTAGGGCAACTTCTACCTCTACAACATTCCTCAGAGGAGTCGCTACCATGGACATTCTGGAAGCTTCTACCTGGAGTTCTGTTCACACCTTTACCAAGCATTACCACCTGCCTATCGTTTCCAAATCCAGGGCGGGTTTTACAACAGCAGTCCTGGAGGGCATACTAGCCAGCCCCAACTTTTCTTGACTGCCTCCACCCATTCTTCAGCTTTGGGAATCAACCCAAGTGTGACGACTGAAACAGTGAAACACAAAGAACATAGTACAGTTGTGTGCACTTACCATAAATGTAGATGTTCAAGTGTATTCACTGTTGCAATCCTGATTTCCCACCCTCCAGCCCCCTTCTCTCTCTCTCTCTCTCTCTCCTCTCTATGTCTATTACTCACCCCTTACAGGGCTATTGGTATTTACTTTTTACTGGTGGTGTTTTTCCCACCATAACTTAGCTTTCTATTTGGGCGGCTCTTGACATTTGGGTCAAGAAAAACTGATGTAATGACGTTGGCTGTCTGTTTTTATACCCCTGGCAACCTGATGTCAGTCCTGAAGCAACAGCAGCCAACACAGAAATACTAAGTCTCTGGTATTCAGACCGACTGAGGGCTACCCAGGCAGATAACCCAAGTGTGATGACTGCAACAGTGAATACACTCGAACATCTACATTTATGGTAAGTGTACACAAGTGTACTTTTCTTCTTGTGAGGAAAGATCTGCTTTAAATAATTTAGTTTCCTCCGTTTTACAAGTGACTACCCCTTCTTTACAGTGTGCATATGACTCAGTTGATACTTATTCATAGGATCATAGGAAGTTACTAGGCTATTGGTCCTGTTGGCCCTTACAAGCCTAGCCAAGAATTTAGCCCATGTTCTGACAAGTCAGCACCTGATGCCCTGGTCCAGAAGGGACACAGGAGGAATCTCAGTGGTGTATTTTCTGTTCTCTATCCAATTATCCAGGTTGCACTTAAAAAGGGTTAATGAGATACTCTGCTTGACGTGGGAGAGGTTGTCTGTTCCACAGAAGGGGGAGTCTCTGAGGCACAAATTTGTCCCGCCACCAAGTCTTATTGATGTCACAGACTAGGTTGAGGTCGTGAGTGTGAGTTACTTGAGTAGAGCTTGACTTGCAGATATGCAGCAGTCCCATCAAGCTGGGGTCTGAGATTGCTTTGTATGCCAGACAGAGATCACTTCTGAGGAGTCTGTATGAGACTGAGTAGAGGGACAGGGCCTTTAGCCTATCTGTGTAGGCTAGATGTTCGAGGGCCTGGATTCTCCTAGTAAGGAATCTTTGTGGTCTCTCCAGCTGCTGCATGTGCTTTGTGAGATACATGCCAAAAGGGCATTGTACACAATAATAGGTCTTATAAGGGAAGAATACAGAGATGTTATGACCTCCTTGTCCTTGGATGAGATACCCTTACTAACAAAGTGGGCCATGTATAAAGCGTTCTGTACAATGGAGGCAAGATGGTGGTCAAAAGTCAGTTTTCTATCAGCCTGGGTCCCCAAGTCCCTCACGACTGACTGCGCGTTTAGGACCTTGTTATTAATGTGATAATTTGTGGGGATGTCATTCTCTCCAAAGGGGTTGATAATTCATTTTTGACATTCAGTTTGAGGCCGTGTTTCTGGCACCAGTCATTTGTTTGGGTGAGACCCTCTTCGAGGATATCTACATCACTAGGGGAATTGATGACAGCACCCAGCTTGCAGTCATCTGTAGACTTGGTCAGCCATAGCCCACTGGTTTTGACCTGCTCTACAGAAAAGTATATCACAAACAACAGAGGCCCCAAAACTGATCCCTGAGGTACACCGCTCATTATGGGTCTACTGCTTGAGGTGGCTTCCCCTATTTCGATTAGGTGGGTTCTATCAGTGAGCCAGTTTGCTACCCATCTGTTAAAGCAGAGATTGATGCCTAGTTGAGAGAGTTTATCTATTATGCCTGCATGGGGAATAGCATCGTAGGCTTTGGCCAGGTCAAGGTAAGTAGTGTGCACCATCTTCCCCCATCCATGGCTTTGGTGACTGTCTCAAAAAAGTTGACCAGATTTAACAGGCATGACCTCACCTTGACAAAACCAAGCTGTGTGGGATCAAGTGTTTGGATGGTTGCCAATGTCCTTGTTAATGAGGTCCATGATAATCCATTCCATGGACTTGCATATCAGGCTACTTAGGCTGATGGGGCTATAATTTCCTGGATCGGTGGATGCTATACCTTTGTGCAGAGGGATGACAGTGGGTGTCCTCCACTTAGCTGGGACAAAGCCAGTACTCAGGCTTTGGTTGAATAGGGTGCCTAATGGTGGTACACATTCCTACCTGAGTTCATATAGGATGCCGCTTTTGATGTTATCGGGTCCCATGGAGGCTGTATTTTTTTACTTTGAGAGGGCAATGATGACTTGCTCCTTAGAGATAAGAAGAGGGTGGCAGGTGCTGGGGATATCCTGATTTACTGATGGGGGGACAGAGGGGTGAAGTTTTCACTGAACCTGTCTGCCAGCAGGTTGACTATATCTGCAGCATTTGTATATATGGTGTCCTTGACCACCAGTGCTGAGCAGATAGGAGTGTTTCTTTTGAGATTGTGGACATATGTGAAGAAGGCCTTATGATTGTCTTTAGTAGATGTGGCCAGTTTTGACATGAAGTTTGATAATGTGGTGATATCCACCCTAACCCTGGTCCTACCATTACCAACTCCTTACCTAAAAATCTGCCTAATAGTGGCTCCTCACAACTAGCGTCAAATAGAAAGCCATCTGACCTCCTGTACATGTGTCTAAATATCAGAAGTATAACTAATAAAACCCATGACCTCAACGCCAACATAGCCTTATACTCTCGTGATATTCTCATCCAGACTGAAACCTGGCCCAAACCTCACATCAAAAGTAAGGAAATACTCCCAACAGGTTATAACATTCTTCAAGTAGACAGACTATCTGAGAAAGGGGGTGGTGTGGCTCTAATGTTTAAACACCACCTCAGCATCCAGATCCTAAACATATCCGCCCCCCAAATTGGAAATGAAGAACTCCGATATGCCAACCCCAAACTAAACCCAGATAAAACAATCAACATCATAGGATGCTACTTCTCACTTGGCCAAAACATCCCACCCCTGGAAAACCTCCTGAACTGGGCTAACCATTCCCTACGCCAGGAAACCATAATCCTAGGTGATTTTAATATCAACTGGATATCTTGTAGTAACAATCATCCAGCCCAGCCCCTAAACCTTCATGATTTCTCCCAATTAATACAGTCATCTACCCGGATAAATAAAACTCTAACAAACATAGTACTCTCGACTGGATATTAGTCAATAAAGACCCTCACTCATACTTAGCTGGCTGTCTACCAGACAACCTCAGTGACCACACTCCAACATTCCTTCTGAGACAGCACTTAAATTGTGATAAACCCATCATCTATAGGAAAATCTGAAATAGGGTAAACTTTAACCCTCTCTCTTTTATCTCATCCCTTCAAAAATGTGATTGGACACCACTAAAGTGCCTCAATCTAGATGAAGCCATCCACTTCTTCAGTAGCACCTTCTTAAACATCCTAAACACACATGCCCCCATACAAAATGCTAGAGTCAAAACACAGTACTCCCCTTGGCTACAAAAAAGCACCAGGGCACTAATGAAAATCACAGATAAGGCCTGGGAGCACTGGCACTTCACAAAACGCCCCTCATCTAGACAGTCATTCCTAGAGTTTAGAATTTAAAGTTGCGCAACAAGGTCAAAAAGCAAATAAAAGAAGATAAAACCCAGTATTAACAGTCTGCCCTAAACTCCTCCCATCACAACCATAAGCAGTTCTGGTCCACAATAAACTCCATTCTCCACCCAGGTAAATTAAGCACCCCCCCGCCCCCACCTACCACTTCCCCTTCCTCCAGCAGTATTGCTTACTCATTCATTAAAACGTTACTGAAACCATTATGTCTTTGACTAAACAACACAACCCTCTACTTTCCCTCCCTACATAAAAACCAAATACTCTGCTCACAGTTTTCTTTTTTATCAGTACCTACCTCCTATATAAAAAACTGCTATTAAAACTTAAGCCTACAAAACTTGCAGCTGACAATCTCACCTCTGAATACCTAAAAACAGCAGCAGAAGCCCTAGCTTATCCAGTCCCTATCTTAATTAATCAGTCTTTATCAGAAAGCTATGTCCCCACACTGTGGAAAATATCCCACATCATTCCCGTCCATAAAAGTGGCTCCTCCACTGAACTTTCCAGTTACTGCCCCATAGCCATCCTTTCTCCACTTTCCAAGATACTTGAGAAATGCATCCATTCTCAAGTCTTAGACTATCTCTTAGCTAATAACCTCCTCTCCAGCACCCAGCATGGCTTCAGACCATACCACAGCACTACTACCGCCTTGCTGTCTTTCACTAATGCTATCCTTCATCATAAAAATAATGTCCTGTTCTCCTGTGCTATATTTCTGGATCTCCCCAAGACTTTTGACATGGGCTCACACAAACTATTAATCTCTGTTCTTACTAACCAATTCTTTTCCCAATCAGCTACTGATTGGTTTCACAAGTATCTAATTGGCCGCTAACAATCAGTTGTCTGACATAATGACCTATCTCCTCGATTTCCTGTAACACTCAGTGTTCCCCAAGGCTCCATCCTTGGTCCACTGCTATTCTCACTCTTCACCAATGATTTGTTCACAGCCACAAAGTATGCTTCTCTTATACAGTATGCAGATGACTCCACCCTCATCTGCTCAGCCTCAACTATACCTGAACTTCACAAGATTACACAAGAAGCCTTTTCATCTGTAGAAAACTGGCTACCAAATGCCCAGTTATTACTCAACCCAAGCAAGACTAAACTCCTTATCTTCCAACCCACTAAATATAGCTCTGTTATCCCCCACTTTAATATTCTAGCCAAAGACAATACCGTCATCTCCTCAACAGAACACATCAAGCTACTTGGTGTTGAAATTGATAACAATCTCAGATTTGACACTCACATTTCTCTTACCATAAAAAAGATTCACAAAAAACTAGGTGCATTGTACATAAACAAACAATTCCTCACCAAGGCAGCCAGAATTTCTGCTGCCAATTGCCACCTAATCTCCACTTTACTCTACGCCTCTCCTATACTTAACTACCTTAGACAAGCAGACTTAAACAAGCTCAAGGCTTGCTACAATAAAACTGCTAAGTTTGCCACTGATGTATCTTATCACAGCCACCACTGTGTCTCACGTAGAGAACTTGACTGGCTTGAACTCCCTCAACTTCTTCACCTGAATTACCTCTCTCTCGCCCACAAGTTAGTAAACCATCCTTTTAAAGTCTCATCCCTTCAAAACCTTCTCCAGCCCTACTGCTCGACTAGACCACTACACTCCAGCAGCAAAAATCTACTTCCAGTGACCAAATCCAAGAACTCAGCAGGAGATGCACTATTCTCCTGCATCATATTCAGATTATGGAACACCCCCCCCCCAAAACCACACTACCTTCTTGCAATCACTTCAAGATTGCACTAAAAACTCACTTAAAAAGTCTCTGGTTATGCCCATGCACCAATAATGACTAGTAACCCTCCTTTTACCTCCCCTTCCTCTCCCCTCCCCTAGCCACCCTGCCTTACACTGTCTGATCATTGCATTCCTTCCTCTGCAGGCTCTGGCTTACCCTTTACCCTCCCCTTCCCTCCTCACTCAGTCTCTCAGTCCTGTTATAACATGCTTAGCTACCTCACTTCATCTCAACTCCAAATACATATCCAATTGACTTGCACCTAGCTTCCTCTCACTGCCACATATACTACTCACTCAGTCCCCTCTCTTACTCCTCTGTCTTCACCTTCCATCCCATTAGCCCTTCTAGCTTGTTCCACCTTCATGTAGAGGTTCTGCTTTATATATGCTTGAGTTTAGTGCAATGTTTGTATATAAGATTTAGGTATATGAGTTTAGAACAGTATCCGTTTGAGCTTAGTACTATCTGTATATACATCCTACCTTTATTCCTTGCCTCTAGCTAGATATTGGTATATCTGTTCATTACTATGTTTCATATTGTATGTATAGCTAATGTTTGCTGCAGTATGTATTATTTGCTATTGTATGTATGTTCAATTGTTCTTCATGTACACTGCTGCTCATTTATTGTTCTGTGGAGCTTTTCTCCCAGGGCCTTCACTGAAAAAGGACCTGTGTCCAGTTGGAATTTTCCAGCAAATAAATACTTAAATAATAAATAAATAAGTTTGCTTTGGAGGATTTCACTAGTGCTCTTATTTGCTAGTTCAGGCGAGGGAGAGATTGCTTCCAGTTAAACATCTGCTCCTTCTTGGTCCTGGACAGCAATTTTTTCCTTTTATAGAGTTTGTTTATTGCAGATGTCCTCCAGACAGGTTTACTCTTCCTTGAGGAGAAGGATTTTGTCCTGTTTCCATGCAGCTATATAAATGCTTGTCTAGTAATTTGGTGTTGGCTTGGACATATGTGCCAGTGCCTGTGGAGGGGAAGGGGGCTGTGAAGCTGTTTATACCTTCCCTCAGGAGGTTGTAATCAGCTTTGGAGAAGCTTTTTTGTTTGACCCTTGCTGGTGGGGGGGGGGGGTCGGGGAGATGGTGACTTCGAAAGTGACTGCTTTGTGGATGGATCTTACCAGGGAAGATGGCACTGTAGAGATGCTGCAGTGATTACTCATGTTGGTTAATACCAAGTCCAAGAGATTATCACCTATTGTGGGGGTGTTGACCCGCTGGTCCAAGGCATTTGCATTGATGAAATCAAGGACTCTCTGGGCATTTGTGTTTTGGCATGAGTAGTTCTTCCAATCTATGGTTGGATAGTTAAACCAGCCCAGGATCAGGGTAAAGGGTTGAATCTTGATAGATTCGATGAGGTCCAGATAGGTGGAGTGGGCATCTTGAGTTAAAGTTGGGGGCCTTTAGCTAGCTATGATTTGAATAGAGGTCTTGTCAATGGTTAACTGCAGCTGGAGTGTCTCCTGTGCATTATACTGTTTGACCAGCCCGGAGGTGTGCATGTATTTATATATATTGCAACTCCACCTCCTTTTGCTTTTGCCCATGGTTTGGGGTCTGAATGTATGATATGATGAGTAACCTGGTATGGCTGGGGTGCTCTCCACAGCTTTGAACCAGGTTTCTGTGACTGCACAAATGTCAGCATCTTCCAGAGTTAAGAATGCTTGCAATGAGTGCAGTTTCATGTTTAGATTCCTAGCATTTAGCAGCATGACCTTTAATTTGCATTTTTCTGACATCTTCATGTTGGTAGTTTTGACCTCATGGCATTGTCTAAAAAGGCACTATGGGGAGACAAGAGCCTTTGCCAGAAGCCTGAAGCCCAAGGGAGACAGATGCAGGCCATCTCTGGCAAAGCATTGTGGTCTGTCACTAGTCACGTCTTCCCAGGTTGTCAGGTACTGGATCCCCTTGAAATGACACCAGAAACTAAGCCAATTGTTAAAGTCAATAATTTTCTCTTTGTATTGAGGCGTCATTCTGGGTGACGGTAGAATGCTGCTTAAGGCTAGGAACCTGCCTGGGACACATACTCAGAGAGCTAGATCATGTCTCTTCATAGTGTTAAGGGAGATAGGTCTCAAATCATTTACATCAACATGGACTATGACAGAGTCATAACAGCACCTGTTGTCAAGAGACTTGAGTGCATGGGTAATATGTTGAATTCAGGCACCTGACAAACAACTGAGGGGCACATCTGTGTTTCTCACAAAGACTATGGCCCTTGCTACTGATTTGAGAAGGTTTGCCTGGCTGTGTTCTCAAAACCTCCCAGATGATGAAAAAATGAGATTTTAAATTCTACAAGTGTATCCAGCCAGCACAGTAGAGATTTTCACTTAAAATTCCGATTATTAAAACAAAAGTTAAAAACAGTAAAACAATTAAAGAGACAGGGAAGATGATCGCTTTCACACCTGTTACAGGCGCTTCTTCAGATCTAATACACAGCAGTTAAAACATTCCTTAAATACTTACTTACAAATCGGGGTGAGGTAGAGTTCTAGATCTCGGCACAGGTCTTAAAGGTACAGAACCATTTAAGCTTTTCCCACAGTTAGCATGCAGTTCTAAAATCCATTTTATTTCTGCACACTCAGTCTTTGTTTTAATGTCACCTGTCCTAATGTTAAGTTTAATCAGCTGTAATACTAGGAACATGCATTTATGAGAAGGGTCAGTGGCTGCAACATGTTTAGCAAGGGCATTTCTGATATCTTTCTTAGAAGTATCATTATTGTGCTCATGTATCCTGTCCCTTATGGGCCGTATTCATTTTACCAACATAGTAGCATCCGCAAGTCTTGCAGTCAGCAAGATACACTAAATGTGTACGTTTACAGTTCACAAAAAAGTTAAAATGATAAATACGCCCAGTCACATTATTCTTATAACTATCAGTACTTTTCATATATTTACACGTTACAAATTTACATGGATGCGTCCCTTCCCTGCTTGATAACAGCACATTTTTATTCCTTGCAGGTTTATAGCACAATAACTGTTTCAGAGACCGATTGTTTTTAAAGCAAAAATTAGGAGTTGCACCCAACAAACCTTTATATTTCTCATCAGCAGTGAGAATATGCCAGTTCTTTTTCACTATATCGCAGACAACCGTAACATCATTAGAATAAGTAAGGGAGAGGCTAACCTTATTAATGTCTGTATTAGGCACAGATGCAACACATTTCTAGCAGATTCTGATGTATGCCTTAGCACTTCCTTCTGTGCTACATCAATC
Organism: Protopterus annectens; assembly: GCF_019279795.1. Taxonomy (NCBI): domain Eukaryota; kingdom Metazoa; phylum Chordata; order Ceratodontiformes; family Protopteridae; genus Protopterus; species Protopterus annectens. The sequence continues at coordinate 362,407,404 of NC_056731.1, read as the reverse complement.
TATTTTTCTGTATAGCCTCTTAAGAAAAAATCTTTTCTCTGCTGAGCAAAAGAGTCTTAACATGTCACCATCATTATGACACAACCTTGATAATCTATACAACTGTCCTTTCAACACATTTCTATGAACAAAATGTCTATGCAAAATATTTACTTTCTTGCAAGGCTTCTTGTATACAGTCGTGCTTAGACCTGTGTAAGTTCTATAAATTTTAACATCTAAAAAGTTTAGCATCTGAGTATTTTACAGTAAAATTAATGAAGTTTGTGGTACTATGTAAATACTCCACAAAATCCGTCAGCATATCTTGTGGACCTGTCCAAATAAAGAAGACATTGTCCACAAAATGAGTGTAGAAGGGGATTAACCAACAAAATCTATTTTGTCAGCCAGCACATACGTATAGAGATTCCCAATGTGCCATAACTAAATTAGCATAGCTATTGGCACACATTGTGCCTTTGGCACCCCCAACTTTCTGTAGAAAGAGCTGATCATCAAACACAAAAATATTCTGCTCTAATATAATCTCAAATAAAGTGTGTAACAGTTGTATCTGCATAGTACTATACCCTGGGTGTTCAGACAAAAAGAGCCTAACAAAGTCAATACCTATACCATTCAGAATCACTATGAACAGTGATGTAACATCCATGGTAACAAGCATAAAATTAGTCCCATTAAAACCAGATGACCAATCGTACAACAGTGAAAGAAAATGCTTTGTATCTATCAGTGCATTGGCCACCTTGTCAACTACAGGAGTAGTTTTTTTCAACAAAAATAGAAAGCTGTTCAGTGGCCCATCCACGACCTGAACCAGTAGGTCTCATGGTTGGGTCCCTTAAGCATTTATGCACTTTCAGAAGGCCATAAATAGTCAGTATAGTAGGATATTAAGCTAAAAATATTCATATATGTCTCTCCCAATGGTGCCTTCCATAAGTAGTTCATGTAGACTCACCTGTATATCACTCAAAAGTGCATCAACATTTACATCACTTAGCTTGTGATAGGTAGAAACATCACTCAGCATATTAGTCATACTTTTTAAGGACTTAGTAGTGTCCATAAGCACAATCCCACCCCCTTTATCAGCTGGTCGAATCTGCATATGTTCAAATGACATTAATTCATGTAGAGCATAAATTAATTCTCAGTCAAATTATAGAAAACTTTCTTATGTTTGCAACTTAATGCATCTCTAATATCCTGCTCACACACTCTAAGGAATGCTTCAGCCAGAGGTGCATTAGCTGGAAAAAATTGACTAGGCTTCTTAAATGTAACATTCTGGGACTGTGCATTACCAAAAATAGTTTTTAAAGAAATGTTTCTCACAAAACGTCTTAGAGCTAGTACAATATTACTTAGTACTGAACCTTTGGAAGGTGTAAAAGATAGTCCATTGTTATGCAGTCTTACTTGCTCTTCTGTGAGGACAACTGAAGTAATATTCAAAATCAGGTCCGCAGAATCTTGCTTCAGACTGCAGGCCCAAGTCTATCTGTGTTTGCACCTGGGTTCCCTTTTGCCCCATGTGATTCCCATTGCTGGATCAATTCCTTTCTGGTCTCATCCCTTTTATCAGCTCTAGAAGTTGTAAATCCAAAGAAGATGACTTCTTAATACTACAGGTAGACCCAGAAAGTTGTATAGCATTGTCAACAGATGTATTCTGTCTATCTAAAGCAGAAACATTTAAAGGAGTAGTGCAATCTTTAGTTAAATTTAAAGTCTTAACTAGAGCAGAGGCAGGGCTAACTAGTAAGACAACATTTCCCTCAAATGGTAGCTCATTAGTGGCAGCATTCACAGTATTAAGCATATTCTTAGCAGGGCAACCTGAGCGAGCAGGTGATTCGTCTCTTGGCCAGGAGAAAATACTACCTTCTTTAAAATCAGCAAAGTCCTTCCTCGGAAGTTTTCTCAGCTTTGTGTCTTGTAACCGCTTCTCATAAGCAGCCACATTTACATATAAATTGTCTAATTTTTTCTTTGCAGGCTGCAGATGTAGAAAACAAGTCCATCTTTCTCAACCATAATCTTTCAGCAATGACATCTCAATAGTTGAAAAAAATCAATGAGTAGATGTTCATCGTGTTACCCTGCTGCAGTCATTACACTTGGGTTATCCTGCTGTCAGGCGGTCCCGCACAGACCTCCCAACCGTCCCGAATTACTCGTTTTTTACCGAGTTTTGGGGTCTAAATGAAGGGGTGCCACGATTCCCGAGTGGCACCCCTTCATTTCCGATTTTTTTGCTTTTATTTTTTTATTTTTTTAATTTTCGCGCTGTCGGAGCTGACGTCATCATGTTCGTGATGACGTCAGCGCCGTCAGCACTACCAGCCAGTCGGAACTGAGCTCAAGGAGCTCACGTCATCATTTCCGGCTGGCTGCGAGGAGTGCGACGAACAGTAGATGCTAAAAGAACCAGGCGGGAAGTGGGAACTGTTTAAAATCAAATCTAATTTTATCGTGTGCTGTGAGTATTGCGTCCTGAGTTCTGCGACTCTGCTTGTAAATTAAAAGTGCCTTGTGGTTAACGTGGCCAGTTCGTTTTTGGTACAAAGGAGGACAGCCTTTATTGTAAGCTACAGGCAGCTTGACTTTTTGTTCGGAACTGTTTCTGCCAGAAGAATTACTGGCTTTGCTTTAGCCAAGGGGCTTTGCTGTGATGCTGCTGCTGTGCCGTACTCTGTAGCGACTAAGCGACTTAATGGAGGATCTTCTGCTGCCGACCGTACCCTGTAGCAACTTAATGGATCGTCTGTCTGCTGCTATTTTGGAAATGACTTGGGGATTGGATATGGAATGGATTAGGTAAGGAACAAAATGTGAGTGTGTGTGTGTGTGACAAGTTTCCACATTGTGGTTGGAGGAAAATGTATTTGTTTGAGCACTTTGGGCGATGGTATTTGGTAGGGTTTGTCAGTTTTGAGAATGGTAGCTTGGCAGCTCCAACATCTGCTCACTGTTTATTTATTTTTCCATCTACATGTTTATGTATGTATAAGTAGTGTGTGCTTTGCTGTCCATTCCTATTTTTAAAGTCAAGCCACGCAGTGTCATGTTCGGAACAGTTGGATATTTGTCCCTCGGAAGTGGGTGTTGCATTATCTTGTTTTAACCTATTGGAGCTCAGTAGCCATGTGGATTAGCACACAGTTTTTCTACGTATTTGAAGGTTTTTCTATGTATTTGAAGTCCCATTTTAAAACACACAGTTTGATCTCTTAGATGAGTTGGTGTTGCATAGTTACTGCTGTTAAAGTTTAGTACCATATTCCAGTATAATTGCAATGCAGTGACAGTTCAAAACAAAATTCTAGGGTGGTGTTCTATGGCACGCAGCTCTTATTTCATCTTTCATGGGCTATTTATTGTGTAATTTTGTGTTCTGGTTAGGAATTGCAGTAAAGTAATCTTTCACTGTGTAGGAGTGATGCTTCCCAGGTGTCTCACCTGCTTTGTCTAATTTTTCACTTGCTTTATCTAAAACATTTTTGTAGGGTTTGATGCTGACTTGCATAAGGGAAATTTGTAGGTGGCAGTTGGCTCTGGGACAAACATCAGTTATGTTTCTGTGCTTTGTGAATGCAGTTTGTGTCAGATGTATTCCTGCATCTTCAAGCTTTCCCTCTTTCTTTCAGGTTATTTTTGGCTCTTTAAAAATCCCCAAAACTTGACTGTCTAGTATTTTTTTTCATTTGAATTTTCACTTCATATTCTTACTTAAATAAATGTAGGGAATGCAGAATGCATTACTAGCATTAAGTCCCTCACACAGATGTTATTGTATAATAAACAGGGTAATCCAATGGGCTAGGCTTGTAAAGGCTCCAGAGCATTAACCTAGAACACACCTATGAATACAGAAATGCTGCCATTTTCGTTATGCTGCAATTGCATGGAAAGGGTGTGTGTGTTTTATTTTTGTCATTGCTTGTGTCCTCCGTATAATCCACAATATAGTTCCTCATAAAATCTGTGGTTTTCTGGATTTCAGAATTCTCTAAATAATGGCAGGCAATGGCATTTGCATTTCAGACTTCATATTCTGCAGAAAATAAATGGCAACATCAGACCTTTTATTCTAGCAATTTTATAAGGTTATAAAATCAGTATTTGAAAATTGTCCCTATTTTTGGGGCTGTATTCCCCCATTATTGGCTTTGGACAGTTTTTTTGTGCTAACTTAGAGGTTGAGAGCTATGGTGAGAAGTGAGAACTGAATTCACTAAATGATAGCCGTTTAAGTTTGTCTTTGATTTGGCATAGTGGTATGTTGCTCTGACTGTAGTGCACAGGGCTGAGACTGCTTTCATTGTGAGACATTATTGCTTTGTTTAGCAAATGTATATTGGTGTTTGTTCATTGTGCTATAAAATGTAAAATAAAATCCAAATAATCATTGTAGAAGTAAAGCAGTATGCATATTAGTGTTTATGGTAAATGGGGTGAAATAGCCAGGTAATGGGACATTGGAATGGCTGCAGGGGGACTCTGGTACCATATTTTGGTTGTTTGTTCATCGGTTTGCGTTTGAAATTTGGTATCCCATGATTCCATTGGAGTGGGTGGGGTTACATAATTACATATGCAAATTTTATGTTAATAAGCGTACAGATTTGTACCTATTTTTCATGGGCCTTGTCCAGATTTTTGATGTTTCCAGGTTGAGAGGTATGGTCCCGCAGTCGGCACGAATTCCAAAGTCTTGGTCCGGCGTTGGTTGCTGTCGCTTCTTCCCTGACGTCAGAGCGCCAGGGGTTTATCAGAGGCATCTGACACCATTTTCTCCAGTCTTTCTTGCCGCGCGGTGCCCGAAGCAGAAGCTGTTCGCAAGTGCCGGTCGGCCAACACCTGAGATTTTCGAATCGAGTTTCAGTCCGAAGTCTTCAAAGCTAAGTACCCCGTTGGGGAACCTTTTCTTGCCTCAGTCCGATGTCAGAAAAAGTTAACAATTGCATTTCTTGTGGGAAGCAAATACCTCATAAGGACTTTCATTCTTTTTGTATACCTTGCCTAGGCCCAGACCACGACGTCACTGATTGTCAGTTTTGTGCTAGGTTCAATAAGCGGACTATAAAGCATCGCTTTGATTTCGCACGACACTACTTCAGTAGAAAATTTAATTACAGTATGCAACCGACTACCGGCGTGCATAAAAACCGCAAGGATAAGGACCGGCAGCCTAGATCCAAGCCAGACTCCAAGGCCTCGGCTGGCCCGGTCGCCGGTTCTCCGGTTTTCAGTGAGGCACCTATGCAGTCCCTCGCTATCGCTGAATTGGATCCCCAGACCGCATCGGATGCCCCAGCAGGGATTTCTAGGCCGACGCAGCCATTTTCCTTAGGCCCTATCGACGACATTGCAGTAGGGGAAGCCAGTGCTGCAGAAACACCTTTGGTTTCTGAAGGTGTCTTCAGACCGACTACCCTCACCATAAAATGTTATGCTAAGCTTAAGACTCCTCTAAAACCAAAAAAGCCTACACTTCAGTCTCCAGGTTAAGGCCCTATGCCTAAGAAACAGATGCTTAAAAATGGCTGAAGATTTGATTTCTTTGATCAGGGGTTCCCAACCCCCCCCCCCGACAAAAGGCCTAGACAAGAGGAGGATTATGCCTCCTCTGATCAGGTGTCTGTTTCCTCAGGCTCCTCTAAGGAACAGGATTACTCCTTTCCCCCTTATGAAGATTCTGATGCTGAAGACTCCATTCCCTCAGCTTCTCCCCCTGAAGACTACTCCTTTGGGGAAACCTTACACACCATGAGGGAACATTTCCACTGGGAAGGTCAGGACTACTGTGACTCAAATAAAAGGCTCCGAGAGTTTCTTTTACTCCCCCAGCACAGACCACTTGCTATCCCCCCAGTTTTGGACATAGTGGATAATGTCTTCTTAGAATCTAGTCTAAATCCAGATTCTCTGCCTCCTGCTCCAGCCAAACCAGATAGATACTATAGAGTGCCTGACTCCCACAAATTCCTTTACAAAAGCCCTGCTGCTGATCCAGAGACAATCTCCCAAGGTCCCAAAGGGGCTAAGGCTTCTATGGCTAAAAATCCTGTACCCTCAGAAAGGGACTCCAGAGCACTAGATAGGTGGGGGAAGAAAGTTTACACCTCAACCACTCTAGCTATGAGAGCACTAAATTGTCAATTTCACATGCTTAAATACCAGCAATTCCTAATGTCTCAAATAAAACAAAAGATGGGCACGCACCCTCAACAATCTGATTTCAAGGAAATGCAAGATCTGCTGCATGCAGCTGAACAGGTGGGCAAACATACTTTACAATGTGGTTTTGATGCCTTGGAAGCTTCCTCTAGAGCAGCTGTTACTGGGTCTGTTATACGTAGGCATGCTTGGTTAAAGGAGCAATCTCTGCCTGATCATGTTAAAGCAAAGTTACTGGATGCACCCTTACAGCAGGATGTTTTATTTGGGGTTAAAGCAGAGGAGGTTTTAAAGAAAAAGGAGGATAAGGCAAAATCTATATGGGTACAGCCCCCACGCTTCAGCAGAAATTGGCTAACAAAAAATTGGTCCTTTCCAGCTTCTGACAGACCACAGAGGGGTAAATTCAGGTGCCCAAGGGGCAGAGGACAGGCACAAATCACTTACAAACCTCACCAATGGGGCACTACAACACAGAAGGGAGGAGAAAACAGGTACCAAACCACTAGAAGGCAAACACAATGACTCAAACCTCAAACTGCCAAGCAAAACCCTCTTGGCAGCTCCCTTGGGAGGAAAATTAGCACTTTTTGCAGACAACTGGCGCATCGTCACAAAGGACAAATGGGTCCTAGACATTATCTCACACGGATACAGGTTCCATTTCCACACCTTGCCAAGGATAAAAGGAATGCCAAACCTGCCACAAAATCAATGGGCAGAGGCACAAAAACAAATTACAGCTCTCATAGACATGAGAGCCATTCAACTGGTACCTACACAGGAGCAAGGCCAAGGATTTTACTAAAGGCTCTTTCTAGTCCCCAGAAAGGATAATGCTTGGAGACCCATTCTGGACCTTTCAATCTTAAACACCTTTTTGCAAGTACCCAAATTCAAGATGCTAACACTACAGCAGCTTCTTCCCATGTTGGGCAAGAAAGCTTGGCTAGTAACGTTGGACCTCAAGGAGGCATACCTGCATGTCCCTATCAGACAAAATTGCAGAAGATACCTCCATTTCATTGCAGGTTCAACCCATTACCAATTTTCTGCACTGCCCTTTGGCTTATCTATTGCGCCCAGGGTCTTCACAAAATGCCTGGCACCAGTAATTGCATACTGCAGACAGAGAGGAATTCAAATATACCCATACCTGGATGACTGTCTCATCCAAGCAGAAAGCAAGGACATTCTCTTACAACACCTGGCTTTTGTAAGACATCTTCTAAGTTGACTAGGGTACACAGTAAACGAAAAGAAATCAAAACTAGTGCCCTCACAAATTATGACATTCCTGTGTGCCAGCTTGAATACAACGGCCCAGATGGCTTATCTGATGCCAGACAAACAACTACAATTAACTCAATACTTCAGAACAATGGCAACAAAGACCCAACTCCCTGCAAGAAAAATTCTGCAGGCCTTGGGCTTCATGGTATCTTGCATACTACTAATACCATTTGCAAAACTGCATATGAGGAAATTACAATGGTACCTAAAAAGCGTATGGACTCAACACAGCCACAGCTTGGAAACAATGACAAATCTCATTCCCTGCCTTCAACAGGAGTTTCTATGGTGGTCACAGGCTTGTCACTTAAACAAGGGTCAGCCTTTCACCCTACCCCCAGCCAGGCAAACTATGACAACAGATGCATCAGACTATGCCTGGGGGGCACACATGGCAGGACGGTGCGTTCAAGGCTTATGGACAGCAGATCAAAGTAATCTGCACATCAATCAAAAAGAAATGCTAGCTGTACAAAATGCTCTGACAGCCTTCAAGGACCTTTTGCATCCAGGACAGCTTATCATAAGGACAGACAACACCACAGTAATGTGGTACATAAACAAACAAGGGGGTACACACTCCTACCCTCTATGCAGGCAAGCAATGACCTTGTTGAACACAGCACTGGCTTACCAAGTTCAATTACAAGCTCAATTCCTGCCAGGAAAAAAGAACACATTGGCAGACAACTTAAGCAGAAATATCATGGATCCCCACGAGTGGAAACTGGATCCACAAGTATTCACAATGATAACTCAAAAATGGGGGCTCCCAGACATAGACCTGTTTGCCAGCCCTCAAAACTATCAGCTAACAAAGTTTTGCACAAGGACTTTTCACCATCAAGCTTGGAAAGTGGACGCACTCTCATTCAGTTGGAAGATGCTAACAGTATATGCCTTTCCTCCACTACCCCTTCTCACAAAGGTGCTACTGAAAGTCAGGATGGAGAGACCCCGAATGATACTCATTGCTCCAGATTGGCCACGCCAGCACTGGTACCCACTATTAAGGAATATGGCCCAGGGCCCACCATGGATTCTACCACAAATTACCCACCTGCTCACACAGCAAGACAATCAGATTCTACACAGCCAGCTCAAAACCTTAAACTTGGCTGCATGGCAAATCACCTAAGCAACCAGCCAGCTCCTCTCTCACAAGCTGTTATGGAAGTTATTCTGGAGGCCAGAAGACCCAGCATCAGGAAAGCCTACTCAGACAAATGGAAAAGGTTTTGCGCCTGGAACCAAGCTAAAAGCCAAAATACCCTTCAACCTGACATACCTCAGATTCTGCAATATCTAACTGAGATGTTACACAAAGGGCTTTCTTTTTCATCTATTAAAATCCACGCCTCAGCCATTTCTGCTCACTACAGCACAGATCCTCCCTTATTTTCACATCCACTTTTAAGGCAGTTTCTCAGAGGGGTCAAGAACATTAGGCCTCCCAGGAGAGCACCAACACCTACTTGGGACCTCAACTTTGTTCTGGCAAAACTCACGCTACCTCCTTTTGAACCAGCTTTCTTAGCTGACTTACAGTTTATATCATGGAAGACTGCTCTGCTGCTAGCAATCACTGCAGCTAGAAGAATTTCAGAACTTCAGGCACTAATGGCAGTAGAGCCTTTCCTCATTTTTCATCAAGACAGAGTTTCTCTACGAACTAACCCCTCCTTTATGCCTAAGGTGATATCCATTGTGGCTCTAAATCAAACCATCCATTTACCCACCTTCTTTCCAAATCTAGAGAACAAAGGAGAAAGACTCCTGCATTCCTTGGACATTCACAGGCAGCTACGTTACTACTTGGATAAAACTAAGGTTTTCAGAAAATCTGACCAGCTTTTTGTATCCTTTGCTACAGCATCACAAGGAAAGGCTATCTCAAAACAAACCATTTCCAAATGGATAGGACATTGCATACATTTTTGCTACACCCACCATGGAAAACCAGTTCCTGCTAGCATAAGGCCCCACTCTACTAGGGCAGCAGCTACATCTACAGCCTTCCTCAGGGGGGTGCCAACCAAGGATATTCTGGAAGCTGCAACTTGGAGTTCAGTACACATCTTTACTAAACATTACCACTTACCACTTTACTCTAAGACTAGAGCTGGCTTCGCCACTGCAGGTTTGCAGGGCCTTCTAGCCTCCTCTAACCCTGTTTGACTCCAGCGCCCATCCTTAGCTTTGGGATTCTACCCAAGTGTGATGACTGCAGCAGGGTAACATGATGAACATAGTACAGTTTTGTACCTACCATAAATGTAGATGTTCGAGTGTATACCCTGCTGCAGTCAAGGTTGCCCTCCCTCCATCCCCTCTAAACTAGCTGAACTTATCTCTACCACTCTATTCTATACTACCTCTGTGGTGCATTTGCTAGTGCCTAAGGATTTTGTTTTATTTTTCCCATATCGTTATATGTATATGTAAATATATATATATATATGGATATATATATATATATATATATATATATATATATATATATATATATATATATATATATATATATATATATATATATATATATATATATATATATATATATCTTTTGCCTACCTATTAGGGGCACCTGACATCTGGGGCAAGAAAAACTGAAGAAAATGGCGTCAGATGCCTCTGATATACCCCTGGCACTCTGACGTCAGGGAAGAAGCGACAGCAACTGACGCCGGACCAAGACTTTGGAATTCGTGCCGACTGTGGGACCGGCTGACGGCAGGATAACCCAAGTGTGATGACTGCAGCAGGGTATACACTCGAACATCTACATTTATGGTAGGTACAAAACTGTACTTTTCATATAGTTGAAACTCAACTCAAGATTTAAAGCTTGCAACTGATGTTCATCGTGCATACAGCTGCAGTCATAACAGATGGGTTCTCCTTCCGTCAGGTGGGTCCTCGGTCGGCCGAATTCCAAAGTCTAGGTCCGGCGTCAGTTGTCGTCGCTTCTTCCCTGACGTCAGTGTGACAGGGGTGTAAAGGAACCAGCCGATGCCATTTTCTTCAGTCTTTCTTGCCGCGCGGTGCCCGAAGCAGAAGCAGTTCACAAGTGCTGGTCGGCCAGCTCCGGAGATTATGAAAATTTGGAAACCGAAGTCTTCTTAAAAGCTAAGTACCCCGTTGGGGAAACTTTTCTTGCCTCAGACCGATGTCAGACAAAGTTAATAATTGTATTTCTTGTGGGAAGCAAATACCGCATAAGGATTTCCATTCCCTCTGTATACCTTGTTTAGGCCCAGACCACGACGTCTCGGTCTGTCGCTTTTGTGCTACATTCAACAAACGCACTATTAAGCGTCGGGCGGAGTTCGCCCAGCATTATTTTGGGAAAGCATTTAACTATACTATGTCGTCGGATACTCCGACTCCGGTTTTGTCTAAAAACGCAAAGATAAGGACCGACACACGAGGTCCGCGGCCTCTACCGACACCACGCCAAAGCCGACTACACGTGGTCCGGTTCTCAGCGAGGCGCCTACGCAGCCCCTGACTACCGACGACACTTCTTTGATGGTGTCTCCTGTGCCCGAGGTCGCAGGTTCCTCGGCCCACACCCCGACTACAGATAGCGAAGCCACTCTTGGCGTTGAAACTCAGAATGTGGACAGGTCCACCTCCACTCAAGGTGTCTTCAGACCTTCCTCTTCTTTCTCCATCAAGGCTTTCACTAAGTCTAAAGCAACCATGCACTCTAAGAGACCAGCTACACAGGGCCCATCTCCAGGCCCCATGCCTAAGAAACAGATGCTTAAAATGGCTGAGGATTTAATTACTCTTATCAGAGGTTCTCAGCCTCCACCAGACAAGAGGCCCAGAGTGGAGGAAGATTCCCCCTCCTCTGATCAGGGCTCCATTATTTCAGAGCACTCTGATGATCAGGAACATTCTTACTCCCCTTTCAAAGACTCTGATGCGGAGGAATCCATCCCTTCTGGATCCCCCCTGAGGATTACTCATTTGGGGAAACTTTGCATACCTTAAGGGAACACTTCCACTGGGAAGGCCAAGATTATTCAGATTCCAAGAAAAGGCTCAGGGAATTTCTCTTGCTACCTCAGCACAGGCCTCTGGCTATACCTCCTGTCTTGGACATCCTAGATGATGTTTACTCAGAGGCCTGCCTTAACCCGGACTCTCTACCTCCAGCTCCAGTTAAGCCTGACAGGTACTACAGGGTTCCTGACTCACACCAATTTCTATACAAAAGCCATGCTGCTGACCCAGAAACCATCTCACAGGGCCCCAAGGGAGTTAAGGCCTCCATTGCTAAAAATCCATTACCTTCCGAGAGATTCCAGATCCTTAGAAAGGTGGGGAAAAAAGGTATATACCTCGGCTACCTTATCCATGAGGGCCATAAACTGTCAGTTTCATATGCTAAAATACCAACAGTTTTTGTTATCACAATTGAAAAGTAAAATGTCACAACCTGAACAACCAGACTTGAAGGAGTTGCAGGATTTGATGCATAGTGCAGAACAAGTGGGTAAGCATACCTTACAATGTGGTTTTGATGCTTTAGAGGCTTCATGTAGAGCTGCTGTTACAGGATCAGTCATACGTAGGCATGCCTGGCTCAAGGAACAAGCCTTGCCTGACCATGTCAAAGCTAAATTACTAGACGCCCCTCTTCAAAAGGATGTACTATTTGGTGCTAATGCTGAGGAGGTATTGAGGAAAATGGAGGAAAAGGCTAAATCAATGCAAACTGTGAAAGAATTTCTACAGGTACAACCCCCACGTTTTAGTAGAAATTGGCCTTCCAAAAACTGGTCCTTTCCTGCCACGGACAGACCCCAAAGAGGCAGATACAGGTGCCCGAGGGGCAGAGGACAATCCCAAGGATCGTTTAGAGGCAGACAATGGTAAGCTCCTACACAAAGAGGTGGTGAGGATAACTCGCAATCTTTCAGAAAGCAAACCCAATGACTTTCCCCTTTGCATGCCAACTAAGTCTCAAATGGCAGCCCCCTTAGGAGGAAAGCTGGCATTATTTTCAAAAAATTGGCATATTGTCACAAAGGACAAATGGATCCTGGACATTATAAACAGAGGCTACAAATTCCATTTTCACACCCTTCCAAAAATGAGAGGCATGCCAAACCTGCCACACAATCAAAGGGCAGAGGCACAAAGGCAAATTACAGATCTCATAAACATGAAAGCTATTCAAGAGGTACCTACGCACAAACAAGGTCAAGGTTTTTATTCCAGGCTATTTCTGGTACCAAGGAAGGGAAAAGATTGGAGACCTATTTTGGACCTATCCATCCTAAACACATTTCTACTCGTACCAAAATTCAGGATGCTCACTCTACAACAACTTCTTCCCATGCTGGGCAAGGAGTCTTGGCTGGTAACATTGGACCTCAAGGAGGCATACCTGCATGTCCCAATCAGACAAAATTGCAGAAGGTACCTCAGATTTCTTGCAGGTTCAACCCATTATCAATTCTCTGCATTGCCCTTTGGCTTATCTACTGCGCCCAGAGTATTCACGAAATGCCTGGCATCAGTAATTGCCTACTGCAGACTTCAAGGGATACAAATATACCCCTATTTGGATGACTTCCTGATCCAAGCGTACAGCAAGCACATTCTTCTGAAACATCTGGCTTATGTAATAATGTTGTTGAACTCTCTGGGATACACAGTCAACAAAAAGAAATCAAGGCTAATACCCTCTCGGAAGATAATTTTCCTGGGTGCCAATTTGGACACAAACACCCAGATGGCCTACCTCACGCCAGAGAAGCAGGGGCAACTAATTCAATACTTCAGAACACTAGCAAACTGCACCAGGCTGACTGCAAGGAAAATCCTGCAGGCTCTGGGATTCATGGCATCTTGCATCTTACTAATCCCATGTGCAAAGCTGCATATGAGGAAACTACAATGGTACCTGAAAAACATATGGTCTCAACACAGCCACAGTTTGGAAACAATAATACCACTAATTCCATGTCTGCAAAAGGAATTTCTGTGGCGGGCTCAAGCATGTCAAACAAACACAGGTCTTCCATTCAGCAAGCCTCAAGCAAATCAAGTAATCACAACAGACGCCTCGGACTATGCCTGGGGGGCGCACATGACAGATCGGTGCATTCAGGGCAAATGGTCCCAAAAAGAAAAGCACCTTCACATCAATCAAAAAGAAATGCTAGCAGTAATAAATGCTATTATAGCTTTCAAGGACCTTCTACAACCAGGTCAACTATTGATAAGAATGGACAACACCACAGTTATGTGGTACATAAACAAACAGGAAGGAACACATTCTTACCCCCTATGCAGACTGGCCATGTCACTTTGGAACATGGCCATGGACTTACAAATGGAACTACAAGCACAGTACTTGCCAGGCAAGGAAAACACGCTGACAGACAACCTAAGCAGGAATATGACAGATCCACACGAATGGAAATTGCATCCAAATGTTTTTACAGAAATAATCCAAGAATGGGGAAGGCCAGACATAGATCTCTTTGCCTCCCACAAAAATCATCAATTGACAAAATTTTGCTCAAGGATTTTCCATCCAAAGGCCTGGAGAATGGACGCTCTCTCTTTCAGTTGGACATCAATGACAGTTTATGCCTTCCCACCTCTTCCTCTGCTGCCCAAAGTTCTATTGAAAACCAGAGCAGACAGACCAAAGATGATTCTCATTGCTCCGGACTGGCCAAGGCAACACTAGTACCCACTCCTGAGGAGCCTGATGCATTCCCCACCATGGACCCTGCCTCTAATGCCTTTTCTTCTGACTCAGCACAGCTTCAAAACTCTTCACAGCCAGCTAAAAACACTCAATCTAGCCGGATGGAAGATTCCTTAGCATCACAACAGGCCCTACTCTCCAAGGAGGTGCAGGATGTCATTTTGGAGGCCAGAAGGCCATCAACTAGAAAAGCTTACTCTGCAAAATGGAAACGTTTTTGTGTCTGGAATGAGAAAAAGGGCCTGGATCCTGGAAAACTGAATTTACCTCTAATACTACAATATGTGGCTGAACTGCTAAGCAATGGACTTTCATTCTCCTCCATCAAAATCCATGCCTCAGCCATTTCTGCAGAATACAACACTGATCCACCTTTATTCTCTCACCCTCTCTTAAGACAGTTCCTCAGAGGGGCTAAGAATTTAAGACCTCCAAGGAAACAGCCAATACCTGCTTGGGATCTTAATTTCATTCTGGAAAAACTGACCTTGCCTCCCTTTGAGCCAGGCTCATCAGATTTGCAATATTTGCCCTGGAAAACAGCTTTCCTTCTGGCTATCACCTCAGCTCGTAGAGTTTCAGAACTACAGGCTCTCATGGCTGTCCAGCCTTTTATCATCTTCCATCAGGACAGAGTTTCCTTACGAACCAACCCGTCCTTTATGCCTAAAGTGGTATCCAGGGTAGCTTTAAATCAGGCCATACATTTACCTACTTTTTATCCTAATCCTCAAAACAAAGGGGAGAGATTACTACATTCCTTGGACATCCACAGACAACTGTGTTATTATTTGGACAGAACAAAGCCTTTCAGAAAATCAGAACAGCTCTTTGTGTCCTATGCGGTAGGAGCTCAAGGAAAGCCAATTTCCAAACAGACAATCTCAAAATGGATAGCCCACTGCATACGCTTTTGCTATTCCTTTCATGGCAAAACTGTACCTACAGGCATTAGAACTCATTCCACCAGGGCCACAGACACCTCTGCAGCCTTCCACAGAGGAGTTCCTATCAAGGATATTTTGGAAGCAGCCACTTGGAGTTCTGTGCATACCTTCTCCAAGCACTACAACCTACCATTATACTCCAAATCTAGAGCAGGCTTTGCCACTGCAGTCTTGCAGGGCATTTTGGCTCCTCCTAGTTCCACCTAGTGCCTTCCACCCCTTTCTTAGCTTTGGGATTCTACCCATCTGTTATGACTGCAGCTGTATGCACGATGAACATAGTACAGTTTTGTACCTACCATAAATGTAGATGTTCGAGTGTTAATACAGCTGCAGTCCAGGTTTCCCTCCCTCCTTCCCCTCTTGGGACAGGCCTATAGGCTAACACATCCTCATACAACCTGATTGGGCTATTCATTTATGATGTATTTGCTTGCAACTACTGTATTTTGATTATATTGCACTGCATTATTACACAAATTTATGTATTGCCTTCCTTCTGGGGGCACCTGACATCTGGGGCAAGAAAAACTGAAGAAAATGGCGTCGGCTGGTTCCTTTATATCCCTGTCGCACTGACATCAGGGAAGAAGCAACGACAACCGACACCAGACCTAGACTTTGGAATTCGGCCGACCGAGGACCCGCCTGACGGCAGGAGAACCCATCTGTTATGACTGCAGCTGTATTAGCACTCAAACATCTACATTTATGGTAGGTACAAAACTGTACTTTTTAGAAGCATGGAATATAAGTTTCCATAAGTAGGCATTTTCACTGCACATAAACCTCTCGGGACAACCCTGTGATGCAGACTGTGACGCCCCAGCATTGGCCCAGAAATCAAGGAGCCTCAGTCCTCACCACTGACAACAGTTGGAAACGTACACACTGGGAGGATGACAAGTACACACATAGTAAAGTGCAATTTCCCTTAAGACCACACAGAGACCACAGTCAATCTGGGGCTGGTTTATCCCTCTTTCTCCAGATCCCCAATAAGACTCCCCACTGGCACAGCTATAGAGTTGAGATCTCAGCTGAATGGCTAAGCCAAGACCTCCAGCACCCTGTCTGTCTAACCAGTGCTTCATGTCCTTACCCAAGTAGCTGACACAGACACACTCTTTGAGATTTGATTTACACACACACACACACACACACACACACACACACACACACACACACACACACACACACACACCTAGGAAAGGCTGGCACAGGTTTACTAGCTATGTCCCCTTCTGCCCAGACTATAAGTTAGTTTTTACTGCCACCAGCCACTACTTATCAGCTACTTTAAGGCCCTTAGCAAAGGTTGTTCTATCTTACTGTGTAATGTTACTGTTAATCCAGATGGTAGTTTGACCAAGAGCGAGGCTATTAGGAGTGGCCTGCACAGTGTCACCAGATAGATATGCAAGTACATTAAGAGCTTAAATATGTCTACACAGACCAGCCACAATTGAAAGGTTTAAATATATTTAATAATAAATAAAAGAACAAGAAAATACTCAGTAAACAATCACAGTAACTTCAGAGTTCAAAATCACAGGAAATAATTAAAACAACATTGCAGGACAGTCTCAGATAAATAAAGAAAAACATCTAAATTAAGCTCAGCTATATTCCTGACTATATTTAAAAGAAATTCCTGTATCCTAGTTAACGTACTTACCGGGCAGGCAGATGTGGTGAGTGGATGTTCTTTTCAGGTCAAAGACAAAATACAAAATGCTCAGTTTCTCTCTCTCAGAGAGTTCTTAAATTAATATTTCAGATATTACTTCTTGGGTACTTTCAGCATGACATCACTTCTTGTCATCTGACTATCCCAGGTGAAAACCCCCACTGCAGCTGGTAGGATTTAGCATCTCTCTGTGAAAATACCTAAAGGACTTATCTTAGATCTAAGGCAAATGGTGGAAGTCATAAAATAATTCACATTCCTCCACATTTAAAGACAATAAAAAACTTCTAGTTGTATACAGTATGTCTCCTGTTGCACTGAAACTGAAAGATGCCATCTCTTTTTATGGCCCAGCAATAAAGTACTTCAATCTCAACTATTCTTTGAAGTTTTGCAAGTTAGTCTCCTGTGTTTCAGTCATCCCTGTTTAAATATATATGTACACAGTTACAGTAGTGCATATACATTTCTGCTCAGTACTAAAATATCTCTTCAGCACACGTCTGTACAACATGACATAAGAGTTCTAATACATTTCTAACACAGGCATATGAATCATGTTGATATTTACAGATGACACGCAGCCACTTACAAAATCCCAGATAGCTGTGCTAGCAGTATCTGCTTCTATCACATGTCTGTATAAATCATATTAATATTCACAAATGACATATAATTATTTACAAAATTCCAGATAGCTAGGCTAACAATATTTCCTTTTGTGACACCCCCCCCCCCCCGAAAACTCAAGCTAGTTTTTCAAGTGACCCCTGAGAAACATTGCTTGAGAGGGTGAGCCTCTCTGGAAATACATTACCCCATACCCTGTTTTGAGATTCCACCTGCCTTGGCATTGCCGACCCCAGTACAGTGCTGCACTGTCCTGTCATATGCCTGCAACCCTAGGCTCCACCATAGTAATTTGGAATTTGGCTGGCTGGCTCCCTGTAGCCGTAGATCCCCCTCACACTTTGTCTGCCTTGTACTGCAAAGACTTAGCATCAGGGCCTCCCTATCATGGTAAAGTTTCATCATGTTAACATGGTACATCCTGTGCCCCTGTCTCCTGCCTAGCAGTTCTACTATGTAGTTAATATTACTGACCTTCCTTACCACTTTGAAGGGTCCCTCCCAAGCTGTTTGCAGCTTATTGTGTCTGACAGGAATGAGAACCATTACTTTCTACCCTACAGCATACTCTCTAACTTGAGCATTCCTGTCATACCAGACCTTTTCCTGCTGTTGGGCTTCTGTTAGGTTCTTCTGGGCCAAGCCCATGAGTTCCCTGAGCCTTGTCCTGAGGTTTAGGATGTATGCCACAACGACTCCGTGTGAGATTCACACTCACCCTCCCACTCATCTCGAATCAGATCTAGAGGTCCCCTTATCCCATACCCATACAGCAACTTGAAGAGTGAAAAACCTGTGGATTCCTTGGGCATCTTTCTGCAAGCAAACCACAGCTGGGGAAAATATTTGTCCCACTCCCTCTTGAACTGGTCTGCAAATGCCCGTAGCATGGTCTTTAGTGTAGAGTTTGACCTCTCAACCAGACAATTAGTCTGGGGATGGTAGGTGGTGGTCTTTACGTGCTTCACCCCACAGCGCTTCCACAGACAAGCCAGCAGGTCTGACATGAAATTGGCACATCTGTCTGTCAGTATTTCTTTTGGGAAACCTACCATGCTGAAAATATCTAACAAAACATTTGCCACCTTTTCTGCCCTAATGGAGAACATTGTTACTGCCTCAGGGTATCTGGTAGCATAATCTACTACCACTGGGATATACTTTCTCCCTGTGGGACTTGGGGTACTCAGAGGCCTCACAATATCCATAGCTACCCTCTGAAATGGCTCCTCAGTCACAGGCAAAGACATCAAAGGAGCTTTGACCTTGTCCCCTGCCTTGCCTACCTTTTGGTACTGTTCACAGGTCCTGCAGTACCCTGTTACATCTGTGGAAATCCCAGGCCAATGTAAGTTCTGCATAATATGTCTCTTTGTACACTTTATGCCCATATGACCTGCAAAGGGAATAATATAATGGCTATGGCTGGAAGTGCCAGAAGGTAGGCTCTGGGCACTACCAACTGCTGTATTCTCCCACCCTGTAGCCCTCACTCAGGGGTCCACTCTCTATACACTAACCCTTTGTGCCAGTGTACAGATTCCCCTTTTCCTTGACAGTCAGGTATCTCGCTGGCTACCTCCCTCAGACCTTGTAATGTAGGGTCTGAGAGCTGAGCCTGTCTCAGCTCTGTCTTTGTGACCTTTTCCAGCTCCCCTTCCACAGGAAATCTGGCATCCTCTGACAGCAGTGCCTCACTGTCAGCCTGGGTACTACTACTCTTCTCCAAGGGAACATCAGTACCCACAATCAGCTGTAGCTCAACTTCAGTCTCACTGCTACAGGTAGCTCCATACCTAAAGTAACCACCACACCAGTCCTGGCTTTAAGTCTGCAGCCTGTCTGGGTCCTCCCCAGGCTACCAGACCCACATGCTTGTCTCCAAGCCTGACTGCATGTCACTACATGCACACAAGGTACTGCATTATCAAAATCATTCCCTATCAGGACATCTGCAGGGATATCCTCAAATACACCTATTTTCTTGCTTCCATTTCCACCCTGCCAGTCAAGGTGAACCCTAGCCAAAGGACTTTGGAATGGGGTCCCTCATAAAGCTCTGACTGGAGTAGACTGCCCAAGCAAATAGTGCTCCTCTTTAACCACTGCAGGCTTCACAATGGTTAGGTCTGAGGCTGTGCCTGTCCTAGCTGTGGCCTGTTTCCCCATTTACTAATATAGGATATAACCTCTTGTGGTAGTCTGGTCTGTCATTCCCACTTGTTGGCTCCCCCACCTTTTGTTCCCCACCTTGCTTCCATGGACATCTATATGCTATATGGCCCCACTGGTTGCATTTAAAATATTTAACCCTTGGTCCTGGAAGTGTATCTGGACTAGTGGCTTTCCCTGCTGCTGACGGACTCTGTTGGTGCGGTCTTGGCTGCCCACCATGGATTCCCTTAGACTCATGAGCAGCACTGGGTATCCCTTTCCTGTGCAGTGATGCCCTGCTTGCTGTGTATAGGTCTCTCTTTTTCCCCAACTCATCTACGGTAGTGCATTGCCTATCTGCCAACCAGATCCTCATGTCCTCAGGAAAAGTGCTAAGGGCTTGTTCCCTCACCAAAAGGTTTGTCAGCCCTTCAAAAGTGATGACCTGACACTCACTCACCCACCCACCTATGAAAATAAATACTTAACTCAGCAATATATTCACACACAATTTCATCTGCCTTACGTCTATGCTCATGAAACTTTTTCCAATAAGCTTCAGGTCTTAACTTAAAACCCTGTAAAAGACAGTTTTTAACACAGTATTATAATCTAAGCAATCATTATGAGACAATTTAGAAATAGCAGTTACAACTTTACCATGGAGTAAGGCGGTCAGGAACCATACCTAGAGCCCTTGGTCAACATTATACTGTTTACATACCCTTTCAAACAGATGAATAAAACTGTCAAAATTATCACCCTCTGTAAATATTGGAAGACATCTACTGACCTTTGTGGCTTCTGGGGTTTGGTTACTCCCTTCCCTATTACCTTCATGACCCTGGCAAAGAGTGAGCATCTCCTTCTCATGTTGTCTCTGCCTCTCATTCTCCTCAGCTTCCAGATGCCACAGCTTCTTATTTTCCACAGCCTCAAAATGTCTCAGTCTCTCTGCTGCTTCTGTTTCTGAATGTTTTGCCTCCAGTTCAAGACTCTTTAACCCCAAATGGATTTTTAAGTCCTCTGTGAAAAGGTTGAACTGTCCGTTTTCTAAGAGTTAGACATCTCCAAGGCCAGTCTGATTGTCCTCCTGGTTACTAGTCTGTGATGCAGCTGTGACTAGGGCTGCAGTCATCTCTGCTTTAGTCAGGATGGCATGCACCAGTCCTTTGTTATGGCACACTTCAGCCAACTGGCTCCTTGTCAGCTTGCCATACTCCTCTGCTGACATCCTTGATTGCTCTCACTGACTAACTAAGCTAACAAAAAAAAAGCTATTGTGATGTGAAGCTCTGAATGTTCACTGTGTGGCTGATTGGGAGTACAAACGCCTTCTTCAGTGCCCACTGTTTACAGGCTACAGGAATTCAGTATCCATGCCACTGAATCCTAATATGTGGATATCCCACCAATGCCAACCAATTAATATGTGATGCCTCAGCACTGGCCCAGTAATCAAGGAGCCAAAGACCTCACCACTGGCAAGAGTGGGGGATGTACACAATGGAAGGAAGAGAAGTACACACACAGTAAAGTGCAGTTTCCCTTAAGAGTACACAGAAACCACGGTCAAAATGGGGCTGGTTTATCCCTCTTTCTCCAGATCCCTAATAAGACTTCCCACTGGCACAGATATAGACTTGATATCTCAATTGAGTGGCCGAGTCAAGACCTGCAGCACCCTCTCTGTCCAACCAATGCTTTGTGCCCCTGCCCAAGTAGCTGACACACACAGTCTTTGAGATTTGATTTATACACACACACATGCACACACACGCACACACACACACACACACACACACACACACACACACACACACACACACACACACACACATGCGAGCACGCACACACACACACACACACACACACACACACACACACACACCTGGGAAAGGCTGGCATAGGTTTACTAGCTATGCCCCCTTCTGCCCAGACTATAAGGTAGTTTTTACTGCCACCAGGCACTACTTATCCACAACTTTAAGGCCCTTAGCAAAAGGTGTCCAATCCTACTGTGTAATGCTACTGTTAATCCAAATGGTAGTTTGACCAAGAGCAAGGCTATTAGGAGTGGCCTGCACAGTGTCACCAGATAGATATGTAAGTACTCTTAAGAGCTTAAATATCTCTAGACAGACCAGCCCCAACTGAAAGGTTTTAAATATATTTAATAATAAATAATAAAAGAACAAGAAAATACTCAGTAAACAATCACAGTAACTTCAGCATTCAAAATCACAGGAAATATTTAAAACAACATTGCAGGACAGTGTCATCTAAGTTAAGCTTGGCTACATTCCTGACTATATCTAAAATAAATTACTGTATCCTAGTTAACTTGCTTACAGAGCAGGCAGATGGGGTGAGTGGGTGTTCTTGTCAGGTCAAAGACAAAATACAAAATGCTCAGTCTCTCTTTCAGAGAGTTCTTAAATTAATATTTCAAATACTACTGCCGGGCTACTTTCAGCATGACATCACTTCTTGTCATCTGACTATCCCAGGTGAAACCCCCGCTGCAGCTGGTAGCATTTAGCATCTCTCTGTGAAAATACCTAAACAAGGACTTCTCTTAGATTTAAGGCAAATGGTGGAAGTCGTAAAATAATTTACATCCCTCCACATTTAAAGACAAGTAAAAAAACTTCTAGTTCTAGACATTATGTCTCCTGTTGCACTGAACTGAAAGATAACATCCCTTTTTATGGACCAGCAATAAAGTACTTCAGTCTCAACTATTCTCTATTCTTCTGAAGTTTTGCAAGTTAATCTCCTGTGTTTCAGTCTCCCCTGTTAAAATATATAAACAGTTACAGTAGTGTATATACATTTCTGCTCAGTACTAAAATATCTTTTCAGCGCATGTCTGTACAATATGGCATACAGTTCTAATACATGTGTAACACAGGCATATGAATCATGTTGGTATTTACAGATGACACACAGCCACTTACAAAATTTCAGATAGCTGGGCTGCCAGGATTTCCTTCTGCCACACTTCCATATAAATCATATTAATATTCGGAAATGACATATAATTATTTACAACATTCCATATAACTATGCTGACAATATTTCCTTTTGTGACATACATGCTTCTAAATGCAATCATTGCCACTGCATTCTTGTATATCTGTATAGTTTATTTTCTAACTCTTGTAATTTAAGCATAAAATTGTTAAAATTCACTTCTAAATTATCTGAAGTTGCTTAAACAGTTCCATCAATATCAGAAACTAAAGTGTTACCTTCCACCTTTAAAATGTGATTTTACATTTTCCTTTGGATAGAGATACAGTTTTTGGTTCCTGTGCTGCAGAGATTTAAAAAAATGTGATGAAAGTAGTAAATTGATGCAAGGAATCTCTTATTTGTCAGGCCTTCATTTCCAAATTTTCTAATGGACTCTGTAACCCCTCATCCAATTTTGGCAAAAACAAAATAAAGACTCAGCAAAATGCTGGCAAACAGGTGTTTAAGAAGAAATGGTGGGGGTGTTTCCCAAAAGAATACAGGACCCCCCACCTAAACCAAGGACAGCCCAACAAGTCAGTATGACTGTTTATGGGGCCTTGTTCCTCATCCTGGCAGTCCCTTTTCTCTTCTAGAAAGTATGAATCTCCTTTTTTTCTGTTTGGCAACAGATAGTTTCAGAAAAATGGATTCTGAAAATCATTCATCAAGGATCTAGATGGCAGTGGGAGGAAATCCCTCCCTTTCATGGGGGGAGGGGGATAATTCCTCCTCCACCAAACCAGACCATACATGTCAGACTCCTTTATTTCCCCCTGTCCTTCAACACATGCAGTCACAGAGAGCGATAGAATTAGTTCCTCCTTCCCAGGTTGTGAAAGGTTTTTATTCAAATATGGTTTTATTGTCAAGGAAAGAAATTACTTCAAGACTAGCTCTGGATCTTCCTTTCTTTCTTTCTTTCTTTCTTTCTTTCTTTCTTTCTTTCTTTCTTTCTTTCTTTCTTTCCTAAAGCTGTTTGTGATACTGCCCAAGTTTAAAATGTTATCACTTCACAACCTGTTACCTCTTCTTCCTCATTCAAGTTTCCTAGTAAGACTATATTTAAAAGATGCTTATCATCACATCCATGTTTATCCAGACTTCAGACATTTCTTAAAGGTTTTGTGTACAGGTACAGAGTATCATTTTCCCCTCATTTTAGGTTCAGGAAAGAAAACTGGGAAGTGTATAGTTTAGTTTATAGTAAACCCGGATACCACTTTAGGCATAAAAAGAAGGAGCAGTTCTCAAAGAAACACTCTCTCTGTTGGAAATGAGACTGGGTTGACTCACTAAAAGAGCTTGTAACTCAGACAGTCTTCTTATAGAGGTCAGAGCAATTAGTAAAACAGTTTTACAAGTTAAGAATGTCAAGTCAGCCAGATCAGCTCTTTCATATTGAGCATGTAGCTTCTCTAATACAAAATTAAGATCCCAAGGAGGGGCTACCAGTTTTATTGGAGGCCTCTTATGAAAACCCCCTTTCAAAAACATTTTGACATGAGAATACACTGAAAGAGGAGAATCCCTGAACAGATATGCTGAAATGCCCAATAAATTAATCTTGATGGAGGAGTAAGGGAGACCATAGGATAATAACTCACACAAATATTGTAAAACCAGAGAACAACTAGTCCTGAATGGGTACTGGTAATGCTGTTGGCACCAACTAGAAAACCTTTTCCATTTCTTAATATACAATTTTCTAGTAGCAGGCTTTCTTGCCTTCATTAGTACCTGTTGCACGTCCACAGTAATCAGGTACCTAAAGTAAACTTAGATTGTTCTCATCCTGGCAGTCAGTTGCAATTGATTGGGGTAAGGTCAGGGTATTATCAAACACCCTGATCGTATGTGAGCAGAACAGTTCTGTGAGGAAACTTGTGGTAACTGCCATTGGACATGTCCAAAAGAAGGGAGAACCACTGTTGCTTAGGCCAGAGGGAAGTCATCATAATGGTCTTGGAGGACCCCTGAATTTTCAGAAATACTCTGGATATCATTGGAAAGGATAGAAAAGAATACAGGAACATTCCTGCCGAAGGAAAGGAAAAGACATGTCTTTCAGACTACACAGATGGATTAAATCTTAAAAGACTCCTTATCTAGTTTCCATTCACGAGGGTCTGCCCTTGTCCTGCTTAGCTTGTCTGCCACACAGTTTGCTCTGACAGAATGTAGAATGCCTATAGAGTGAGACTGTGCTGTGAATCTATCTTCCAAGCTAATCTGGCTAGTCTGGAAAGGGAATACAATCAGGCTTGATGACGTACCACATAACTATGGTTTTGTCTGTAAGAACTTGAAGAGGTTTGGGGGACCAAATATGATTTAGAGAGTTGAGTGCCATGATCAAGGCAAGCATCTCTTTTTATATTTATGTACCTGTGTCTGTCCTTGATGTCCCACACACCTTGAACTTTTATCCTTCCTGAAACTGCTCCACAAGCAAAGTCTGAGTTGTATATGGTGACTGACTACTTAGGAGTAGGGAGGGAGAAGGGAAGACCTGTACTTAAGGAAATTTCCAGTCTCTACCAAGTGATTTCTCTTTTGAGAAACCCTAGTACTGGGATTTGAAAAGATAAAGGATGCCGGTGCTAGCACCAAAGATATTTCAGATACCATTGTATCTTTCACATGTGGAGTCTTGCCAGCGGTATCATGAGAATCATAGATGCTATTAGGCCCAAAATCCTGTGAAACACTCCTCATACTTTAAATGCTAGTCAGAACAACCTTTAACAAATTAGCCTGACATTTCAGAATTCTGAAAATCAAAGTTGCAGAAGCATACACTTGCAGTGACCAAAGTCTGAGTAGAAAACCTTAGAATCAGATCTAGATGATTATTTCAAAAACATGCATCTGGAGCTTTTTTCCCTGGGCCTCCACTGAAAATTGGCTTCGTTCCAAGTCAGATTTTTCTGATAGACAAATGTTAAATAAATAAATAAATAAATACATAGATCTATTTTTCATGTGGAAGAAATGCTTTTTGAACAGAGAAGTCTAGCTGACAGCCCAGGATCACAATCCTGTGTGAAGGAGTTAAAAAAGATGTTTGAATTTTCTCTTGGAATCCCACCTTCTGTAAAAGATCTCTCACCCAAGTGACAGACTCCTGACACCTTGAAAAAGCCTCTGTAAAGATAAACAAGTCATTACAGTATGGAAAACTGTAGATACTCTGTAGTCTGCAATGAACTGTAATTGGAGCTAGACACTTTTTGAACCCTCTTGGCTTAGTGGATAGTCCAAAGGGTAAGGGAGAGGAACCTGGCTTTTTAGTCAGTTCAGCTTGAGGTAACTAATGGACTTGATGTTGTCCTCTTCATTCTTCCTCATGATTGGGTCTCTGATCCGACCCTTGGATCTGGTTTGGCTACATATTCCAGACTTGGATCTGACTCTCAAGTTCCTCCCCTAACCCATAATGCACTACCAGCCCCAGAACCTCAGATCTCGTTTGCCACTTCAGCAATCGGACACAGATCAGTGCTCTTGAGCAGTTTTATTGGAGTATAGGCTAGATAAGTAAAACCTTTTCTCAACCACTTTCTGCAGTTATTTCTTGTCTTTTCTCTTCCCTTGCTTCCTGTATTCCCTTTTTTCTGTCTTCCTTTCACAATATTCTTTAGATGGGTAGTTGTGTGTTATAGTACCTTTTTAAGGGTTTTATTATTGTTGCTATAGTTTACAATCTTAAAACCATTATAGTTGGAAATAAATAAATAAATAATTTTTGTAGTGGAAGTTTAGGCATTTAGTGTGTGCAGTTCTAAACCATGTGTGTGTGCGTGTGTGTGCGTGTGCTTGTGTGTGTGTGTGTGTGTGTGTGTGTGTGTGCGCGCGCGCGCATGTTTTGGTGGGCTTTAGGGCCAGCTCTTTATACCTTGACTTTCCTGACAGTTGGGAGTTATGTCTGACAAACTCCCTCCAGGGTTTAAGCGATGCACTTTTTGTGGGCACAAGATCCCCAACTAAGATGCCCACAAGGAATGTGTCTACTGTCTGGGTGGTGATCCTCTTAAGGCTTCCTGTGAAGTTTGTGCATCCTTTAACCCACGTACTCTTGTGGACAGGCACAACAAACTTATTTTAAGAGGTCTCCTTCCTTCGTCTGCTTCTGAGGCTGATACCCTTTCCATAGCTTTTAAGGAGGCTAAGAAGAGTTCTCTCTCTGCTTCCCCGAGAGATCTACCAAAATCAAAGTCAAAGAAAATTTCGGATCCGACCTCCACGGATCCGAAGAAAACTACCTCCTTATCAGATCCACAGGCATCATCGGTCAGTTACAGTGTCACCACCTTCTTCGGCACTGGCATCGGATCCTAGATCTCTGGATCCAAGAGCTCAGAGCAAGTCCCTGAGCCGTATAAGAAAATCTCCTTCACCAGCCATTTCTTCTAAGTTGAAACATTCCAGACCACCCTTGTCAGCTTCTTCCAGATCTTCTAGAAGGTGGTCCATGGCAGACATGGACAGGATGATGAGGAAGTTCCTTAAGGCCCAGATCCAGAAGGGGGTAATGTTGGCTCTGTCCCCTATCTGATCATTGAACTGTCCGGCCCACACCATCAGAACTCCTTCTCTTATCCGAACCTTGGCTTGGGAGTTACAGGTTTCAGGACTCCCGAGAGTGTCGGCTTCAGCGCTGGAGTAACCACCTTCCTGGACTCTGATGATCCTGATCAGCTCTGTTCCTATCCCTTCTTAATCAGAGCAGATCTTGGAGCTGAGACATTGATGCCAGTTCTGGAGGAATGGGGTCAGCTCCATCTTTGTCAGATCCGTCCCTTCCCCTAGGTGCTTCAGCCCTTGACAGCTCGGGTCTGATTCCCTCTGGAGGCCAAGAATTCGGGGTGAGTCCTAGCCATTTTCTATTTGTTGCCTCAGCTCTGTGGGAGGCAGAGAGGACTTCTCTGAGTCCATCGGCTTTCCAGTTAGTGGAAAGAGTATTATCCCATAGTGGAGAACTGTCATCTCACATCCTACAGCCTACCCTTGTATCTCCTTTGGATCATAGTCTTGAGCCCACTCATTCTGTCCCGAACCAGCCCACCCTGGACAGAGTCCAGGATCTTCCTATCCAGGAAGGATCCCCTTCTTCTAATACTTCCCCCTAGTACTCTCTAGAGGAAGTCTCCCAGAAGAAGACGTGCAAAAGGAGACACAACGACTCCTTGATGGCATCAGTAACTGAAGACACTGATGTTGACGGAGAAGGATCCCCTTGATCCCCACCTCACATTCAGAGATATTCTAGAGATCCTGAAGCAGAAAGGTGGGTGGTATATCCTTCCCCTTTCTTCTGAGGAGTCAGTGTTCTTTGAGGCCTTTGGGTTGGGCCCATCTGCATCCTGCCCCCCCCCCCCCCGACAGACGAACTTGCTGATTTGGTTTCCCACTGGACATGGAAGGAACCAGATACCAAAAAGCCCATTCCTAAATGCCCCAATAGTTTTCTGGTCCCTCTGTCTGACAGGAACACTGGAGTAAGGATCCTGTAATTGATGCCATTCTGGTGGCAGTGGCCACTGAGAAAGAACTGGAAAAGGAGAGTGCCATTGTCCATCTGCCTAACAAGGAGTCTAGAACTTTGGACAGGTTTGGAAAGCACATTTGTGTGTCAGCCACTTTTGCACTGCAGTTGTTAAATTATCTAGCTCATTTTACCTGACATCAGAGAGAGCAGATCAAGGAGCTCTCAGCCTCTCTGAGTCCATGCCTGTGGAGGAACTTGGCTTGCCTTTCTCCCAAGCTGGCCACTGTGTTGTCCATTGCTAACTCCTCGATGAAGCTAATCTCCCGTACAGCAGAAGGTACCTCACGGGCTGCTGGTTCAGGCCTATCCATAAGGAGACATGCCTGGATGAGACTATGTGATTTTGCAGAACTATTTAAGATGTCCTCTATGGAGGCAGTCGGGGGTCAACTTTCCTTGCACCCAGAAGCCTGGACACACTTGACAAGCAATTCATGGGTGCTAACATAATATCCATAGGCTACTACATTCCCTTTTTCCCTTCTCTAAACAAAAGCAAGAAGCTCCCTGATATGACACTCAGTCAGAGGGAGCAAGCAGCCCAAGAAATTCAGAAATTGCTGCAAAAAAGTCATCCAAGAGGTCCTGACCAAACAGAGAGGATTCAGAACTTTCTCCCGCTTCTTTTTGGTGCAGAAAAAGACAGAGGACCTAAGATCCATACTGGATCTAAGAAATCTGAATCCTTGTGTAAAGAAGTCAACCTTCTGAATGGTTATGGTTCAGTCCATTCTGTCCCTGTTGTGCAAGGATGATTGGATGTGCTCAATTGATCTCAAAGATGCATGCTATCATATTAAAATTGACAGGCTCTTTAGGAGATACCTGCACTTTATGCTGGGAGCCAATAACTTTCAGTTCAGAGCATTGCCCTTTGAGCTCACCACAGTCCCCCAGGTGTTCACAGCAGTTGTAGCAGCTCATATGAGACTCAAATGATTCCAGGTGTTTCCATACTTAGACGATTGGCTGCTCATTGTCCCCACAAGGCATCATCTTCTCCAAGCCAGAGAATATCTAATTCACATCTCACACTCCCTGGGGACCAACATACATTTAGATAAGTCCAGTCTGACTCATGTACAGAACCTAGAGTTCATAGGAACACAGTTAAACATGAGGGATCAATAGCTTCTTTCCCCCTTCACTGCATTAAGACACTGAGGAATCAAGTCCGGGAAGTATTATCCCACCAGTCCCCTTCTGCACATCTAGTCTTACAAGCTCTTGGGTCAATGTCAGCAACAATCTTGTTAGTTCCTCTGGCAAGGTTCTTTATACAAATACTTCAATGGACATTAGCAGTACAGTGGTCTATACTACCAACCTCTATCTGCTCCCATCAGACTGACACCAACCTGCAAACATCATATTCATTGGTGGATTCAGTCAGATAACCTCTTTTTAGGTAGACCTTTCTCTATTCCCCCTCCAATAGCCACAGTGATGACAGATGTTTCTTAGTTGGGGTGGGAGGAGGCATTACAAGGGGAAGATAGACCAAGGCATGTGGTCCCCCATGGAAACAAGGATGCATATCAATGTCCTCGAGATGAGAGCAGTTCTTCTAATGTTGCAAGCCTTTCAGGATACTCTCTCTCTCTCTGGGGACCATTGCAGTTCACACCAACAACATATCTGTAGTCTGGAGCATCAAGAAACAAGGAGGAACCCATTCATACCCTTTGTGCAGGAAGGCCATGAGGGTGTGGAGATGGGCAATATCTTTGGACTGCTTTCTGGTTGCAACTCACATTCTGGGGAGAACCAGTGAGCTGGTGTACAGACTCAGCAGATCTATCCTGATTCCACACGAGTGGTCCCACAATTAGTTAATGGCGAACATGATCTTCAACCGTTGGGGGGGGGGGTCAGACTTGCTGCAACCTTTTTGCCTCTCCCCTCAACAAGTGCAGCGAGTTCTTTGCTCCGATCCATCCTCTGGAGGAGTCCCTAAGGAATGCTGTGGTGTACAATTGGCCCCAGGTCTCCTTTATGCCTATCACCCTCTTCCGCTGATTCTGAAGTTTCTTCAGATGGCAACCAGGCTGAAGAACTCAGTCATCCTCATTACCCCCTTCTGGTCTTGACAGATATGGTTCCCCTTCCTCTGGTCTCATCTAAAATATCCTCCTTGAGTACGTGAACCAAGACAGGACCTCCTCTCTCACCTGTCAGGATTGCAGCACCCCAATCTTCATGGCCTTAAGCTGACTGCATGGTGTCTTCACTTCCAACCATAGTGAGATAGTCCAGACTTGCTTCCCTGGTCCATAATATCATCTTAGCCTCACAAAAAGGTTTCAACTAAGAAAATCTACAATGGTAAGTTGAAAAGGTTCATTGTTTGGGTTGCAAATAAAAATATTGATCCCTTCTCAGCACTTGTCTCAGATATTTTTTCTTAGTACCTTGTTTAAGGAAGGAGCAAGTTTCTCTACCAATAAGCTTCAACTAGCTGCAACATCTAATTTTTATACGGCTAGCCAATTTCGCTCCTTGTCTACTTTTAGATTATGCAAAGCATTTATGAAGGGTATCTTCTTGCTGAGACCTCCCACTAAAGACCCTTCCCTACCTTGGGACTTAACGATCGTGCTGCAGAGTTTGATTCAAAGACCTTTCGAGCCAGCAGCCAGTTGTGATATGAAGTTTTTGTCATGGAAGACTATCTTTTCAGTAGCCATTACTTCAGCGTACAGAATTTCTGAACTACAGGCACTATATTCTAAATCTGCATACATAATCTTTCATAAAGACAGGGTTTCACTTTATACTAATCCTTCATTAATGCCTAAAGTAACCACAGAAAGCAATATTAATCAATCTGTTCAGTTACCAGTATTTTTTCCCAATTTTTCCAACAAAGGAGAGTACATTTTGTATCTCCTTAATATTCATAGACAACTGCGTTTTTATATGCATAGCAAAAAAACAGCACAGGAAGTCAGACCAATTGTTTATAGCCTTTTCTGCTAACAAATTAGGTCGAACAGTGTCAAAAATCACACTTGTGAAATAGATCACTGACTATATCACCTTCATTTATTTTCAGAGAGTATAAATAACACTTCAATACAAAAACAAAAAATGGTCAAGCGCTTTTGTTCCCAAAAGGGATTTCTTCAGAACCATTTCACACAATAAAACCATCATTTAAAATAGCATTTAAAATCATCATGTGACTTGCACACTCAATGTCACATGATGATTTTAAATACTATTTAAATGATGGTTTTATTATTTAAAATGGTTCTGAAGAAGTTCCTTTTGGGAACGAAAGCGTTTGACTATTTTTTGTTTTTGTCTTAAACTGTTATTTATACTACTACATCTTGTCAGGACCTTATTGGGAATTATCCACCTCCTTGGCTTGTTACTTGGTATAAGTTCATTTTTGCCTTTGGGAACACACTGCTGTTTTTTCCTTATTTTCAGAGAGGCCTAAAAATTACTTTAACCTCCAAGACTGCATTCTACTAGATCTACGGCTACTTTTTCTGCCATTTCACCCAGGATGGATGTCCATTGATGATATATGTGTGGCAGCCACCTGGTCAAAAATCACACCTTTGTTGTGCACTGTAAATTGGATATTGTACCTAGAAGCAGAGCTTTCTTTGGCTAGATGGTACTCTGGCACATCCTTCCATGAGGGCCACCTAAGAGTCATGTAGCTGGGGACTCTGACCCATTTGTAAGGAAAAATGAAGAGGACAGCATCAGATTAAAAAGTTATGTCTTACCATAACTTGGCATTTGTGTTATCCATCTTCATTCTTCCACACTTTCCCACCCAAACAACCCCCCGCCTTATTCTTCTAGATGATCCAAGGAAGATTGTGGGATGCTTATGTCCCACGTCTGAGCCTTAGTTACATTTTTCTCTAGCCTGTCCTTAACATCTAATGGATGGTGAATCAGCAAACTCGATCTGAGGTTCTGGGGTTGGTGTAGTGCATTATGGGTAAGGGAAAGAGTTTGAGAGTCTGATTCAAGTCTGGAAAATGTGGCCGAGCTGGATCCGAGGGTTGAATCTGAGACCCAGTCATGAGGAAGAATGAAGATGGACAACACAGATGCCAAGTTATGGTAAGACATAACTTTCTATTTGGATGCATTGAAGGTGCCCTGAAGGTTTGGAAGCTGTCCAGCTGTTCTAACCTTGGCAGGATATAACCTGTATAGCTAAGGCTACTGCAGCAGATATCATTGAAACTTGTACTGTTATGGTAAATTTACGTACACAACCGTACTTTTCTCAGGTATAGGGTAAGAGTTTATACTAATCCAAAACTCATTCTTAGAATGGTAACTGAGTTGTCCGTAAGTCAGGCATTTCACCTCTCACCTTCCTGTGGTTTGTCCTATCCAGGAACAAGTGGGAAAGGATTTTAGATTTTCAGGATGCCCCTAAGCAATTGAGGTTTATCCTGACGTGGCTGAGGAAAAAATAAATCAGACTAGTTGTATCCTCTGCAAAGGGTAGAGATCTGTTTCCAAGCAGATATTTCTAAATGGCTAGCTCATTGCATTTGCTTATGTTACTCCTTTCATGGCAAGAATGTATCAGACCACACAATAACACATTCTTTTAGGGACACAGTAGCCACTACTGTCTTCCTAAAGGGGGTCAGCACCCAGTCCATTTTGGAAGCTGCTTATCTCTGCATGCCTCTTTGAGGCATTATAACCTGGTCATTAGTTCTTGATCCAGGACAAGATTTGCTCAGTCATCCTATAGAGGCTGGTGCAACCAACAGTTTCTCAGGACCAGCCAGTCACTGATCCACAGGCTTTGAGAAATCTTCCTAAGTGATATCACTACTAGGGAAGTGAATAGTATAACAGACATACTACAGCTGTGTTTGGAACTTATAACTCTAGATGTTTAAGCATGTTTGCTACTGCAGTAATATTTCCTTCCTGCCAATCTGGTTTATGTGGGCATCCTGAAAGGAGGGAGTGAGTACCTAATCATCATTCCTTATTACTTTCCCTTTCTGCTACCTTTACAAGATGCTCTATCTCCTCAGATTAACCTAGAAGTTAGAGAGGCAGCTTTGGGAAGCTTCTGATTGGGCTGCTATACCTGGGTTATTTTCCATTGCACAAGTGATGCCCTGCTCTCAGCCCACTTTCCTAAAGACTACCAGGTCAAATGGGAAACATAGATTGTGCAGGCAGGCACCCATCTTATGCCTTAGATGTGCTGATGTCTAGATGAGAGATGCCCTATTGACTTAGAGGGAGAGAAAAGGGTGCTAAGCCCCAGAAATCAGGCAGGATGTTAGGCCTGCTATATAGTCAGACAACTTTAATTATATTTAGTTCCTATCATAAATGTACGTTGTCCTAACTTGAGTGCCCTATCCATCTTTTGTTTTTCCTGAACACTTTAGATTTCCATACTAGTATGAATTTATTTTTTTACATGCCAAACCCATGCTTGCAACTTGATGAACTGAAATAATAAATGCATCTCCAACAAAAGAAAACAATGTGTCTTGTTTTAGACTTCAAGATTTGTCCTGTCGTAGATTCTTTTAACTTTCTTGTGTACCAAAGAGAAGCTGCAGCTTATAACTTCTTCCTTGGATTTCATATGTGACCCTAAATCTTAACTGAACCACACCCTTTAGGCCACCAGCTGTGTTTCATATTTTTGCTCTGGGAATTACCTCTTCTGTAGCCCCAGTTTATTTGTGCTAGAAACACTGGAGGTTTAAAGGGCAAGTGACTATATCCCTCTCACTGGAGCAACATCTTTAACAATTCACCCAGATCCTACAGTTGATAAGCTTATTGTCTTCAGTTTGTCTTAACACTTGCCAAGGATTAATCCCAAGAATTGAGAGGACTGGTCCTCATGTGACTCGGGCAAAATCTGCTCCTGTTTTGCTACTGTTTATCACCACCATAGCATCATGGATCATAAATGATAGCAATGTAACCCCCCATTTTCATCTTCAGCTGTTAGTCTCAGAACCATTGTTGAGATATTTTTGCACCCTTTTTTAAACAAAATAGACTTCAAAAGGAGTGTCTGAGATCATAGTATCATCTTCATCCTTCAAGATGCAGAATGCTTCCTAGTACTGGTTCTACAGTTTTGACCTCTGACCACATGCAGTACTGCCACTTTCTGATGTTAAAGTATAATGAGATCTATATGTAACTGTGCACCTTTAAAAGCTTGTAGCTGATTTATATTTTACTCATTGATAAGAGGATACTTACTGTGAATGTTGACTATCTGCTAGTATCCACTGATTAGCCAGAGTGTTCTGTCATGCATTAACATTTACATTTGTAGTGATTTGGCTTATTTCACAAGAGTGGAACAATAACTGAATTAATGAATTTCCCCAGCTAGGTAATGTGACATGATGGCAGTGACCTAACGTGGGTCAGGACAGAAAGCCTTCCCTAGAAATTTGTTTGTTTGTTTGTATCTGTGTGTGTGAAATACAGTTAATGGGTGAAAGGAACACTGAAAGCCACTGAATGGCAAAGCATATTCTTGGTATGGATGGTGTAGACCTGTAGCACATGGCAACAGTGTATATCTCCTGCATGCTGTTGAGGCAAAGCTTCACTTGTTCAGTTAGTGATTCATTTGTGTGCACATTTTGTATTTGTCTTCTTAGTGCCAGTGGTATGAATTGTGAAGCTCCCCCCACCCCCTCACGTGCGTGTACACACACACACACACACACACACACACACACACACACACACACACACACACACACACACACACAGTGACCATCAACATACCTCTCAAACTTTTTCTCTGAACTTAAGGACAAAACAAAAAAGTGATTATGGAAAAAGCCCCAAATTTGGGGCACTTTTTAATGCTGGTTCTACTAACATATCTCCAGAAATGTACCACATAACTGCCTTTGTTCTCTTTTACCTGTAGATACCTAAAATACACTAGGTTAACCCATAACAGAGTCATGGTACTTAATTATAATTAAATGTGGCACAGATCCCAATTATCCCACAGTTAAACTAAAACTTAGTGGGGATATCCATCTTGATCTAGGTCCCTCTCCCTCATAACTTTCTAATACTTCACTATTCCCACAAAAGGCTGATACAGTTTGTCTACTCCCTCTGAAAAACAAAATAGCTTACTGCTCCTCAACATAAATCTCAGAAGCATCTGTAATAAAATACAAGATATTCATACATTTTACTCCCCAGACATCCTGTCTCATGCAGAAAATACATTATGAAAAAATTCTACCTCCAGGCTGTAATATCCTCAGAATGGGCGTGGAGTTTAAAAAAGGTAGAGGCTTTGGCATCATACACAAAAAATATCTAATTCTGACTCCTTTGCCCTCCATAATATCCAGAGATTTAACAGTGCAGACATTTCATACCTTAAAATCAATAACCAAAAGTCAATTTACATCACAGTATTATGTATACCACCAGGAAATAACATCAAGACAGCTAAATATATCCTGTTTTGGATATCACACCACATTCACCAGTAACTTGTCATATTCAAATACCTTAATATCAACTGGAAACGAGATACTCCCATCAAGTCAGTTAACCTTTTTGGTTACTCCTGAATGATAAAACAGCACAACTTGAACCAGCAAAACCAATAGTAGGCAATCCATCTTAGACTGGATTCTCACCCACCATCCCAGCATTTATATCTCTTATGGATGTCTTTCTGACACAATTAGTGAGCATCTCCGTAGATACGAACCGAGACAAATGTGCACCATTGATTAACACTTAATCAACAGCCAAGTACACAACCTGTCATCTTTCAACAAATGAAATTTTCTTGCTAGCCTGTTGCACTGTGACTGGAATTTATTTAAAACCCTACCACTTGATGATGCAGTCTCAGACGTCAATACCACATTCTTAAATGTGCTGAATCACCATGCCCCACTTGAACCCAAAGAAACAAGAAAAAAGGTTATGCTGCATGAAAATAAAGGGTTTGAGACAGCAATCTACATACAAGACTGAATCCACCTTACTAAAATTTAGATATTGTAGAAATCTTACCAAGAACACATTAAAATTAGACTAACATATTATACTAATTTCACTCAACTACTTTAAAATAATCTCACACTCTTCTGGTCCTGTATAAACAAGTTCCCTGATCCTGGCCAAATTATCACACCTTCTTCCATAAGAAGTGGTGCAACAGTTGACATTGTAATACAATTCAACAACCACTTCTTACAGATAGTTTACTCACTGTATAAAGCTAACCCCTTTACTACCCACTCAGTCCCCAAAACTCCCAACAGTCAGTCATTCGATGTGTTCTTGTCAATCTCATTTTTATTCTGTCTGCTGGGTTGGATCTAATACCTTGAATCCGTCTCAGCCTTTACATAAGCTCAAGGTCCTCAGCCAAGCTCGTGGGCATTTTCCCTATCCATAATGCAACTGTTCTGTAACCTCAGATCTCGTTTGCTGTGCAGCGAAGAGGTTCTTGTTTAGCTAAGCTATGGGCTAAGTATAGCTAATCGCTTGCTAACTGTTTAACTAGCTTAATCTTGTTTGTCTAATTATTATTATTATTATTATTATTATTATCCTTTGATAGTGTGAGTCTTCCCTATCCCATTTAACATCAGAGGCCTGTTTAAGTTATAGAGAGTTATCTCCATTGTCTGTTTTAGTTAGAGGATGATTTTCTCTGCCATTTCTTCATCTCCAAGAAAATTGCTCCATGTGTCATGAGTTTAATCAGAGAGTGCTTAAGGAGCATAAAAATAAGTCGATTATAAAGGGTTTATTAAAACCCCCTTTTTCAGAGGCTATTACTTCAGAGCTCTCAAAATGTCCGGACAAGACTTCAAAGAGAACATTTTTGGCTCCAAAAGATTCCTCAGAGCTGAGACCCAAAACTCCTCAACTCTCTACTCCACCAGTATCCTTGGAACAGATGGTCATTCCTGGATCCAAGACTACATCGTAACCGATAGAACCTTTGGCTCAGATGTCTTCTGCGCCAACACGAACTCCACATTGGAGCTGATTGCCTTCACTTGAACCAGTGACTTCA
This sequence comes from Protopterus annectens, assembly GCF_019279795.1. Taxonomy (NCBI): domain Eukaryota; kingdom Metazoa; phylum Chordata; order Ceratodontiformes; family Protopteridae; genus Protopterus; species Protopterus annectens. The sequence continues at coordinate 362,370,129 of NC_056731.1, read as the reverse complement.
CTGCTCCCATCACCATTACTGACTAAATCTAGATCACCATCTCTTTCTACTTGGTCTACCAGGAGCTTATCCAATGAAGATGTGGATACGGCTGTGCAGAGGTTGCTGAAGACTCTGGCTCTGACCAAACTTCTGTTGGATCCGAGCCCAAAGGAATCAGATCAGACACAGTCTGTAACTGTTCCTCCTCCAATCCGTTCTTCGGTTTTGGAGCCAGAAGACTCAGATCTCCAGATTATGTCTGTGTCAGCTTCAGGACCATCAATTTCCTCAGAGCAGACATTTGCCATGAACATTTCCTTCCATTTGGAGCTAGATACCTCTAGGAGGAGCTGACACTCTCCAGTTGGATCCTCAGAGCCAGCTCGGATCTGTCCGGATCTGACTCTGCTTCTCGGGGCTTCGGCACAGGTGAGTTCAGCTCCTACTTTGACTTCGGAACTTCTGTAGCCAGTTCCAGGGATGCCTTCAGCTCAGACAACCTCTTTGTCAGATCCGGGAAGTCCTTGGAGCGGTGAGGAGAGTTTTGACTCCTACCAAGTCTAAGTCACATCCTTCATCGGATCTTCCTCCCTCCCTCTACGGACCAGATGTCTTTGTCCTTTCAAGTAACCTTTCCACAGGATCGCAGCAACCCTTCCACAGGATCGCAGAGACCCCAGGCCTCAGGTTGTTCACCAGGAGACTCCCCCTCTTCTGAAACCTCTCCAGAGCATCTCACTGAGGAGGTCTCTCAGAAGAGGACCTGCAAGAGGAAGCACCTTGACTCCCCGGAAGAGTCTGTCACATCAGACACTGACCTTGATGAGACAGAAGGGTTCCCAAGGTCACCTCCTGATGTCTCCTTTGGAGACATCCTGGAATTATTAAAACAGAGAGGTGACAGGCAGTCCAATCCCCCTTCATCTGAGGTCAGATGTTCTTCGTGTTTCACTGTTGCAGTCATCACATTTGGGTTATCTGCTTGCAGTAGTCCTCAGTCAGCCTGATTAAGAAAGTCTTGGGTCCTGCGTTGATTTCTGTCTCTTCTTCCATGATGTCAGGTTGTCAGGGTTATAAAATATGCAGCCGATGCCATTACATCAGTCTTTCTTGCTGTGCGGTGCCCGAAGCAGAAGCAGTTTGCAAGTGCCGGTCGGCCGACTCCTGAAATTTTCATTTTCGAGTTTCAAGAACACCGAAGTCTTCAACTAAAAGCTAAATACCCCATTGGGGAAACTTTTTCTTGCTCTAAACCGATGTGAGTAAAAGTAAATAATTGCATTTCTTGTGGAAAGCAAATACCTCAAAGATTTTCATTCGTACTGTATTCCTTGCCTAGGCCCTGACCACGACATACCTTGCTGTCAGTTTTGTGCCTTATTTAAACCACAAACTATCCGTCATCAGTATATTTTCGCTTCTAAATATTTTGGTGCTCGGTTCAAGTTATCCTGATATGTCTTTGGTAAGCCATCCGACTACTGACATTCCGAAAAAACTAAAGATAAAGACAGAGACAGGCCGCCTAGGTCCAAAACTGCTGACGATGCTTCTCCTAAGCCAGTCGCCAGTTCGCCGGTACTCAGTGAGGTGTTTTTGCAGCCCTTGATACCCGCTACTTCAGATTTGCAGGCCTCTACTGAGACCCATTCAGAGTCCGGTATGCCGCGAGATGCTTCAACTGTGGAACCTGCGGATGTCTCTACCTTGGATGGGTCCAGAGCCACTGTGCAGGCACTGGTTTCTGAGGGTGTATTCAGGCCTACTGCCTTGCATATTAAACTGACGCCATCTTCTTTTTCAAGGCCTAAAACTCGAACCATGCCTAGGAAACTGATGCCCAGACCGCATGGTCAGGCCTCTATGCCTACAAAACAAATGATAAGAATGGCTGAAGACCTTATTACTTTAATCAGGGGAAGCCAACCTTCCCCCTCTAAGGGACCTAGGACTGAGTTTGCTTATGATACTTCTGACCAGGATTCTGAAATTTCTGTTTCCTCTGATAACCAGGGTTTACCCTTATCTACCTATGAGGATTCTGATGCTGAGGACTCTATTCCCTCTGCTTTCCCCCCCAGAGGATTTCTCTTTTGGAGAAACCTTGCATACTCTCAGGGAGCATTTTCATTGGAAAAGTCAGGATTTCTCTGATTCTAAAAGGAGGCTTAGGGATTTCTTACTCCTGCTCCAGCACAGGCCTTTAACTATACCGCCCGTACTGGACATTGTTGACGATGCCTTTTCTGAATCTAGCTTGGCCCCTGACTCTTTACCTCCTGCTCCCAGAAAACCTGATAGATATTACAGGGTTCCTGACTCTCACAAGTTCCTTTTCAAAAATCCTACTACGGATCCTGAAACCATTTCACAGGGACCCAAGGGCATTAAAGCTACTACTGCCAAAAATCCTACCCCTCTGATAGAGACTCCAGGGCGCTGGATAGATGGGGTAAGAAGGTATACACTTCTGCTACCTTGGCCATCAGGGCCTTAAATTGCCAGTTTCATATGTTAAAGTATCAGCAGCATATTATTGGATTGCTTAAACAGAAAATTATGTTGATTCCTGATTGTGCTGAAAATAAGGATTTACATGATTTAATGCATTCTGCTGAGCAAGTTGGTAAACATACTTTGCAATGTGGTTTTGATTCACTAGAGGCATCTTGCAGGGCTGCTGTAACTAGGTCTGTACTTGGAAGGCATGCTTGGCTCAAGGAGCAATCCTTGCCAGATCATGTCAAAGTGAAATTACTGGATGCTCCCTTAAATCAGGACCACCTGTTTGGCAACAAGGCAGAAGAAGTTCTTAAAAAGATGGAGGAAAAAGCTAAATCTATGCAAACTGTTAAAGATTTCCTACAAGTACAACCTCCAATATTGGCATTGGCCCTCTAAGAATTGGCCTTTTCCTGCCTCTTCCAGGCCTTCTCAGTCCAAACCCAGATCCAGCAGAGCACCCAGGTTTCAGTCCCAGGGGACGCACAGGACTAAGCAGTGGGGGGCCTCCACTTCCAAATCTGGGAGTAATAAAACTCACCCTATGATAAACTGTCTCAATGACTTCTTTTTAAAACTTCCAAGCACTTCTCAACTGTCTGCCCCTTTGGGGGGAAAGATTGCACTTCATGCAAAGAACTGGGGACTCATTACCCAGGACAAATGGGTTTTAAATATAGTGTCCCAAGGATACAGATTTCACTTCCACACATTACCAACTCCAAAAGGTTGGCCGGATCTACCTCCAAATCAGTGGGCAGACACCCAAAAGCAAGTATTCACTCTCTTAAGCATAGGGGCTATTCAGTTGGTACCAGAAGAGGAAAAGGGACAAGGTTTCTACTACTTACTACCATTCACACTACCCCCTGCCTAACAACAGATGCATCAGACTATGCATGGGGGGCTCACCTGGCAGGGAAGTGCATTCAGGGCAAAGGGAACCCAAGTCAAATGTACCTGCATATCAATAAAAAAAAATGTTAGCTGTACAAAATGCTCTGACAGCCTTCAAGGACCACATTCTTCCAGGACAATTAATGGTAAAGACGGACAACACCACTGTAATGTGGTACATAAACAAGCAGGGGGTACGCATTCTTACCCCCTCTGCAGACTAGCCATGGCGTTGTGGAGCACAGCCTTGAGCTACCAAGTGCATTTACAAGCTCAATTCCTGCCAGGGAAGCTAAATACACTGGCAGACGAACTAAGCAGAAACCTCATGGACCCACACGAGTGGAAACTGGACCCAGGGATTTTCAACATGTTGACAAGCAAATGTGGGAGCCCATATATAGATCTGTTTGCCTCCCACCAGAACTACCAAGTGGACAAATTTTGCATAAGGACTCCCCACAGACAAGCTTGGAAAGTGGATGCTCTGTCCTTCAGCTGGAAACATTTATCAGCTTATGCCTTTCCTCCTCTGCCTCTGCTTTCCAAGGTACTACTAAAGATCAAGCAAGACAAACCAGGGATGATTTTGATTGCACCAGACTGGCCACGCCAACACTGGTACCCCCTCTTGCGCAGTGTGTCACTGTTGGTCCCATGGCACCTGCTTCATACTCCTACCCTGCTGTCTCAGCAGGAGAACCAGATTCTGTACCCTCAGCTTCAAACACTGAACCTGGCAGCCTGGCTAATTACATAATCTCTCTTTTACCATCCCTCAGTAAACAAGTGATGGATATCATTTTAGAGGCAAGGGGGCCTAGTACTAGAAAATCTTATGCTGAAAAATGGAAAAGATTCTGTGCCTGGAACCAGTCGGAGGGGATGAGCACAGCAGTGCCCAATTTACCTCAGATTTTACAATACTTAACTGAGATGCTTCACAAGGGCCTGTCTTTTTCCTCAATAAAAATTCACGCCTCAGCCATTTCAGCTCATTATAACACAGAACCTCCCCTCCTCTCTCATCCACTGCTCAAGCAGTTCCTTACAGGGGCCAAAAATATAAGACCAGCCAGAAGAGCTCCAACTCCAGCCTGGGACCTTAACTTTGTATTGGAGAAATTTCAGCTGCTACTGCAGATTTAAAATTCTTTTCTTGGAAAACAGCTTTCCTTTTAGCAATCACCTCAGCAAGAAGGGTATCTGAATTACAGGCCCTTATGGCAGTGGAGCCTTTCATCATCTTTCATGCGGACAGGGTGTCCCTCAGGACCAATCCCTCTTTCATGCCCAAGGTGGTATCCAGTGTGGCCCTTAATCAGTCCATTCATTTGCCAGCCTTCTTTCCTAAGCCACAGAACAAAGGGGAACAGATACTGCACTCCTTATATGTGCACAGACAACTTAGATTCTGCTTGGACAAGACTAAACCTCAAAGGAAATCTGAACAACTACTGGTGGCATTTGCTGCAGGGACAGAGGGAAAGGCTATTTCAAAGCAAACCATTTCTAAATGAATAGGCCATTGCATTCATTTCTGCTATAAGCACCATGGAAAACCTATCCCACAGGGGATCAGACCCCATTCAACCAGGGCTGCATCTACCTCTACAGCCTTTCTCAGAGGCGTACCTACCAGGGGCATCCTAGAAACTGCTACCTGGAGCTCTGTACATACTTTCACCAAGCGTTACCATTTACCAATTTTCTCTAAATCCAGAGCTGGCTTTGCCACTGCAGTCTTCCAGGGCCTTATAGCTGGCCCTAATGTTATCTAATTTCCTCCTCCCATCCTTAGCTTTGGGACTCTACCCAAATGTGATGACTGCAACAGTGAAACATGAAGAACATAGTACAGTTGTGTACACTTACCATAAATGTAGATGTTCAAGTGTATTCACTGTTGCAGTCCTGGTTACCCTCCTTCCAGCCCCCTGACTTCTTTTGGCTATACCTCTTCTCTCCTTTACTATGCTTAAAAGCTTTTTGGTGTATTTGCTTTTTTGTTGGAGGTATAACCTTGTATATTTATAAATTTAATTGCTTCCCATTAGGGGGCACCTGACATCTGGGGCAAGAAAAACAGATGTAATGGCATCGGCTGCATGTTTTATACCCCTGACGACCAGACATCACAGAAGAAGAGACAGCAACCAACGCAGGACCCAAGATTTTGTTAATCAGGCCGACTGAGGGCTACTTCAAGCAGATAACCCAAATGTGATGACTGCAACAGTGAATACACTCTAACATCTACATTTATGGTAAGTGTACACAACTGTATTTTTACCTGAAGGCCTTTGGGTCTCGCCCTTCCCCCTCTTGGGTGACTCCTCCTTTAGACGAGCTTATGGACTTAATCTTTATGAAGGTCTGGGAGACTCCAGATTCTGTAGAGCCTGCTCCTAGAAGGCCAGATAAGTTCATTACTGCCCTTATGGACTAAGGGTTTCTTACTGAAGGAATTACAGTTGATGCCATGGTCATGGGTGTGGCCACTAAAAAGGAGCTATCCAAGACCAGCTTCTCTATCCATCCTCCTAATAAAGACTGTAGGACTATGGATAGATATGGGAAGCAGGTGTTTTAGTCAATGACCTTTGCTCTTCGCTCTCTGAACTACCTTACCCATTTCACTAGGCTACAGCAGGACCTGTTAAAGGAACTCAGAGTCCCTCCAAAGAGCTGTAGCTAATGCAGTAGCAGATAAAGTTAATGCTCAGCTCACCACCCTCAATTCTGTAGTAAACTTTTCCATGAGGCTCATATCGTATGAGCAGATGGAATGAGTAGAGCTGCAGGTTCAGGTATTGCTCTTCGGAGACAAGCCTGGATGCACCTTTGTGACGTCAAGGAGCCCTTCAAGTCTACCTTTGTTAATGCCCCTTCCGACGGCTCCTCACTTTTTGGGCCAAAAGTGAGAAGAATGCTCACCAGGTGTGAACAAGAAGGCAAGACCTTGTCTGCAGTTGGAGTAAGTTGCCCACCAGACCTTTTCCAAAGAGTCAGAGGGGTAGTGGGAAAATCCCACAGGTCTTTCCATGACACACAAGGTGAGAGTTCCCCTAGGAGCAGAGGGGGGAACAATAATGGCAGACGCTGACCTTGTGGCAGAGCAGGCCCACATAATCAGGCCTCCAGAGAATTTTTCTTTGGAGGACCCTATCAGCACTCCCGAAGGAGTGCCTGATTGCTCGTCTCTGGAGGCAGTTGGGGGTAATTTGTCTCTGCACCAAGAAGCCTGGCAAACCATCACAAATGACAGATGGGTGCAGAGTATAATATCCATGGGATATGTCATTCCCTTTGCCTATCCTGCTCCCATAAGCACATCAGTTCCAGACGTTCCACCCAGTCAAAAGGAACAGGCAACCTTAGAAATTCAAAAGTTGCTAAACAAAAAAGTCATCCAACAAGTCCCCACAGACTAGAGAGGATCTAGAACTTACTCAAGATTCTTTTTAGTTCCAAAGAAAACAGGGGACTGGAGACCCATCTTGGATTTCAGCATTCCAAACAGATCTGTAAAAAAGAGCAAGTTCTGAATGGTAACACTGCAGTCGATACTTACACTCTTGTAAAAAGACAGTTGGATGTGCTCCATAGACCTTTAGGATGCATACTACCATATTCTAATGAGCAGGTGATCCAGAAGGGTTTTACACTTCTGGCTAGGAGCTAGTCACTTCCAGTTTCGAGCTGTCCCCTTTGGTCTCACTACAGCCCCCAGAATGTAGACCAAATGGATGGCAGTAGTAGCAGATCACCTGAGATGCAAAGGATTATGTGTGTTTCCATATCTGGATGACTGGTTCATTTCCACCCCGACCAGGCATCAGAAAGCCAGGGACTATGCCCTTCAACTTTTTTCATCCCTTGGAATCACCATAAATTACAAAAAATCTGCTCTAGATCTTCGGCGTTATGTAAGGATGCTGATCAACAAGAAAAAGGCTCCTGCCAAACTAGCCTTACAGATACTAGGCAAAATGGCTGCTTCAGTTGTACTAACACCACTAGCTTGACAACATATGAGAATCCTCCAGTGGATACATTTGAAACAGTGGTCCTTTCTGGACCTTCCAATGTCGCACAAGATCATTCTAACCAACTCTTGTAAAAGAGACCTGCAGTGGTAGCTCAACTCTCACCTAATCCCTCAAGACCGTGCCTTTCTCCCCTCTCAGCCTCAAGCTACAGTGACCACAGACATGTCCCAGACAGAGTGGGGAGGCATTATCTGGGGAATACAGTCCAGGGCACTTGGCAAGAACATGAGGCCCATTTGCACATAAATGTTCTAGAGATGAGAGCCAGTGCTCCTAGCGTTGCAAGCATTCCGGAACTCTCTTCCTCTAGGTGAAGTCGCAATTCAGTCAGACAACATGTCTGTGGTGTGTTATATAAACAAACAGGGGGGAACCAGATCTTACCCCTTATGTCGAGAAGCCCTGAGGATCTGGCAATGGGCAGAGGCCTCCAACCACTTTCTCATAGCAATGCACATCTCGGTGAAATCCAGTGTGATTGCAGACAAACTGAGCAGAACCATTCTTTGGCCACATGAGTGGTCCCTCAGTCAGACAGCAATGGAAGAGATCTTCCAGAAATGCAGCCAGCCTTGCTGTGATCTCGTTGCGTCACCCATCAATGCCAAATGCAGCAACTACTTTGCCCTGATCCCCCCAATGGGAGAGTCACCAAAGGATGCATTTGTTCACGATTGGCCCCTGGGACTTCTTTATGCTTTCCCACCAATACCTCTGATTCCCAAATTCCTTCAGAAAGCAAGCTTGCTGGAGACCACAGTAATCCTAATTGCCCCCTATTGGCCTTAACAGATATGTTTCCCCTTTATCCAGCCTCATGTATACAAAGGATCATGGATCCTGGACCTACTGACACATCCGTCAGGAGAACTTCATCCCAACCTACATAATCTCAAACTGACAGCTTGGCTGTTCCATTTCCCATGATAGCCAGGTTTCCTCTGCTTTCTTCTCCAGTAAAACACATTTTGCTTTTTTCCCACAAGAACTCTATTCGGAAACTGTACAAGAGTAAATGGCAAAGATTTTTGGCCTGGTCTAATGTTAATCACATATATCCTTTCACAGTACCTTTACAGCCTGTTCTGGAATTTTTAGACAAGTTATTTAATGAGGGAGCTGCTGGAGTTACTATTGGGGGTCAGTTAGCAGCCGTGTCTAATTTTCACATAAGAGACAATGGTACTGCCATAATTTCAAACAGACTTTGTAAGGCATTCCAAAAAGGTACTTCTTTAATTCGTCCTCCATACAGAAACCCTGTTCCACCTTGGGATTTAAATTTTGTATTGTCAAAGCTGGTTTCCCTACCTTTCAAACCTTTTGCTACATGTGAATTGAAATACTTATGGAAGACACTTCTTTTAGTAGCTATAACCTCAGCAAGAAGAGTTTCTGAATTACAGGCCCTATCCTCTAAGCACCCATACATAATTTTTCATAAAGACAGAGTTTCTCTGAGAACGAACCCTTCCTTTTTACCTAAGATGGTTTTGAAAACTAACCTCAACCAGTCTATTGAATTACCAGTGTTCTTTCCAGACTTTTAAAACAAAGGAGAGTACACTCTCCACCTTTTAGATGTCCATATACAATTACGTTTCTATTTGCACAGGACATCACAATTCAGAAAGTCAGATCAGCTCTTTATCTCATATTCAGCCATTAGAAAAGGCCAACCAGTTTCTAAGATAATATCCAATTGGGTATCACAATGTATATATTTTGTATACAATTCTAATCGCAAGACTATTCTAAGTCCTATCAAAGCTCATTCTACCAGGTCAGTAGCCACTTTAGTGGCTTTCCAAACCAGATTACCCCTAGACAGCATCTGTGCTGCAGCTACATGGGCTAAACCACATACTTTTATTACTCATTACAAGGTGGATTTGGCCTCTAGGAGTAGAGCATCCTTTAGTTCTATGATTCTGAGAAATATTCTCCCATTAGCCACCCATGAATTACATAGCTAGGGCCATGGTCCCATCAGTGAGAATAAAGACGAGATTGACAGCAACACATAAAGAAGTTATGTACTTAGGGTAATGTTCCATGTGTGTTGTCCATCTCGTCCTTTATTCTCACAACCCACCCACCATTTCCCATCCTGGTAGACCAAGTACCTCTAATTGGATTTTTTTATAGGACTCTACAGCCTCTGGGGTTATGTCTTGGGTAATGTGTTTATGTTAAATATTCTTGGTAATGTATACTTCTAGTCACTGCTAGAGGGCAAACAGGATCTGAGGTTATAGAACAGTTGCATTATGGGTAGGGAATGCCCACAAGCTTGGCTGAGGACCTCGAGCTTATGTAAAGGTTGAGACAGATCCAAGGGATCGGTCCGACCCATCAGTGAGAATAAAGGACGAGACGGACAACACACATGGAATGTTATGGTTAGTACATAACTTCTTTTTTTTTAATTTTCAACCTGTCCCAACATCAATAATAAGAAAACTCTTTCTTAAACTTAAAACAGCAACCCTAGCTGTGTTAACCTACTAGCAGACAATATCGAATTAGCAGCAGATGTCCTGGCCTACCCTGTCACCTTTCTGATCTGTCATTCCATTTATGAAGGCACTTCTTTGTTATATAGAAAAAGTCATTTATCATACCTCTACATAAAGGTGGAACTTCACAGATATTTTTCACTACTGACCATAGCAATATTGTTTCCAGTATCACAAATCCTGGAATCCGCGGTGGTGGTGCTGCAGTAGCATTGTCGCCTCACAGTAAGACGCTGTCCGGTTCGATTCTCAGCTAGAGCGTCTTCTGCATGGAGACATGCGTGAATGGGTGTACCTTCGTTGAAGGTTGTGCGTCAGGGCTGGTAACTCGGCACGTAAAAATCAACTACCAATCATTAGCGGACCGGAGTTCCGCTGTGGCGACGCCGAAAGACACAACAACAACATCAGAAATCCTGGAATAATATCTCCATACTATACTCATGAAATATCTAACTAATATAACACTATCAACTCTGAACAGAATGCAGGTAAACTAGTATCATGTTTCTTGACTTATCTAAAGTTTTTGACATTGTCACCATAATTACTTATTGAACTTTCTTCCCTTAATCTTACTCATCTTTCTCTTGGTTTAATAGTCAGCTATCTAACAGACAACAAGCAGTAAAATGGTAGCAGGAATTCTTATCTTTCTTGTCTTTTTCTGTCAGTGTTCCACAAGAATCAATCTTAGGAGCATTCCAGTTTAACATCTTTATAAACAAACTTCATACTGCAGCCAGTCATGCAACTGTAATACAATGCACAAATAATTCCACACACCTGCTCATCCACAGCAGCCTTTCAGCTTCATAAAATCATTCAACAGTTTTCATGTATAGAAGCATGGCAAGGAAACTCATAATTGCAAATTAATTCCAGGAAAACTAAATTGTTGCTGTCCACACTGAAACTATACTCAAACCAAAAAAGCTCACTTCTTAGCACCTCCACAAACAATACAAAAATAGAAATTGTACAGCATACTAAACTACTAGGATTAGTAATAGATGACCATCTAAAATTAGATCTGCACATATTACAAGCTATAATGAAAACACACCGCAACGCTGTTGTCCTAAATAGGACAAAACCCTGTCTTACTAATACTATCAGAAAAAAAAAACAGTGCTTCATTTTACCTACTTCCCTCTGTCCTAGGTTTTCCACGTCTTTACTAGCATGGACATCACACTAAAAACAAAACTTGACACATGCTATAGCAAAATTACTAAATTTGCTGAAAATCTTCCTGTTATGACCCACTGTTTCACTGCCTTAAAAAAATTAAATTAGCTATAACTTCAATGCCATCTTACCCTTATGCATTTCCTCATCACTCGTAATTTAGTATGCAAATCAGAAAAATGTCTTCACTAAAAAGCACACTACATTACTCACTAGTCTGGAAGTTATGTTCAAGCAACAAATCCACTTTCATCACTACAAAATCAGGCAATATTGTAGGTAGCACTGTCTATTCAAACTATGTTGCTAAGTGTTGGAATGTTATCTTTCTGCACTTACAACAGATAGACAAAGTTCCAAGATTGAAAATTCCCCCTGTATAATATCCAAATAATGTTTGGTTGTGTCCTTGCTCTAATCCAGGTTAGATTTCTTTAATTGATGTAAAACCAAACTTGCTCTTCTGTTAGCACCCTCTGACTTCTATGACTTTTCAACTGAAAACCGTATATCATTTTTTCGTGCCACTTTTGTAATTTTACCTTTCTTTTTTCTTTCTCATATTTCTTATAGCTGTCTTCTTTCTGTCATATTTTTGTCAGCCACTGTTTACTGTCTTCCTGTCTGTGTTTTCCTTAAGCTTTTGCCATCTAAACATCTCCACCCTGTCTGTCTTACAACACTACTTCCATTTCTTTGCTTTCTCATTTTCCCAAATCAAGTGGATTCTACATCTTTTTCTCTGTACCAGTTTATAGATTCACTGTAAGTATGGTACTGTACCTCAGACTGTTAATACTGCAAGCTTCACCTGTGCTCAAATTTTTCTTTCATCTGAACTTGTGCTGTCATGTGCCATTTTGGTATTTAATGTTTTTTTTTTTTTTTTAACTTTACCAGAATATACATTTTTGAAACTCTATCAAACTGTAACCTTGTAGAGCTGTTGATTTTTTTCAGACTCTACTGATTATTATTTAACTTACTTTTATGATAAGTGTATGTTCATTCTTCCAAAGTATGGCATTTTATTTTTCAAACTGTGTGGAGCTTTTGTCTCCAAGCGTCAACAGTCTCATAAAATAAAACAAAATAAATATATTAACTTAGAACTTCTCAAAATAATTTCCAGTTTTATGAGGGAAGGAACAAAAGTTTGAGACCACAGAATGGGCATCCGCACAAAATCTGGATATTTGAGAGGTATGGCCAACATTAATGCAAGCAATAGAGTGGATCTAAGGACCTTTGTCCCAAGAGGTTGCTACAGAGTGATACCATGGTGGACACCATGATACCTATGACCTGTGGTTCCGTATGCACTCTTGCTTTTTTTCTCTTTGTGCTTAGCAATGGTCAGCTCATGCTATTTGCTAAGTCTTCGGTATGACTCTTCCTTTTCTGTCAGTACACACTGGTGTACATTTTCTCTCATAAAGACTTCTTATTCACAGGAAGAAGTAATGCCATGTTCTTTCTCTTTAATGGATATGGTGACTAGGACTGACTGACTAATCGCAGTACAGAGCTTTAATGCTTTCCTGGCCACTTTTCCACTTTTGGAATTTATTTATTTTATTTACTTATTTATTTGTCTTTGTAGACTGGGAAAGCCTGACTGGGCAAGGCCCTTTTTCAGCAGAGGACTGGGGAGAAAAACATCACAGTACCTTTATATTAAACATAATTTTGGACAGTTCTCAGAAAAAAAAACGATTGTTACATTTCTCAGAAAAAAAACAGTGAAGTATTTACATCAGTATATATTTCTCTACATTTCTGGTAGCTCTAAATTATTGCATGAATTTATGCTGTAGAAGTGAAAACTCTGTTGTAAAAAAGTTTAGTGTTCTTACATTTCCGTACAGAAAGGTTTGTAAAGAGTTGAAGAAGTAGATTGAAGAGTATAGTTGAGAAAATAAGATATAAAATTACACAGGAAGAGCAATATTAGTATTGTGTAGGACAATGATAGTAACATTTAAGTGAGAAAGCATGACATAGGATTAGTGCTATCTTGGCTGCCTGTTCCATATTGTATCTGGAAGATTTATAACTTAGGTATAAAGGGAATGCATAATAGGGATAGAGTGGTGGATGGGGGCAGTTAGAAAAAGAGGAAGATGAGAAGTAGTGTGTAAGTGTTTAAGTAAGAGAAAGATGCAAAATAATGTTCAACAGGTGTGCAGAAGGGTATATTGATTAAAGTGTAGGAGGGCAAGTTGTTAGGGGTATATTGATTCAAGATTAGTAGGGAAAAAAGTTAGTGATAGGTAATAAGAAGTTTGTGCTTTCACTAGGGGACCCAAGTCTGGTGATAAACATCAGCAGGATTGGGTAATGTATTGTTTGAGCTGGATTTTATAGCTTGAGAGTTTGTCATTTTTACTTGTGTATGGGTGGTGTTCCAGAGTTTGAAGATGTAACAGGAGTATAGTGAGTCCTCTGATAAATTATTTGCTTTAGTAGTCCTTAATAGAAATTTAACACCAAAATGGAGGTCTCTTGTGGGGTGTAGGGCAATAGTGCATTGTGCCATAACTAGTTGAGAGTATGCTAGGTAATTGTTAAGGTCTAGCCAGTTCAGCTGTTTTAAGGCTCGTCAATGGTGGGTTTGGAGTGCAGTGCTGGTAGAAAACTATCTTACAGCCATGTACCACTACCTGCTCGTTTACTTAATCTTCACACAGTTAACTTTTTCCTTCCCAGGTAGCCAGGTTTGCTTAAGATGGATCTACATAACAGAACATTAGAGACATTAGTGAAGTTCAGAAAAATCACATTTCCCTACCACATACACCTTTTGTCATTTAACTGAAAAGTTCATTAAGGCTCATGTGAGATCATTTTCCATTGGTAAACCATCCCACATTGGGTACTGTATTCCTGAAAAGTCTGGGATCCATTGTTTCAGTCATCTATTTGCTTTAAAGATTTCTACTAAAGATGACGGGCTGAATGGTCCACACTTCCCTGCTTCTTTCACTCTTTTACTGTGGAGTGCAGCATATCTGGCATATTTTTATTCTTTGCATACCTCTCTGTTTCTCATGATTAGTAAAATTTGATTCCTAAAGGCATAGAACTCTTGTCTCTGTCCATGCAGAAAATCTTTGGCTGTACCTTTTCTGACCTAATTGCTTTAGTAACTCTCTATCCTGTTACATACTTTGAGCCCATTTTACTAGTGGATTGGCTATGCTCATTCCTGTGCTACATCTGAGCCTCCATTTAAACTAGTTAACATCCTTCTCTCTGTAAAGACTGAGAAATAAATGTTGTCAGAGTGTCAGATTTACTTCTATCACTCTCATTTGTGTCCCTCTCACTTTCAGCACCACTTTCATTTCTTTTCCTTTGTTTCTTTCTCAGTTATAGAAATTTGACATTCCCATGCATGCTTATTTCACACTGGATTTCTTTTTCAGCATCATCTTCAACAACTGTATCCCTTCTCCTTGCTTCTCTTCGTTCTTCTTACTACCCCCCTATGAAAGAAGTGTTTTTGGTTGGTACTGCTTCTTCCTTGGGAAAGCAGTATGTACTCCCCTTGGTGTCCTTGCTAACCTGATTAATATTTGTGTTGGTTGTCTATAGGTCTTTGTAATATTTATTTGTAAACATTGCTCTTTTTATCAGACCAGTTCATGACCTGTGCCTTTTTTAACATTTTTCCTGTTAGTAAAGTCTGTACCCTAAATTGTAGGATATACAGATTATGTGGAATTGAAGCTTTACTCAGTCTGTGAAATATATCATATTTTGAGAAAGCAACATTTGTTAGAAATGGGTTTTGTATTCATGCCAAGGAAGTTGCTTTCTGAATGGAGCTTATACTCGCATTCATTTTGACTCTCAGCCTTTTGTCTCCTTTTTGTCAAAGAAAGCTATGCTTGTAAGTTTTTTTTGTGACACTGTTTTTTAAATTGTGAGCATCCCAATTTTGTTCCTGCTTTGAACTCTATACTTAGGGTATCTCCTATGTGAAGGTAAATCCGCATAACTCTCAAGTGTACCTCATTACGAGGAACGTACCTCATTTGGAGTCTTAAAAAGTTCATGTTCCTCGAAGTTTCACACTGAAAGGGTCTGTAACACATTCAGTGTTAGGAATTTTTTAAGTGAAATCCATGGTAAATAGAAATAAATCGTATTAATTCATTAAAAATCTTCTTTAGCAGTAAAATCAGGATATTTTAACCATCCTATGACCTTTCTAGCTAAAGTTGTTAGTAGGCCATTAGTACGTGTTCCACAATTTGCCCATTTGTTCCACATTATGAAGGCTAGTGTTCCTCATTTTGGAGATGGAAGGTTGAGAGCTATGTAAATCATTTGTACTATTTTTTTCAGTTACTAAGAAAAACGTGTGAAAGATATGCAGCTGTTGTCACCTAGTTGTTACCGTAAGCATTTTCCATTGTCTATGGGATTTCTTTCAAAGTAACTTTACCTTAAGCAGTGAGACTTACCCTTTGCAGCACAAGTGCCCAAATGGCATTTCACAGCCATCTCATGATGTCTCAGCCAGCATCCTTTCCAGGGAACTGTGTTATCCTTATTGCATACTTTGAATTTCTGTCTCTTTAAAGAGTAAAACAATTGTGTTGGAAGGCAGGGCACTTGGATGTCCCACCTGCTGCTTTCACTGGAAAGCGTAGATAGAAATCAATATGAGTGGAAAGGAGCTGTAGAGGTGTCATGCTCTGGACATGTTGAAATAATCAGTTTGTGGTTTTTACCTCCTCTCACTGAATGTAGTCTGGTGATAGAGTTAGTAAAATAACGCCAGGAAGCTTACCTGCTGAGATCAAGGCACTTATAAGAAAAATAAATGCAAGTGGTGTGACAGAGAAGGCTAGACTAATAACCTATGCTCTGACCTTTATAGGAAGAAATTTAAATGGGTGACTTCATTATATTATAAAGAATGAGGCTCCCTAAAAGGATGGGGGGTTACTAAGTACAGAGGGGAAAAAGGCAAAAACATTCCTGAAACAGTTGTTAAGGTGAGAAGACTTTGATGTGTACACAGATCATTTTTGTTTTCGTTTTATTTATTATGTGCATCTAAAAAGAGCAACCCTATATGGTTTCCTGTGTTTAATGGGTTTTGGCCCAAAAGAAAGCTTTATGAGCTGTTATTAAGCACAATTTAAGTCTTCATTCTAATTATTTGTATGTAGCATAACTACTAGCATGTGTGGACTTTGCTTGTGTTGATTTTATCACTGTATATCACAAATTTAAACAGCGTTTAATGCAGACAGACTGCATTCTTATCAGCAAGCTGTATGTAAATAAATGTGATGAATAAGCACATAGTAAGACAATGTGGTAGTTTGTTGCAAAGGGGGAAAAAAAAAAAACAAACAAAAAATATTACAACACCAGTTTTATGTTGCAGGATTTGTTTTCAGATCCCAAGGAATGGAGCTAAAAACCTAATAGGATCCACAACAATAAACAGTATGTAGTATTGCTGCCTTCTAGTTTTAGTCAAAGTGAAAGTAAACTTTATTGTTGATCAGATGTACCTAGCAGTGTCAGCTGAACCAAATTTCGTTGCTTGGTCCCAGTGCATGACATAACATATAATTAGAGAGACAGTAAGAGAGATTTGCATACAGTAATAATTAGGAGACTTGACAACACAAATTTACCACGTTGGACAATAAAACATTAGACAATATTATACTAGGTTTGCTAAATATTGTTTTAATTTTCATTGATTATTTATTATTTTATTTTATTTTGTCTTATCTTATTTATAGTTATCCAAAGTTAACTAAGTGCTAATTACAATACTCCTTTCAGTTTCCTTGTTAGAAGTAAAAAGTGATCTCCTGTGAAATAAGGTCAGAGGTCAGGTGAGATTATATGCTGTTGCAGAGTTGTCAGTGTTTTATATTCTCATTCCTTTTTTACGCTTTGTTCTGCTGAACTCTTTTTTTTTTTTATGTGTGTGTGTGTTTTTGCGTAAACAAAACTTAATTTTATTTAGGGAACACACATTACATTTAGCGCATAAAACTATAACTGTGACTTAATTGTGCCTATTTTTTGTTGTGATGCTTGAAAATGTGCCAGCTTGTAGGAGTTTAGCATGTTTTATCACTGGTATTAGCTACAGTAGGAAAAACACATAAAATATTGTCTGTATGTCTTGCTGGTTTTAACTTTGTTCTCTATAAACTGTTTAAACATATTGTTATTATATTTACAATTGTAACAAGTAATATAATAAAATATTAACACGTGTAATTTACTTAGTCCTTGGTCTATGTTACCTGCTCCCCAGACACATTTCTTAGTTTCTTGCTGTTTTTCAAACCCTTTGCTACCTGTTCCTCTGATAACTGCAGTTAAATATCCTGCTTTCTTGCAGCTGCATTTGGAGAACTGACAGTTGTATTTTCTACTTACATAGTTAACAAGGAAGTTAAAATGTTAAGGAACTGGGCTGTTTCTTTCTGTCAGGGCATGAATATGATAGTGATTCATTTTGTTTTATTAAAACTTGGGTAAGCCTTATTTATGGGACTCATTTGTTTTATCTTGATTTTACTGTTAGGACCTGGGGTAAAGAGACTGAAGTGTGCAGAAGTGTAATCCTTTTGGGGTTAAATAAAAAGGGCATTTCTAAGATCTTAAACATTAAGTAGTTAAAAATTCTGTTTGCTTATCCCAGGGTCATTGTAACTTAACTGAATAAATAGATATAGCACTCCAGAAGTACTCTTCACTTGCAAGTTAAAATGATAATGGTCTTTAATTATTATTTGTCCTGGCTCTTAAACTGTACCCATTTCGTTTCATTCTGTTACTGCAGTACCCCCCCCCCCAAACATTTTTTACATTTATTTCAGTAAACTATTTTTTAAAAAGACTATTTCTTGTTCAGATGTTTCAGAAGAAAATGATAGAATACGCATTTCATTTTGTTTCCTGTTTATGCATTGCTATCTATAAAATTGTTTTGGAAATACATAGATATATTCAGAAGTTTATTTTTCCCTTTCTGATGTGGGGGTGCTTACCAAATAATGGAGGGGATTTTCTACAAAAGTTTTTCTTTCTGGGCCTAACGGCTTCATGCTGTTTTTTTTTTTTATTTAAGTTGTGTAAAGTTGAGTTCCATCCCAATTACTAAATCTTAGTAGACCATTCCCACATGGTTCTCTAAATGGTAGCTTCATCCTGAGTTCTTTCATCTCTTTTCCTGCTCTCCTGGCTTGACAGTTGAAAAGGTCTGACTGTGCCATACAATGGTTTGATTGGTTTCTCTGGGGGAGGCTTTTCCCTGCCTCATCATTCGCCAGGCAGGTGGACCAGAAAGTCTCTTGATTCTTTTGTTACTTCCCAAAGTCCGAGGTCTTTTACTGAATAAATCTGCCGTCATGGGATAATTTGCTAAAAGGAGACTGAAAGATGTGAAAGAAAAGCCTTGCTACTTGGGTGCTGAATTAATGAAATAACTGTGCTTTAGAATCTGCAATTGAAAAATCACAGGGAATGCTGTGGGAGGAGACGAACTTCAGAATGCATAAACCAAATCTTTTCTTACCGTTGCTGATTGTGAAAGCTTTAAGCAGTGTAACTTAAGAAGTTTACATGTTTAGCACTGTATTATTTACATTTGTAATAACATTTTAGAGTTAGTCTAGGGTAAAGTGAAAAAGGATTTATTTTTAGTTCTGTTTGGCATTAGGTTATTATAAAGGAATGGAGAGTATTCCATATGACAACTATGCTTGAGTTAACACAGGATGAAAAGTAATTTATAGATAGGCTGTCCTCGGCCATCTTTGTGACTCCTGATAAGGTTTCATTTCAGAATGGATAGATGACATTTCCACTTACGGGCCCATTCTGCGACACCTGTGATAACAGCATCTGGATCCTAATTGAAATTGGTTTCAGAATGGATTTTCACTTTTCTCTGTCTGTGAAAATATTGAATGGACTGGTGTCTGACACTGAGAGTCTGAAGCTTGTGGAAATAGAGCAGGAAACTGGGATCATCTTTCACAGCACTGCCAATGATATGACAGTTTTGTGATCTGTCTTATTAATGAAATCATTGATCACCTGATGCTGGTGATAATAAACTAACTTCTGCTGTACTTATGAGGCTTTAAGTTTTTTCCCATTAAAACTGAACCAAATGGAATTATTGTTATCCTTCTATATTGCTAATTTTCTAAAGTGTTTAGAATTTAGGACACTTAAGCCATGAGCATATTATTTTGCAAATCTTTTCTTGGAAAGTTATTCACTCCTAAATCAACAGCAAAGCTGTTCATATACTTTTCCAGTAAACTAAAGCACATTTGTGAAATTAAATAAGGTGCAGTGTTTTAAAATAATTTAAGAATTCAACCAAAATTATTTATAAAGCTGGCAATCTGTGTCTGTGTTGTGGAATTCTGTTTGCTTTGCACTCTCTATATTCATAAAGGAATGAGTAGATTTTTAAAGTCTGGAGAATGACTTTTCAATGGTGTTCATATTTCACAGTGAATTGTCTCTAAGGTGTTTCCCCTCCCCCTCCCCATCCCCCTCCACTCTGCTAGTGCAGGTCACTCCAGTGCCCATTCTGAGCTTGAAAGAGGATATGTGATCAAAGGCTTTAATGATGTCACTGATCTCTGATGATTGATTAGGAACAGAAGTTCTAAAGCATTTTGCATGTCTGCCTTTCCCTTTATCACTTCAGGTCCATTAGTATCATACCACTAAGAGCTCCCAGTGAGCTAAAAAAAAAGTCTTAAAGACGGCATTCTTTTTAATGCGCATCCTTGTTTTTTTTTTTTTTTGTTATAGAAGTACAGGAACTACTTATGGTGTACTCAGCTGAACCTCCTGTGTCATTTCTGCATACTTGTATCATTTGTAATGACAGAGTTCTGACTGCATGCACACTGAGACATGGTAAAATACTAATCTGGTAGAATATTCATGTTTAGTTACTTAGCCTGATTTAGACTTTTTGAGAATGAAGGTTATGGTTTTATGGCTTAGTATAGAATTTCTGATGTTGGAAATGTTAACATTATTTTAAGGAGGCCCATAGACAATATTCCTCTAGCATGAGGATTAAGTGATTCCTTCCGTCTGCTGCACACTTCACATCAGGTGGTAAAAAGACTAAGACAGCTTGGAAAACAGTTGAAAGAAAGTGAGAGGTTTATTTATTTATCCCCCCCCCGGCCATGTTCTGTGAACAGACTATAAGGAATTGGATTAGGTACACCTAGAACTCATTCTGCCATGATTGTACTTAGGAAGTGCTGGCATCTGGAAAATGTTTTCTTTCAGGGAGAATTTGGCACCTGGTATGGACTGTAAATCACTAGTCAAGCCACTTCCCATCTGTTGTCATTTACTGTCACACTAGATTGCTTAGGGCTTGTTTATGTCCAATTCCCAGTTGAATAATCTTCATTTTGTGGTTTGGCCTCAGAACAGGACTGATAACTTTGTTTATAGACCAGGATAAGGAGTGTTTAAAGATAACAGATCATGCAAATAAGTGGCTTGAAAAGTCAGTGAAGTAATTAAATGCACAACAAATTTGATAGTTTTCAGGATGCATCTGTCAGAGATATTAGATCATGTTTTCACTTTTACTGGAGGCTTCCCTAAACTTTATTTTTAACATCAGCTTGCCCTTTCTGCAAAACTTTAAAATGTTCCGAATAGTTCATTATATTTTCACTCCACCATTTAAATATTAGGATAATCGACATTTAACAAAGTTGCACGAGTAACCACGTTTTGATTTTGTAGCTATAATTTTGCAAGCATCTGACATAAGCATTTTGCAAGTGCATATGTAATTAATTATTTATAGGTTCTTAGGTTGGTACTAGGCTATCGGTCCTAGGGCTTATACAAGCCTAGCCATAACAATTCCCTGGCTATTTCTTCCCACAGTATTTACTTCCCTGGACCCCTGTCTAGCAAGGCGACTGACATGATCCCCGGGGTGAATTTCCTATCTCCCATCCAATCATCAAGGTTCCTTTTGAAGAGGGTCAAAGAGGTGCTCTGCTTGACATGTATGGGCAGTCTATTCCAGAGTCTGGGGAGTCTCTGGGTCAGGAACCTATCCCTCCAGCATGTTTTGTTCATTGTGATGACAAGGTTTAGATCCCTGGAGCTTGTCTCTCTGAGGGATTGGGATTTCTTTAAGTGTAGCATGTCCAACAGCTGTGGGTTTGACATGGCCTTGTATGTTAAGCAGTGATCGCCTCTGAGTAGACGATATGTCACAGAGTATAGCTGGAGTGTTTTTAGACGGTCAGCATAGGGCATCAGCTTTAGGCCTGTGATTCTTTTAGTGAGGTATTTCTGTGGCCTTTACAGTTGTTGCAGATGTCTTGAGAGGTACATAACAAATGGGGCGTTGTATTCTATAATGGGTCTAATGAGGGATGAGTACAGTGGGACAATGACCTCCTTTTTTCTGGATGAAAATCCCTTAATGATGAGGTGTGCCACATAGAAGGATTTCCTGACTTGTGGCGATGTGGTTATCGAAGGTGAGACCACTGTCCACCTGTGTCCCTAAGTCTCTTATCACACTTTAGGTGTTTAGTGTACTGCCACCTATGTGGTAATTTATGGGTACATGTTTTTTTCCTAAAGAGGATAACTATACATTTCTTGGCATTGCGCTTGAGCCCATGGCTCTGGCACCAAGCATCTGTTTCTGTAAGGCCCTTTTGTAGAGTATCCACATAATTTGGGGATTCAATAATGGCTCCCAGTTTGCAGTCATCTGTGAACTTTGTTAGCCAGAGTCCCTTAGTGTTGGCCTGTACTTCAGAGAAGTAGATGCCAAACAAGAACGGTCCTAGGACTGAACCCTGAGATACTCCAGTTGTCACTTGTCTTGGGCTGGATTTGGAGTTGCCTACTTTTGCAGTGTGGGTTCTGTCAGTAAGCCAGTTGCCAACCCATCGAGTGACATAGGGATTAATGCCCAGTTTAGTAAGTTTATGTATGATTCCAGAGTGGGGGATGGTGTTGAAGGCCTTGGTGAGGTCCAGATAGGCTGTGTGGACCACCTTATCCTTGTCCACGGCTCTGGAGACTGATTCGAATAAGTCAGTCAGGTTCAGGAGACAAGATCGGCCCTTCACGAATCCAAACTGTATGGGGTCCAGTGTTTGAAGGTTGCCAATGTCTTTGTTTATAAGTTCCATGATAATACGTTCTATGGCCTTGCAGATCAGGCTTTTCAGACTGATGGAGCAGTAGTTCCTGGGATCCAAGGTGGATCCCCCCTTATGGAGTGGGATAACTGTAGCTGTGCGCTACTCAGTGGGCATGAAGCCTGAGGTGAGGCTATGATTAAACATGACACTTAGGTGAGGTGCCAGTTCATTTTGTAGTTCATGTAGTACACAGCCTGGGATATTGTCTGGTCTCATGGATGCTGTATTCTTAGGTTTGAAGAGTGTGTTTTTTACCTGTGTGGCCATTATTACTGGAATTTGGCAATCTTTCGGTATTGAGATGGGCCCTTTAGGGGGTGAGAGGGGGGTGAAGTTTGCACTGAATCGATCTGCCAGGATATTGGCAATATCCCTGGGATCAGTATATTTAATGCCATTCTGTTGTAGCTCAGAGCAGATCTAAACATTGCCATTTAGATTCTTGACATAGCTATGCCTTGTGATTGTCTTTGGAATCTTTGGCAATTTTATTTTCGTAGCTAGCTTTGGAGGATTTTATGAGGGATCTCAGCTTCTTACTGAGGCTGGTAAGGGAGTTTTTTTGCATCCTGGGATTTTCCTCTTTTCTGAAACAGTTTCTTCCTTTAGTTGTAAAGTTTGTTTATGGCAAGGGACTACCAGTTTGGCTTCCTTTTTTTTGGAGGAGCACATCTTGGTTCTATTGGGGATGGCACAATTCATGCACGAGTGGATGTGCTCGTACAGTGCCTTAGTGTAGGATTCAACAGTCGAACTTTCAGTTCCCATCTGCATGGGTGTCATGAAATTTGTCTCTTCTGACTTGAGTAGCATGAAGTTGGCTTTGGAGAAGTTATTTACGGAGGTTTCCTTACTGGGGGGTGGTGGTGGGATGTGGATGTCAAGGGTGATTAGCTTATGGTCAGACCTGACCAACGAGGGGGTGACCATAGGTGTGGAGCATCGATTTCCCATGTTGGTAATGACCAGGTCTAGGATATTGGAGCCCCTGGTGGGACTACGGATTAGTTGATCCAGGGCATTGGAATTTATGGAACAGGCAAGCAAAAACTGAGGGTGATGCTACTCAATGTTAGAAGTCTAAATCTCAAAATGCAGTCACTCGAGGCACTCCTTAAAATGGAGAACATTGATATCTGTGCGATGACTGAGACCTGGTTCAAGGCTCCAGAGAGCACCCCTGCACTACCAGGCTATAACTCATTCCACACTTTTAGGCCATGTAACCTGGACCGGAACACCAAAGGTGGAGGTGTGTCCATATTCATTAAGGATATCCACACCTCCAGGCTAGTTGCTCAGCATAATGCAGACAAGGTTATCCAAGTGCAACTAACTCTGGGCAAAACTGCAATCCAAATTATAGCTTGCTACAGATCCCTCACCATGCCCCAGGATTCCCACTCCTCTTTTCTTGATGTACTGAAAAATATTAGGGTTCAACCAAACACCTTAATAATGGGCAATTTCAACTATCCCACCATTAACTGGGAAAACTACTCATGTACCAACTCCTTCACTCAACGCTTTCTGGAATTCATAAACTCCAATGCCCTGGATCAACTTATCCACACCCCCACCAGGGGCAACAGTATCCTAGATCTAGTCATTACCAACATGAGTGATCAGTGTTCCACACCTGAAGTCAATGCCTCATTGATCCAATCCGACCATAAGCTAATTACCCTAGATATCCACATCCTGCCCCCTCCCCCCATCAAGGAAACCATGGTAAAAAATTTCTCCAAAGCCAACTTCATGCTTCTTAAGACAGAAGTGGTGAACTTCATGACACCCATGCAGATGGACAATACAGTTACGACTACTGAATCCTACACTATTGCACTTTATAAGCACTTACACGAGTGCATGGATCGTGCTATCCCAAACAGAACCAAGATGCTATCCTCCAAAAAAAGGAAGCCAATCTCGTGGTCTCCTGCCATAAACAAACTGTACAACAGAAGGAAGAAACTGTTGCAAAAGAGAGTAAAATCCTATGAGTGGAGGAGCTCCCTGGTCAGCCTCAGTAAGAAGCTGCGATCCCTGATAAAATCCTCCAACGCTAGTTAAGAAAACAAAATCGCCACTGATTCTAAAGACAACCACAAAGCATTCTATAGCTATGTCAAGAATCTCAATGGCAACACTCAGATCTGCTCTGAGTTACAGCACAATGGCACTAAATATACAGACCCAACTGATATTGCCAACATCCTGGCAGATAGGTTCAGTGCTAACTTTACCCCCCTCTCACCCCCTAAAGAGCACATCTCTATACTGGAAGAATGCAAAGTTCCTGTAATCACGGCTGCACAATTAAAAAACACACTCTCCAAAGCCAAGAACACAGAATTCATGGGACCAAACAGCATCCCAGGCTGCGTTCTACATGAACTATAGAACGAACTGGCACCCCACCTAAGTACCATGTTCAATCATAGCCTCAACTCAGGCTTTGTGCCCGCTGAATGGTGCACAGCAACGGTTATCCCACTCCACAAGGGGGGAGCCACCACGGACCCCGGGAACTACTGCCCCATAAGCCTGATGAGCCTGGTCTGCAAGGCCATGGAACGTATCATCATGGAACTTATAAACAAAGACATTGGTAATCTCCAAACTCTGGACCCCACCCAGTTCGCATTTGTAAAAGGCAGATCATGTCTCCTAAACCTGATAGACTTCTTTGAAACAGTCACCAAAGCCGTAGATGAGGGTAAGGTGGTTTACACAGCCTATCTAGATCTTGCTAAGGCTTTCAACACCATCCCCCACTCTGGAATTATAGATAAACTCACTAAACTAGGTATAAATCCCTATGTCACAAGATGGGTTGCCAACTGGCTCACTGACAGAACCCACACTGTGAAAGTAGCAGACTCCAAATCTGACTTCAGACCAGTGACAAGTGGAGTACCACAGGGTTCAGTTCTGGGTCCTCTCCTGTTTGGTATCTACTTCTCTGAAGTACAGGCTAACACAGAAGATCTTTGGCTAACAAAGTTTGCAGATGACTGCAAACTAGGAGCCATAATCGAAACTCCTAACGACGTGGACATCCTACAAAAGGGCCTCACTGAGACAGATGCCTGGTATCAAAGCCGTGGCCTCAAGCTCAATGCCAAAAAGTGCATTGTCATCCCCTTTGGTAAAAACTCTGCACCCATGAACTACAACATAGGTGGTAGTATACTTAACACCGAAAGTGTGATAAGAGACCTTGGGACACAGGTGGACAG
Organism: Protopterus annectens; assembly: GCF_019279795.1. Taxonomy (NCBI): domain Eukaryota; kingdom Metazoa; phylum Chordata; order Ceratodontiformes; family Protopteridae; genus Protopterus; species Protopterus annectens. The sequence goes on along the minus strand of NC_056731.1, from coordinate 362,344,519 downwards.
TAGTCTCTCCTTTGATAATCACATCACCACAGTGGTCAGGAAATCCTTCTATGTGGCACACCTCATCACAAAAAGTTTCTCATCCAGAAAAAAAGAGGTCATTGTTCCCCTCTACTCATCACTCATTAGACCCATTATAGAGTACAACGCCTCTTTTGGTATGTACCTCACAAGACATCTACAACAACTGGAAAGGCCGCATAAATATCTCACAAAGAGGATTACCGGCCTCAAACAGATGCCCTAGGCAGACCGTCTCAAAAAACTCCAGCTTTACTCCGTCACATATTGCCTACTCAGAGGTGATCTCTGCCTAACATACAAAGCTATGTCAAACTCAGAGCTGTTGTACATGCTCCACTTAAAGAAGTCCCAATCCCTCCGAGCTACACGCTCTAGGGACCTAAACCTTGTCACCACAATAAACAGAACATGCCGAAGGGATATATTCCTGTCCCAGAGACTTCCCATACTCTGGAGTAAACTACCTATCTATATCAAACAAAGCTCCTCATTAGTACTCTTCAAGAAAAATCTTGATGAGTGGATGGGAAATAGGAAATTCATCCCGGGGATCACTTCTGTGGCTCTGCTCGACAGTGGCACAAGAAAATAATTTTCTTGGGTGGCAAAAGCCAGGGTACCTTTTTTGGCTGGACTTGTATAGGCCCTAGGGCTGATAGCCTAGTACCTACCTATGAACCTATGAATTCCAAGATCCGATGGGCAAATGTGCTGGTATACTGGTAGTTTTCCCAGTTAATGACAGGGTAGTTGAAATCACCCAGTATTAGGGTGTTTGGTTGTATCTTAATATTTTCCAGCATGTTTAGAAAGGTGTAGTGAGAATCTTGGGGCATGGTGGGAGATCTGTAGCAAGCTATAATTTGGATTGCAGCCTTACATAGTGTTAGTTGCACCTGGAGAATTTCAGACCCATTGTGTTGGGCAACTAGCCTGGTGGTGTGAATATCCTTGGTGAATATGGACACTCCTCCACCTTTAGTGTTTCAGTCCTGGTTTGGTGGCCGAAAAGTGAGGTAAGACTTGTAGCCTGGTACTGCAGGGGTGCTCTCTGGAACCTTGAACCAGGTCTCAGTTACTGCACAGATATCAATGTTCTTCATTTTTAGGAATGCCTCGAGAGAGTGCATTTTGAGGTTTAGACTTCTAGTATTGAGTGGCATTACCTTCAGATTTTGCATGCTTGTACCTGTTATGGTGGTGGTTTTGTCCTTTGAACTTTCCATAAAAAAGGCACTATAGGGGTGGCAAGAGCCTTAGCCAGTAACCTGAATCCCAGGGGTGACAGGTGCAGACCATCTCTGGCAAAGCATCATGGTCTATCGATCATGTCGTCCCAGGCAGACAGATACTGGATCCCCTTAGAATGACACCAGAAGCTTAGCTAATTGTTGAAGTCAATCATTTTGTCCTTATACTGTGGTATCTTTCTGGCAAAGACAGGATGATACTCAGGGCTAAGGTCATACCTGCCTGGGCCACATGATCTGAGAGCTCTTCCATGTCTCTTTTTTCATGTAGTCCAGGGAGGTACGTCTCAAGTCATTCACTCCAACATGGACAATGACAGAGTCATATTTGTACTTGTTGTGGAGTGACTTGAGTGCATGCGTTATGTGGCGGATCCTGGCACCCGACAAGTAGCTGACTGTAATTTTCTCCTTGTTCAGCCTGGTGAGTGGGACATCAGTGTGCCTGACTATAGAGTCACCTATGACTAAAGTGTTTGGTACATTGTCTTGCCTTAGGGGCTGTTGTTGGGTGGCACACTGATATTGTGAGCTATGTGATATTTGCCAAATTCTCTGAAAGCAGAATGACTTCCCTTTTATAGTGCAGATGCTTTTTGAGAAGGGCCACTTTTTTGTCTTATGCGTGCAAGTTTTTATGTTTGAAAGCACCAGTATTTACTGTAGTAAGTTTTTTTTTTTTTTATTGGTTTGTTTAAGTCATTGTCATTTTTCTTGTGGGAGCCCCAAGGAGTGCAGCTTTGGAAAACATATTTTCTTTCTCATCTTGTTTGCTTTTTCCCTCCAAGCCTGGCAATCTTTAGGTGATGGTCACTTTTAATGTGTTACCCCAACTCCATGTACAAATGGGAAAGGAGGACTGATGCAGATGCCTGCTGCACTGTGTCTCCTCACTATCCCCTCCTTCAGTTTAATCTTGAGCCCATTTGTTCTTCTGCATTTGGGGAGTACCCAGCATGAAGACTAGAGTTGACTGGATAGAGCTGTCATTCAGGCACTGAAGAGATTCTGGCCTCACCAGCATCTACTAATGCTGCTGTTAGCGTTTCTGTTGGGCACTAACCCCACCACTAGTAACTAATGTGGGTGGGGATTTACATTGCTACACTATTGTAGTGCACCCTCACATTGTGTATTAGTCAGGGCATTTGTCCCTATCGTAGTATTGCCAAGCCCACAGTTCTAACGCTTGCTGGTGGCAAAATATTGACTAGAGCAGTGATGGCATGTCAAAAATTCAGAAAATACCCTAACTTGACTCTTTTGGCGTGTCACCCCCAAATGTAAATGCAATAAAATTAATGCAAATTAATATACATTTTCTGAAGTAAAATAAGTTTATTAATCTAATTATTGTTATTAAGTGTAAAAAGTTGCCAGTTTTAGGAGGGATTAAGTGAGACAGTTGAGAGGAATGTAAAACTGCAGACTCATAGAAATGCAGACAACTTGCCCTTTGTGGAAGTGTAACCACAAAGAGAAAACAATGTCAGTACTGCCCTCTGGAAAATCTCGAGGCAGTGTATCAAAATAGTCTTTGAGATAATAACTCCCTGAACTCTGCAGCAGTGTTGTTGAACTGGCTTCTGGGACAAAAATAATTCAATGCACTTCACAAGAGCAATGAATGCAAAAGCTGATTCAAACAAATGCACTCATTTGGAGACTGCAGTTGCAGGTATCATGCTTATGCCTTGAAAATGAGCTTCTGGTGCCATGGTTAGAAGTCAGCTGAACTGTGCAGTTGCCTTGATGACAGATGATGTGCTGATACGGATGGTGAAAATCCATTTTAATCTTTTGGTGGCGCAGGGTCTCACATTTCTTATATTTTTGTTTGTTTGGCTTCCTTGGTAACTCAGATGTTGGTGAATGCTGGTTTGTCACCCAAAACATTGTGGCATGTCGCCTTTGACACGCGTGTCATAGGTTCGCCATCACTGGACTAGAGCTAACGTAATCTCTCCCCAGGATGGGTGAGTCACCAGCAGCTGTTGACTTCTATTCTCCCCTGCAAGGCTGCTCCAGTACCCAAGCTGCTTTCAAACTCGAATTGTGTAGGTCAGAGTTTGGGCTTTCTCACATCTATGTCACTGAGCCCAGCTAGAAAAGAATAGTTAATATGATCACAAAAAATTAAGTGTCATTATGAAAGGGCTTTGTGCCATTTGAAACCAATACAGAAAATGTCTCATTAAGTAGCACAGTTAATAATAGTATAGAGCACATGCCTCACAGAGTCAGTTATAACACTACATAGCAATCAGACAGGAATTATATATGTTGAGAAAGGAGGTATAAAAAAAAGACGAGGGATAGGGCTAGTTATCATAGGAGGAGATGGAAAATGGGACTGGGAAAAGGTCAAAGTGCACTAGAAGAATCATACCATGCAAAAACATTTAGTGTTGTCAGATTATTGTATGTATTTATTTGTGTATTTTATTTGTTCTGTTAACTAGACACTCCCTGGTTGTGTGATGGGCTAAGTCATTCAGCTTGCAAGTGGAGATGGAGGGGAATCAAAGCTAAAATCACATGATAAAGGTGATTAACAGCTTTATCCTTCTGCACTGAACTGCCAGAACTTAGTGTTAAACTGAAATGTTGCAGACCATACTTGCAAGAAAATGTATAACATATCTGTTACCAAGTTTTCAGTTCCAGTAGTAGTATGAGGAAGTATTACAGTAGGCAAATGAAGATTCAGAATGCTCAAATATTGGAGTGCTCCATTACAGTGCTGGCACTAATACAGGCTACAGTAGTAACCGTGAATTGATGCTGTCTAAGGATGTCGGTGAGATTCTGCAGTGAAAGAGATGGTAGAGCATCGTAAGTGCATGGTGACTCCAAAAGGTTTGAACCAATAATGTCATTTATTTACTTATATTTTTCTATTTACTTATGTGCTTTTGTTAATAGGGTAGTTCCAGCCGAGCATAGTTCATTTACAGTGGTAAGCTAAAAAAGTAATACCAATGCTTAAAGGATACGAAACATAAAACATTCTGATGCAGTTGATTTGAAACCTTATGAAACAACCAGCTCATTCATTTCAAAGTGAAAGGAGAAGTTTCTCTAGAAGTCAATGTTTGTGAGTTAATGATAGCAGTATAATATTTTATGAACCAATGATTGAGCATGATGTCCTTTGTAATAGGTAGGCTGTTTACTGCTTGAAGGGTCAGATATTGCTGTTCATGGTTATTCAATGGTGGATAAATGTATTGATTGTTTATGATAGCTTGTAATGTGTTTAAAGTCCATAACAGGGCATAGTCATCAATTAGGAGACTATATTCCAGCTGTGACATGAACCTACTTTACTAGTAACCAAAAGGACTTACGGTCTGGCTAGGTGATAGATGTTCTTTCTGTCTGTACCCTTTTTTCATCTGTGCCTGTTGACCATCAAGTCTCCTTTTTCTTTTAAACCCACAAGTTCTGCTGCATGGGAGATGTACCAGTATAAGGGTGAAAGCCGACTGGAGGTCATCTTACAGGCAGCCATTTTTTATTATTGATTTATTTTATTTGGTAACAGGAGATGCCAGCTTCATGCTAGTGTTCCTTTCCAGAGGCAGTTTGGCAGCACCATCTGGTTAATTGAATTGCTGAGAGTCAGACATCTTACAAATGGAAATTGAAGAGCTCAAACTAAGACTTCAGGATGAGGTTCATTGTCAACTCATAGCCTTAACTCTCTTAGCTAAACTGGCACAATTAAACCTTCCCCTGTTGGCCAGTTTGAGCATCAATGTTACCACAGGGCATCCTACATCTTTCCCCATTCATGTGTAAACTTAAACCTTGATGAAAATGAACGCTGCCATCACTACCTTAGGAGTACCAAGCCAACATCTCCAGTCCTTGTTGTTTTCATTGCCAAACAATTTGCTAGCGTGGTGGTAGTCATCCATGATGTGTGCTTTAATAGGCTTTCAATTTACCTAATATTCTGAGGGTTAAGATATCTAAATAATGGGAGAAAGTCATTACAAGGGTTTAGTTGGCATCTTAAGTGTTTGTACTCTGGGAAATTTTCCAGAATTAGATCAAAGGAGTCTGAGATGGCTGCTTCTGCAGTGCAGTTCTTGAGCTGTTAGATTTATTCAAACAATATCAGCTTAGTTTGGCTTTTGTTTTCTAAGTGTCTGTCCTTTACATGTGTTCATTGTTTTGCAACTCCTCAATACATGTTTGCTTTTGTTTACTAAGTGTTAGTTATGCTGGACCTGTGAGCTAACCTAGTAATCATTGCTAGTCATCTGTCTGTAACATATCTTCTGTATTGTTAGCTTTTCTAGTTCCTTAGATGATAATTAAAAACAAACACGGGTCCATTAGGTCATTCTTCTAGGAGAAAATAAGATGTTTCCTGTCTTTTCTCTGTCTTTTCTTGCATTCTTTACCAGACAGCTAGTAAACCAGTTACAGCTGCTAGGAGAGAATCCTGTTAGAGCTAAGTAAAAGAGAGTGACTGATGGTATCAGAGCACTTTTAGAGGTCTTCAGATACAGTTCATTTCTGAAGTTAATCAGTATCTAGGGAAATGGTGGAGGCCATGCCACATTTCATTAGTCCGATGGAAGAAGAAGACAGTAAGGCTATTTAGTCTGTCCTTTACATGTGCATATTGTTTTGCAACTCCTCAATTCATGTTTGCTCTGTCCCCTCTTTTCCACCAATCCAGTGTGCTGTTCTGTTGAACTCATCTTTGGATTTCCTCTGACCCATATATTCTTCAGCCCATTCTGTTGATCCTTTGATATTTCCAGGCAGAAGTACTTTTGCAAATTCAAGGAGTAACTAGTCTTGATGATCTTCTCCATATCCCCCATCATCTACCCTCTGTGTTTCCTTTTCAGGATAAGCCCTTTTCATTTGACACAATCTTCTGCAACAATTGCACAAAGCCCCTGTCGCTTTTGGTCACTTGTAAAGTATGGCTTTAGCTGCTGTGCTCTCTGGTCATATCCTTTCACCTCCATGTCATGCATCCTTCTGATGCCTTTTCTCTGGTCTGTTTCCAGCAGCTTGCTGTGCATCCTTGTATGGCCTCCAGACCTGCAAGCGGTATTCAAGGAGATCGGCCTGCTCTGGCTTTGGTATATATGGGAGTGTTACCTGTTTACTTCTGGAGTCTGTTGTACTGAGTATAACAGCCCATCTTTCTGTTTTCTGCAGCCATGACCTTGTGGCCTACCTAGTGACCTAGACATGATCCTAGTAGTGCAGGCCATGTGTGAGTAGTACTCCCTGATTCTTTTCTTGCACTTTTGCCAACCTTCCAGTAGCCCTGGTGGATGTTCTACATCTCAGGGTTGTTGTGACTGAGATGCTATATATTGCATTTGCTTGCCATCTTTTTGCCCACTTAATCAACATTTCCAGATGCTGCCTTTAGACTCTTTCCATCACATGTTGTTGCAGCTGTCTTTATATGATCGTCAAACTGGTTTACCTTTCCTTCATTCCTTATTCTAAAATTTCAGTATGTTCACCCCTTTCTTGGATTCCATACACATCATTTTTGAAACTTATCTTGTCACAGTCAGCCGGCTTGATATACTTCCCAGTATGGCTTGCAGAACTGAATATGATAGCTTTAATGAGGTTTTACCTCAGTGGGCTTATTGGGAGGATAACATCTAGATGTTCATCGTGTTACACTGTTGCAGTCATTACACTTGGGTTATCCTGCCGTCAGGCGGTCCCATAGTCGGCCAGAGTTCCAAAGTCTTGGTCCAGCGTCGGTTGCTGTCGCTTCTTCCCTGACATCAGTGCGTCAGGAGTATATAAGATGCATCCAATGCCATTTTCTTCAGTCTTTCTTGCCGCGCGGTGCCCGAAGCAGAAGCAGTTCGCAAGTGCCGGTCGGCTGACTCCTGAGATTTTCAAAGTCGAATTTCAGATCTGAAGTCTTCAATAAAGCTAAGTACCCCATTGGGGAAACTTTTTTCTTGCCTCAGACCGATGTCAGAAAAAGTTAATAATTGTATTTCTTGTGGGAAGCAAATACCTCATAAGGACTTCCACTCTTACTGTCTTCCATGCCTAGGCCCTGATCACGACGTCACTAGTTGTCGGTTTTGTGCTAGATTTAACAAACGCACTAAAAAAAGACATTTTGATTTTGCTTTGCACTACTTTGGCCGAAGGTTCAATTATACTATGCCGTCGGATCAACCGACGACCTCAATACCAAAAAAACGCAAAGACAAGGATAAAGACAGGCATCCGAGGTCCAAAACCGACGACAAAACCTCTTCTAGGCCAGTCGCTGGTTCGCCAGTTCTCAGTGAGGCGCTTTTGCAGCCCCTGACACCCGCTACCTCAGAGCCACAGGCCACTTCCGACTCCCACCTGGAGACATCTAGGCCTCTGGAAACTCAAGGTATTGGGCCTACGGAAACTAATCCCTCAGATGGGTCAGGAGCCGCTGAGCAGGCATTGGCTTCTGAGGGTGTTTTCAGAGCTTCACAACTTACCATTAAAACAACAGCCAAGACAAAGGTACCATTAAAGACAAAGAAACAAGTACAGCATTCTCCTGGACAGTCCTCCATGCCTAAGAAACAGATGCTTAAAATGGCCGAAGACCTCATTACTCTAATCAGGGGTTCCCATCCCCCTCCTGAGAAAAGGCCTAGGCAGGATACAGACCATGATTCCTCTGATCAGGTTTCCATTTCCTATGATTTCTCTTCAGACCAGGGATACTCTCTACCCCCCTATGAGGACTCTGATGCTGAAGAATCTATCCCTTCAGCCTCTCCTCCTGAGGATTATTCTTTTGGGGAAACTTTACATACCATGAGGGAGCATTTCCATTGGGAAAGTCAGGATTACTCAGAATCCAAGAAAAGGCTCAGGATTTCCTTTTATTGCTTCAGCACAGGCCCCTGGCTATTCCGCCTGTGCTAGATATTGTGGATGATGTGTTCTGTGAATCCAGCCTATCTCCTGATTCGTTGCCCCCTGCTCCAGCCAAGCCAGATAGGTATTATAGAGTCCCTGACTCTCACAAGTTTCTTTACAAAAACCCTTCTGCTGATCCAGAAACTATGTCCCAGGGTCCAAAAGGGGTTAAGGCTTCCATTGCAAAAAATCCAGTACCCTTTGACAGAGATTCCAGAGCTTTGGATAGATGGGGGAAGAAAGTATACACTTCTGCAACTTTAGCAGTAAGAGCTTTAAATTGCCAGTTTCACATGCTTAAGTACCAACAATATTTAATGGCTCAGTTAAAACAGAAAATGCTTGCAAGCTCAGAAGCTCCTGATTGTAAAGAAATGCAGGATTTATTGCATGCAGTTGAACAGGTGGGAAAACATACTCTGCAATGTGATTTTGATTCTTTAGAGGCCTCTTGTAGAGCCGCAGTTACAGGTTCTGTTATTCGAAGACATGCTTGGTTAAAAGAACAGAGTCTACCTGATCATGTTAAGGCAAAATTATTGGATGCTCCTTTACAGCATGATACCTTGTTTGGTGTTAAGGCAGAAGAGGTGTTAAAGAAAATGGAGGATAAAGCTAAATCTATGCAAACAGTCAAGGATTTCTTACAGGTACAGCCACCACGGTTTAGCAGAAATTGGCCAACAAAGAATTGGTCCTTTCCAGTGTCAGACAGGCCACAGAGAGGCAGATACAGACGCCCAAGAGGCAGATCTCAACCCCAAGCCTCAAATAGACAACGACAGTGCGGCACCTCAACCCCAAAAGGAGGTGAGGACAAGTCTCAACCTTTCAGGAAGCAGTCACAATGACTTTCCACCTTCTTACGCCAAGCACGTCCCTTTTGGAAGCCCCCTTAGGGGGGAAACTAGCACTTTTTTCTCAAAAATGGCAAACAGTCACCCAAAACAAATGGGTTCTGAATATTGTGTCTCAAGGTTACAGGTTCCACTTTCATACTTTACCAAGGCTAAAAGGAATGCCAGACCTGCCACAAAATCAATGGACAGAGGCACAAAAAAAATGTCAGACCTCATGGACATGAGAGCTATTAAAAAAGTACCACAACAGGAACAAGGACAAGGATTTTACTCAAGACTCTTCCTGGTCCCCAGAAAGGACAAGGCCTGGAGGCCCATACTAGACCTTTCAATTCTGAATACTTACTTGGATATTCCAAAATTCAAAATGTTGACATTACAGCAGCTTCTACCCATGCTGGGCAAGAAGGCTTGGCTTGTTACTCTGGGCCTCAAAGAGGCATACCTGCATGTCCCTATCAGACAAAATTGCAGAAGATACCTCAGATTCAAAGCTGGTACAATGCACTACCAATTCTCTGCACTGCCCTTTGACTTATCTACTGCACCCAGGGTCTTCACAAAGTGCCTGGCACCAGTAATTGCATTTTGCAGACAAAAAGGAATTCAAATATATCCATACCTGGATGACTGCCTCATTCAAGCAGAGACAAAGAACATTCTTCTACAGCATCTGGCATTTGTAAAAAGGTTGCTAATTTCTCTAGGGTACACAGTAAATGAAAAGAAGTCAAAACTAGTGCCCTCACAACAGATTATATTCCTGGGTGCCAGCATAAATACAACGGCCCAGATGGCTTACCTCACGCCAGACAAACAAGTTCAACTAACTCAATATTTTCAATTACTGGCAAAAAAGTCCCATCTCCCTGCAAGAAAAATTCTGCAGGCCCTGGGATTCATGGCATCCTGCATACTACTAATACCATATGCCAGACTGCATATGAGGAAATTACAATGGTTTAGAAGCAGTAATACCAATGATTCCCTGCCTACAACAGGAGTTTCGATGGTGGGCACAGGCATGTCACCTAAACAAGGGTCAGCCTTTTACCCAACCCACAGCCAGGCAAACTCTAACAACAGATGCTTCGGATTACGCCTGGGGAGCACATATGGCAGGAAAATGCATTCAGGGCAAGTGGACCACAGACCAGATGCATCTTCACATCAATCAAAAAGAGATGTTGGCTGTTCAAAATGCCCTAACAGCTTTCAAGGACCTTCTACATCCAGGACAATTATTACTAAAGACAGACAACACCACAGTAATGTGGTACATAAACAAGCAAGGGGGCACACATTCTTACCCCCTATGCAGGCAAGCCATGACCTTGTGGAACACATCTCTAACGTATCAAGTTCACCTGCAAGCACAATTCCTGCCAGGAAAGAAAAATACTCTGGCAGACGATCTAAGCAGAAATATCATGGACCCTCATGAATGGAAATTGATTCCACAAATCTTCAGCATGGTAACGCAAAAATGGGGATGCCCAGACATAGATCTTTTTGCCTCCCCACTGAATTGCCAATTACAAAAATTCTGCACAAGGACTTATCACAAACAAGCATGGAAACTGGATGCTCTTTTGTTCAGCTGGAAAAACCTAAAAGTTTGTGCCTTCCCGCCACTGCCTCTCCTTTCAAAGGTACTCTTAAAAACCAGACAAGAAAAACCACAGATGATCCTGATTGCTCCAGACTGGCCACGCCAGCACTGGTACCCTATCTTAAGGAACTTGCCTCAAGGCCCACCATGGATTTTGCCTCAAATTCCACACCTTCTGACTCAACAAAACAATCAGATCCTGCACGGTCAGCTCAAAACCCTAAACCTGGCCGCATGGCAGATACATTAGTCAAACAGGCAACACCTCTCTCTAAAGCTGTTATGGATGTCATTTTGGAGGCCAGGAGGCCTAGCACCAGGAAAGCTTACTCAGAAAAATGGAAGAGATTCTGCGCCTGGAACCAGGCTCAAAGCCTTGACCCTCTTGTTCCAAACATTCCTCAGATTTTACAACACTTAACTGAGATGCTGGACAGAGGCCTATCCTTCTCATCAATTAAGATCCATGCCTCTGCCATTTCAGCACATTACAACACAGATCCTCCTTTATTCTCTCATCCCTTGCTAAAGCAGTACCTCAGAGGGGCTAAAAACATAAGACCGCCCCGGAGAGCACCAACAGCAACTTGGGACCTCAATTTCGATTTGGAAAAACTGACCCTACCACCTTTCGAGCCAGCCAATACAGCCGATCTAAAATTTTTATCACGGAAAACAGCTCTGCTCTTGGCAGTAACTTCAGCACAAAGAGTCTCAGAGCTACAGGCATTAATGGCAGTGGAACCTTTTATAATTTTTCATCAGGACAGGTTATCTTTCTAGGACAAACCCTACCTTTATGCCAAAGGTGGTACCTAGTGTGGCTCTTAACCAAACCATCCATTTGCCAACTTTTTATCCAAACCCCCAGAATAAAGGGGAGAAACTTCTGCATTCTTTGGACATACACAGGCAGCTACACTTCTACTTGGACAAAACAAAAGCTTTCAGGAAAACTGAGCAACTGTTTGTAGCATATGCTGCAGGATCACAGGGCAAGGCTATCTCAAAGCAGACTATATCCAAATGGATAGGACACTGTATTCGGTACTGCTACACACAGCATGGAAAATCAGTCCCAAATAACATTAGGCCACATTCCACCAGGGCAACAGCCACTTCAACAGCCTTTCTCAGAGGAGTACCTACCAAGGAAATTTTGGAGGCTGCAACTTGGAGTTCAGTGCACACCTTTACCAAGCATTACCACCTGCCTCTTTACTCTAAATCCAGAGCAGGATTTGCCACTGCAGTTCTGCAGGGCCTCATAGCCAATCTTAACTCTTTATAGACCAGCCACCCAACCTTAGCTTTGGGATTCTACCCAAGTGTAATGACTGCAGCAGTGTAACACGATGAACATAGTACAGTTTTGTACCTACCATAAATGTAGATGTTCGAGTGTTCACACTGCTGCAGTCCAGGTTACCCTCCCTCCATCCCCTCTGAACTAGCTGGACTTACCTATACCTTTCTATCCTATACAACCTGTATGGTGTATTTGCTTGTAACTGAAGGCATTGTTTTTATTTTATGTATATATTTTTGATTAGCAATATGTATTGCCTACCTACTTGGGGGCACCTGACATCTGGGGCAAGAAAAACTGAAGAAAATGGCGTCGGATGCATCTTATATACCCCTGGTGCACTGACGTCAGGGAAGAAGCGACAGCAACCGACGCCGGACCAAGACTTTGGAACTCTGGCCGACTACAGGACCGCCTGATGGCAGGATAACCCAAGTGTAATGACTGCAGCAGTGTGAACACTCGAACATCTACATTTATGGTAGGTACAAAACTGTACTTTTGCTGCCACTCCCAACACTTCCTTGCATTGTTGTTTGTTGTCATTTTTGCCTGTCATTTTACAGCATGGTTCAACTTACAGTAATTTTAATAGGCGCAGAACTTTGTATTTCTCATAGGGATGCTTTTGCTAGCATATATGGTATTCATCGGTTCATCTAGCAAAGCTCTGTAATCATGTGCTTTTTAACAGTGAGCATCAGCTGCTTATCTGCATGCTCCTCATTAAGCCTGTCTTTGTCATATTTGAAGGTATCTCTTCCATTGCAAGGGAGGTGCTAAGTCAGATATCATTACATTGATCAGGACTATTCATTGTGCTAATGCAACCCTGGTCACTGGCTTCTTCTTTACATTTTTCTCTTCCTGCTTGAAGGCAGGTTAACTGCTATGTTTTCCTATCAATTCACTGACAGCAGTTTTAATAAATGTAAAAAGATTGAAGAATGTTTACCAAAACTACTTTCTCTGATAGTGGGGCTGTCATTTTTCTCTTATGTTGTGCAGTCTTGGAGTTGGTATGGATATACTTTTTTGGGGTGGGGGTTCAGGGAAGCTTTCCCCTGGAAAAAAAAAAAAAACTTCCTCAGTTTTGGTGAACATTTTTCAAGTTTTTTTTGCTTTAACCAAAACTGCTTTCAGTAACTCGACACACTTCTGGTTGCCATTAAACCAGCTCTGATGTCTATTTTGTATTTATTCATTTTGACCAGTTACCATTAAACCAGCTCTGATGTCTGTTTTGTATTTAGTCATAATTCTGGTCAGACTAATGTAGTTTACTAACACTGCTTGATTTTACCTTATTGCAAGTCTGTAATTCTGTGTACTGCTGAGTTGTTTTATTGCTTAACCGTGTCATTAGTGATAGCGGATAGTCTTTGGGCATACACTTGCTGTTTAAACCAATGTGTTGTTGTGACCATTTAACAGAAGTTAAGATCTTCAGGGTGTGTCACTGTAACAGTAATACCACTAGAGATTTAACTCACTTATGTCTTCTTTAGTCACCTTTTTAACCAAATATTATAAATAACAATAATACTTAATTCCCAATCTAATTTAGGTTGTCTTATTTCCAACAACTTCTCATTTTTTAAGTACAAGGGCAAAAACCGGTACTAGAGAGAAAAGAGTAGTAGTCAGAAGTAAACACGTCCGAATTAGATTGTGGGTCAGGTATTTTTTTATAAAATTTGCCCCATATCCCCTATTTTGGATTACATTGCTCCAGTGTCTGAGTTCTGTAGGAGCATGAGGTAGTCCCACAACAGCTTTTTTTCAGTACGTCTTGCCACTTAAAATTACTTTGCATTGTGCATCAGTGTCAAAGTTGATTATAACTGTGCAGCAGCTCATGCCCATTCACAGTTCAAACTGTCTTACAAAATCTTCAGTCACATTTTAAGTATTTGACAGTTATGGTTGTGGTAGGCAGCAACAAATCTTTTTACAGTTTTAGATTCTTCCTGTGGTCTTAGTTAAAGAAACAACCAAATCTCAGAAATAAAAGTATAAAAAAAAAACTTGGTAAAGGGGAATCATCAAAGGAAACTGCCAAAGCATTACAAGAAAAAAGGAAAGTTACCAATAGTTCTCCTGAGAAGGAGTTTGATTTTCAGTTGGCTTGCATACTCAGGATGTAGAGTTATTTTCTAGTGCACCAATATCCTCCCATCTCAGGTCTCCCAAAAGTTAATACTTAAATAAGGTAGTGCTTGGGTATAGCCTTTGATAAACAGGCCCTTGGTTATCCCACTGCACTGCCGGGCAAGGTTGCTTACGCCGGATGGCAATTCATAGACATCCATACTATGTATGATCCTTGCAGAGTAATGCAAAAAAAAAAAAAAAAAAAGAAAATATGGCTACCTGCATGTGGCTGAAAGAATATGAACAGGTAAGTACTGCACTGTAGTGTGTGGTGTCCACCAGTTACAGCCATTTTTTGACTGTGTAACTCTGTATTATCTGATTGTGATCTAATTAATGATGTAAACACATAAATAATGACTATGGCAATGTCTTTCAGACTGATTCAGACGCATACTGTGCAGCATTCATTTCCCTTCACACACAGACACACAAACACAAATATTCATGTATATGCACATGTTCACTCACTGGCTATTGGCATTTCAAAGACAATGCACCTCAAGTGTCTCATGATCAAGTGAAAGCATAAATGAGGTTGGTATAATGGTTAGGGTGCTTACCTCACAGATACAAGTTACAGGGTTTGAGTCTCACCTTTCAAAGGGAAATTGTCTAGGCTTAAAATGGCCCACAAGGGGAGATAGTTTAGAATTTAGCTATGAACCTATAAATTGTGGATGCAGTAATGCATTTCAGCTTGTTTCTGTCAGGCACAATAGTGCAGCCCATTGCAAACATTACCCACAGATATGTACTCACCTTTCACACAAACAGACGCATGCACACACAAAATAAGTCAGTTCACTTCTAATACAAACAAATACATACCATCCCATGGGCTGACTGGGAGTTCAACAGATCACTCATTCTTTACCAGCATAGAATACACAAACACACAACATAGCAGAGTATTCTTTAAAAAAAAAGAAAACAAACTTACTTTCCAGTACTTCCATCCATAGCATGTCAGGTGTTTTTACTTTTGCTGTTTCGGTCTGCCTCATGAGCCTGAGCAATGAAAAATGTTTGCTTTCTACTTAGCCTAACACCTCAAAATCATGTTCATTAGAGTACCATTTATATCCCACAGAAATAGCAGGAGGGATGCTAATAAAGCTCACTTACCTTATTCACCATGGGAGGCATATGCCAAAGTGCTGGGATGTTTTAAAAAAATATCTAGTGTCATTAAAATCAGTAAAAGTTAGGGACTATTCCAAGGCAAAGTACCTTTTTTTTAAGTGATGGTTTGTCAAAATTCAGTGTCCCTTCAAACCCGGAGAACACAGCAGCCTATGCTGAACTGCTGTCAGAACCTCTGTATAACTATGTCAATGGCTGCATAGAGGCTGCTGTACCTACCAGAAGTAAGCCCTGGACAAGCCCCGGTAACAAATCGCCCTTGTGGCATCCCAAATTAAACAGGATATACAACAAAAGGAAAAAAACTTTGGAAAAAATCAGGAAGGTTAATTCCCATAAAGATAAAAACTCTCTCATCAAACTAAATAGGCAACTAAGCTGGCTAATTAGGTCAAGCAAACTGTGCTTATTGTAATTTATACAGATTTAACTTCAGCATTTGATGGGGTCATACGCAAAATCCTGATCAATAAATTAGAACAACTAAGTATTGGTGTACTCTTGGTAAAATTGATAGTTGCATGACTTACAGATAGGACATGGCAAGTATCATACAGCAATTGGACAGGATAAATTCTTGGTTACAGACCTGGTGTCCCACAGGACTCTTGTCATAAGCCCATACTTGTTTAGACTGTATCTTTCAGATCTGTCTTTTTTTATCTGAGGTGTTCTATAGTCTGTATGCAGTTGACTTGAAATTGGTTAAACTGATTACATGCATTAAAAATAGAGCATGTCTGCAAAAGAACTTGACATAATCGACCATTTGGGCACAGGAGAATAATATGCTGATTATTACTTCAAAAACTAAGCATATGAGATTTGGGGGAGGCATGCATTGAAAGGGTAATGTGTAATACACACAGTGATTGAAACTGTAGAATCATTTAAGGACCTGGGCACATGGGTAGATCCAGCTTTGAGTTTTTCTAATCATATCAACCAATTAGTTAATGATAGTTATAGAACTATAGGTGGTATGAAAATATTTATGAAGTCTAGGAAATCAGAAATGATGAGGTCATTGTTTATTAGTTAATTTAGAACCAAACTTGAGTATGGAATAACAATATGGAAACCGTATAAAAAAACAAACGTGAGTTAGCTGATACCAAGGGCATCCATGGATGTGGAAATTTAAGTTATCATGAAAGAATAAAATATCTGAATTTGTTCAGTGTCTCATATAGATTTTTAAGAAGAGACCTTATTCAGGTGTATAGCCCATTTAAAGACAATTACCTCTGCGGATGTTTGGGAGGTTCATCAGGCAACCTATATAGAAGATTCTATAGGAATGAGAAGTGTACTAATTGGTTCTCTGAGAGAGCAACTGATGCATGAAATAGACTACCAAACTACATTAAAGCAATCACTAGTTTAGATATTTTTAAGAACAGCCTGGACACTTACTGTAGAAACAACTCTTCTAGTATATTCGGGAGGCTAGAAGGGCATTAATGTCCATGCTTGAGATATTTGTATGTTTGTATGTAAGCAGAGTCAATTCTGAAGTTAAGATAGCCACCTGGTGAACAATAACTGTAAGGCCTTTAGCTGTGTCAAAACATTAAGGGCAGCACACAGCAATGTGCTGAACTGGTGGTTAATGGCACCACATTCACCAAGCTGGGTGATAAAGCAAATCTGGCAGTGGACAAATTCACTTCCAACTTTATCCCCCTCTCACTCCCAACCATCCCTCCAAAAATACCCTCAAACATTAAACCTCCTACCTGGGAGAATGTCCTGGCTACACTCACTAAAGCCAATGACACAGACTCATTGGGCCTTAATAACGTCAGGATTCCTCCTGAACAGTCTAAAATATGACTTATCAGGACCCCTGAAGTAATTATTTAACTATAGCCCCGAAACAGGCTTTGTGCCATGTGAATGGAGGACTGCAACAGTCAATCCCCCCCACTGTAGATTTGATCTAGGACACTCCCCCAGTCCCATCTATTTACCGCATTCTACCTAATAAACCCTTTCTGCACTTGCTTTTAGTCCTTTTTAATTTAATTACATTTTTTCAAACTGTGTGTGGACTAATATTGTTACATACTCAAGTGTGCCAGCTTGCACTGCATGTGAATTGTTTTTACTACTGTTTTTGCTACTTTTCTGGGAAAAAAAAAATTGTAAGCCTGTTTCCTACCTTTCCTGTAATTAGTGTTCCAGATACAGATTTGCTGTATCCAGGACTATTTGTAAGCTTCTGAGCCCCCAAGCCTTTCTGTGTTGGAGGGAAACCTTCTAGCTTATCAGTGGGAGTGGTAAGCACTAGGTAACCTGTCTACCACATAAGGAGTGGTTCTGGCCCAGAATTTGTAGTTATTGGCCGTTTGGGCGGTCTTCCATCTCTCTCAACTTTCTGATTTAAAGGCCTGCATTTGCACTTGTTTCTGTCCTGTAACTCCTGGGCCAATCTCATTTGCTCACTCAAAACAAAAAAAAAAATCTGCTTTTACTGTATTTGTGTTTCTTCCTACTTTATTTTGCTTTTGCGTCATCTTAAAAGTACTCAGTTGTATTTATTACTGCTTGATGTAACTCATTCTAAGCCTTTTAGTTTAAGCACTTGGGCTTCAGACCAGTTGTTTCACATTAGGAAGGTTTGTGGTCTGCACTGTGGTGGCAGGACAGGTAGCTTACATCCTTCTAAGTTGGGAACTGCTGATTGAGGGCTCAGTGTCTGTTATTCTAAAAGTGTATTAATTCTGTTTTAAGCACTTGGGCTTCAGGCCAGTTATTTTACATTAAAAGGGTTCGTGGTCTGCACTTTTGTGGGAGGAGAGGCTGGACTCTGCCCTTCTAGCTGGGAATTTCTGGTTAAAGGCTTATAGTGCCTGCATATTTAAACTGCTTCTTACTGAAATTGGTGCACCTTGTTTGCTGTAGCATAGACTAGATCCAGGCCTGCTGAATCTAGCTTTGTTTGTATAACTTGAGGACTAATCCAGGCATTCTTTAAAGTATTCAATTGTATTTATTACTTCTTGGTAGTAACCTGATTAAAGTGTAGCTATCATTCTAAGTCTTTTGGATTAAGCACTTGGGCTTCAGACCAGTTGTTTTACATTACGAAGGTTTGTGGCCTGCACTGTGGTGGCAGGACAAGTAGCTTACATCCTTCTAAGTTGGGAACTGCTGATTGTGGGCTCAGTGTCTGTTATTCTAAAAGTGTATTAATTCTGGTTTAAGCACTTGGGCTTCAGGCCAGTTGTTTTACATTAAGAACGTTTGTGGTCTGCACTGTAGTGGCAGAACAGGTAGCTTACATCCTTCTAAGTTGGGAACTGCTGATTGAGGGCTCAGTGTCTGTTATTCTAAAAGTGTATTAATTCTGGTTTAAGCACTTGGGCTTCAGGCCAGTTATTTTACAATAAAAGGGTTCGTGGTCTGCACTCTTGTGGGAGGAGAGGCTGGACTCTGCCCTTCTGAGCTGGGAATTTCTGGTTAAAGGCTTATAGTGCCTGCATATTTGAACTGCTTCTTACTGAAATTGGTACACCTTGTTTGCTGTAGCATAGACTAGATCCAGGCCTGCTGAATCTAGCTTTGTTTGTATAACTTGAGCAGTAATCCAGGCATTCTTTAAAGTATTCAATTGTATCTATTACTGCTTAGTAGTAACTTGATTAAAGTGTATCTATCATTCTAAGTCTTTTGGATTAAGCACTTGGGCTTCAGATCAGTTGTTTTACATTAGGAAGGTTTGTGGCCTGCACTGTGGTGGCAGGACAGGTAGCTTACATCCTTCTAAGTTGTGAACTGCTGATTGAGGACTCAGTGTCTGTTATTCTAAAAGTGTATTAGTTCTGGTTTAAGCACTTGGGCTTCAGGCCAGTTATTTTACATTAAGAAGGTTCGTGGTCTGCACTCTTGTGGGAGGAGAGGCTGGACTCTGCCCTTCTGAGCTGGGAATTTCTGGTTAAAGGCTTATAGTGCCTGCATATTTAAACTGTTTCTTACTGAAATTGGTACACCTTGTTTGCTGTAGCATAGACTAGATCCAAGCCTGCTGAATCTAGCTTTATTTGTATGCTTGTTGTTTGTTTGCTTGTTATTTCCCTGAAACACTAATTCCACCTAAAATGCTGCTTTTCAGCGCTTCTGTGGATCCCTAGTGATATTTGCATTGCTTACTGTACTTATTTCCTTGTTTCACTTGAAAAAAAGTTACTGTTTGTCGTTTTTGCATTTAAGTTACCTGTAACACATTGCATTTAAGTTACCTGGCACTTGCTCACTAAAGCAATTATATAAGTCAGCACTAAAATATTAAAAGCACTACACCCTCACAAACTCCCCTTGAGTACCTCGTTCCCCATTGGCCCTTTTCTTTCAATTATAAAGGAATTCCCAATACTATTCTAGCATGTCCAAAGGTCAGTTGTCAATCTCCTCTCCGGTCCAGCTGGTGAATCTGGGAATTTTGAGGCAATGTTACAACTGCCTCATGTACACAGACAACCCTATCCTCCTCCCAACAAATTCCAACACATGTGAGAGATGCAACCATATAGCCATACTGGAGGCTAAGCTCTCTCAACTCAGTACTGGCGAAACCAGTCAGGAGGAGAAGGAAACCACACTCACTACAATTCCAGTCTCACATAGACCTACCATGACAGCAAACCAAACACATAAACACACAAAACATACTGAGGCTCTAAATAAAAATCTGCCTAAGCAGCAGAGACCTCCAAAGCAGACACCCAAGCAACCGCTACCGCAAAACAAAACACGTGCAACACATAGCTCACAAAGCCAGTGTGCCGAACAGTCACAGCCCTTAAGGCTAAACAACACACCTGATACACTTGTAATAGGTGACTCTAGCATCAGGCACACTGATGTCCCGCTCACCAGGCTGAACAAGGATAAGGTCACGGTGAGCTGCCTGTCGGGATCTGCCACATAACACAAGCACTCAGGTCACTCCAAGGCAAGTACAAATATGACTCGGTCATTGTCCATGCTGGTGTGAATGACCTGAGATGTACCTCCCTGGACTACATGAAAAGAGACATAGAGGAGCTCTCTGAGCATGTAGCCCAGGCCGGTATGACCCTGACCTTGAGTAGCATCTTACCCTCACCAAGAATGATGCCACAATATGAAGACAAGATGATAAATTTCAACAACTGGCTTAAGTATTTGTGTCATTCAAAGGGGATCCAATGCCTGTCAGCCTGGGATGACATGCTCGACAAGCCACGATGCTTCGCTAGGGACAGCTTGCACCTGTCACCCCTGGGCTTTCGGATATTGGCAAAGGCTCTTGCTACCCCCCATAGTGCCTTTTTTAGGCAAGGCTCAAAAGACAAACCCACCTCCATAGATATCACAAGGGATAAGAAACTAAGAGTAATGCTACTCAACGCCAGAAGTCTAAACCTCAAGATGCACGCACTCGAAACTCTCCTTAGCATGGAGAACATCGATATCTGTGCAGTAACAGAAACCTGGTTCAAGGCTCACGAGAGCACCCCAGCACTACCAGGTTATACCTCATACCATGCTTTTCCGCCTCAAAACTTGGACCGAACCACAAAAGGAGGGGGAGTATCAATATTCGTCAAAGATACCCACACCTCCAGGTTGGTGGCACAGCACGAAGCATCAGAGACTATCCATGTGCATCTAACAGTGGGTAAAACTGCCTTGCAGTTTATAGCCTGCTACAGACCACCTTCCCAAAGCCAGGAACCCCACTCGGCCTTCCTGAGAACACTGGAAAATATGAAGGTCTCTCCAAACACCATTATATTGGGCGACTTCAACTACCCAAACATAGACTGGGAGCATTACTCTAGCTCCAACACCCTAGCCCAAAGGTTCCTAGAATTTATAAACTCAAATGCTATGGAACAACTTGTTACCACTCCCACAAGAGGGGAAAACATACTGGACCTGATCATCACCAACATGGGGACTCTATGCTCCAGACCAGAAGTGTATCCTTCACTGGTAAGATCAGACCATAAACTAATCTCACTGGATATTGACATCCCGACTCCACCCCCTGCCCTGAAAACCACAGTGAAAAACTTCTCTAAAGCAAATTTCACAATCCTCAAAACCGAGGTGGAATCCTTCAAAGCCCCTGGGCCTGTGGAAAATATGGCCCAGACCACAGAATCCTTTATAAACGCATTCTATGAACACCTTCAGGAATGCATGGATCATGCAATCCCAAGTAAAACCAAGACCCAATCTTCCAAAGGCAGATGTCCTGTCTGGTGGACCCCAGCCATAAACAAACTGTACAATAGAAGGAGGAAGCTACTACATGATAGAGCAAAATCCCAAAAAGGGAAGGCATCTCTGATCAGTATTAGCAAAAACCTACGGGCACTCATAAAATCGTCTAAGGCCAGCTTCGAGAGAAAAATTGCACAGGACACTAAGGATAATCACAAGGCTTTCTTTAGTTATATTAGGAACCTGGGTGTGAATTCCCAGATATGCTCAGAATTAGTCCAAAATGACAAAAAATACACTGAACCCACAGACATTGCCAACATCCTAGCTGACAGGTTCAGCGCAAACTTCTCCCCTCCCCACCAAAAGGGCAAATATCTATCCCAGCAGAGTGCTGCCCCCCTGACATCTCAGATGCTCAGGTAAGAGCTGCCCTCTCCAAAGCAAAAAACACAGCATGAATGGGACCAGACGGTGTCCCGGGCTGCGTCCTACATGAACTCCAAGAAGAGCTAAACCCAAACATAAAACTACTGTTCAATTTCAGCCTTACTACAGGATATGTACCCAAAGAGTGGCGTACAGCAACAGTGGTCCCTCTCCACAAAGGTGGTGCCTCAACGGATCCTGGAAACTATCGCCCCATAAGCCTGACTAGCTTGGTCTGCAAAGCTATGGAAAGGATCATCATGGACCTCATATATAAAGATATTGGGAACCTACAGACACTGGATCCTACCCAGTACAGCTTTGTTAAGGGCAGATCCTGCCTCTTAAACCTGGTTGATTTCTTTGAAACAGTCACCAAGGCCATTGACGAGGGGAAGGTGGTCCACACAGCCTACCTGGACCTCGCAAAAGCCTTCGATACAATACCCCACTCGGGCATTATAGATAAGCTCACCAGCATAAATATAAACCCCTATGTCACTAGATGGGTTGCAAACTGGCTCAAGGGCAGAACCCACATGGTTAGAATTGCTGGAGCCATGTCAGACTCCAAACCAGTTATAAGTGGCGTCCCACAAGGCTCAGTCCTGGGACCTCTCTTGTTCAGTATATATTTCTCTGAGGTACAGGCCAACATGGAAGGACTGTGGCTGACCAAGTTCGCAGATGACTGCAAACTGGGTGCCATAATCAACTCTCCAGCCGACACAAGCACCCTCCAAAAGGGCCTCATAGAAACAGACAACTGGTGCCAGAGCCATGGCCTCAAGCTAAATGCCAAAAGTGTATAGTCATCCCTTCGCAAAAACAAAGTGCCCACAAATTACCACATAGGTGGTAATCCATTAAGTACAAAAGTAATTAGGGACCTGGGGACCCAAGTTGATAGCAATCTCTCATTTGACAACCACGTGGCCAAAGTGGTTAGGAAAAACATTTTATATAGCCCACCTAATCATGAAGGGATTCACATCTAGATCAGCGGAGGTCATCGTGCCTCTTTACTCATCCCTCATCAGGCCCATAATTGAGTACAATGCCCCTTTTGGGATGTACCTTACCAGACACCTGCAGCAACTGGAAAGACCCCAAAAGTACCTCACCAAGAGGATCAAAGGGCTCAAACAGATGCCATATGCTGCCCGGTTAAAGAAACTCCAGCTCTACTCAGTGGCATACCGCCTGCTCAGAGGCGATCTGTGCCTGACGTATAAAGCCATGTCCAACCCGGAATTAATGGACATGCTGCACCTCAGAAAATCCAAATCCCATCGAGCTACGTGCTCGAGAGACTTGAACCTCAGCACTGAAATAAATAGGACATGCTGGAGAGACAGATTTATAACCCAGAGGCTCCCTTCACTCTGGAATAAAATCCCAGTCCAGGTTAGGCAGAGTCCCTCATTTACTCTCTTCAAGAGGAATCTTGATGAGTGGATGGGAGATCATAGGTTTACCCCAGGTATCACTTCTGTGTCACTGTTAGACAGAGGCAATGTATACTAACCTCGAAAAAGGGCATAGCAAAATTAATTTAAAATGGGTGGTGAAAGCCAAACACACTCTGGCTAGGCTTATGAATGCCCTAGGGCAGATAGCCTAGTATGAACCTATGAACCTATGGACCTATAAGGGAGGACCTTCAACAGATTCTGAAAACGACAGCCCCATTAGTCTGACTAGTCTTATTTGCAAAGCCATGGAAAGAATTATCATGGAAATTATCAGCATGAACATGGGATATCTCCTTAGATTGGATCCATCCCAATGACTTTGTCAAAGGATGGTCATGCTTATTGAATCTGGTGGACTTCTTTGCAAAGGTTGCTAAGGCAATGGATGAGGGAAAAATGGTGCATGCTGCCTACCTAGATCAGTCTAAAGCATTTGATACAACATCCCTCTCGGGATTATCAACAAACTTATGGAACTAGGTATAAACTCCTTTGTAACACTCTGTATAGCCAGCTGGCTCACTGCTAGGCCTATGAGGTTAGAATAGGTGAGGCCACTTCCACACCAGTGGAGTCTCCCAGAGCTCTGTGCTAAGCCCACTCCTTTTTGGTGTATACTTCTTGGATGTCAAAGCCAATGTCAAAGGCCTCTGGCTAACCAAGTTTGCAGATGATTGCAAACTAGGAGCAGTCATTGAATCTCTCCCAAGATGAGAACACCCTTCAGGAAGGTCTAAAACAGACAAATGCTTGGTGTCAAAGTCATGGCTTAAAACTCAATAACAAGGAATGGATTATGGCACCTTTTGGGAAGTCAGCCACCCCAGGTAACTATGTCATCAATGAAACTCCTGTAAAAGCTGATTCACTAGTCCAGGATCGGGAACTCATGTAGATAATAACCTAGCCTTTGACCAGTATGTCCAAGGTAGTAAAAAAATCCTTCTTTATTGCTCAACTTATAAGCAAGGGCGTGGCGTCTAGGTCCAGTGAGGTCATCGTACTCCTGTACTCAGTCCTCATCAGACCCACCATAGAATATAATGCCCCCTTTGGTATGTACCTGACAAGACACATGCAGCAACTGGAGCATGTACAGATTTTCCTTACAAAAAGAATACTGGGAGTAAACACAATGTCCTACACTGATCGACTCAAAGCCCTGTGTCTTTACTGAGTATCATACAGACTTCTGATATGTGATCTTTTCCTGGCACACAAGGCACCCCTGAACCTTTCGAAAATCCACAAAACCAACAGCATCAGAGCTACTAGATTAAGACTTAACTTTTACTTGTGACATAAATAGGACGTATTGGAGAGACAGATGTTTCTCAGAGAATTCCCATTCTCTGGAACAGGTTCCCCATCTATGTGAAGCAGAGTTCATCCCTATCCCTATTTAAGTGCAACTTGTACCAATGTATGGGAAAACATAAATTCACCCTGGTCTGGTGCCTGTGTCTCTGATGGACAGAGGCAGTCAGTAAACCACCCCTGTATAAATCAAATTTGTGGGGCACATTTCGTTTACATGACTAGATTATAAGGGGCCCCATTTGTCTTTAAACTAGTATACATCTATAAACATATGAGCACTCTCCAGTTAAGTGACTTGCTCAGAGTCTCTTAGTAAACAAATGGAGGTGGAAGGAGTTAAATTATGCACCGACTACAAGCAGCAACTCTTTGTGAGTTCAGAGCCTTAATCTTCTATGTCAGCTACCAGCCTGCAGTGTTACTCACAGCCGTACGTTTGTTTGGTCAGTGTCAGTGGCACAACAGGTAGCACATATGACTTTAGTGCAGAAGGCTATGTTTTCTAGTCCCACACCAGCTAAATTGATTGCGGACACTTCAGTGCAGCATAAGGGGAGTGTTGCACTCCTGAATGTAACGTCCTTTGGATGA
Source organism: Protopterus annectens (assembly GCF_019279795.1). NCBI lineage: Eukaryota > Metazoa > Chordata > Ceratodontiformes > Protopteridae > Protopterus > Protopterus annectens. The sequence continues at coordinate 362,319,209 of NC_056731.1, read as the reverse complement.
GACGTTAAACCGATGCTGCATCTGCTTGAGTTGGTGGTAGCTCAGGTAGATGTAAAAGATACCATGGCACTTATTAAAAAGAGTAAAGGAAGTTCCCTGATGCCCTGGCCAAATTTCCCCTAGTAGTGTAAATATCACCTTGGGTATTTCCTGAAAAGAAGCTACTAACCCAGTGGGGCTTGACGTACTTACTGGTTAAGGTATTTCTCTCTCAAATACAAGGTGCAGGGTCTGACTCTCACTTTTCTGGGAAATTGGCTCGGCTTAAAATAGCCCACAATAGCAGCTAGGCTAGTACATATATATCTACATGTCACATGACTAACCTGGTAAACGAATAAACAAATACATTACCTTCTATTTGCATAGCCATCATTTTCTATAAGTCTGGCGGAGACAGCTAGTCAGAGTTACTTCAGCTCTTATCAGCCCTTCATAGTCATACAGTTTTACTACAGCTCTTATCAGCCCTTCAAGTCATACAGTATTTCATTTTTTACCATGTTTCCTTTTGGCAGTTGTCTTTCTGTCTCTTTGTAATGTAGTATGCCATGCCTGTTACATGTGTTTGTGTCCTGATTTGAACACGGTTTATTACAGTTACCATTGAGAAGTGTTTACCTGAAGTTTGATGTCTTTGTTTTTGTGTCTTTTGTTTCTTGCAGGACTACTTCATTGTTTTACCATCTTGCTGCCTCAAGCAGATATCTGCTTGCATTGTCTTTTGTCAAGTTTGATAGACTGTTATTAGATGTTTTGTAGCAAGCTGAATTTGGATAATTCTTTTCTAAGATAGGACATTTCTTCTCAGTTGGTTTAAAATGTATTATCTCATATGATATCATGCCAGTATTGTCGATTTCATTTCGGCAGGGATTTAGACTATTTCTAAATTCAGTACTCATTCATATTGTGGATAGGATAGAAAGAACCCTTTCATTTTTCAGCACTTTGACTACTTGTTTGCTTGCATTTTTTGTCATTGAAATTTGCTATGTGAGGTTTTCAATTTTGTTTATACCTCAAATCTTTTTATTAGTTGCAGGATTTGGTAATTCTTATTGCTGTATTATGATGTTGTATAGAATGGCTCATCTTAGTGTTTTTTATATTCTTTTGGAATGTCATACTTAGTTCATATTAAGGTTTTAATATTAGTAAGATATTTAATTTGCTATTATCAGCTTACATAGCTGTATTTTTTAGCTTATTGATCAGTCTGGCTTTTTAATACATTATGGTCATTGTCTATGATGGGGATCAGCCACTTGTTTTTCACGCTTTTAGCTTTTCAAAGTACCAAAATGCACCATCTGTTGTTTATTATACAACTACTGTTTTTTACCATATTTTTGTTTTCTAAGGATCTCCTAACACACTTTTTTTTCAGTGTAAACTCTTGGTGCTACAGAGAAGTCATCAGGTGGGGTGTCAGTGTGAAAGGCAGTCAGATTTATCAGTGCCCTTGGGAGATAATGGTCTAGCTATTTTATTGCTGCTACTAAGGAAATCTAATCCATCATGTAGGAGGGACCTGTGGTCCACTGACTCTGTGTAGTTGAGCAAAAGTGAATGTAGGGTTTCCCTGCAGCAAGTCTGGCATTGCTTCTGATTTGTTACAGCAAGCTGGTCTAGCTTAGCATTTGTTACTATGGCTTGGATAGGTGGTAATTTTGGCCTTTATTTAGGATTAGCAGAACTTCCTGGGATCTTCTTTACTTATTGTTTTAGATAGTGTAAGATTTGGGGAGGTGATGTTTGCTTTGGAACATTATTGTAACAGGATGTAGCACCTAGGAGGAATGTAAACTTAATTTGAAAATGTTAGACGTTGCCCATTCGATTCTCAGTTAGAGCGTCTTCTGTGTGTCGACATGCGTGAATGGGCGTTCCTTCGTTTAAGGTTGTGCGTTAGGCCCGGCAAGCCAGCACGTAAAAATCAACTGCCAATCATTAGCAGACCAGAGTTCCGCTGTGGCGACCCCTAACCGGGAAAAGCCGAAAGAAAGAAAGATAGGTGCAAGAACAAACTTTAGGTTCCATCTCTCTAACAATCCATTAGGTAATGTGATGATTACAAGAATTCACTGACTTCATGTTTGGTTCTATGGTAAATTCCTCAGATTGGTTAGTATCATTTGATTTCAGCATCTGGGCTGATGATGGTTCAATGGCTGTTACAAAAGAATTCTCTCCTATGTAGAAATTTGGGTTTTATTGTGTTATTAGCTCTGTGACTCATTGTAAAGGTCATTCACTAACTTTATTTTCCAGCAATGTGTGTGAATGTGGTCACCCCCACCCTGACTTCGAGACCATTTTAACAAAAAAACTGCCTGTAATAGATTCTTGCAATTTTTTTATCTTCTCCTACCCTATAGAACTAAGCCCAGTAGCTCATCTACCTGCACCAAATCATCCCATTTGTTCCTCGGTAGCAGAACTAGGAGTCCCTCCCAAGAACCTTGCAGTCCATTTGTTCATGCCTATGAATCTCCAGTTGTCTAATCTACTTTGTGAAAAGAGTGGTGGTAGGCAAGGGCCGATTTTCTGGTCCTGTGGATAGCACTCTCCTCCACTGCAGTGACTCCTTCAAGCTCTGCTGCAACTACCTTCTGAAACCTGCCTCTGCATGCTGAATTCTCCTCCTTACTGTTTGACGTGCACACAATAACATGGATGCACTAAGCTCAACCTCCACAAGATGAAAACCTAGTGTTCTTGCTATGTGTCACCTTTAAGGTGAACCAGTGCCACTTCTTTCTCCCAAAGGAAGGCAACCTGGCAACTGCCACTTAACTCCCATCATGTCCCTTCAGTTCTTCATCTGCCTGAGCTCCTATTTCAGCTTAGGTTGTCTGTGACATATTTAAGGCTTTATCTGTCTCTTTGCCCCAGAACTGGCTTAGATTCTTCATAGCTTGAGTTGGTACAGTAAAGAAGAGTGCATGGTGCCTCAGGTATTGTATTCTTTGACCTGTTGTTTGGACTCTGGGCCAACTAGGCTTGTATTATCTTGCTTGAGTACCCTCAGTTCAGCTGATTTTAAGTAATCCACTTCCTCACTAATACTCAGGACTTTACAGTCTGCATTAAAAGAGGCACTGGTTCTCCCATTATGGGGAAAAAACACTTTGGACCTTGAGTTTCATGACATCCGCTGATCAGGCTGTAGTCCTTCCTGACCTACATTGTTTCCATCCTTTCTAGTCTAGACAGTCTGGCTTCAGTATTTGCACTATTATTGATTTGACCCTAGCCATAGCTATCAAACACATCATTGATAAAGATCAACATTTATATTGTGTTTTGTTCTTCACTGCACTGCCTGTACCATTCAGGACAAGCACGTATAGGCAGGCTTCTGTTATTCACTGAGATGCTTCTGTGACTTCTCATCAAGTGTCTTTGACTGGTTTGCCTCCTGTTTTTCAGGGGTGTGTTTAAATGATGCTACCAAGAATTAACACCTCCTCAAGCCTTGACCTTCATTGTGGGTTTCTGCAGTTCTTCATATCAGACCATTTCGCTCCTTACTCTGTATTTGCTGAAATTGTAAGAACTCATTCAGTGTAAAAAAATTGAAATATTTCAGCTGTCTGCATGATTCATTCTCTCTCTCTCATTTCCTCAGTAGTATGTAGGGTCTCATTGATTCATTCAAAGATAGCTTGGATTCCATCCTTGCTAATATAGTCACAAGAATTGTAGCTTCTCTGAGACAGAGGCTGTGCTAATTAACTGAGCATTGAATCCTTCCATTTCTGCTAGATTTCTCTCATTACTTATGAGGGTATGGCTTCAGTGTATGTCTAAGGTTAGTGATCTCATTGTGGTCCTCAAACATCAGCTGACATTGTGGGGCCAAATGCAGTAGTACCTACAGCTTTTTGTCATCACTTGAGTGAACCCTCCTTTACTACGACAGGCATTTTTTTCATTTATTATATCCAATTTTGGACTTTTTATTCCCAAGTTCAAGATGTTGGAAACGCTTACAGCAACTGTTTTTTAAAAAGTTTCATGCGTGGGCTTTGGGTGCCCAAGGATCCCCTGAGATGAGTAACTTTTGAAAGCCCATTTCAATCATATGGTACAAGCATTTTACCTTTTTTCAAGTGATAGCTATTGGTGCTTTTACCATCTCAGTTTGTCTTTATCCAAAAACCCTGATTCCTTGCCTCCTGCTCCTGTTAAGCCTGATAGGTATTATAGGGTGCCCGAAGCTCATAAGTATTTGTTTAAGAGTCCCAGGGCGGACCCAGAAACTGTTTCTCAGGGGCCTAAAAGGTGTTAAAGCTTCTGTGGTTAAAAATCCTGTACCCTCTGATAAAGAGGCAAGGGCTTTGGATAGGTGGGGTAAGAAAGTATATACTTCTTCCACTCTAGCCATGAGGGCGTTGAATTGTCAATTTCATATGCTGAAATATCAGAATTATCTCCTTTCACAATTGAAATCTAAGGTGGATGCTTTGGCGGAAGGTATTGAGTGTAAAGAATTGCTGGATTTGGTTCATGTGTCTGAACAAGTGGGTAAGCATTCTTTGCAGTGTGGTTTTGATGCTGTTCAGGCCTCCTCGAGGGTGGCTGCTACTAGTTCTGTTCGTAGCAGACATGCATGGTTGAAGGATCAGAATTTAGCTGAGCATGTTAAGACCAGGATTTTGGATGCTCCTTTACAGTCTGATGTGTTGTTTGGACCGCCTGTGGAAGCAGTTTTAAAGTAAATAGAGGACAAAGCTAAGTCTATGCAGACTGTTAAAGATTTTGCAGGTGCAGCCTCCGAGTTTAGTAGAAATTGGCCTGCTAAGGGGTGGACGTATCCTGCTTATGGTTCCCAGTCTAGGGGTAGGTCTAGGCGTGGTAGGGCAGGGCACAAGGTTAGTATAGGCCCAGATCAGACAGTTAACCTGCTGAGAAGTCTGGTGAGGACAGAGGACAGTCCAGTCGTAAGCAGAACCAATGACGTGCCCTTTCAGCTGCCAGTGGAGCCACGTCTGGCAGCTCCTTTGGGAGGAAGATTGTCTCTTTTCAAAGAAAATTGGGATTTAATCACTCAAGACAGATGGGTGCTGGATATCATTCATCACGGGTACAGATTTTATTTCCACACAATGCCCCTTTCAAAGGCATGCCAGATGTTCCTCCTCCACAAAGAAAAGAGGCTCACAAGCAAGTTTCTCAGTTACTCCAGATAGGGGCTATTCAGCCAGTCCCTGTGTCAGAAAGGGGCTTGGATTTTATTCTCGCCTGTTCCTAGTACCAAAGAAGGGGAACACGTGGAGACCAATTTTGGATTTATCTATCCTCAACACTTATCTGGACATTCCCAAGTTCAAGATGTTGGCGTTACAGCAACTGTTACCTCTGCTGGGCAAGGATCACTGGATGGTAACTTTGGATCTCAAGGAAGCTTACCTTCATGTGCCCATAAGGCTAAGTTGCAGAAAGTATCTCTTGGTTTGAACTGGAGATTTTCATTATCAGTTCTCTGCATTGCCCTTTGGCTTATCTACTGCGCCCAGAGTATTCACAAAGGTTCTGGCTCAGTGATAGCTTACTTCAGGCTTCAAGGCATTCAAATTTATCCTTACTTGGGCGACTGCCTGATTCTGGCTCAAGAAAAGGAACACCTTCACAGCATCTGGAATATGTCATAGCAGTGCTAAGATGCCTAGGGTATTCTGTGAGCGAAATAAAGTCCAGTCTAGTACCCTCTCAAGACATGTGCTTTCTGGGTGTGAGACTGAATACAGCAGCAGATGGCCTTTTAACCCCGGACAAACAAAAGAGTCTGTCACTTTACTTCCACCAACTATCTCATCAGTCCGTGCTGACTGCAAGGACAGTCCTTCAAGCTTATTAGGGTTCATGGCATCTTGTATTCTGGTGCTTCCCAATGCCAAACTGCATATGAGGAAGCTGCAATGGTATCTCAAAAATGTATGGACACAGCACTGCCAAGATTTGGACACTGTCATTCAAATAATACCTTGCCTTCAAAAGGAATTCTTGTGGTGGGCTCAGGAATGTCACCTAAACAAGGGACTCTCTGTGACCCGGCCAGAGGCGAGTCAGATTTTAACGACAGATGCCTCGGACACTGCTTGGGAGCTCATCTAAATGGAAAGTGGATACAAGACAAGTGGCCTGCCAGACTACAGCATCTACATATCAACATGAAGGAGATGTTAGCAGTCCAGTTTGCATTGATGGCGTTCAAGGAGTTACTTCTTCCAGGGCAGGTGTTGATTCTGACAGACAACACAACTGTCATGTGGTACATCAACAAGCAAGGGGAACACATTCTTATCCTCTATGCAGGCAAGCAATGATTTTATGGGAGACTGCGTTAAGCCTGCAACTGACTCTTCAGGCAAGGTTTCTGCCAGGAGCACAGAACTCCTAGCAGATGTATTAGCAGACAAATCATGGATCCCCACGAGTGGAAACTGGATCTTCATGTATTTCAGAAATTGACAGTGTCATGGGAACTCCAGACATAGATCTGTTCGCTTCTCCACTAAACCACCAGCTGCCAAAGTATTGCACAAAGGGTTTCATCACACAGCTTGGAAAGTGGATGCTCTGTCTTTCAGTTGGAAAAACCTTCATGTCTATGCCTTTCCACCTCTACCTCTTCTTCCAAAGGTATTACTAAAGGTCAGACAGGACAGGCCAAGGATGATTTTGATAGCTCCAGATTGGCCTCGGCAACACTGGTACCCACTTCTAAGGAGTCTTGTAAAGAAGCCTCCATGGCCTTTACCTCTGATTCCTCATCTGTTATCTCAGAAGGACGGTCATCTGCTCAATGTCAAGCTTCAATCTCTTCATCTCACAGCTTGGCATATTCTGTGTTGAAGCATGGTAGGTCTCAGCTTCCTCAACAAGTTTTAAATGTGATTATGGAAGCTAGAAGGCCTAGTACTAGGAGAGTGTCATGAAAAATGGAAGAGATTTTTATTTTGCGGTACAGCAAAGAATTTGGAGATTTCAGAGCCTAATTTGAGTGTGGCTCTTCAATATCTTACTGAATTATTGGACAAAGGTTTGTCTTTCTCTTCCATAAAGATTCATGCTGCAGCAATTTCAGCTCACTATGATTGTGACCCACCTTTGTTTTCGCATCCTTTGTTCAAGCAGTTTCTTAGAGGGGCAAAGAATATAAGACCCCCACGTAGAGCTCCTACTCCTGCTTGGGATCTCAATTTTGTGTTGGAAAAACTTACTCTACAACCTTTTGAGCCTGCAGCTACTGCTGAATTGAAATATTTGTCATGGAAGACTGCTTTTCTGTTGGCTATTACTTCTGCAAGAAGGGTGTCTGAGTTGCAGGCCCTTATGGCAGTAGAGCCCTTTTGATTTTCCATAAGGACAGGGTATCATTACGTACTAATCCTTCCTTTATGCCTAAGGTGGTTTCTAGTGTGGCTTTAAACCAAACTATTCATTTGCCTACGTTTTTGCAGATCCTCAAAATAAAGGGGAAAAGATTTTGCACACTTTAGATGTACACAGGCAATTGCGTTATTATTTGAGCAGGACTAAAGATTTTAGGCAGTCTCAGCAGTTACTTGTTTCTTTTGCTTTAAGTTCACAGGGCAAGCCTGTGTCAAAACAAACTATTTCTAGGTGGATTGGCTTTTGCATTGCATTTTGTTATTCCCATCATGGCAAAGAGGTTCCAGCTGGGATTAGGCCTCATTCCACTAGGGCTACTGCCACTTCAACAGCATTTCTAAGGGGTGGCAACTAAGGATATTCTGGAAGCGGCTACTCTGAGTTCAGTGCATACTTTCTCTAGGCATTATCACCTGCCTATATACTCTAAGACTAGAGCTGGTTTTGCCACAGCTGTTTTACAAGGCATGTTGTCAGCTCCTGCTACTTTATAATTTGCCAGCCTCCCTTACCTCTGCTTTGGGATTCTACCCAATTGTCAGGACTGCAGCAAGGGAAGGCGAAGAACATAGTACAGTTTTGTACCTACCATAAATGTAGATGTTCGAGGATTCCTTGCTGCAGTCAATTCCCTCCCTCCTTCCCTCTGTGTTTCAGGGTGGTTGTGTAGGTGAGTTTACATGCTTATATTTTTTGTATATATTACTGTATATATTGTACATGTTTTTTGGTGCAGGTTGTTTTTGGGACTTGTCTTTTTGGGTCTTCTGACATCTGGGGCAAGAAAAGACTGAGGAAATGGCGTCGGTCATGCGCATTAGTACCCTTGCGTACTGCCCTCAGTCTCAAGGGCCATGACCCACGTCAGCCTTATACTCTGGTATTCGGGGCGACTGGGACGCGGACTATACCCCAATTGTCAGGACTGCAGCAAGGGAATCCTCGAACATCTACATTTATGGTAGGTACAAAACTGTACTTTAGGTAATGTGATGATTACAAGAATTCACTGACTTCATGTTTGGTTCTATGGTAAATTCCTCAGATTGGTTAGTATCATTTGATTTCAGCATCTGGGCTGATGATGGTTCAATGGCTGTTACAAAAGAATTCTCTCCTATGTAGAAATTTGGGTTTTATTGTGTTATTAGCTCTGTGACTCATTGTAAAGGTCATTCACTAACTTTATTTTCCAGCAATGTGTGTGAATGTGGTCACCCCCACCCTGACTTCGAGACCATTTTAACAAAAAAACTGCCTGTAATAGATTCTTGCAATTTTTTTATCTTCTCCTACCCTATAGAACTAAGCCCAGTAGCTCATCTACCTGCACCAAATCATCCCATTTGTTCCTCAGTAGCAGAACTAGGAGTCCCTCCCAAGAACCTTGCAGTCCATTTGTTCATGCCTATGAATCTCCAGTTGTCTAATCTACTTTGTGAAAAGAGTCGGGTGGTAGGCAAAGGGCCGATTTTCTGGTCCTGTGGATAGCACTCTCCCTCCACTGCAGTGACTCCTTCAAGCTCTGCTGCAACTACCTTCTGAAAACCTGCCTCTGCATGCTGAATTCCCCTCTCCTTACTGTTTGACGTGCACACAATAACATGGATGCACTAAGCTCAACCTCCACAAGAGGAAAACCTAGTGTTCTTGCTATGTGTCACCTTTAAGGTGAACCAGTGCCACTTCTTTCTCCCAAAGGAAGGCAACCTGGCAACTGCCACTTAACTCCCATCATGTCCCTTCAGTTCTTCATCTGCCTGAGCTCCTATTTCAGCTTATGTTGTCTGTGACATATTTAAGGCTTTATCTGTCTCTTTGCCCCAGAACTGGCTTAGATTCTTCATAGCTTGAGTTGGTACAGTAAAGAAGAGTGCATGGTGCCTCAGGTATTGTATTCTTTGACCTGTTGTTTGGACTCTGGGCCAACTAGGCTTGTATTATCTTGCTTGAGTACCCTCAGTTCAGCTGATTTTAAGTAATCCACTTCCTCACTAATACTCAGGACTTTACAGTCTGCATTAAAAGAGGCACTGGTTCTCCCATTATGGGGAAAAAACACTTTGGACCTTGAGTTTCATGACATCCGCTGATCAGGCTGTAGTCCTTCCTGACCTACATTGTTTCCATCCTTTCTAGTCTAGACAGTCTGGCTTCAGTATTTGCACTATTATTGATTTGACCCTAGCCATAGCTATCAAACACATCATTGATAAAGATCAACATTTATATTGTGTTTTGTTCTTCACTGCACTGCCTGTACCATTCAGGACAAGCACGTATAGGCAGGCTTCTGTTATTCACTGAGATGCTTCTGTGACTTCTCATCAAGTGTCTTTGACTGGTTTGCCTCCTGTTTTCAGGGGTGTGTTTAAATGATGCTACCAAGAATTAACACCTCCTCAAGCCTTGACCTTCATTGTGGGTTTCTGCAGTTCTTCATATCAGACCATTTCGCTCCTTACTCTGTATTTGCTGAAATTGTAAGAACTCATTCAGTGTAAAAAAATTGAAATATTTCAGCTGTCTGCATGATTCATTCTCTCTCTCTCATTTCCTCAGTAGTATGTAGGGTCTCATTGATTCATTCAAAGATAGCTTGGATTCCATCCTTGCTAATATAGTCACAAGAATTGTAGCTTCTCTGAGACAGAGGCTGTGCTAATTAACTGAGCATTGAATCCTTCCATTTCTGCTAGATTTCTCTCATTACTTATGAGGGTATGGCTTCAGTGTATGTCTAAGGTTAGTGATCTCATTGTGGTCCTCAAACATCAGCTGACATTGTGGGGCCAAATGCAGTAGTACCTACAGCTTTTTGTCATCACTTGAGTGAACCCTCCTTTACTACGACAGGCATTTTTTTCATTTGTATTACTGCAGTGCCCTGAAGGTAGGTTAGCATAATTTTGATCTTAAGCATCGGGTGCAGAATTCCTCTGCCATGCTTTTAATGGGTATTCCCTGACATCAACACCTTAGCTGTTCTGCAGAGTTCCTACTACTGCCTGTTTGCTTTCGGGGTCATCTGTAAAGGTGTGTGTGATGACATACTTTACCCTACACAGTCTAGATCCTTTCTTTTTTATGTGGGCACAGGTTCAGTACTGCCTGGTGTGATTTTTTTTTTTTTTTTACCAGTTGAGGGAATGCTAATGCTTCCCAGAATGAATTTAGAATCTTTGGTCTTGACCCCACCAGGCTACTTCTCTGTTGAATTCTGAGCAGTCCACTTTGAAGCACTTTAAGAACTCTCCAAAGACCTCTTTATTCAGTAAGGCTAGCATAATTTTCCAGAATTGTCCTACTTTGTGTTTTGACTGTATCTTTATCTTTAAATTTGTGTAATTAGTTTAATTTTTGCTATGCTTAGGTAGTAAGCATGTTAGTAAAAGTTGATTGCGTCTGCACAACTGCTAAATATACAGATACATTGTGGACAGACATACCTGTAATTCTTCTACCATTCACAGAAACCATTCTAGTTTTAATCATCAAGAACAATTTGTGGAGGAACCTGTGCAAGATGCCAGAGGAGCCCTAGGGTAACAGGCAGTCTTGCTTGTCATTGACTTGTGTACTTCCTGTGATGACTGCTTTTGAAATACAGTTAATCCCTTCCTATATTTACATATTACATATGTGGATAAAATGTAATCATAGTTTGACATTGTTTTATTTTTCCTCTTCTTTATGAGTTAATGGGATTTCAAGTGATAGCTACTTGTGTGCTTTTACCATTCTCAGTTTGCCTCTTTATCCATTATTTTTGATACCCCACCTTTTTCTATGGTGTTCTAGAGCTGAAATTTTGCTTTCAGATGATTTTGTAAAACAGTCCTGACATAACTTTTGAACTGGAGTAGGGACTTCATTTGTCAGCAACCTGTGGGTCTTGGATCCGATATTGGATCCGAGCCGGCAACTTGTAGCATAGCTATGGATCCGAGCTCCTAGCTCCTCCCCTCACCCATAATCTCCTGCCAACCTCCTATGACCTCAGATCTAGTTTGCCGCGCTTGAGTGTGTAGCTAGATTTTAGAGCTCCTAGCGTTTATCAACAGATAAGTGAATTTCTTCATTTTTTTTATCAAACTTTGGGTCGGCGCCGACAGTACTGGGTACTTCGGATCCGACCCTGCCCTTGAGTTTGTCGGTTCCATCATCGGATCTGATCTCTCGGAGCTGTGGGCTGAGCTTCGGGTCCGAGGGTTTCAGTGTGCCTTCGGCCACATCCAGGTCGGAGCACACTGGTCCCTTGGATCCGACGGTCTCGGCGCCGGTTCCGATCCCTTCATCGGATCCGAGTGGGAGTCAACTTTCGGAGCCCAGGGAGAGCGGCTCCCCCTCGGCCTTCGATGCAGTGGAGAGGGCTCTGCCGAGAGCATCCAGACCCCCGGTCCTTGCCTCGGCTCTACCCTGCACTCCCTCTCTGCTGGGTCAGGCTTCCATCACCCGGCCACAAGGACAACCTGCTTCGATGTCCCAGGTTGTTCCATTGGAACAAGATATTGCTGGCGAGACTTCCTCGGACAGCCTCCCCGAGGAAGTGCCTCGCAAGCACAAGTGTAAGAGGAGGCACGTGGACTCCCCCGAGTCCTTAACAGAGGACACGGACTTGGATGAAGGGGAAGGCTCCCCAAGGTCACCCCCGGAGGATGTCTCCTTTGGAGACATCATGGAAATGCTTAGGATCAGAGGTGGGTGGTCTGTCCCCAAGGCTTCCTCTGACGAGTCCATGTTCCTGGAGGCATTCGAAGCAGGCCTGTCTACCTCTTGGGTGTCCCCTCCGGCCGGCACCCTGGTGGACCTTATTACCACCAGGGAGTGGAAGGAGCCGGACACTGTGGAGCCAGTCCCTAAACGCCTGGACAGGATAATGAGCCCCCCCCGCAGACCGGTCCCACTGGAGCAAGGGTCCCCCCGTAGATGCCATGTTGACGGCGGCAGCCACGAAGAGGGAACTAGCTCAGGAGAGCCCCTCGGTCCATCCACTGAGCAAGGAATCCCGCTCGATGGATCGCCTTGGGAAGCAGGTTTTTAGTTCAGTGACCTTCTCGGTAAGGTCTCTGAACTATATGGCACATGTCATCAGGATGCAGCGGGATCTTATCAAAGAATACGCTGCTCCCCCCCCGAGTCCATGTCGGTGGAGGACAAGCAATTGTACTCCACTCGAATGGCCACTCTAAGGTCTATCTCCAATACCTCTATGTGGCTTTTGTCACACGCTACTGAGGGAGCCACTAGAGCTAGCGGAGCGGGCCTAGTCATGAGACGTCAGGCCTGGCTCCGGCATTGTGACTTCGCGAAGCCCTTTAAGGCATCCTTTACGAACGCCCCTTTTGATGGTTCTGCCTTGTTTGGCAAGACCATTCGCGAAACACTGGTCTGCCATCTGAGTCCATTTCTCTGCTCCCCAGAGGTCCTTCTCGAATTACCAAAAGGGACAGAAGAAGATGTGGTTCCGGAAATCGCAACATTCCCAACCTGTTCCGGACAACCAGTCCTTCAGTGGCAGAGGAGGACAGGGAGGACGCCGCCCTAGGGGCAGAGAGGCCCCGAAGAACTTTGGGTCTAGAGAATCCTTCTCTGACCGGCCCACGCAGTAGCTCTGAAGGGTTGCCCAACTGCTCTGCTCTGGAGGCAGTCGGGGGCGTTTCTAGAGGCATCTGGCGGCATGGGAGTCCATCACATCAGACCGCTGGGTGCTTCGTATCATATCCAGAGGCTACAAAATTCCAATGTATCATGTCCCCAAACTCAGGAGCCTCCCCGATGTTCCACCCGATCAGAGGGAGGCTGCAGCCGCAGAAATCCAGCAGCTGTTAGAAAAAAGAGCCATCCAACCCGTCCCCCAAGACCAGCTCAGATTAGGGTTCTACTCCAGGTTCTTTCTGGTGCCAAAAAAGACGGGGGACTTGAGACCAATTCTAGATCTTTCCCTCTTGAACCTGTCGGTAACCAAGGAAAAATTCCGAATGGTCACTCTTCAATCCATTCTCCCCCTCTTACGGGAGAGTGATTGGATGTGCTCTATAGACCTCAAGGATGCATACTACCATATTCTAATGGACAGACGATCCAGGAGGTTTCTCCGCTTCCGGCTGGGAGCCAGTCATTATCAGTTCAGGGTCCTTCCCTTTGGCCTCACCACAGCCCCCCAGGGTGTTCACCAAAGTTTTAGCAGTGATAGCGGCCCACCTGAGACTCCAGGGAATGCAGGTCTTTCCGTACCTGGACGACTGGCTTCTAACCGCCCCAACAAGGCATCTACTCTGCTCAGCCAGAGATTACTTTCTCCGCATAGCCCCCCAGTTAGGCATCACAATTAATGCGGACAAATCTTCCCTTGCTCCGACACAAGTAATAGAGTTTATAGGGGCCAGATTAGATACCAGGGATCTACGAGTCTTCCTGACTTCGGAACGACTACAGAATCTGAGATTGCATGTGCGGGCCATCCTACAATCGGAAGCTCCACCGGCGGAATTGGTCCTGAGGGTGCTGGGCTCCATGGCGGCTGCAATAACGCTTCTTCCATGTGCTCGCCTAAATATGAGGGTACTGCAGTGGACCCTTCAAGTGCAATGGTCCTTCCAATCTCTTCCTCTCTGCCACCCTATCTCTATCAGCAAGGTTTGCAGGAGGGCCCTGTTATGGTGGCTCCAATCCCCGGACCTCCATATAGGCCGGCCCTTCTGCACTCCTCCCCCTCTCACCACGGTGACCACGGACGCCTCTCGCCTCGGGTGGGGGGGGGGGCATTACACGGGCAGGACAGTCCAAGGCACGTGGAATGATACAGAGACCTCCTTGCATATCAACGTTCTGGAGATGAGAGCGGTGCTGTTGGCGTTGCAGGCACTTCAGAATCTCCTCCCCGTAGGAACGATTGCAATTCAGTCAGACAACATGTCTGTTGTTTGGTACATCAACAAACAGGGGGTAACCAGACCCTACCCCTTATGCCGAGAAGCCATGAGAGTGTGGGAATGGGCGATTTCCACCAACCGCTTTCTGATCGCAACACACATTCTGGGGTGGGCCAACATTCTGGCGGACAAACTCAGCCATACCATTCTTTCCCCTTACGAGTGGTCTCTCAACCCACTAGTAGCAAAGCAGATATTCGCAAAATGGGGGCAACCCTGCTGTGATCTCTTTGCCTCTCCCTTAAATACGAAATGTGACAGCTTCTTCGCTCTGATTCCCCCACCAGGGGAAGCCCCGAGAGATGCTCTGGTGCATGTTTGGCCGCCCGGTCTACTCTACAGCTACCCTCCTTTACCCCTGATGCTAAAGCTCTTACAGAAAGCCTCACGGTTAGGGAGCAGAATGATCCTCATTGCCCCATTCTGGCCTCGGCAAACTTGGTTCCCCTTACCTGTGGTTTCATCTAGTGAATCCTCCTTGGATTCTGGATCCCACTCCGGATCTAATCTCGCATCCATCGGAATTATAGACCCCGAATCTGGTCAACCTGAAGCTGACAGCTTGGTTGCTCCAGTTCCACTCTTAGTCAGGACTCCCGGCATCTCTTCACCAGTCAAAGCCATCCTGGTGGCAGCACATAAGCCTTCCACCAGAAAAATATACCGCAGTAAATGGAGACGCTTTTCCGTCTGGGCGGAACATCATAATCTGGATCCCTTCACTGCCCCTCTACCGTCCGTACTGGATTTTCTAACCAGACTCTTTCAGCAAGGAGCTAGTTGTTCGACAGTCAAGGTACAGTTGGCAGCCATCTCCCATTACCATGTGGGACATGAGACAGGTCCTTTGATGTCAGCTAAATTGTGCAAAACATTTCTCAAGGGCACCTTTCTACTCAGGCCCCCTGTCAAAGAAGCCGTACCCCCTTGGGATCTTTCTCTAGTCCTTCAAGCCTTGACCGCTTCTCCCTTTGAACCAGCCACATTGGTCGATCTCAAATATTTGTCCTGGAAAACAGCATTCCTGGTAGCCATCACTTCAGCCAAGAGAGTTTCGGTACTCCAAGCCCTCTCCGTAAAGCCTCCTTACTTGGTTTTCCATCCGGACAGAGTGTACCTCAGGACCAATCCCTCCTCTCTTCCCAAGGTGGCATCGGAAATCAATATCAATCAGTCCATCAACTTACCGGTTTTCTTCCCTAAGTATCAAAATAAAGGAGAGTACAAGCTCCATTCATTAGATGTACACAGGCAGCTGCATTTCTATATTCATAGGACAGCTGGTCACAGACAATCTGATCAGCTGTTTGTCTCCTTTGCTAAATTAACTTTAGGTAAAGCCATTTCAAAGGTCACCTTGTCACGTTGGATTTGTCAATGTATTCTGGCCTACCAAGCTTCCGGGAGGCCCGCACCTGAGGGAGTCCGTGCACATTCCACTCGCTCCATCTCTACTTCTGCTGCTTTTAAATCTAGAGTGGCATTGGATGATATCTGTTCGGCAGCTACTAGGGCCTCATCTCATACTTTTATTAACCACTACAAACTGGATGTAATTTCTAGAGGGAGAGCATCCTTTGGCTCCGCAGTGCTCTGGAACATCCTTCCATGATGGCCGCCTAAGATTCAGGTAGCTGGGGACTCTGTCCCACAGGTTGCTGACAAATGAAGTCCCTACTCCAGATTAAGAAGTTATGTACTCACCATAACGTTCCATCTGAGTAGGTGGCTTTATTTGTCTGCAACCATCCCCCCCTCCTTCCCCCTGGCCTTCAGAGCTTGGTCCTGTTATATTATTCTAGCTATTATGCTTGTTGGAACACCTTTTCAGGTATCCATAGAGGGGCAAACTTTATCTGAGGTCATAGGAGGTTGGCAGGGGATTATGGGTGAGGGGAGGAGCTAGGAGCTCGGATCCATAGCTATGCTACAAGTTGCCGGCTCGGATCCGATATCGGATCCAAGACCCACAGGTTGCAGACAAATGAAGCCACCTACTCAGATGGAACGTTATGGTGAGTACATAACTTCTTAATTCCACTCAGGGAGATAACAGTACCAAATGACAATTTTCATAGGATACCATGAAATGATTTCTTAGAGTACTCAAATCATCATGCCGAGGCCAGATGAAATCTCATGATATTTAGGTTCATAGGTAGGTACTAGGCTATTGGTCCAAGGGCCTAAGTAAGTCTAGCCAATAAGGTTCCCTGGTTTACCCCACCCAAGAAAGTTAATTTCCTGTGCCCCTGTCGAGCAGAAGTGATCCCCAGGGTGTATTTCCTATTTCCCATCCACTCATCAAGATTTTTCTTGAAGAGTGCTAATGAGGAACTTTGCTTGACATAGATGGGTAGCTTGTTCCAGAGTATAGGAAGTCTCTGGGACAGGAATCTATCCCTCCAGCATTTCCTGTTTATTGTGGTGACAAGGTTTAGGTCCATAGAGTATGTAGCTCAGAGGGACTGGGATTTCTTTAGGTGTAGCATGTCCAACAGCTCTTGGTTTAACATAGCTTTATATGTTGGGCAGAGATCTCCTCGGAGTAGGTGATATGCTACAGAGTAAAGCTGGAGTTTTTTGAGACGGTCAGTGTAGGGCATCTGTTTGAGGCCAGTAATCCTCTTTTTGAGGTATTTCTCTGGCCTTTCCAGCTGCTGTAGATGTCTTGTGAGGTACATTCCAAAAGGGGTGTTGTACTCTATAATGGGTCTAATGAGTGCCAAGTAGAGAGGAACAATGACCTCTTTTTTCCTGGATGAGAACCCTTTTGTGATGAAGTGTGCCACATGGAAAGATTTCCTGACTACTGTGATGATGTGATTATCAAAGGAGAGACTACTGTCCACCTGGGTCCCAAGGTCTCTTATCACGCATTCGGCATTAAGTAGACTGCCATGTATGTGGTAGTTCATGGGTACAGTGTTTTTACCAAAGGGGATGACAATGCATGTTTTAGCATTGAACATGAGCCCATGTCTCTGACACCAGGCATCTGTCTCAATGAGGCTCTTCTGTAGGATGTCCACATCATCTGAGGACTCGACAATGGCTCCTAGTTTGCAGTCATGTGCAGACTTCATTAGCCAGAGGCCTTCTGTGTTAGCCTGTACATCAGAGAAGTAGATACCAAACAGGAGAGGTCCCAGGACTGAACCCTGTGGTACTCCACTTGTCACTGGTTTGAAGTCAGATTTGGAGTCTGCAAATTTTACAGTGTGGCTTCTGTCAGTGAGCCAGTTGGCAACCCATCTTGTGATGTAGGGATTTATACCTAGTTTAGTGAGTTTAGCTATAATTCCAGAATGGGGGATGGTGTTGAAAGGCTTGACAAGGTCAAGGTAGGCTATGTGAACCACCTTACCCTCATCTACGGCTTTGGTGACTGCCTCAAAGAAGTCGATCAAGTTCAGAAGGCATGATCTGCCTTTCACAAACCCGAACTGGGTGGGGTCCAGAGTTTGGAGGTTACCAATGTCTTTGTTTATGAGTTCCATGATGATACCTTCCATGGCCTTGCAAACCAGGCTCGTCAGGCTAATAGGGCAATAGTTCCCAGGATCACTGGTGGCTCCCACTTTGTGGAGTGGGATAACTGTTACTGTGCGCCATTCAGTGGGCACAAAACCTGATGTGAGACCATGATTGAACATGGTGCTTAGGTGGGGAGCCAGTTCGTTCTGAAGTTCATGTAAAACGTAGCCTGGGATGTTGTCCGGTCCCATGGATGCTGTGTTTTGGGTTTTAGAGAGTGCAGCTTTTACCTGCATAGATGTGATTACAGGGACTCTGCATTCTTCCTGTATAGATATGGGCACTTTAGGGGGTGAGAGGGAGTAAAGTTAGCACTGAACCTATCTGTCAGGATGCTGGCAATATCAGTTGGTTCTGTAATTTTTGTGCCGTTGTGCTGTAACTTAGAGCAGATCTGGGTGTTGCCATTGAGATTCTTGACATAGCTATAGAATGCATTGTGGTTGCCCCTAGAATCAGTGGTGATTTTGTTTTCGTAGCTAGCTTTGGAGGATCTTATAAGGGATCTCAGCTTCTTACTGAGGCTGACCAGGGAGCTCCTCCACTCATATGATTTTACTCTCTTTTGCAACAGTTTTTCCTTCTGTTGTAGAGTTTGTTTATGGCAGGGGACCACCAGATTGGCTTCCTTTTTTTGGAGGATAGCGTCTTGGTTCTGTTTGGGATAGCACGATCAATGCTCTCATGTAAGTGCTTATAGAGTGCATTTGTGTAGGATTCAGCAGTCGTAACTGTATTGTCCATCTGCATGGGTGTCATGAAGTTCACCACTTCTGTCTTAAGAAGCATGAAGTTGGCTTTGGAGACATTCTTTACCATGGTTTCTTTAATGATGGGTGGGGGCAGGATGCGGATATCTAAGGTGATTAGCTTATAGTTGGATCTGACCAACGAGGAGTTGACTTCAGGTGCGGAACACTGGTCACTCATTTTGGTAATGACTAGGCCTAGGATATTGTTGCCCCTGGTGGGTGTGTGGATAAGTTGATCCAGTGCACTGGAATTTATGAATTCCAGAAAGCGTTGAGCGAAGGAGTTGGTACATGAGTAGTTTTCCCAGTTAATGGTGGTGTAGTTGAAATTGCCCATTATTAGGCTGTTTGGTTGAACCCTAATATTTTCCAGTATATCAAGAAAAGAGGAGTGGGAATCCTGGGGCATGGTGGGGGATCTGTAGCAAGTTACAATTTGGATTGCAGTTTTGCCCAGAGTTAGTTGCAGTTGGATAACTTCGGATGCATTATGCTTTGCAACTAGCCTGGAGGTGTGGATATCCTTAATGAATATGGACACACCTCCGCCTTTGGTTTTCTGGTCCAGGTTAGATGGCCGAAAAGTGCGGTATGAGTTATAGCCCGGTAATGCAGGGGTGCTGTCTAGAGCCTTGAACCAGGTCTCGGTCACTGCACAGATATCGATGTTCTCCATTTTAAGGAGTGGCTCGAGTTAGTGCATTTTGAGATTTAGACTTCTAGCATTGAGTAGCATTACCCTCAGTTTTTGCTTGCCTGTTCCTGTTACACTGGTGAATTTATCATTTGAACCTTGTCTAAAAAAGGCACTATAGGGGTGGCCAGATCCTTAGCCAGTATCTGGAATCCCAGGGGTAACAGGTGCAGGCCATCTCTGACAAAGCATTGTGGTCTGTCGACCATGTCGTCCCAGGCAGACAGGTACTGGATTCCCTTAGAATGACACCAGAAGCTTAGCCAATTGTTGAAGTCAGTCATTTTGTCCTTGTACTGCAGTATCATTCTGGGCAATGGCAGGATACTACTCAGGGCTAGGGTCATATCTGCCTGGGCTACAAGATCGGAGAGCTCTTCCATGTCTCTCTTCATGTAGTCCAGGGAGGTACGTCTCAGGTTATTCACACCAACATGGACAATGACAGAGTCATATTTGTACTTGTTGTGGAGTGACCTGAGTGCGTGGTTTATGTGGCAGATCCTGGCACCCGACAGGCAGCTGACAGTAACCTTCTCCTTGTTTAGCCTGGTGAGTGGGACATCAGTGTGCCTGACTATAGAGTCACCTATGACTAGTGTGTTGGGTACGTTGTTTTGTCTTATGGGCCTTGGTTTATTGGCACACTGAGTCTGTGGGCAATGTGTCATTTGGGTTGTGTTGAGGGGTGGAGGTTGCTTGCGTTTCTGCTTTGGAGGTCTCTGTTGCTTGAGCAGATTATTATTGAGAGCCTCTGTGAATGTTTTTGTGTTTCTATGTGTAGATTTTGGTGGTGTAGGTTTAGTGGGACTATATGATGAGTGTGGTGTGGTGCAAGTGTTTACCTTCTCCTCTTGACTGTCAAGTTCAGTCTTGGTTGGAGAGAGCTTTGCCTCCAGTTTGGCTAGATAAGTGCATCTCTCACAGGTTGTGGTGTTGGGTGGTAGGAGGAGAGGGTTGTCTATGTACATGAGGCAATTGCTACATTGCCCTAAGATGCCCAGATTAATCAGATATACAGGCGAGAACACTGGGAGCTGACCCTTGGACATGCCTGAATAAAAAATTACTTTCCTCTAGACAAGTGAGGAAAGTGAGTACAAAAGCTGTTTCATTCACCTGTTTCATAAGGAATATGTCTGCTTTGTTACTGTATCACAGTGCCTATCGTATCCAAAAGCATTTTACTAAGGAAAATAAATACAGCAAGGTACCTGCAACTCCTTTTTGTTATTTTACACTCACTTAGGTCATAAGGCTGCTCATGCTTAAAATTTATAACTCTTTGATTCTGCACCGTTATAAAAGGCTGCATTGTTTCACTTTTCCAGGAGCTGTAAACCTATTACCTCTTGTAGTCTAAAGGTAACTAATCCTGATAACTGACAACAACTTCACTAATTAACTGAAATTTGCAAGCCAATAAATATAACACACTGGCTGACTCAGGGAAGGAAGACACAACCGAAACTCACAAAGTAATCACTTTTTTTAAAAAAAGTTAAAGTTGGTGTTTAACACATATATGGGAAATATATGTAAGAGTCACTGCAAAAAGTCATTTACATTTTTACTGAAGATTTTTAGACTTGACAGTGAATGGGACTGAGATCCAATAATACAGAGTAGGGCATTATAACTCATCATCTACACTCTCATAGTGCATTATAGGCAAGAGTAGCTTTTTAAAAAAATGATCATGCCTGCCCTCATGAGAGCTTTCAGGATTAGGAAAGAGTTAAAATTAGTAATAAGTTGTTATTGCAGTTAATGCTGTCACCTCACAGCAAAAGGTTCTCCAGTTCAATTCTCGGCTGGGGTGCCTACTGTACGAAGTCTACATGTCCTGGTTGTGTTCACGTGGGTTTCCTCCAGGTGGTGTTTGACCACCAAGCTTCTGGTTAAGGAGTCTAGGAATTATTCACAATAAGCTGGGAAGAATTGGTCATGCTGATGAAAGGTCAGTGCAGACAACCCAGAAGACATTCCCATAAAAGGTGATTGCTATGGGGTGATTATATGTAATTCTCCTCCTATTGGCTGTCATCTGTGGTACAAGTTTGATTCATCGCTAGGTGAGAAAGAGTTCACATTGCCCAGTGAAAACAGTGCCACCCTTTGGATGGGCTTTATAGGAGAGGAGGCTTTGATCAATCACCTGACCTCCATATCTCATTGCTTCTCTTATCTGTTCAGCACTTGCATAGGATTACATGTTCCACTCAGTAGCTAGTCCCTGCACTAGCCATCTTCTGTAGATATAATTTTGTGCGGATGAAGGCCTTGAGCTTCTCTTCCTATCTCTTGTAGATGACTAGATTGAAGTGGTCACACTTGATGCAGTGCTCCATATGAGACTCTCCCAGGTAATATAGCCAGTGCAGTTGCGGGTCCTGGTTTGTGAGCTCAGCCCTAGGAACACTGTTATGTTTCACATGATTTGGGTATTGAATATGAGATCTTTCCAATGAGATACCTTATAGATAATATCTAAATTGTATGAGTGGCAGAAGGTAAATGAAGGATTGCAGGTACTATGTGTGCCATCCTAGTATGTCACATCATGACATGTAGTAGCCTGAGTCAACCTGTCCCATGGGTAGGAGGTGAAGGCATTTAACAGGTGTTCTAAGCTGGTGATGTTAATGAAAGAAATTCCAGCAGTTACTCACTACATCTTTCTGAAATTTTCTAGAAATTCCCTTCCCTGAAAAATATCATTGAACCTTATGTCCCATCCAAAAATCTATGCTCTAACAACAAACACCTAGTTAAAGTATCAAAACCTAGTAAAAGAGCAGTTATCTGCCTCTATCCCATTCCATAACTAAGCTGTGGAACACCCTCCCATCATCAGTTACAGAATTAGACAACATAATCTCCTTTAAAAGAAAACTAAAACATCTCACTGATTACCCCAGCTGCACATGCAACACATATCCACAGCCTCCTTAATCTAGCAATGCTGTTTCACATAGCAAATATATTTATGTATATGTCATACTGTTATACCATGAGTTATCCCTAATCTTTAGTATCCTAGTCCACACATCTATACAACTATCTTAACACATGTTCTCTTCTCTGTCACTTTCTACTTTTAATGTTGTATCTTTCGGCTTTTCCCGGTTAGGGGTCGCCACACGGAACTCCGGTCCGCTAATGATTGGCAGTAGATTTTTACGTACCGACTTGCCAGGCCTGACGCACAACCTTCAACAAAGGTACGCCCATTCACTCATGTCTCCACACAGAAGACGCTTTAGCTGAGAATCGAACAGGACAACGTTTTACTGTGAGGCGACAACGCTACCGCAGCACCATCACCGCAGCCTTTCTACTTTTAATACTACCATTAAATACATGTCACCTATAATATACATATTCCCACCACCTAGCTATAAGATTCTAACTACATCTATCTTACTTTTAAGTTTAACTCTTTAATTATACCTTCCCACTGCGCTTACCTTTCCCTTTTCCTACTCCCCTCCAAAAAAAATTGAGCTGTATTGTTAAATATTTCTATCTGTATAATTTTCCTATATGCTAATGTTCTATTGTTACTGTATTGTGCCTTTTTACAACATATGTGCTGTTTAGATAGTTTTGTGTATTATTTCACTTGCGTATAAGTAATTGTTTCCTTACAAATTCATGTAATGATTTTCATATAACTTGGAGCTTTTCTCCCTGGGCCTCCACTGAAAATGGGTCTTGAGCCCAGTGGACTTTCCCAGTCAACAGATGTCAATAAATAAGAAATAAATCTGGATTTTTCTTCACTTCCCCTCCCAAATCAGTGCTCAGATAATGAGTAGACATCCATTTGTTTTGCTCGGGGTGTTTTTGCTTTTTTTCCCCTATAACCACCATATAGTGTCTGCCATGCATCAGTGATGTGAATCTGTATGAAGTACATGATTGGCTGTCACATGTGTACTTTTGTTATTTGTAATCCTTATAATCGAGAGTATGCATCCCAGAGAGTAAAGCTGTGCAGGTTAATAGGACAGGAGTCAGAATGTTAAAGACAACTTGAAGTTAGGACAAGCCAGTCATCTTAGGCATGACTAACTGTAGGGCATTTATTAATTAGCTCTACAGCACAGACAGTTGTAAGAGATCAGGCGTAGGTGTAAACTCACACTGGACCCATTTTCAGCATTATGACAGCTGACATTTTATAGCTTAAGTGTTGAAGAGAAGTTAGCATAGTAATCTGTTTGTTAGGACCTTTAGTTTACCACCGCATACTCTATCTCCCCAAAGTTTTCATCTTGATTGTTAAACTTGCTGTTTACTCTTTGATCTGATGATGTAATTTTCATTCAGTCCTCAACTGATGGGTCTCTGATTTCGACCTTGGATCCGGCTCGGCTGCTTTTTCCAGATACACAGATCCAACTCCTAGGCTCTTTCCTTTGCCCATAATGTCCCACTAACCTAGCATACCCCAGATCTCGTTTGCCACCATATCGCTCAGACGTGGCTCAACTTCTCTTGAGCAATCGGGTGTTGTTTTTTTCAGCCTTTAAGCATTATAAGCTTCTACGGGATTATTTTTCCATTCTTTTCACCTGTACCCCCTTACCTTCCAGTTTTCTGGTTCTGTTCATCAGGTAGTCCTTTTTATTTAATACCAATTACTTTATTGGGTACTCTCACCTTTCTTTTCTATTTCCATTTTTCATACCCTTTAGAGAGTATTCCTTTGTATCATTGTTGTTACTTTTTTATACTGCCCTAAAGAAAGCTCTTTTTCTTATGTGTGTGTGTATAAATATATATATATATATATATATATATATATATATATATATATATATATATATATATACATGTATTTACAATTTTTGGGGGGAATCATGGCAGATAAGCTGACTGGTTTTAAAAAATGTGAGGTATTGTTGTCCTATCTCACCTTTATTCTTACTAGGTTGGTTTGGATCCAATCCTCAGATCCATCATGGATCCTTTATTTTCAAGCTCGAGGCTCTCTGCCAGCTCGTGGCTAAATCCCTATCCCAGCATGCACCAGAACCCTCTCCAGATCTTGTTTGCCACTAAACAAGATCGGGTCTTCGTCTGTTAGCTCTGGCTAAGTATTATCTTTCCTTACTTTGCTTTTTGCATCAAGTTGTGACTTTTTCTCTGGTGTTTACCTTAAATTGTGTCTATAACTAAATAGGTATTTTTTGATGCTATTGTGTTGTGTTTTTGCATTTGGCCATCATCTTTCATTAGGCCTTGTTGTCCCTCTCCTGGCTCTTTTTACTGTTAAGTAGCCCGTTTAAGTTAGAGGGCTTTTAACTACACTATTTCCTCCCTTTTCATTCCTATTTTCTTGTTAGTTTCTCTGGGCATAGTTTAGATACAGTTCGTTTAAGTTAGAGGACTGTGTATTAGGCTTTGTCTAACTTTTTCTGTTTTTTGTTCTGGCCATAACCCATTTAAGTTTGAGGGGTGTGCCACTTCCTTCCCTTGTGTGTTCTCCCTATAGTGTGATCCATTTAAATTAAAGGGCCCAGCTTTTAGTTATATCTAAAAAAAAAAAAAAAGAAAAGTTTCTCATTCTTTTCCTGTAGTTTCTTCCATTAAAATGTCTGGCAAAAATTCTTAAAAAATGGGTTTCAAAAAATGTGACAGTTGTGGAAAGAAAATGCCCTTGAGTGATAAACACACACCTTATTGTCTTGGGGACGTCCATCTCTAGCAGTCATGCTGTATTTGTCATGCTTTCAATCATAGAGTGCTCCTGGAGATGAAAAACAAATACTGAAAAGAGTTTTAAAAAAAACCCTTCTCAGAAGCACTGGAAGAAGGTCCGGGTTCCTCCAAATCTGACAAGTCACTATCCTCAAAGTCTGACAAATCTAACAAATCTGGGAAGAGGTCTTCCTCTTTCACTTTATTGGAGCCGACACAAAAGATGCCAAAATTATCTTCCTGAGAACCAAAGGTTGTCAGATCCGACAAATCTTCAGCAGTTCCGACACCTCCTAGCTCAGTGCCAGTTGAATTTGAATTATGGAGCTGGTCTCCAGCTTTGGAACCATTCTCCCCTACACTCAGATCCCCAATCCAACAAAGATCAAAATCTCCCACCTCCTCGACTCAGTCTTCTAGAAGTCTGTCCGATGACAATTTGGATCAGGTGGTACAGAAGTTATTGAAGCCAAATTATTGTTGGATCCAACCCCGAGAGCTTCGGATCCTACCACATCCACCTCTTCTGCTCCGATTCCTCCTCGAATCCAACCCCTGGCTTCAAAGTCAGAAGATCTGGAGCTGGTCTTAGTGGAAACCTCAGATCCGAGACCTACTACTGATTATTCAAATCCAACTATAGGTCCAGCATCCTTGGATCC
This sequence comes from Protopterus annectens, assembly GCF_019279795.1. Taxonomy (NCBI): domain Eukaryota; kingdom Metazoa; phylum Chordata; order Ceratodontiformes; family Protopteridae; genus Protopterus; species Protopterus annectens. The sequence goes on along the minus strand of NC_056731.1, from coordinate 362,293,516 downwards.
ATCGGAGCTGGTGGAGTGTAGGAGCTGACACTCTCCAGTCAGGTCCTGGGGGGGGGGGGTGAGTCTGATCGGACAGTTGTCGGATCCTACATTGCCAGGGGGTCCCTTGGCTTCTTTGGATCCAGGGATATCCTTGGATCAGGGATGGGGGGCTTTTGAGGTGATGAGGAGGATACTGTCTCCACAGGCAGCTCCACAGTCATCTCCGGATTTTCTACCCTGTAAAACATTGGTGTGTGCCTCTATACCCCTGCATCCACAGGGACAGAGAGATTTTAGGCCTCAGGACACCCCACAGGGCACCCCCCACTCTTCCAAAACCTCCCCAGAGTACCCTTCTGAGGAGGTCCCTCAGAAGAGACTATGCAAGAGGAAGCACTTAGACTCCCCAGAGGAGTCCCATCACTTCTGATACGGACCTCGATGAAGCTGAAGGGTCCCCACGGTCACCTCCTGATGATGTCTCCTTTGGAGACATCCTGGAAATGCTTAAGCAGAGAGATGGCTGGAAGTCCACCAACACTTCCATGGAGCAGTCCGTATACCTGAAGGCTTTCGGATCCCACCCTTCCACCTCTTGGGTGTCTCTGCCTTTCGATGAACTCTTAGTTTCTCAAAAGACATGGGAGCCCCCAGACTCAGTGGTACCTATTCCTTTGAGGCCAAACAAATTTATTACATCCCCCACAGGGAAGGCTTTTCTAACTAAGGGAGTCTCAGTAGATGCTATGGTTGTGGCAGTGGGCATCAAGAAGGAACTCTCAGAGACATCTTCTTCTGTCCATCCTCCGAACAAGGAGTCTCGGACTATGGACAGGTATGGAAAGCACATTTATTTCTTCAGCGGCTTTTTCTCTCAGATCGCTGAACCTTCTCACTCATTTTATAAGACTGCAGAAGGATCTCCTGAAAGAGCTAGGAGATACGCTCCAAGGTTCAGTAGCTGAAGGGGTTGCGAACAAAGTATCCTCTCGGGTCTCTACTTTGAATTCAGTTGTCAACGCCTCCATAAGACTCATCTCATATTCAGCAGATGGGGCGAGTAGAGCAGCGGGTTCTGGAATTTCCCTAAGGAAATATTCTTGTATGCACTTATGTGACTTTGCGGAGCCTTTAAATCTTCCTTTATAAATGCCCTGTTCGATGGCTTGTCCTTATTCGGGCCTAAAGTAAAGGACACACTCACCAGGTGTGAACAGGAAGGAAAGACTCTGTGTGCCATAGGAATCTGTTTTTCCATGTCTACTAGACCTTATCCCAAAGGTCAGAAAAGTAGTGGTAAAATGTGGTTATGGAAATCACAGACATCTTTTCAGGACACAGATGGTGAAACCTCTCCAAGAAGCAGAGGGGGAAGTAAGAATGAAAGATGCCGACCACGTGGCAGAGGGCTCCACAGAATCAGGGTGACAGAGAAGCTTTCATTGGTAGGCCTTTTCAGCACTCCTGAATGGAGGCCCGACTGTCCAGCTGTGGAGGAATTCAGGTGGTTGCCTATCTTTGCACCCAGAGGCCTGGCAACAAGTGACAAAAGATAAGTGGGTTCAAAGCATCATATCCAAAGGTTGTACCATCCTTTTTTCCCTTTTCATTCCAAGACAAAAAAGGTTCTGGATGTCCCACTCAGTCAAAAAGAATGAGCAACTCTAGAAATGCAAAAGTTGCTACACAAGAGACATCCAGAGAGTCCCCGCAGACCAAATAGGGTCTGGAACTTACTCAAGATTCTTTTTAGTTCCAAAGAAAACAGGGGACTGGAGACCAATTCTGGATCTCAGCATTCTAAACAAATCAGTAAAAAAGACCAATTTCTAGATGGTAACACTGCAGTTGATATTTCCATTCCTGGGACAAGATGATTGGATGTGCTCTATAGATCTCCAGGATGCGTGCTACCACATAAAAATAGACAGGCGATCCAGGGGGCACCTGCACTTTTGGCTGAGAGCCAGTCACTACCAGTTTTGAGCTCTGCCCTTTGGCCTCACTACAGCCCCCAGAGTGTTCACCAAATGTATGGCAGTAGTAGTGGCTCACTTGAGACGTCTAGGATTCAGGGTGTTTCCATACATAGACGACTGGCTCCTAACCGCCACAGCCTGGCATCTGCTAATAAAAACAAGGGACACAACCTTGCAACTCTGCTCCCAACTAGGGATTACAATAAACTACAAAAAATCTACCTTAGTGCCTTTTCACCATGTGGTATTCATGGGGGCAGAATTAAACTCAACAAAAATGACAGCCAAACTTCCTCTGGAAAGGATCCAAGCTCTAAGACATCAGATGTCATACCTTTTAAGAAGGAAGGAGGCTCAAGCAAAGATGGTTCTAAAAGCCCTGGGAATCATGGCAGCAGCGATAATTTTGATCTCCCTAGCACATCTGTGCATGAGAATTCTTCAGTGTTTGCTATCCACTCAGTGGTCGATGCAAGATCTGCCAGTGTCTCACAAAATAATAACAGAAACTTGCAAGAAGGATCTTCATTGGTGGCTTTGCTCCACTCAAGTTACTCTAAGTCAGCTGTTCATATTCCCCCAACCAGTGGCCACAGTGACCACGGATGCCTTTCAGATAGGATGGGGGGGCATTATCTGGGAAAGACAGTCCAAGGCACCTGGCAGGATCACGAGGCCCACTTGCACATCAATGTCCTACAGATGAGAGCAGTGCTTTTAGCATTGCAAGCATTCCAGGATTCTCTTCCACTGGGAACTATTGCAATCCAAACAGACAACATGTCAGTTGTATGGTACATAAACAAGCAAGGAGGAACCTGATCTTATTCCCTTTTTCAAGAGGCCCTGAGAGTATGGCAATGGGCAACCTCCTCCCATCATTTTCTGATAGCAATGCACATCCCGAGGAAATCCAGCGTGATAGCGGACAGACTCAGCAAAGCGATTCTGATGCCTCACGAGTGGTCCATAAAACAGGAAGTAGTGGAAAAGATTTTCTGAAAATGGGGCCAGCCTTGCTGCGACCTTTTTGCAACATCCATGAATCCAAATGCAGCAGCTACTTTGCCCTTATACCCCCCTCCAGGGGATTCACCAAGGGATGCACGTGTTCATGATAGACCCCTGGGCCTCCTCTATGCTTTTCCCCCTTTTCCACTAATTCCCAAAGTACTACAGAAAGCTGGTTGCTTTTGAAGGGACTTGATACTCATTGCTCTATACTCACCTCATCAAATTGGTTCTCCTTCCTATGGCCTCATCTTTGGGAGGAGCCATGGATTCTGGACCTGGTTCCAGACCTTCTGATTCATGCGTTTGAATGCTCCATCCATCCCTTCAGACCCTCAAACTGACAGCTTGGTTGCTCCAATTCCATTGATAGCCAAGTTTCCAAACCTCTCCTCTCCTCTCCAGTTAAACACATTCTAATCTCTTCTCATAAGGCTTCAACAGGGAAGACATATAAAAGCAAATGGAAAAGATTCTCCTTATGGGCTACTCATAACCACATCACCCCCTTTTCAGCTCCAGTCAGTTTCATTCTAGATTTTCTAGCAAAACTGTTCAGTGACGGTGCTACTGCAGCTACTATTAGACTTCAGCTAGCAGCAATTTCCAGTTTTCATTTAGGAGATTCTGGCTCCAGTATAATGTCTCACAGACTATGCAAAGCTTTTCTTAAGGGTACCTTGTTACCACCTATCAGAGACCCTCTAACACCATGGGCCTTAAATTTTGTCCTATCCCACATAGATTTCCTCCTTTTGAACTAGCATCGGTTTGTGAACTAAAATTTTTGACCTGGAAAACCATTTTCTTGATAGCAATCACCTCTGCTAGAAGGCTGTTAGAATTGCAAGCCTTGTCAATAAAGCCTCCATACTTGCTTTTCCATAGAGACAGGGTGTCCTTGCGAACAAACCCTTCCTTTTTGCCCAAAGTAGCTTCAGAGTCAAATTTGAACAAAACTATAGACTTACCAGTTTTCTTCCCAAATTATGAGAACAAGCCAGACTACATGTTACATCAACTAGATGTACTGTACATAGACAATTACGTTTTTACTTACACAGAACTGCAGAATTACGAAAATCAGATCAGTTATTTGCATCTTTTTCAGATTCAAAGAAAGGTTCCCCTGTCTCTAAAGTTACACTTTCTAAATGGCTTTCAGACTGTATAACTTTTATCTGTAAGTACGAAATAAACACTGCAAGGGTAAATCCAAACCTTTTTAATGTCTTAAAACCAGAAGTCTTAGCGCTTTCATTCACCACCATTGAACTTCATCAGAAACTGGTTAAAATAAACTAAGTCCCCTTATATAACCTTTTGAAAATTGCGCCAAAAACTTTAAAGCGACATACATCAAATAAACATACACAAACCCATCACTTTAAAACACAGACCATTCAGTGATGGAAAAAATACAGCTATATATTGAAATGCATCTTATTTAAAATAAAACTTAAAAGGTTGTAAAAATAATCACAATACATTTATGAAATACAAGATGCTCTGATGTTTAGAGCAGGTTTCAAAGAAACCACATCATTGATGCCGGGCAGGCTAGTGGTATCCTTTTTTCTAGGAGAGTTTCCCATTCACCACCCCTAGGTTGCAATTCCACCTTTTCAAGTACGGAGAAGAAACATTTCTTCAAATCATTACATCTTATACTATGTCAAAAAAGGGCATTATACTGGTGAGACCTTTTTATAGCATAAGTGTGTTGGTAAATACCAGACTTAAAAGCACCAATGGTCTTTCCTATGTAGAAGGCAGGACAGGAGGAGCAAAAGGCAGTATAAACCACCCCCTTGGTATTGCAGTCATATTTGCCTTTAACATTAATCAAATTCGGAAAGCCAGGCACTTGAAGACTGTTACCCTCCAGGATGAATCTACATTACCTACACGAACCACATTTCTTCATACCCCAATTCCTCATAAATTTATCTGAGTTCCTACCACTCCATTCAAACATGTTTTTTAGATTCCAGCTGTTTTTATAAACAAATCTAGGGGTAGCCCCAAGCTCAGTTTGAAAAAATACTGTTTAAGTTCAAAGCTGTGCAGATGGACACTTCTTTCCTGCATTATTGTATTGCTAACAAACGGGTCCCAAAAGGATTACATATTTTTAAATATCCAAATAGTATGAATAGCAGTTCATTGTTTCACAGGGAATGGCTTGATTTTTTTGACTGTACAGGAATTGAATTTATGAACCTTATAGTTCAGGATAGTATGCGACTCCTATCAGGATATGAAGAGGAACTTCGGAAGCTTGACTCTGACATCAAGAAAGATCTGCTGTTTTCTCCTCACTGTCATGAGTTTCAGGAGGTTTTACTTAAGACCCATGACTACAAGTGCATTGCCTTTTGGAAGAAGCAAAAGAAAATTACCAGGGACATTGGTGACTACAGGAGTAAGAGGGTTTATCTAAACCCACCTGGTGCTGCAGTTTCGCAGGAACGTGCTAGCCTGGTACCTGAACAGGCTGGGTAATATAATTTTACTAACCCTAACAATCACATCAACTACACTAGTCATCCAAGAAGGTCTAAAAGAATAGAGGAAAGAAGGGAAAGAGGCAAAAATAACTATCAGGGTGGATCCAGGAATAACCCTTCCAACCAAGATTTTTGGAACAGAGGGCAATGCTATCAGAAATATTGGAGATGACCTGTTTGAACAATTCCCTCAACATTTTACCAGGTACTGTTTCTATTTTCACCTTTGGGGGTTGTAAAATATTCAACTATTCTGCCTTCATGGTCACAGATGCCCTAGGTTCCTTGTTACAAAAAGCCTTTAAATGTGTGCCTTCAGGCAACCTAGTGTGGTGGATGTTATTACAGAAATTAAACTTTTCACTAGGAAGCTTAACCTCAGGTGTATTCTTCCACCTTCTATTGATAACACATCATCTGACCTTAAAAGGGCTTGTACTTATAACCCTCCTTTGCTACCTGGTATTAATTTATTTGAGCAGCTTTGTGAGTGAAGTGTAAGGGAATGGAGGCAAAAGAACAACAAACCCAAATTCCACAATTTAACTATTGCTGTGAGGAATTCCTTGGCATCTCTTGTCAAGGATAAAAATATTCATATCATAAATCCGGACAAGGGTGGTGGTGTGGTTATTATGGACAAGTATCTTTAAACTTCCAAAATGCTTGAATACTTACACAATAGAAGATTCTTTGTGGAAGCCTCCCATAACGAGATCAACATTGCCTATCAGGCTATTGATTATCTTATAGAACACATTTTTTGACTTTGTATCCCCCTGTTGACCTCAGAGACTTCTTTATGGTTAAACATCCTTGTATACTGGGAATTGTTGGTATCCTCGAGATCCACTAATGTGTGGAAGACCCTCCTTTGAAACCTATCATGGCTTCTGGTGAGTCTAAAACTGAGCCCTTGGCCAAGTTTGTGGACATGAAGTTAAAATCTTTTATGGTTGACAAACCACACTTGTTAAGGGACTCCTGACATTTTTTGAAGGCAATCTCGGGTACTATTTTTTTTGAACATGCAATACTGGTTACCATAGATATTAAAGATTTGTTCTCTGTTATACCTTATGATGAAGGCTTACAGATGTTTCATCATGCAATGGTCAAGGGAACTGACTTGAGGAATGTTGACATACAACTGTTGTTGCAATGTATGGAAATTGTATTATCCAGTAACTTTGTGTTCTTCGAAGGTGATTTTTTTAAACAACACAGGAGTGTGCAATGGGGGCAGCATCTGCCTCCACTTTTGCAAATATGGTGCCATGGACTTGGGAGACCACGGGAATGTTTAATTCACCTTTTTCATCTTATCTCAAAGTATAGTTGAGATATTTGGATGATATTTTTATTTTATGGGGTGGTAATGAGGAACAATTGTCTCAATTCATACATTTTTTCAACCATTCCACAGAATTTTTGGAATTTACCTGTAATTCTGATGAAAATAGGATTCATTTTCTAGACATTATGCTGTACAAGAACACACCTAAGCGAAAATATGAATCTACGATATTCAGAAAAGCTACCTTCTGTAACTCTTACCTACATTACGATAGCCATTACCCCATATGGCAAAAGCTTAAGTTGGAGAAGGGCCATCTTATTAGTACAAGCCGACTGGTGTGTGATGATTCCCAATTTTTGCATGAAGTTCAGATTCTGATTCATATGTTTAAGAAGAAGGGATATCCAGAATCTGTGGTAGAGGGAGGTTTCTAGGTATGTTTGTGAAAATTGACTGCCCAGATACCATCCCATCCTGGGATTCGGTGATAGCAACAGCAATGGTCGAGATCCAGTAACTCCTATGTCAGAGTTGAATGGTAATGACTATGTTCAGGCTTTGGTATTGCCATACAGTAGAGGGATGAATTCCATTCAGGATGCTATAAAAAGCCACTGGACCACAGTTTTGGGGAGCTTAGGGCTCCTGGAGAAGCTTGGGGCTTACCCCTAGATTTGTTTATAAAAACAATTGGAATCTAAAAAACATGTTTAAATGGAGTGGTAGGAGCTCAGATAAATTTATGAGGAATTGGGGTATGAAGAAATGTGGTTCGTGTAGGCAATGTAGGTTCATCCTGGAGGGTGACAGTTTTCAAGTGTCTGGCTTTCCGAATTGGATTACTGTTAAAGGCAGATATAACTGCAACACCAAGGAAGTGGTTTATATTGCCTTTTGTTCCTCCTGTGCTGCCTTCTACATAGGAAAGACCATTGGTGCTCTTAAGTCCCATATTTACCAACACACTTATGTTATAAAAAGGTCTCACCAGTGTAATGCCCTTTTTCGACATAGTATAAGATGTAATGATTTGAAGCAATTTTCCTTCTCCATACTTGAAAAGGTAGAATTGCAACCTAGGGGTGGTGACTGGGAAACTCTCCTAGAAAAAAGAGAGTTTTTGGCAAATTTTGCTGAATGCCATTAGCCTGCCTGGCATCTATGATGTGATTTCTTTGAAACCTGCTCTAACGATCAGAGCATCTTGTATTTCATAAATGTATTGTGATTATTTTTACAACCTTTTAAGTTTTATTTTAAATAAGATGCATTTCAGTTCATAGCTGTATTTTTTCCGTCACTGAATGGTCTATGTTTTAAAGTGATGGATTTGTGTATGTTTATTTGATGTATGTCACTTTAATATTTTTGGCACAATTTTCAAAAGGTTATATAAGGAGACTTGGTTTATTATTAACCAGTTTCTGATGAAGTTCAATGGTAGTGAATGAAAGCGCTAAGACTTCTGGTTTTAAGACAAAAAGATTTGGATTTACCCTTGCAGCGTTTATTTTGTAATTTTGGATTGACAGTACACTGTTGTGGAACCTTGCTTTGCTTTATCTATAAGTCTCAAAATAAAGTTCTACCAGAAAGAGTTAAAGCCCATTCTACAAGAGCTATTGCAACCTCCTCAGCCTTTCTGGCTAAGTTACCAATTGACACCATTTGTGTTGCAGCAACATGGGCTAAACCAGTTGCAAAGTTGATTTGGCCTCCAGGAATAGGGCCTCTTTTGGTTGGTTCCATGATTCTGAGGAATATTCTCCCTTGAGCCACCCGAGACTCAGTGTGCTAGGGACGTTGTCCCAACCTAGTAAGAATGAAGGTGAGATAGGGCAACAACACATAAAGAAGTTATGTACTCACCATAATGTTCCATGTGTGTTGTCCATCTTTACCTTCATTCTTACATCCCACCCTCCTTCTCCCTTACCCTTCTTTACTCCTAGAAGACCGAGTCTATACAGTTGGATTACTTTGACGTCTGACCTTCTTCATCAGTCTCTAGTTATTTCATGGAAGTACTCATAGCCTTATATTTAGAGCAGACAAGATCTGGAGAGGGTTCTGGTGCATGCTGGGATTGGGATTTAGCTACAAGTTGGCAGAGAGCCTTGAGCTTGAAAATAAAGGTCGAGACGGATGTGAGGATCGGATCTGAACCAACCTAGAAAGAATTAAGGCAAAGATGGACAACATTCATGGAACATTATGGTGAGTACATAACTTCTTTTTTTGTCTTTGGACATAAGATTCACAATTCTGATGCCCACATGGAGTGTGTTTACTGCTTGGACATGACCCATTTAGATACTGACTGCAATATCTGTGCAGGTTTTAACTCTAGAGCTCTTAGTGAACAAAGGAATAAATTAGTGTTGAATGGTCTTCTTCCTTCTACTTCCACTTCCGTAGCTACTGAGGCTCAAACCTCCTTTAAGAGGTCTGAAAAAAATTGAAACCTGAATCGGCTCAGAAGGATAAGAACTCCTGAAAAAGGTGTCCAGACCATTCACCATTTTCGGCAATGACCACTGAGCGTTCTTCAAAAATTTCAAAAAAGTTGGATCCGACTCCCACAAATCCTACCCCCTGGAAGCCTAAGTTACCTCACATCTGGTCACACCAATTCTTGCCAGAGCTGATCTCTCCTTGACTTCCCTTTCTCTTTGTCCAGGAGACTCCGAGGAAGCACTCCAGGCCACCATCTGCCATCTCCTTCCTTGGGTCTTCCAGGAGCTTGTCTGAAGTAGAGATGGATAGGGTGATGAAGAAGTTACTCAGAGCTCAGATCCAGATGGGGGTAATCCCCTTCTCAGCCTCCAATTGGACCTGTGAGCCTGTCTTCTACCAACTCTCAATATCTCATTCTCTGATATGTCCTTTTATTTAGGAGACCTCAGATCTGAGATCCTTGAGGTGTCCTCATTAGATCCAAAGGCAGGTAATTCTTTGATTCTGTCCATGTTCCTGAGTCATCTATCTCCAATCCTGCCACAGCAGCAGGAATCTTGGAACAGAAGCATCAGTGCCGGCTCTGGCAGGGTTAGGGTCGACCCTTAGGTGTGTCAGTGCTGGACAGCTCAGGTCCAACTCCATCCTCAGGATGGGCTCAGGGAAGATTCAGGGCTTGGCAAAACAGGGAGCTTTGGATCCAGTGCTGCCAACTTCTGTTTCTCTTGCACCCTCTGCCTTTGAGAGAGTGGAGAGGGCCTTGTCTCTGCCTAGAGAGAGGACATCCTTGCCCCCTTTGGAATATATCTTTATTTCATCATCAAGTCTTATTTCTGAGCTTCTCACTTCCATCCCACCGGGACAGCTAACCTGTTCAAGCATCCAGATGGTCCCTCAGGACTCCCCTGTCATTTCTGATACCTCACCAGACCATCCCACTGATGAGGTACCTAGGAAGAGAATGTGAAAAAGGAGACAGTTTCTTTTCAGGAATTTCTCATTAAGGACACTGACTTCCATGAAGGGGAAAGTTCCCCCAGATCTCCACCTAAGGATGTCTCCTTTGGAAAAATCCTGGAACTTTTAAAGCAAAAAGATGGATGGTCTTCCAAGCCCCCTTACCAGGAGAGGTTGGTGTTCCTGGAGGCTTTTGGGTCTGGCCCAGCTACGTCTTGGATGACCCCCCCCGGCTGATGAGCTGATAGACCTTGCCTCACACTGTACATAAGTAGCTAGATACTGTGGAACCTATCCCCATGTGTTGGGATTGAATTTTAGCCCCCCCCCCGAAAGGACAGAGCACAGTGGAGCAAGGGGTCCCAGTAGATGCCATGGTTGTGGCTGCAGCCGCTAAGAAAGAGCTCACAGAGAAAAACTCATCTGTCTGTCCCCTAATAAGGAGTCTAAGACTTTGCACTGATTTGGAAAGCATGTTTACGCTTCCATGACCTTTGCCCTATGGTCGCTGAGGTTGCAAAGAGATTTGACAAAAGAGCTCTCCAAATCTGTTTCTGGGCTTACGTGTGTGGAGTACCAGAACAAGATTTCTTCACAACTGGCCACCTTCAGTCCATATCTAATGCATCCATGATGCTGATGTCCTCACTCTGCAGAGGCTACATCACAGGTGCGTTCAGGCATAGCTCTCAGGAAACATGCCTGGATGCACCTGGACAATTTTGCCAAGCACTTCAAGTCTTCATTCATTGATTTTCCTTTTGATGGATCATCTTTGTTCAGCCCAAAGGTGAAGTAAATGCTCTCCAATGGTGAGCAAGATGGAAAGACCTTGTCTGACATTGGGATCCATTTTTTTGCTCCTCAGATACCCTTTTCCTGGAATCAGTGACTAGGTAGAAAGATCTGGTTTCTCAAGTCCCAGGGTCTTTCCAAAACTCACAAGAAGATTGTTCCCCCATAGATAGGAGGGGGAAAAACTATGGAAGTTCCTTGCAGCAGAGGTGGCCCAGAGAACCAGGGTTTCTTGGATTCCTTCTCAAACAAACCCTGCCAGCACTGCTGAAAGGTTGTCAGCCTGCTATTCTCTGGAGGCTGTTGAGGGGTGTTTGTTTCTGCACCATGAAGCCTGGACATCCAGCAGAAAGTATACTTGGGTGCAGAGAATTTTATTCAGAGGTTATTTCATACCTTCTTCTTTCGGCTGCTTCTGTTAGGGGTCGCCACAGCAGATCCAACTGTTTCCATTTCTTCCTGTCCTCTGCATCTTGCTGTGTCACACTAACCACCTGCATGTCCTCTCTCACCACATCCATAAACCTTATCTTAGGCCTTCCTCTTTTCTTGTTACCTGGCAGCTTCATCCTTAGCATCTTTTTCCCAATATACTCTGCATCCCTCCTCAGCACATGTCCAAACCAACGTAATCTTGCCTCTCTGGCTTTGTCTCCAAAAATTCCAATGCGGGCTGACCCTCTAATATACTTATTCCCAATCCTGTCCATCCTCGTCACACCCAGTGCAAATCTTAACATCTTCAACTCTGCCACGTCAAGCTCTGACTCCTGCTTTTTTGTCAATGCCACTTTCTCCAACCCATATAACATAGCTGGTCTCACTACCCTCTTGTAGACCTTCCCTTTCAGTCTTACTGGTACTCGTTTTCCCAAATTCCCCCTAGAAAAATGAAAAGAATCCCAGATGTCCTACCCAGTCAGAGGGAGGCAGCAGCCTTGGAAATAGAAAAGCTGCTAGTAAAAAGAGTCATCCAGAAGGTCTCCCTAGACCACATAGGATCTGAAACCTACTCAGGATTCTTTAGTGCCGAAAAAGACAGTGGACTTGAAACCTAGCCTGGATCTTGCTAGACTAAACAAGTATGTGAAATATACAAAGTTCCAGATGGTCATGTTCAGTCCATTTTTCTCCTGATTCGAAAGGAAGATTGGATGTGCTAGATAGATATCCAAGATGTGTGCTATTATATCAAAATTAAAGGGCTGTAGCAGATATCTGTGCTTCCTGCTGGGGGCCAGACATTACCAACTCAGAGCATTGCTCTTTGGCCTCACCACTACCCCCAGGTAGCATCTCAACTGAGACTGCTGGGATTCTGGGTATTTCTGTATCTAGATGACTGGATTTTGACTGCTGTGACCAGGCATGTACCTTTACTGCTTGCTCCAGTTAAGTCTTCATCTCAGCATCCCAATCAACTACAACAAGTCACAGCTCACACCTACACATAATCTGGAATTTATAAATGCTCATTTAGACACAGTCAATCAGATAGTGTCACCTACCCGCGATGGTGGTGCTGCGGTAGCGTTGTCGCCTCACAGTAAGACGCTGTCCGGTTCGTTTCTCAGTTAGAGCATCTTCTGTGTGAAGACATGCATGAATGGGTGTACCTTCATTGAAGGTTGTGCGTCAGGGCTGGTAACTCAGCATGTAAAAATCAACTACCAATGATTCGCGGACCGGAGTTCTGCTGTGGCGACCCCTAACCAGGAAAAGCCGAAAGACACAACAATCAGATAGTGTCACTTCCTCCAACAGGAGTACAAAACCTCAGATTCCAGGTCATGGAAGTGATCTTACATTCTTCTTCTCCAGCATGACTAGTCTTGCAAGCTTTAAGGTCCATAGCAGCAGCAATTACTCTGGTTCCTATTGCCAGATTTCTTATCTGGATTTTGCAATGGACTCTGCCGGTACAGTGTTCTATTCTCCAGCAGCCCTTGTACGCACCAGTCAGGATCACACAAGTTTGCAAGAAATACCTTCTTTGGTAGATCAATTCAGATGAAGTTTGTCAGGGCCATCTATTTGCTTTCATGTTGCTGGTGGCCCACAGTGACTGTGGATGCCTCCCAACTGGAGTGTGTGAGGAGGGCATTTCGTGAGAAGGACAATCAAATGTGCATGGTGCAGAGAAGAGGCCATTGCACATGTCAGTGTCCTGGAAATGAGAGTAGTCCTCCTGGCATTGCAGGTCATTCAAGATGCTCTCCCCTCTGGGATGATTGTAATTCAAATGGATACTATATCTGTAGTCTGGTACATCAGCAAATGGGGGGGGGGGGCAGATCTTATTCTCTATTTTGAATGACAGTGAGAGTGAGGCAATGAGCATTCTTTTTTGGCCACTTTCTCATATTAGTGCACATACTTGGGAGGGGGGGAGGCAACATGCTTGCATACAAACTAAGCAGGTCAGTTCTGTTACCTCATGAGTAATCTCTCAATGTCAAAGTGGTGGACAGAATTTTCCATCGATGGGACCAGCTGTGCTGTTATCTTTTTGCTTTTCCCCCTCAATAAGTGCAACAGGTTCTTTCCATTGATTTCCCCCACTGGAGTCGCTGAGAGATGGTCTAGCTCATGAGTGGCCCTCTGGATTGCTTTATGCTTATCTTCTATTACCTCTAGTCCCCAAAATTCCTAGAGAAAGCATACTGTTTGAAGAGCTGAGTTATTCTCATTGCACCTTTTTGACCATGTCACATTTGGTTTCCCTTCCTGTTGCCTTATCTTGTGTATCCACCCTGGATACTGGACCCCAGTCCAGAACTTTTATCTCATCCAGTAGAGATGACTAATCTGGACATAATGAACCTCAAGGTGACCACATGGTTTCTCCACTTCCATTGATGGCTAGATAGAACCCAGCCTTTCCTCCCCAACCCAGCATATTCTGTTGTCTTCTCAAAAGGTTTTTACCAGGAAAATCTACAAAAGTAAATGGAAGAGATTTTCAATTTGGGCCCTCGGGAGAGATTTGAGGCCCTTTTCCACCTCAATACCTACTGTCCTTGAATTTTTAGCTTCTATTTTTTATGAGTGAGCTAGTTTCTGTACCATTAAAGTGCAACTGGCTGCAATTTCCAACTTTCTTTCAGATGAAATTCATTATTTGGCCTCTTCTAAGTTGTACAAGGCTTTTTTGGAAGGCACCTTCTTAGGCCCCCAGTCAAGGACCATACTCCTCCATGGGATTTGGCTGTCTTGCTTCAAGGTCTGATCCAAATACTCCTTTGAATCTTCAGACAAGGCAGACTTTTAATTTTTGTCCTGGAAATCATTTTTTCTAGTTGCTATTATGTCAGCTAGACAAGTATCTGAACTCCATGAGCTTTTCTCCAAATCTCCCTACTTGTTTTTTCATAAGGATAGAGCCTTCTGCACAGGCAACTTCAATTTTATCTCCATCAGACCAAAGATTTCAGGAAAACTGACCACATTTTTGCATCCTTTTCACCAAACAGATTGGGCATGGCAGTTTCCAAAGTGATTGCATATCTTTTGACTATAGTCATAGGGTTGTCTTCTAGCCCCCTAGAGCACATTCCATGATGTCTGTGGCCACTTCTTCAGATTATTGGTCAAGAACATCGATAGATGACATTTGTGCCACTTGGACCACTGGTCATATCTTTAATGCTCATTACAAGTTAGATTTGGTTTCTAGGAACAGAGCTGCTTTTGGCTCCACAGTACTCCAAAATTTCCTTCCACAAGGATCACCCAAGGTTCATCTAGTTGTGGACTCTGCCCCATCAATTGAGGAATGAATGAAAATAACAACATCAGATACAAAAGGTATGAACTCACCACAATGATGCATCTGTGTTGTCATTTTCATTCTTCCTGAACTTCCTGCCCTCCAGACCCCCTTGTTTTTCTTCCTGGTGAGACCTAAGGGATGCTACGTTGGTAACTAATTGATGTTCATCGTGTTAAACTGCTGCAGTCATTACACTTGGGTTATCCTGCCGTCAGGTGGTTCCCCAGTTGGCCTGAGTTCCAAAGTCTTGGTCCGGCATCAGTTGCTGTCGCCTCCTCCCTGTCGTCAGTGCGGCAGGGGTATATAAGATTCAGCCAACACCATTTTCTGCAGTCTTTCTTGCCGCATGGTGCCCGAAGCAAAAGCAGTTCACAAGTGCCAGTCAGCCGTCTCCTGAGATTTTCATTCTGAATCCAGAACCAAAGTCATCTACAAAGCTAAGTACCCCGTTGGGGAAACTTTTTCTTGCCTCAGACCGATGTCAGTAAAAGTTAATAACTGTATTTCTTGTGGGAAGCAAATACCTCATAAGGATTTCCATTCTTATTGTATCCCATGCCTAGGCCCAGACCACGACGTCACTGGTTGTCGGTTTTGTGGTAGGTTTAACAAACGCACTATTAAATGTCGGTTTGATTTTGCCCGACATTATTTTGGTAAAAAATTCAATTATACCATGCCGTCAGAACTACCAACGACCAGAATACATAAAAAGCGCAAAGACAAGGATAGGCATCCGAGGCCAAAAACTGATGACGAAGCCTCTTCTAGGCCACTAGCCGGTTCTCCGGTTTTCAGCAAGGCGCCTTCGCAGCGCCTGATGACCGCTTCTGTAGAACCACAGGCCACCTCTGACTCCCACGTGGAGATGGCTGGGCCTTCGGATGCACAAGTTATTCATCCTACCGAAACTAACCCTTCAGAGGGATCCGGAGTAGCTGAGCTACCCGCAGCTTCAGAGGGTGTTTTCAGACCTACTCAGTTAAGCATTAAACCCTCTGCTAAGTCTAAGCCAGCTTTAAAATCAAAGAAAAAAAATACAGCATTCTCCAGCACAGGCCTCCATGCCTAAGAAACAAATGCTCAAGATGGCCGAAGACCTAATCACTCTGATCAGGGGGTCCCATCCCCCTCCTGATTAAAGGCCTAGACAGGATGCAGACTATGACTCATCCGACCAGGTGGCCATCTCTTCAGATTCATCCTCAGACCTAGGATATTCTTTACCCCCTTATAAGGATTCTGATGCTGAGGAGTCAATTCCATCAGCCTCTCCTCCTGAGGATTACTCCTTTGGGGAAACCTTGCGTACCATGAGGAAGCATTTCCATTGGGAAGGCCGGGATTACTCAGAATCCAAGAAAAGGCTCAGAGACTTCCTTTTATTACCTCAACACAGACCCCTTGCTATTCCGCCAGTGTTAGATATTGTGGATGATGTGTATACTGAATCCAGCCTAAATCCTGATTCCTTACCTCCAGCCCCAGTTAAACCTGACAGATACTACAGAGTCCCTGACTCTCACAAATTTCTGTACAAAATCCCTGTTGCTGACCCTGAAACTATTTCTCAGGGACCCAAAGGGGTTAAGGCCTCATCAGCCAAGAATCTAGTTCCCTCTGACAGAGATTCCATAGCATTAGACAGATGGGGAAAGAAAGTATATACCTCTGCAACTTTAGCAATGAGAGCCTTAAATTGCCAGTTTCACATGCTAAAATATCAGCAATTTCTACTGTCTCAGTTGAAACAAAAAATGCTTACAGATTCAGATCCTCCTACTTTTAAAGAAATGCAGGATTTATTGCATGCAGCTGAACAGGTGGGAAAACATACTTTGCAATGTGGTTTTGACTCTTTAGAGGCCTCTTGTAGAGCAAACGTTACAGGCTCTGTCATTAGAAGACATGCTTGGTTAAAAGAACATACGTTACCAGACCATGTTAAAGCAAAATTATTGGATGCACCTTTGCAGCAGGATGTGTTATTTGGAGTTAAGGCAGAAGAGGTATTAAAGAAAATGGAGGATAAGGCAAAATCTATGCAAACGGTGAAAGATTTCTTACAGGTTCAGCCTCCTAGATTTAGCAGAAATTGGCCAACTAAGAATTGGTCCTTTCCAGGTACAGACAGACCTCAAAGGGGCAGATACAGACATCCAAGAGGTAGAGGTCAACCACAAGGTCCTTACAGGCCTCGACAATGGGTTGCATCAGGCCAGAAAGAAGGGGAAGACAGGCCCCAACCATATAAAAAGCAGCCCCAATGACTTCCCGCTACAGCTGCCAAACAACTTTCTCTTGGCAACCCCCTTGGGAGGAAAACTGGCACTTTATCACAATTGGCATATGATCACCAAAGACAAATAGGTTCTCAACATTGTATCTCAAGGTTACAGGTTCCACTTTCACACTCTGCCAAGGTTAAAAGGAATGCCAAATCTGCCACCAAATCAATGGGCAGAGGCTCAAAAACAAATTACAGCACTCATGGATATGAGAGCTATTCAGAAGGTACCACCACAGGAGCAAAGACAAGAATTTTACTCAAGACTCTTTCTAGTTCCCAGGAAGGGCAAAGCCTGGAGGCCCATTCTGGATCTTTCTTCTCTAAACACTTACCTGGATGTTCCGAAATTCAGAATGTTGACACTACAGCAGCTTCTTCCCATGCTGGGCAAGAAAGCCTGGCTTGTGATATTGGACCTCAAGGAGGCATACCTGCATGTCCCTATCAGACAAAACTGCAGAAGATACCTCAGATTCATAGCTGGTTCAATGCATTATCAATTCTCTGCACTGTCCTTTGGCTTATCTACTGCGCCCAGGGTCTTCACAAAGTGCCTGGCACCAGTAATTATATTTTGCAGACAGAAAGGAATTCAAATTTATCCGTACCTGGACGACTGCCTGATTCAAGCAGAGAGCAAGGACATTCTTCTAAAGCATCTGGAGTTTGTAAAAAAGTTATTAAGTTGCCTGGGGTACACAGTAAATGAAAAGAAATCAAAACTAGTGCCCTCACAAGAGATAATATTCCTGGGTGCCAGCTTGAACACAATGTCCCAGATGGCTTATCTCACGCCAGACAAGCAAGGACAACTGACTCACTACTTTCAATTGATGGCAACAAAGACTCAACTCCCTGCAAGAAAAAGTCTGCAGGCCTTGGGTTACATGGCATCTTGCATTCTACTAAGTCCATATGCCAGACTGCATATGAGGAAACTACAATGGTACCTAAAAAATGTATGGTCTCAACACTGTCAAAGTTTGGAAACAGTTATACCACTAATTCCTTGCCTTCAACAGGAGTTTCAATGGTGGGCTCAAACTTGTCACCTCAACAAGGGACAGCCTTTTACTCAACCCACAGCCAGGCAAACACTGACAACAGATGCATCGGATTACGCCTGGGGAGCACACATGGCAGGCAACTGTATTCAGGGCAAGTGGCCTGCAGAACAAAGGCATCTTCACATCAATCAAAAAGAGATGCTAGCTGTACAAAATGCACTTATAGCTTTCAAGGACCTGCTGCATCCAGGACAACTACTACTAAAGACAGACAACACTACAGTTATGTGGTACATAAACAAGCAAGGGGGCACTCACTTCTACCCCCTCTGCAGGCAAGCCATGACCCTGTGGAACACAGCTCTAAACAATCAAGTTCATCTGCAAGCACAATTCCTGCCAGGAGAGAAAAACACACTGGCAGACGACTTAAGCATAAACATCATGGATCCCCACGAATGGGAATTGAATCCATAGATATTCAGAATGATAACACAGAAATGGTGGAGCCCGGACATAGATCTGTTTGCATCCCCAATCAACTGCCAGCTACAGACATTCTGCACAAGGAGTTACCATCCGCAAGCATGGAAAGTGGATGCCCTCTCATTCAGTTGGAAAAACCTACAAGTATATGCTTTCCCACCACTACCTCTCCTGCCAAAGGTACTCATAAAAGCCAGGCAAGAAGAGCCAAAGATGATCCTGATTGCACCAGACTGGCCACACCAGCACTGGTACCCAATCTTAAAGAACTTAGCACAAGGACCACCCTGGATTTTGCCTCAAATCCCACATCTGCTGACTCAGCACACCAATCAGATATTGCACAGCCAGCTAAAGACCTTAAACCTAGCTGCATGGAAGATTCCTTAGTCAAGCAAGAAATGCCGCTCTCCAAAGCTGTTATGGATGTCATTCTGGAGGTCAGAAGGCCTAGTCCCAGGAAAGCCTATTCGGATAAATGGAAGAGATTCTGTGCCTGGAACCAAGCACACAGCCTTGACCCTCATGTTCCAAACATTCCTCAGATACTACAATATTTAACTGAGATGCTGGACAAAGGACTCTCCTTCTCATCCATCAAGGTCCACACCTCTGCCATCTCTGCTCATTACAACACGGATCCACCAATTTTCTCTAATCCTTTGCTAAGACAGTACCTCAGAGGGGCTAAAAACATAAGACCGCCCCATAGAGCACCTACTCCAACATGGGACCTCAACTTTGTTTTGGAAAAATTGACTTTACCTCCTTTTGAGCCAGCTAACACAGCAGAATTAAAATATATCTCTTGGAAAACTGCTCTACTTCTGGCAATAACATCAGCACAAAGAGTTTCAGAATTACAGGCACTAATGGCAGTGGAACCTTTCCTCATTTTCCACCAGGACAGGGTGTCTTTAAGAACTAACCCTACATTTATGCCAAAGGTGGTATCCAGTGTGGCTCTAAACCAAACTATCCATTTGCCAACTTTTTATCCAAAACCACAGAATAAAGGGGAGAGACTACTGCATTCCTTGGACATTCACAGGCAGTTACGCTTCTACGTGGACAAAACCAAAGCTTTCAGGAAATCTGAGCAATTATTGGTAGCATATGCTCTAGGAGCATAGGGAAAAGCCATTTCAAAACAGACTATTTCAAAATGGATAGGACATTGTATACGTTTCTGCTATACACACCATGGGAAACCTGTACCTAGCAGCATTAGATCTCACTCCACTAGGGCAACAGCCACTTCAACTGCCTTCCTCAGAGGAGTACCTACCAAGGATATTTTGGAAGCAGCAACTTGGAGTTCTGTGCATACCTTCACCAAGCATTACCATCTGCCTCTATACTCTAAATCCAGAGCTGGCTTCACCACTGCAGTACTGCAGGGCCTTATAGCCACTCCTAATGCCTTATAGAACCAGCCACCCAACCTCAGCTTTGGGATTCTACCCAAGTGTAATGACTGCAGCAGTGTAACACGATGAACATAGTACAGTTTTGTACCTACCGTAAATGTAGATGTTCGAGTGTATACACTGCTGCAGTCCAGGTTACCCTCCCTCCTTCCCCTCTTACTTGCTGGTACGTACCTATGTATTCTACCCTTTACTACCTATGGGGAGTATTTGCTGGTAGCTGAAAGTTGTTGTTTGCTTTTATTATGTATGTTTTATTAGCAATTTGAATTGCTTACCTATTTGGGGGCACCTGACATCTGAGGCAAGAAAAACTGAAGAAAATGGCATCGGCTGCATCTTATATGCCCCGGCCGCACTGACGTCAGGGAGGAGGTGACAACAACCGACACCGGACCAAGACTTTGGAACTCAGGCCGACTGGGGAACCGCCTGACGGCAGGATAACCCAAGTGTAATGACTGCAGCAGTGTATACACTCGAACATCTACATTTATGGTAGGTACAAAACTGTACTTTCCTTGTTTGAGCACTAGTTTTATCTGTATATAGTTTTTGCCTTTTAAATTCTTTATAGTATCAGCCATGTATTATTGGGGGCAGCAAACTTGATCTGAGGTATGCTAGGTTAGTGGGGCATTATGAGTAAAGGAAGGAGCTTGAGAGTTGGATCCATTAATTTGGAAAAAGCAGCCAAGCTAGATGCAACGTTGGATCTGAGACCCATTATTTGAGGAAGAATGAGAATGAACAACATAAATGCATCATTATGATGAGTACATAACTTTTTTTATAGGTTTTTATATGTAATTTTATTTATTTTGTTTTTGTGTCTCTTTAAAAGGCCCTGATCTTCTTAGGAACCAAACTTTTTCTGCTCTGAATAGTCTCAATTGAACTTTGTTTTATTATGTTGAGAGGTAGGAGGAAGCAGGATTTGTGGGCATATTAACATTTTTAGTAATATGGGATATTGGTAGGTTAGTAATAGAAGTAAATAGATGACATTGTGTAATGGATATGTGTTAATTTATCTTACGTGATATCCATCTGTCACTGTACTGCATAGGTAGATTACATATGTCTTGCAGTGTTTGCCAGTTTTGTGATGATGCAAAAATAAATAAATAAAATAAATAAATAAATAAATAAATAAAAATAGTAAGTGAAGTCCATTAAAAAGAACGTTCATAGCAGTAGAATGACTAGCTGTGCTCAGTTCACTTCGATGATTTTTAAGCTTTTTGCAGAAGTACCATTTTCCTTTATCAAGTTTTCGTTTTCCTTCAGTATCACATTTGTTTCTTTGTTTCTGTTTTCTGATTGGCTTGTTTTACTTCTTTTAGTAAGTGGGTAGGGGGTTGGGCCAAACTGGTCTTTCAGCATTCAAAAAAGAAAGTCACAAAGTGGAAGAAACAACAAGCCTTGAGCAGTGCATTGCAACACAGTGCATACAAGTTAGTTCTTAGTCTGAGTATGTATGGAAAATAGAGATTATTTCATCCAGTTGCTAAATTTATAGTTTTACAGGAAATGTATTCAGATTCTTAGGGTAACATTACCCCAGGTGATGTATTCTCAGTTTTGAGCAAATGAACTAATGACAGATTATTTTACTACGGGTTTGTACCAGGTAATGAGAAAAAAAGGAATGGATAGCTTTAAGCAGTGTTTTCAGTCAGATGGAGCAGATAAGAATGGGTAAAATGTGGGTTATGTAATTTGTAAATAAGGGAACTAAAGTACTTCTAAATCACAAGAGTTTTTCCTGTGCTGCATTTAAGGTGAGTTAACATTCTTTAAGTTGGCATGTTTTGTGATTCTCCCTTATGGTGGTAGTTTACTGTGGAGGTGAGTGCAGACAAATAGGCAGAGCTGTAAACAGTTGTTGAAGCACTGCCTTGTCCTCAGCTTATGCTACATCAGCAAATGTAAATAGTAGTCAATCCTAGGCTTTTGAGTAACTGTTTTGATGCACTGCTGATTTAAAAAATTTTAAGATCATTGATTTCCTGTTTTATCTGGAAAGAATACTGTTAAGTCCCAAATTTAGACTGTTTGAGTACTGGAAAAACAGAGTATCTGATACTTTCAATTTTTTCATCTCCTCCTCGCAGATGGTTACGGATCTGATCATCGGATCCAATTTGGTCATTGCTAAGCTCGTAACAACCAAAGAATCGCTTGGACATTCCCTTTACCCACAATGCATCTCTCCTTGTTCCACCAGATCTCGTTTGCCGCTCCACGAAAGGCATGGTCCTTCCTTAGAACTCTTGGATCGTCAGGTCATATTGCTTTAAATTGCTTTAAATTACTGCCTTTTCTTATTCCCTGTATATTTTCCATGTCTTACTGGTGACCTGTTTCTTCTCTTCAAATACTTTTCAAATTTCCTCAGTAACTGCTTTTTGTTAGGTTACTTGTTTTCCCTCTCTCTTTTTCTCCCCTATAACCATCTTTTTAGTACGTTTTTTCCCTTATCCCTTACCTTTTGGGTAGCCTACCTTCTTGCCATGTCAGGCAAACACGACAAGCCTGCAGGGTTTAAAAAAAATGCTCTAAATTTGGGCATAAAATCCCGCTTAGTAATTTGCACGACTTATGAGTGTATTGCTTAGGGTCTCTTTGCTTGCAGGAGAACTGCTCTATTTGTCATTCTTTCAACCACCGCGCATTGGTTGAAAGAAGAAATTAACTGATCTTAAAAGGGCTGCTTCCCTCTGCCTTTGAAGAGTCCATTTCTGGTTCCCCAGTTAAATCAACTTCTAAGTCAAAGTTTGCTCAAAAAGACTGTTGAAAAAGGCAGTCCCAGCTAACAAACCAGCAAAAAAACACAATCCACAGCACCATGGACAATGAGACATCCAACCAAAGTTTTTTTTTTGTAAAACCAGCTTTAATCCTTAAAAGTATAAGCGCTTTTATTTTTGTACACGAAAAGCTTCTTCAGATACATTTAAAAATCCGAACAGAACTATTTAAATCTCCCTCCATGAAGTTAGAAACACACCCACAATCCATTACATCAGCCATAAAGCTAAATTCAGAAATTTAAAGGCATATACACACCATAACAGAGGGAATATATACAAATATAAATAGTATTTGTTGCACTTGCCTTAAAAATAATAAAAAAAAAAGATTTAAGTTTTAAAATTGGAGCTATACTAATCATATCATTCAAACCCGGGTGCCTGTAGGCTTCCAGCCTGATCTGCCAAATAAGCTCCCATTGCTCCAAGAAGGTTGACCATGGACCACCCCTTGGACACTTCTCCACCTTCTCTAATACACTAAACTTAGTCATGTGTTTCATTCATCATAAGATGCTTATAAAGGGCATTGGTAATTGTTTTTCTTTCTGATTTCATAAACATGCTCATAAATGTGGTTGTTCAACTTTCGCAGTGGCGGCTGGTGACTTCAAATCAAAAGGGGGCTGCAGGAGACAGCTAAATGGGTGACCAACTAGAAAGGGATGGAGCTATGCTTAAAACCACAAAAACTGGGACTTTAATTAAATACGTTGCTCTGGGTGCCAAACCGTCATTATGAGAGTCCAATCAAGACAAAATGAAGTGGAGAAGAAAAAAAAATATTTCAGTGCATTGGCTGTATGACAGCTTACTTAATATCTAGATGGAAACAAAAAGGTTGTGAGGCATGAAAAAATAAATTCATTTTTAAATACATTGCTGGAATGCCAGTCGAAATCAAGTATAGAAAAACAAGCAGCACTCAACTCAAACCACTTCTCCTTGCACTGCAGTTCTAATTATAGTTTATATTCTGCTTTATAAAAGTACAAAGTAACATGCTGAAAGTAGCAATCTCTGTGATACCTCCACTTGTAAAAATGTTTCTTATTCAAAAAAGACCTGCTGCCTGACAACAACTATCTACTTGTTTCAGGGGAAAACAAGATCAAAGTAAAAAATGAACAGCAAACAACAAACAAACTCAAGATAAATTGCTTAAAGGATTACTGTACAGGTTCTGGACCACACATGACAGATTGCCATTTTTAGTTTACGGGTAAAGCCTGCAAAGATGACTGCAAGTCTCCAACAAGTGTAATGAGCTTCTGAAAATACTGTAATCCTGTCCTTTATTACAAATACTGTCATATGCATTTCAATACCTAAGGCTTAAACGTTATCTAGTTATGTAAATATTCTTTGCATGACAACAACAAAAACGCTTTCAATTTTGATAATTCTTTAACAGTATGCTTATTAAAGCTTGCTTGCATCTTACAATTTCAGACAAGCTTATCTGATGGTCATTAAAGCATTGCTACGTAAACACAGAGCAACAAGGCACTGCAACAACATGTATTTTCTGAGTAATAAGTAACATAAATCAACAGTATAAAAATATGACAGAAAACTAGAGCATTCTGCAAAATCAAGGACAGATGAAAAGCCACTGTAGTGCTTGTGTCTGCCTTGGATGGGGGGATACTCTGCACACTTACACTGCATAACTGCTCCTTGCCTTGCTTGAACACATCCAGAGTCACTACATGGGGAGTGGGGTACAAGTACATCACAATTTGAAATGTCTGACTGACTATGATGGCTTTGACATATTTGTCATACCTCTCAATCTTAGAGCAAGAAATCTGGAAAAAGCCATAAACAGAAGTGGGACAAAGACCCAAAACTAAGGACAATTTTTAAATATTGCTCTTATAAACTTAGAAAGATAATAGAGTAGTAGGTCTTGCATTAGTATGGATTTTCTGAAGGGTATGAAATCTAAAACTCATATGTCTGTTATTATTTTCTAACTTCAGTCTTTAATGATTTGCCACTAATTTGCCAGAAAAACGCAATTTTATGAAAAACAGACCAAAAATGTGATGCAAAAATATAAAATAGCCACACACTATAGCTGAGAACCTGTCAAAGAAGGGACACTTTTTTAATATTAGTACTGTTAAGTTGAGCAGCTGGCAAAATAAGAGAATCTACATGCATTTCTAAAGTAAAAGTAATCTGTAACTCTGATCATTACAATTATTTAGTAATTGTAAACCCTCCAAGTTTCTTCCAAAATTGTCATTTTGCGGCAGGATTATTAGGGGGAGAGCAACATTTTGAGCCAAAATCGGAGACAGTTGAGAGGTTTGGATATACCTAATTCTATATAGTGATTTATTTGTGCATACCTCTCAATCTCTTAACACAGAAAATCTAGACAAGGCCATATATATTGGGGGAACAAACAAACAGTACTAAAAATTGCTCTTTTGTAAACTTAGACAGTTGATAGAATAACAGGTCTTGCTTTAGCATGCATTTGTATGAAGAGTATGAAATCTGAAACTCAATGTCTGTCATTAAGTGACTTTATTCCTAAATTATTTGCCAGAAAACCACACATTTTATAAGGAACAAACCAAAAATAAGAAGCAAAAAATCTATTCATTCTGCGAAAATCTGGGCAGTTGAGAGGTTATAGTTCAGCTGGGAGAATTGTGTGGCAGAAATCCTACATGACGGACTTAGCACCCTAGGTGTGGACAATAAGTACCCCCCCATAAAAAAACTAAGATCTAAGAGAAGTGAGTGCGTCAATCTGGCATTATCTCTTTCAGTAGCATTCAGACTCAATCAGAGAAAATATTCAGTAACAAAAAATTTAAATTTGTGCTTGTTGACAGCTGATTTAACTGGTTACTAATCGAACACATACAAACCAAGAAATGGGAGGGGGCGTTCCTGAGCTGATCAGATCAATAAACACCTTCCTGATTGTATTAAATTATATTCCTTGTATAATACAGTAGTGTTGTTAGCATTTTAAATTTCTTGTTTTTAACATGTTTCCAGTAAACAATGAAACAAAATGCATGCACCAATAATGGCAAAACAGCCCAGTTCAGAACATTTCCATCATAAAAGTCTACTTAAACTCCTACTGTCCACCAGTATCAGTAAATATGCACAATCTCTGCAGAAGTAAAAGTCATGGGATGCCCTCTTTTGTCTTTGTTATTTGCTTTATATTTAAAGCTTATGGTAAAGAACATAAGGGGCTCTTAAATTCAAGGATAAAACTGACATGGTAATCAAGAAAAGTTAATTTTAAAGATAGTACTTTGTGCCCGATTAATCAAGAAAAGGACGTTTGTGTTGTAGAATATTTTGAGACAGATGCAGGTATTTTTTAGGATATAAAATTAATGAAGACAAAATAAAGGTTACAGCAGTAAATTATATACTCACACATGAAGTGTTGCAGCAATAGTTACATTTATAGGGGCATGGCAAAATATTTAGGTGCACAGATTAAAATGTTTCTGTTATGGCAGCTAAGGATATGTGGAAGTTACTAAACAAAAGATAATATACAAATTGAGTAAGTGGATGCTCTTAATTATGGATATGGATATTAAGATACAAGCAGCAAAAATGCTTTCCATCCTTTTAGTATTATATAAAGGTCTGCCATATTTGCATCAATCAGATGAGAAGCTGTGGATGATATAATAAAATAATTGAAGGAATTTATTTGGGAGAGGAACAAGGCAATAGTTAAGTGGGGAAAAGTTAACTCAACCCATGGAATGAGGTGGTTTAGGACTACCTGATTTGAAGATATACTTTTCAGCTATGCACTTAGGATTACATACATAACACAAGCATAAGGTTATACATTAAAGTGAAAAGGGGAGAAGACTATGGAATTGGGGAGAGGGGTTGAAAAATTAGGAGAGAACTCATGATCCACAGAGAAGAAGAATGCAAAAAAATATCACTTTATGGTGAGTCTTGATGCAGAAAAAGCATTCAACTATGTAAGCTGAGATTTTATGAATAGGGCAATGGAAGCAATTGCATTAGGAAGATAGATGAGGGATTGGAGGCAAAACTCAAAGTAGGAGGGTTCCTCTCTGATAACTTGTGTCTGAACAGAGGAACCAGGCAGGGGGTGTCCTTGTTTCCCTTTGTTATTTGCATTATATTTAGAACCACTGGCAAAGAAAATTAGGCACTCAGAAAATTCAAGGATATAACTGGCATGGTAGTCAACAAAAGTTGGCATTATTAGTAGATGACATTATCTTGTACCTAATAGAACCAGAAAAGGATATCTGGGTGTTGTCTAACATTTGGAGACAGTCAAGGGTATTTGGGGATATAAAAATAATGAAGATAAAATAAAGGCTATATCTGTAAATTATGTACCCACTCATGAAATGGTTCAGCAATACCCATATTCATGGGGCATGATAAATTGAAGTACTTAGAGTACTTAGAAACTGGAAGCTCTTGCCTATGGATATGGATACCTAGATAAAACAGTAAAACATGTTAAGTCCCTTTAGTTTTATACACAGGTCAGGCATATTCTTATCAACCAGAGTAGAAGTTGTGGATAGTAATTAATAAAGAGTGAAGGTTGATTTTGCAAACTGAGAAAGTCAACTGGCATTTTGTAATTCCATGGAGACATCTGGGCAAGACATCAGAGATTTTTTTCAAATACTTACTGAAAGAAGGTAAATAGCTTTCAGCCTCCTAATATTTGGTATCAGTGTAAGATTTAGCTGTAATGTTTGCTGTCTATGTAAGTTTTATGTATGTAGCACTATTATGAGGTCTGAGATAGAGCAGCAAATCTGACACCTAGAACCTTTCTTGGTCGTTGCAGTGATTGAGTTATTCTGTATATTGTTTGTTATCCTCTTACCACCAGTCAGCATTTGGGGCATCTTTTTTCCTAGATGCTCCTGTCTTGTGCTGCATGCCAGTAACAGTGCTTGAAAATGATGTCATGTAGCATCTGCATACATGCAGTTTTCCTTAGTCCCCTCTAGTTCTTAATTTTCTTATCACAGTTTTGTGGTTCATCAGGGATTTCTTACAATCCACAGAGTTTCTTTGCATGCAAGTCAGAGTGGGTAGTGTATTCAGCTGTTTTCACTGTTTGTGAATAATTTTATATAGGAAATAAGTAACAAAACTTTGTAAATATAATGTATGATCATCGTTATGCTCAGAAGTGTAATTAATACACAGTGTAAGTATATGTAGGGATTTTAAAAATTTAGTTTTTCATTTTGTTGATTATTTAGAGATGAGTTGGGAGTATAGGGAGTACCACTAGCAAGTTAAATTAACTTTGCATGTCTTTCCCGAATAAAATGCCTGTCCTCATTTTAAATTTGATCTTAAAAAGGGGGACAAAGTGAAGTTAAATGTTACTCTGACCAAAATAAGCTACTTTTTTAGTTTGTGTAATAGTGTATTTATTGAGCCATGTGACCAATCTGCTTATAAGAAAGGTGGAAGCATGTTAAAATGAATCTAATAGTCTTTTGAAGATGATGAAAGAGCTTACTGATTTTATTTAAAGTGTGCTTTTTATGATTTCTGGGCTCTTTTCTTTATTTTCTGCTGTTTATAATTAAAATTGTTAAGTGTAAATCTTTTGATGGTATAGCCATAGTTGGGAGTATGTTATGGTGACAGTGACTAGCAGGCTATTGCAGTACAAGAGCTTTTGATCTTGTTTGTTGTTCAGGCCACAGTGTCAGAGGAGCAGTACTCCTGATACTCCCAACTTGCAGACGACTACAAGCTGGGAGCCATTAACTCCTCGAGTGATCCAGACATCCTACAGAAAGGCCTCACTGAGACCAATGACTGTTGTCGAAACCATGACATTAAGCTTAATGCCAAAAAATGTGTCATCATCCCCTTTGGGAAAAACTCATTTCCCACTAATTACCACATTTATGGGAGCCCACTGAACACTGAAGGTGTTATAAGAAATCTGGGGACACACAGGTTGACAGCAACCTCTCCTTCGACCACCACATTGCCACTATGGTTAGAAAGTTCTTCTATGTGGCACATCTCATTACCAAGGGTTTTACATCCAGGTAGAAAGAGGTCATCTTCTCTCTCTACTCTTCCCTCATTAGGCCAGTCATCGAGTATAATGCCCCATTTGGCATGTACCTCACTAGACACATGTAACAGCTGGAAAGGCCACAAATGTACCTCATGTAGAGCATCCTAGGCATTAAGCACATGTCCTACATGGACAGACTCAAAAAAACTCCAGCTATTCTCTGTCTCATATCATCTACTAAGAGGTGATCTCTGCTTGACTTACAAAGCCATGTCTGACCCAGCTCTGTTAGAAATGCTACATCTAAAGAAATCCCAATCCCTCCACACCACATGCTCCAGAGACCTCAACCTCATTACTACAATCAACAGAACATGCTGAAGGGACAGGTTCATAACCCAGAGACCACCCATGTTCTGGAATAGGCTTTCCATACATGTCAAGCAGAGCACCTCACTGGCCCTCTTCAAGAAAAATCTTGATGAGTGGATGGGAAATAGAAAGTTCACCCCGAGAATCACTCCAGTGGCTCTACTTGATAGAGGCATTGGGAACTAACGTTGGGTGGCAAGATGCCAGGGCACTTCTATGGCCTAGGCTTGTAAAGGCTCCAGAGCCATTAGCCTAGTACACACCTACGAACCTATGAATCTAAATAATTCTACATTGAAGAGATCTGTAACTAATGAAGAGGTCACTGCTAGCAAACAACTTTATATTTAATTGTTTCAACTACGAAACCTGTTGCCCTTGAGGAATACATTACCTATGTTACTTTAAAAAAATGATAAGCTAGTAATATTGCAATAGGGAATGGATGGCAAGCTGATAATAGGTTCATAGTTACAAGGTATCTCCACAAAAGAGGACATTCTCAAGACTGCAGCATCTACCCCCTTTAAAAGTACAACACAATACAGTGTCAGCAATGCATCTAAATACTGTGGGAATAGAACCTACAAGCCTTCTGCATCAAAGCAAGTATTCAACCTGTTATGCTATTAACAATGCAAGTAGACTCAGCATAAACAGCACTAAACTTCTCTTCCCCGAAGCTCTCAGCTCCTTGTAAAATACACTCGACACTCAACTGTATATCTCAACTTTGCAGCACAAGAAATCTGGAAAAAGCCAAAATTTATTGCGGGGGACAAAAGCCCAAATCCAGGGACACATTTTAAACATTGCTTATATAATCTTGGAAAGTTGCTAGAATAAAGTGTTGTGTTACCACCTTGCATTTCACTGCCAAGTCTTGAATCCAGGGCCCTGTGCACTAACTACAGACAGAGCAACATATCACTATGCCAGATCAGCTGTTTCTTGAAAGATGGGAAGACTGAAACTTAAATGGCTAGCATTTAGTGAATTCAGATGTTCTTCATGTTTCACTGTTGCAGTCATCACATTTGGGTTATCTCTGCGAAGGTAGCCCTTGGTCGGCCAGAATACCAGAGGCTTAGTATTTCTGCATCGGATGCTGTCGCTTGAGGACTGACGTCAGGTCATCAGTATATCAGTAGTATAAAGTAAGGCAGCCAACACCATTACATCAGTCTTTCTTGCCATGGAGCCCGAAGCAGAAGCAGTTCGCATGAGTGCCGGTTGGCTGCTACCTAAGTTTTCATTTCCGAATTGATGTTGAAGTCTTCTAAAGCTAAGTACCCCATTGGGGATACTTTTCTCTTGCACTAACCAATGTCAGAAAAAGTTGACAATTCTCTCCTGTGGAAAGCTAATACCACATCGAGACTCCCATTCTTACTGCATTGCTTGTTTAGGTGCAGACTACGATGTCCTCCATTCAACGCCAGAACTATCAGTCGTTAGGCCCTTATTGTAGCCAGATATTTTCGCTTACAGTCTTCGAATACTGATATGGCTTTGGTAAGCTGTCCGACAGCAGATCTTCTGAAAAAACATGAAGATAAAGACAGAGACAGACTGCACAGGTCCAAACCTAGTGATGATGCTTCCGTTAAGCTAATGGTCAGTCCTCCGGTACTCAGTGAGGTGCTTTCGCAACCCCTGATGCCCACTTCTGTTGATTTGCAGGCAGCTACCAAGACCCTTTCAGAGTCCAGTATGCCGCAAAACTCTAAGGATCCTGCGGTCGTCTCTACCTTGGATGGGTCTGGAGCTGCTGAGCAGGCACCGGCTTCCAAGAAAGTCCTTCGCACTACCAAATCTCGACACAAACCAATGTCTTCTTTCGTGACTTCCGTTCTTTCAAAAACGACCACGTTTCTTAGGCCCCGGGTTCGAACAACACCGAAAAAACCAAGAACCCACTCTCAGGTGCCTGCTAGCTTGCCTCAGTCTCAAATACTTAAAATGGCAGAAGACCTTATCATGTTGATCAAGGGAAGCCAAGCTACCCCCTCAAAAAGGAAAAGAGATCTGTCCTATGTAGTTCTGTCTGAACAAGAGTCAGATGAATCTGATGCTTCTGACTATGAAGACATGCAACCCCTCTCCTTGTATGAGGATTCTGATGCAGAAGACTCCATTCCTTTAGCCTCTCCCCCAGAGGATTTTTTCCTTTGGGGAAACCCTGCATACTTTAAGGGAGCATTTCCAATGGGAGAGTTAGGACTACCCTCAGTCGAAAAAGAGAATCATGGAATTCTTAGATCTTCCGCAACACAGACCCTTGGCCATCCCACAGTCCTGGATGTTGTGGATGATGTTTTCCTTGAATCCAGCCTGACTCCTGATGCCCTACCTTCTGCTCCCAGAAAACCTGACAGGTACTGCAGAGTCCCTGACTCACACAAATATCTTTTTAAAAATCCAACAGCTGACCCTGAGGTCATTTCTCAAGGCCCAAAAGGAATTAAAGCAATCTCTGCTAAGAATCCCACACCCTCAGACAGGGATTCCTGAGCATAGGACAGATGGGGTAAAAAAGTATACACCTCAGCTACTCTTGCTATCAGGGCACCAAATTGTCACTTCCATATGCTGAAATTTCAGCAACATACTCTAGAACTCCTTAAACAAAAAATGTCTTCACTCCCTACTTGGGCAGAATCTAAAGATTTACAAGACTTAATGCATTCTGCAACCCAAGTAACTAAACACACTTTGCACTGTTGTTTTGACACCCTAGAAGCTTCTTGCAGGGCAGCAGTCACTGGATCTGTCATTAGAAGACATGCATGGCTTAAAGAACAACCCCTGCTAGATCATGTCAAATCTAAATTGTTGGATTCCCCCTTGCAAAAAGATAACTTATTTGGTACTAAGGCAGAAGAGATCTTAAAAAAGATGGAAGAAAAAGCAAAATCTATGCTGACAGTTAAGGATTTCTTACAAGTCCAGCCACCTAGGTTCAGCAGGCATTGCCCCTCCAAACACTGGTCCTTTCCTGCTCAGAGTAAACCAGCCCAGCCTAGGCCCCGTGGAAACAGACCACCCAGACAGCAGCCCCAGGGAATGCAGAGATCTAAGTAGTGGACTACCTCCCCTTCAAACACAGGGAGTTCTAAGCCACCCCTTTATGGTAAGAACTCACAATGACTCACCTCCTCCTCCTCCCTCTCTGCCCACCTTGACTTACCCCTAGGAGGAAAACTCTCATTTCACTCAAGCACCTAGGCCACCATAACCAAGGACCAATGGGTTCTGAACATTGTGTCTCAGGGATACAAATTCTAATTCCATACCCTTCCAACCCCAAAAGGGTTCTTCAACCCCAGATCTACCACCAAATCAGTGGGAAGAGGCTCAAAAGCAAATCCTTTCCCTTCTCTCTATGAGAGCAGTAGAGCATGTTCCTGCAGAACAGATAGGCCAAGGCTTCTACTCCAGACTTTTTCTGGTACCCAGAAAAGAGGGCACCTGATGACCCATCCTTGATCTATCAGTTCTAAACAGCTTCCTGATGATCCCAAAATTCAAAATGCTCACCCTCCAGCAGCTGCTACCCATGCTCTCCAAGGATGCTTGGCTAGCAACCCTAGATCTAAAAG
Source organism: Protopterus annectens (assembly GCF_019279795.1). Classification (NCBI taxonomy): domain Eukaryota; kingdom Metazoa; phylum Chordata; order Ceratodontiformes; family Protopteridae; genus Protopterus; species Protopterus annectens. The sequence continues at coordinate 362,260,695 of NC_056731.1, read as the reverse complement.
AGGCCTACCTCCACATTGCTATCAGAGAATCATGCAGGAAATATCTCCACTTCAGGGCAGGATCTCAACACTTTCAGTTCTCTGCACTTCCTTTTGGCTTATCTACTGCTCACAGAGTTTTTACAAAATGTCTGACTCCAGCCATTGCATTTTGCAGACAAAGAAATATTCAATTTTACCCATACTTAGACAACTGCCTTATTCAGGCAGACAGCCAGTTAAAGCTGCTCAAGCACCTGGCATTTGTAAAAACATTGCTAACCTCTTTGGATACACAATTAACAAAAATAAATCCAAACAGGTGCCCACCCAAAGGATAAACTTCCTGGGAGCAAGTCTGGACACAGCATCCCAGATGGCATTCCTTACACCAGAGAAACACATTTTCCTGACAACCTACTTCTCTCAACTAGCCACCAGGCCCCAGCTGTCTGCAAGGAAGGTCCTGCAAGCTCTGGAGTTCATGGCATCTTGCATACTACTTATTCCATGTGCCAGACTGCACATGAGGAAACTTCAGTGGTACCTAAAGAGCATTTGGTGTCAACACTCTCAAGAGCTGGAAACTCTTCTACTCATAATTCCTTGCCTCAGAAAGGAATTTGTTTGGTGGGCAACAGCATGCTCCCACAACAAGGAACTGCCCTTCTCCCCACCCCTGCCGCCCAGACCCTCACCACAGATGCATCGGACTATGCTTGGGGTGAACACCTGAATGGCAGGTGCATACAGTGCCAATGGAGCCCTCAGGAAATCCCACTGCACATCAGTCAAAAAGAAATGATGGCAGTGCAGCATGCCTTGATAGCTTTCAAACCCCTTCTTTCACCAGGGGTTCTCCTGATTAACACAGACAACACCACTGTGATGTGGCACATCAACAAGAAGGGAGGGACTCACTCCTACCCTCTATGCAGGCTGGCCATGACCCTTTGGCTCACAGCCTCTTCCATGCAACTACACCTATTAGCACAATTCCTACCAGGCTCTCTCAACTCTCTGGCAGACCGGTTAAGCAGAAACCTTCTGGACCCATATGAGTAGCAACTCAACAGAAGTACCTTCACCCTAATAACTCAGAAATGGGGAACCCCAAAGGTCGACCTCTTTGCCTTCCACACCAACCATCAATTCAGAAAATTCTGCAGCAGGGAGCATCACTACATGGCTTGGAAAGTGGATGCCCTGTCCATCCCCTGGGTCATTCTATGGGTCTATGCCTTTCCTCTCCAGCACTCATCCCAAGGGTACTGCTCAAAATAAGGGAGGAAAAACCAAGGACCATTCTTATTGTTCCAGACTGGCCCCAACACTGACACCCCTTGCTGTGCAGCCTGTCCCTGCTGCCTCCATGGCATCTTCATCAGATTCCAAACCTACTGACCCAGAGGGAAGGGGAATTCTTGCATCCCAAATAGCAGACACTCAATTTGGCAGCTTGGCTTATTCCCTAATCCCGAACCAATCTGCAATGTTAAATAAACAGGTTCTGGATGTTATCCGTGAGGCCAGACATCCTAGCACCAGAAAATCTTATGCAGATAAATGGAAAAGGTTCTGCACCTGGATACAGGCTAAGGGAGCCAATACAGCACAGCCCTCCATCCCTGTCAACCTGGATTACTTAGCTGACCTACTACACAGTGGTCTCTCTTTCTCCTCTGTAAAGATTCATGCCTCTGCTATTTTTGCTCATTTGCCCACTGAGCAGCCCGTTTTCTCACACACTTTGATCAAATATTTCCTCAGAAAGGCTAGCAACTTGAGGTCCCCCAGAAGGGCACCAACGCTAGCTAGGGACCTTAATTTTGTCTTGAAAAAGCTCACCCTGCCCCCTTTTGAACCAGCTTCTTCTGCCGAGATAAAATTTATCTCCTAGAAGACAGCTTTTCTTCTGGCCATCATTTCAGCCAGAAGAGTCTCTGAGCTTCAAGCACTCATGGCTGTGGAACCCTTCATCATCTTCCATGCTGACAGGGTATTCCTCAAAACTAACCCATCCTTCATGCCCAAGGTGGTGTCCAGTGTGGCTCTCAACCAAATTCATTCATCTGTCCACCTTCTTTCCTAATCCACAGAAGAAAGGGGAAAGGATTCTGCACTCTCTAGATGTGCACAGACAGCTCAGATTCTATCTGGACAGGACTAAATCCTTCAGAAAGTCTGATCAATTCCTGGTTAGCTTTGCTACAGGGAAAGAAGGCAAAGCCACCTCCACGCAAACCATTTCCAAATGGATAGCACACTGCATCCATTTCTGCTACAAACAGCATGGAAAGCCTACCCCTAAGGGGGTCAGGACACACTCCACCAGAGCAGCCTCCACCTCTGCAGCTTTCCTAAGAGGAGTCCCCACCAGGGACATCCTTGAGGCTGCCACCTGGACATATGTTCACGCTTTTACCAAGCATTACCACCTGCCTCTCTTTTCCAAATCCAGGGCAGGGTTTGCCTCTACAGTCCTGCAGGGCATCCTAGCCAGCCCCTAGTTTCCTTGACTGCCTCCACCCATTTCCTCAGCTTTGGGAATCTACCCAAATGTGATGACTGCAACAGTGAAACATGAAGAACATAGTACAGTTGTGTACACTTACCATAAATGTAGATGTTTGAGTGTATTCACTGTTGCAGTCCTGGTTTCCCTCCATCCTCCTTTTTTCTCTTTCTTTCCTTACAAGGGACATATTAGTATTTATTTTCCACTGGTGGGGTTCTTCCACCAGAACCTGACCTCTTACTTTGGGGGCTCCTGACAGGTTAGGGCAAGAAAAACTGATGTAATGGTGCCAGCTGCCTTACTTTATATTACTGATGACCTGATGTCAGTTCTCAAGCAACAGCAACCGATGCAATAATACTAAGGCTCTGGTATTCAGGCCAGCCGAGGGCTACCCTGGCAGGGATAACCCAAATGTGATGACTGTAACAGTGAATACACTTGAACATCTACATTTATGGTAAGTATATACAACTGTACTTTCTCACCATAGCTCTTACCCTCATAGCACAAAACACCTGGAAAAAGCCAATAATGGGGGAATACAGTCCCCATATATATTCAGTGAATTCAGTTCTCACCATAGCTGTCAACCTCTTACCACAAAAATCCTGGACAAAGCCAATAACAGGGGAATGTAGCCCCAAAAACAGGGACAATTTACAAATATTGATCTTATAAACTTAGAAAATTGCTAGAATAAAATGTTGAAGTCTGAAATTCAAATACCTGTCATTCACTGAGTACAAAAATCCAGAAAACCACAGATTTTATGAGGAACAGAACAGAACAAAAATGAGGCAAAAATGTCAACAGTTTTCACAAGTGGTGGTGGATAGGGAATTCATGCTCTTGCTACCTGTACCCAAGGTACACGGTTTGACCCTGAGTAACTCTAGCCACCAGGTATATTTAACTGGGGCATTTTACACACACCTCAGTACCTGGCTATTCCTCTCTTGTATTAGAGTATATTCCTTGCAGCGAACGAAGCACAAAATATAAATTCCCTCTTTCCCTGAGAGACAGCATCCTTAATATAGTACATCAAATACAAATCAATCAGTGGACATTGCAGTCCGATTTCTCATGTACATGACTGCAGATGTTGCAGTCCGATCTCCTTCCAATAACCACATACACCTCTGGGCATCAGTGTACAGATGCCTCTCTGTGTAATCCGGACTGGTGAAATAGCAGTCCAGATGAGCACGCATGTGCAGTTCTGGGCTGGTTAAACAGCAGTCTGGATAAGAGCTTGATCATGCATGCGCAGTTCTGGGACTTGCAGCTATCTTCATTGTATAGCTCAGGGGGGCTGCAGTCCTGCAGTCCATGGTCCAATAGCACTAGCCACCCAGTTTTTTCCTATCACGTGTTGACAACTAGCTCCATAAGTAATTCCTACTCTCTGACAGTTGTATCTCCCTGTTACAGAATAATCTTAATTCCTTAGGTTAATCCTGTCCCCCTCCAGGATATATTTACATGTACTGCACATTCCTCATTTAGTCTTCTTCCTCTTTAATTTCCTGTAACATTTCCACCGGGTATGCACGGGGTAGCCTTGGACTCAGTACAGGATTACCTTAGTAGGAAGGGGATTGTTCAGGACAAAGTAAATACATGCCTGGAAATGCTAGAAATCATTCTGTGTAACAATTTTATATGCTTCGAAGGAAAGACATACAGGCAAAAAGAGGGGGTGGCCATGGGGTCACCAGTGAGTTATTTCCTGGCAAATGTGGTTATGTTACAATGGGAGTACCACATAATTTTCAGGCAGGAATATAGGGATAGTATCAAGATATACCTGCGTTGCCTGGATGATTTGTTTATTATATGGAAGGAAGATGAGGAACACTTGGAACAATTCTTGCAGTACATCAGTGGTAGTACAGATTTTTTGCAATTTACTCACACTAGCAGCAGGGATAGAATGCCCTATTTGGATCTAATGATTGAAAAGGACTTTGAGCAGGTGGATTACATGGCTAGTGTTTATTGTAAGCCCACTTACTCTAACACACTATTACATTACACCAGCTTTCACCCATTTAAACAAAACAAAAAAGCAGCGGTGAAAGGACAGATGGTGAGGGCTGCCCGAATGAGTACAACGGAAATTGGTTTCAACAAGGAATTGGAACTGTTGGTCAAGATGTTCAGTAGAAGGGGGTACCTGGTAGAAATGTTGCAGGAAATTGAAGAGGAAGTGGTGTATAAAAGGGAAATAGCGGTTTACCAACCTATCTTAACAATGGAGAAAGGACAGGGTGATACTGGGGTGGTAACAGGGTGATGTAGTGAAAATAAATATACAGGAGCTATGGTAACTACATACAACACGGAAAGTAATGTTTAATTGGATTTTAAACAAGAATTGGAATATTTTTAGGGAAAATCATGGACTTTGGCAAATCATGGAGACTCACCCTATTGTTATTTATAGAAGGGGTCACAACTTTAAAGACATGTTGGAAAAGAAAAAGACACAGGTGCCACTTAGGGGCAAGATGAATAAATGCGGAATGTGCAGTACATGTAAATATATCCTGGAGGGGGACAGGATTAACCTGAGGAATCAAGATTGTTCTGTAACAGGGAGATACAACTGTCAAGACAGCAGGAATTATTTACGGAGCTAGATGTCAACACAGTGAGGCTTATTACATAGGAAAAACTGAGCAAAAGTTGCACAACCACATTTATGAGCATATTTATGAAATCAGAAAGAAAAAAAATACCAATGCTCTTTATAGGCACCTTTATGATGAATGAAACACATAACTTTAAGTTTAGTGTATTAGAGAAGGTGGAGGAGTGTCAGAGGGGTGGTCCATGGTAAACTTTCTTGGAGCAACGGGAGCTTATTTGGCAGATCAGGCTGGAAGTCTATAGGCACCTGGGTTTGAATGATAGTATAGCTCCAGTTTTAAAACTTAAATCTTTGGAATGTTACTAACAGAATTACTGCAGTATTTTGTTACTTATCCGTGTAATTATTTATAATATTTTTTTTGATTATTTTTTAAAGTGCGACAAATACTATTTCTATTTGTATATATTCTCTTTGTTATGGTGTGTATATGCCTTTAAAATTCTGACTTTAGCTTTTCTGGCTGATGTAATGGATTGTGGGTGTGTTTCTAACTTCACGGAGGGAGATTTAATTAATTTATTTATTATTTATTTTACATTTGTTTACCGGGCTAGTCTAACTGGATATATGTCCATTTTCAGTAGAGGCCCGTGGAGAAAAGCTCCAAGCATAAGGCGTGACAAAGAATACAATATATAGTAATAGTCAAGTGAATTACAGTACATTGGCAACATTGGTTAGAACAAAATTGTACAGAGTCATTTAGTAGGTTTAAGCTAAGATCAAATACAGAAAGCAAAAACATATTTTTTTTCCAGTACTATGAAGGAAATTATTAATTACAGATAGGCGACATAGAACAGTAGAGTAGAGACGTATAGAGAGAGCAAGAAGGGGAATGAGATATCAGTCAGGGTTAGAGCAGGGACAAAGCCAGTGAGTTTTAAGATATTCTTTAAGATGTTTTTTTAAAAAGAAGAGTGGAAGCAAGGGTGGAAAGTTCAGTAGGAAGCTGGTTCCAGTTTTTACTTACTGTGTTGGTGAAAAGTGAGTCCCCAGCTTTGTTTTTTGATTTAATAGTGGAAACTAGAAGCTTATTAGCTGAGCATATTGTTGCAAGATTTTTGTAGGGTGTAATCAGATTAGTGAGGATAGGGGTATTATTAGGGTGGTAAAGGATCTTTTGGGTGATAACAAGTTGTTGACAAAGTAGTTGGTTCTGCAGTTCTAACCATCCCAGTTGTTTGAGGTTGAGACAGTGGTGAGTTCTAAAGGGGGTGCCAGTGGCAAATCTGGCTAAGTTATTGTAACTGGTGGAAAGTTTGGTGAGGTTGTTTTTAGATAGATTGGTATATATATTGCAGAAGCATAGAACAGGGTAGAGATAAGGTGGGTCTGGGCAATAGTCATTTTGGCTGAAGGGGTAAGGAAGGGTTTGATTCTGTAAAGGGTGCCTAGTTTTTTGTTGACAGACTTTATTGTAGAATTAATGTGGTCATCATAGCTATGGTTGTTATCAATTGTTACTCCCAGTAGACGGGTTGTAGTGTCTGGGGATATGTTAGTTGCATTGTTAGAGGTTATTGTGAAGTGCAGTTGAGGTGACTTATGAGTAGGAGCAAAGAGCAATCATTTTGTTTTTTTGAGGTTCAGGAGGAGGCAGTGTTGCAGGAACCAATTTTCAACACTGTTAAATACTGTTTAGGTGAGGGACTGGAGAGAGGTTATGGACTTGGCTGAACAAATTAAAGTAGAGTCATCTGCATATTGTATGCAGGTAGCTTGAGGAATTATGGTGTGTAGATTGTTAATAAACAATGAAAAGAGTAGAGGTCCTAAAATAGAGCCTTGGGGTACTCCAATGCTCACAGGGAGGGAAGTAGAAAGATTATTATCTCAAAGTACTGCTTGCTGTCTGTTTTCCAGATAGGATTTAAACCATTGTAATGTTTGTGGATCAAGTGATTGGGCTTTTAGTATGTCTATAAGCATATTATGGTTCACCATATCAAAGTCTTTTGAAAGGTCAATAAATAGTGCAGAGGAAAAAGTGTTATTGTTACGATATTTGTTTATGGAGTCAGAAAAGGATAGCAGGGCAGTTGTTGTGTTATGGAATGGCCTAAAGCCATGTTGGCAGTTGGCACGTAGATTATTTTGGAGAAGGTGGTCAAGTAGTTGTCTGTGTATGCATTTTTCCATTGTCTTAGCTATTGGAGAGAGTAAGGCGATAGGCCGAAAGTTGGAGAGCTCAATAGATGACCCACCTTTATGTAGAGGGATGATGTGGGATACTTTCCATATGAAAGGGATTTTGCTTTCTAAACTTGTTCTATTTATAAGGATGGGGATGGGATAGGAAATGGCTTTTGCTGCAATTTGCAGGTATTCAGCTCAGCTGGAAGACAGTCAACAGAAGGGGTGCATGGTTTTAGTTTTTGAAGGAGGTTGCAAATGAGGGATGTAGGTACAGGTTGTATTTGAAAGGTTGGAGATGGAGTCTTAGTGGTATTTAATGGGGTAGTGGTAATAGGTGGTAAAGTATTGGCTAGGGTTCGAATGGCTTCAGTAAAGTAGTTATTAAAGGCATCAGGAATCTGGTTAGAGTTATTATGGTTAAATCCTGAAGGGGCAGGAGTTTTAGATTGCCCTGGCTGAAGAAGTTTGTTTATGCCTGACCAGAATTTTTGTGGTTTTTGTTGATGGGTTTGTTGGAGGTGAAGATAATAGTCTTGTTTGTCTCTGAGAATATATGTCTTGGTGGCATTTCTTAACTGTTTAAAGTAAAGGTGATCTGATGGACATTTGGAGACTCTCCATTTGGCCCAAATTTTATTTCTGAGGAGGATCTTTTGCCTAGTTTGTTTTGTGAGCCAGGGGGCAATTTTGGTCTTTATTCGGGAAGAGCGATAGGGGGTGTGGTAATCTAGGATTTGAAGGAATCTAGTGTTAAAGTAGGTCACTGCTTCAAGTTGTAGATGAGACATTGGTGACCAATCACATGCTTTCCGTTCATTTAGGAAGCTCTCTGGATTAAAAATTTTTTTGGAGCGGGAGGTTTTAAAATTATTAGTAATTGGGCTATGGATTCTTTTTTTAAAAATGTAGGTTAGCATGTGGTTACTGATATCGTCAGGAAGGGTTCCTGGTTTATAAGTATCAAGATGGCTGTTGATAAGGATCCAGTCTAGGGTGGTTTCCTTACTGCTTGGCATATGGATTCTAGCAGGATTGGTTATAATTTGTGAGAATCTGTAAAGATTTATGTGATTGGTAGGATTAGGGGAACTACAGGTAGCCCAGTCTATATTAAAGTCACCTAATACAATGGTTTCCTGAGGTAGGTGGGTAGACAGGTAACTAAGTAAGTATTCAATAGTACTGATATTATTTCCAGGGGGGAGATATGTGCAAATTAGATAGATAGATTTGGAGTTGTTGATTTGAAGTTTGGTAGTAAGGGTTTCTGAATTGGTATCTGAGGGTAGGAGCACATTGAAGGGTGAAACTTGGAGTTCAGATTTATACAAAATAGCTACACCTCCAACCTTTTTGGTTTTACGGTCACATCTCAGGATATTATATCGAGGAGGGGTAATCTCCTGGTCCAGAGTTGAGCGCTTTAGCCATGTCTCTGTAATACAGAGAATATCGAATGAGTGCACATCTAAGAGTGCATGTAGGTGGGTAATTTTATTGTTAATGCTATGGATGTTAAGGTGAGCTATCAGGAGGGAGTTAGATGGTCTATTTAAGGTAGTGATAGCAGGAGATGTTAGGTTGTGTAGGTTATTGGGAATATCAGTATTGGGGCCAGGGTTTGGATGAATATCACCATCTAATAGGGGGTATTGTTGAGGATATTGTACAAACTTAAGGAATTTGTAGTAATTGTTTGTTTTTTTTTTGATAAGGATGTAAGTAACATGGGTAGCTCTATGGTATTTTGGTAATATATAGACAGAGGTGGAGGGTATGTTACTGTGGTTGAGGAAGTTTATGCGAGAAATTGGTAGAGTTTGCTGGTAGGGGTGTTGTTCAGGAAGAGAAAAATGTTCAAAGAAGGTTAGTGTGTATGGTATTGTAAGAGAAGCACGAGTTGTAGTTAAGAATAGTAGGTTTGTGAATATAGACTTGTGTGTTGGGGCCATTAGGATATGTAGATAAGGAGTTAGAGTATATTGAGGTAAGGAGTGTAGTAAGTAAAACTAAAGGTGGGAGAAGGAGAGAGTGCTATATGAGGTTGAGTAGGTTGAGGGAAGAAGTGTGCAATTAAGTAAAATAAAGGTGGTTGTAAGAGAGAAGATGTGAAATATAAGCAAAACAGGATGTGGTGTGGAGAGGTTAGGGAATAGGCCAGGAAAGGTAATTAGCTTAATTAAGGAACTGTAGAGGTTAGAGGTAGGGCTAAGTAGAGGAGGTAAGAGATAGGATGATAACGGGAGGGGGTGTGGCTACAGAAGTATATGGCTAGGACCACTGGGGGTGGGTGCTAATTGGGGGTAGGGTAGGGGAGCAGAGTGAGCCCGCAATGTGAATGGAGCGGGTAGAGCCAGGTAGTAAAAGAAATGCCAAGAAAAAAAAACAATCCGTAAGAGTGAGAATTTAGGAGATAGGTTTGCAGAGTTGTGGGGTAAGGTATGAAGACTATGTAGAGGTGTGGGGTAAAGTATAAAGGCTTCCAGGGATTGATAAGGGATATCAGAGGGAGTGCAGATTGAAATAATATCTAGAGAGGACACTAATTAATGAGGGAGGTTAGTAAGCAGGAAAAGACAGGGCACACCAATAGGTAGAAGCAGGTATGAGAGGAAAAGGATAAATAGGGCAGAAAGCTAAGAGAATAGCACCACCTGGTGGCCGGACGCTTAATGGCAGCTGTAGAGATACAGAAAAATGATCCCCGAAGGGGGATATCAGGCTATAGAAAAATAGAGGGAGAAATCCTGGTTAGGAGTTATGAGGGTGGGGAGACAAGGGGTTAGGGGTAAGTAGAAACTAGGAGAGCTTAAGGATTAAGTTACTGCTAGAAAGGGAGGGATGTGGCTGCTGGCTAACCTGGAAAGAAAGGTTGCTTATTCAGACAGTGGAAGTCTAATATATATAGCAATGGTAAGGAAAAGGACCATTTCAGGACATACTTTTGCTGTTTTCCTTTCAGGGAAAGTGAGTCTCGGAGAGCAGATAATTCAGGAGTATGAGCCTTTGGCATCCAAGCAGGGCACTTCGGGTAGATTAGTGCAGGGACAGCAGGAACACAAAGCTAGTACATGTGGAGAAGACAGAAAAAAGGTAGTGCGGCTAACAGTATAGGGATTACAGTATGAAAAACATCTATACATACAGTAGCAACCTACATTTAAACAGTTCTGTTTGGATTTTTAAATTTATCTGAAGAAGTTTTTGGTGTACAAAAACAAAAGCACTTATACTTTTAAGGATTAAAGCTGGTTTTACAAAAAAAAAACTTTGGATGGACATCTCATTCTCCATGGTGCTATGGATTGTTTATAGGTTCATAGGTAGGTACTAGACTACTGGCCCTAGGGCCTATATAAGCCTAGCCAAAAAGGTACCCTGGCTTTCACCACCCAAGAAAATTATTGTCTTGTGCCCCTGTTGAGCAGAGCCACAGAGGTGATCTCCCGGGTGAATTTCCTTTTTCCCATCCAGTCATCAAGATTTTTCTTGAAGAGTGCTAATGAGGAGCTTTGTTTGATATAGATAGGTAGTTTGTTCCAGAGTATGGGAAGTCTCTGGGACAGGAATCTATCCCTCCAGCATGTTCTGTTTATTGTGGTGACAAAGTCTAGGTCCCTAGAGTGTGTAGCTCAGAGGGATTGGGATTTATTTAAGTGGAGCATGTCCAACAGCTCTGGGTTTGACATAGCTTTGTATGTTAGGCAGAGATTGCCTCTGAGTAGGCAATATGCAACGGAGTAAAGCTGGAGTTTTTTGAGACTGTCTGCATGGGGCATCTGTTTGAGGCCGGTAATCCTCTTTGTGAGGTATTTCTGTGGCCTTTCCAGTTGTTGTAGATGTCTTGTGAGGTACATACCAAAAGGGGTGTTGTACTCTATAATGGGTCTAATGAGTGAGGAGTAGAGGGGAACAATGACCTTTTTTTCCTGGATGAGAAACCTTTTGTGATGAGGTGTGTCACGTAGAAGGATTTCCTGAATACTGTGGTGATGTGATTATCAAAGGAGAGACTACTGTCCACCTGTGTCCCAAGGTCTCTTATCACACTCTAGGTGTTAAGTAGACTACCACCTATGTGGTAGCTCATGGGTACAGAGTGTTTACCAAAGGGGATGACAGTGCACTTTTTGGCATTGAGCTTGAGGCCATGGCTTTGACACCAGGCATCTTTCTCCGTGAGGCCCTTTTGTAGGATGTCCACATCATTAGGAGTTTCAATTTATGGCTCCTAGTTTGCAGTCATCTGCGAACTTCATTAGCCAAAGACCTTTTGTGTTAGCCTGTACTTCAGAAAAGTAGATACCAAACAGGAGAGGACCCAGGACTGAAGCCTGTGGTACTCCACTTGTCACTGGTCTGAAGTCGAATTTGAAGTCTGCTACTTTCACAGTGTGGTTTACGTCAGTGAGCCATTTGGCAACCCATCTTGTGACATAGGGATTTATACCTAGTTTAGTGAGTTTATCTATAATTCCATAGTGGGGGATGGTATCAAAAGCCTTGGCAAGATCTAGATAGGCTGTGTGTATCTCCTTACCCTCGTCTACGGCTTTGGTAACTGCTTCAAAGAAGTCTATCAGGTTTAGGAGACATGATCTGCTTTTTACAAATCTGAACTGGGTGGGGTCCAGAGTTTGGAGATTACCAGTGTCTTTGTTTATAAGTTCCATGATGATATGTTCAATGGCCTTACAGACCAGGCTCGTTAGGCTAATGGGGCGGTAGTTCCTGGGGTCCGTGGTGGCTCCCCCTTTGTGGAGGGGGATAACCGTCACTGTGCGCCATTCAGTGGTCACAAAGCCTGAGGTGAGGCTATGATTGAACATGGTGCTTAGGTGGGGTGCCAGTTCATTCTGCAGTTTGTGTAGAATGCAGCCTGGGATGTTGTCAGGTCCCATGGATGCTGTATTCTTGGCTTTGGAGAGTGTGGTTTTTACCTGTGCAGCCGTAATTACAGGAACTTTGCATTCTTCCGGTATAGAGATGGGCCCTTTAGGGGGTGAGGGGGGGATAAAGTTAGAACTGAACCTATCTGCCAGGATGCTGGCAATATCAGTTGGTTCTGTATATTTAGTGCCATTGTGCTGTAACTCAGAGCAGATCTGAGTGTTTTCATTGAGATTCTTGACGTAGCTATAGAATGCTTTATGGTTGTCTTTAGAATCAGTGGAAATTTTGTTTTCGTAACTAGGTTTGGAGGATCTCAGCTTCTTACTGAGGCTGACCAGGGAGTTCCTCCAATCATGGGATTTTACTCTTTTTTGCAACAGTGTTTTTCTTCTGTTGTAGAGTTTGTTTATGGCAGGGGACCACCAGATTGGCTTCCTTTTTTTTTGGAGGATAGCATCTTGGTTCTTTTAGGGATAGCATGATCCTTGCACTCGTGTAAGTGCTTATAAAGTGCATTTGTGTAGGATTCAGCAGTTGTACCTCTATTGTCCGTCTGCATGGGTGTCGTGACATTTTCACTTCTGTCTTAAGAAGCGTGAAGTTGGCTTTGGAGAAATTGTTTACGATGGATTCCCTAATGGGGGGTGGGGGCAGGATGTGGATGTCTCAGGTGATTAGCTTATGGTTGGATCTGGCCAACGAGGAATTGACCCCTGGTGTGGAATACCAGTCGCCCATGTTGGTAATGACCATGTCTAGGATATTGCTGCCCCTAGTGGGGGTGTGGATAAGTTGATCCAAGGCATTGGAATTTAAGAATTCCAGAAAACGTTGAGCAAAAGAGTTGGTACATGGGTAGTTGAAATCTCCTATTATTAGCGTGTTGTATACTAATATTTTCCAGTGTATCAAGAAATGAGGAGTGGGAATCCAGGGGCATGGTGGAAGATCTGTAGCAAGTTACAATTTGTGTTGCGGTCTTGCCCAGAGTTAGTTGCACTTGGATAATCTTGGATGCATTATGCTGAGCAACTAGCCTGGAGGTGTGGATATCTTTAATGAATATGGACACACCTCTGCCTTTAGTGTTTCGGTCCAGGTTAGGTGTGCACAGATATCGATGTTCTCCATTTTAAGGAGTGCCTCGATTGAATGCATTTTGAGGATTAGACTTCTAGCATTGAGTAGCATTACCCTCAGATTTTGCCTACTTGTACCTGTTAAGGTGGTGAATTTGTCATTTGAACCTTGCCTAAAAAAGGCACTATAAGGGTGGCAAGAGCCTTAGCCAGTATCTGGAATCCCAAGGGCGACAGGTGCAGGCCATCTCTGGCAAAGCATCGTGGTCTGTCGATCATGTCATCCCAGGCAGACAGATACTGGATCCCCTTAGAATGACACCAGAAGCTTAGACAATTGTTGAAGTCAGTCATTTTGTCCTTGTAATGCAGTGTAATTCTGGGTGATGGCAGGATGCTACTCAGGGCTAGGGTCATACCTGCCTGGGCTACAAGATCAGAGAGCTCCTCCATGTGTCTTTTCATGTAGTCCAGGGAGGTACATCTCAGGGCATTCACACCAACATGGACAATAACAGAGTCATATTTGTACTTGTTGTGAGGTGACCTGAGTGCGTGTGTTATGTGGTGGATCCTGGCACCTGACAGGCAGCTTACAGTAACTTTCTGCTTGTTTAGCCTGGTGTGTGGAGCATCAGTGTGCCTGACTATAGAGTCACCTATGGCTAGAGTGTTGGGTACGTTGTTATGCCTTATGGGCTGTGGCTGAGTGGCACACTGAGTTTGTGGGTTATGTGTCATTTGGGTTGTGTTGGGAGGGGGGGTGGAGGTTGCTTGCGTTTCTGCTTTGGGAGTCTCAGTTGCTTGAGCAGATTCTTATTGAGAGCCTCCGCAAATGTAGGTGTGTGTTTCTTGTTTCTATGTGTGCGTTTTGGTGAACGTTTGTGTTTTTTGCTGTTTCAAAGTTTGCTCAATCCAGTCCTGCTTCTTCCCTGTCTGTAAAAGCTGGTGATAAGGGCAAGAAGAGGCCTTCATCGGTTCCATCGGATACCTCAGAGCCGAAGACAAAAATTTCAAAACTTGCAGATAAAGATCTGTCGGGGCCTTTGGCATTGACTATTGCCCAGTCGGACCCAGTATCTTCGGCTCCAGAGCCATCTGTTTAAGATGGGCTGGATACATTGGTTTTGGATCCAAAGAGGAGTGCTTTTAAGCCCATTATGACTCTTCCTCAGATCAGGTATTTTCTAGCTTTTCACCCTGTACTTCTCAGTGTACCATCCCCCTTTTTGTCCAAGCCAAAATCCTCTTCTGGCTCCTCTTCTCATTCACCTAGGAGCCTGACTGAGGACGACATGGAGCATTTGGTGCAGAAGTATCTGTTGGTGCAGGGCATAACTAAGTCACCCTCAGCCCTGACCCACTCAACTCCAGTGCTTCTTGAGTCAACTCTTCCCCCTCTGGATCCTCCTCTGACTTCAGGACAAGTTTTGGAGCCCTCGGATCAGAAGCGCCCAGTACCCTTTAGGTCATATCCAAGAACGTCTTCTTCTGATCAGGCCAAACTCTGAGCTCTTCTACTTTCTCGGATCTGGAGAGCTCCCGTAGCCATAGTGACCCTCTCAGTCTTCGAAAGCATTTGACTCCCAGGTTGTCGGAGCAGTCGATGCATCTTGGGGCTTCTGCGCAGGTGAGCTCGGCTCCGGTTTCTATCCAGGGTGAACTGTCTTCCGGTTTGGAAGAGGCTTAGTCTCGCAAGCATGTCAGCCTTTGGGGCTTTGAAAGGGTGATAGCTGCCACTGCAACTAAAGGGATATCTCCCCCTTTGGATCTTCAATCCTGTCAGGATTCCCTGCACACCACTTCCAGCCAGTATGCTCCACTGGGACACCAAGACCTCAAGCACCAGGATACCCACCGTGGTCCTTCCGCCTCTTCAGATACCTCCCCAAAATCTCCCACTGAGGAGGTTCCTCGGAAGAGACTTTGTAAGAGGTAACATTTGGACTCCACCGAGGAGTCTGCCACTGAAGTCACCAACCTCATGAAGCAGAATGATCCCCACGGTCACTGTCTGAGGACATATCCTTTGGGGCAATTCTAGAAATATTGAAACAGAGAGGCAGCTTGGCAGTACAAGAATTCTTCTCCTGAGGAGTTGGTATACCTGACAGTTTTTGGTTCTTGCCCTTCCTCCTCCTGGGTGACTCATCCCACTGATGATCTCATGGTTTGATCTCTCAGCGGGTGTGGGAGACCCCATATTCCATTGAGACTGTTTTTCGGCGACCAAACAAGATAATTACAACTTCTTCAGGTAAAGCCTTCTGGACTAAGGGTATTGCAGTAGATGCCATGGTCGTATCAGTAGCAACCAAAAAGGAACTGTCTGAGGAGAGTTCTACTATCCACCCTCCTGAAAAAGATTCTAGGATGCTGAATAGACGTGGGAAGCATGTTTTCTCTTCAGCGACTTTTGCCTTTTGATCACTGAACTATCTTTCCCATTTTACAAGGTTACAAAGGAATCTGATTAAGAAGCTGTCAGATACTCTGGAAGATGAAGTAGCTGAGGGGGTTTGTCAAAAGGTATCTTCCCAGCTAGCGACCCTACACTCACTAGTTAACTCTTCCATGTGCCTTATTGCACACACAGCTGAAGGGACGAGTAGGGCGGCTAGTTCTGGCATCACTATGAGGAGGCATGCCTGGATGAGCCTTTGTGACTTTGTGGAGCCCTTTAAGTCTTTATTTTTCAATGCCCCATTTGATGGTTCCTCTCTTTTTGGACCAAAAGTTAAAGATACCCTTTCCAGGTGTGAGAAGGAAGGTAAGACTCTGTCTGCCATGGGCATACATTTTTTCCACTCCCCAGAGACCCAACTCTAAAGGTCCGAGAGGAAACAGGAAGATATGGTTGAAAAAATCTCAGAGCTCTTACCAGGACACACATGGAGTTTTCTCCCCCAGAAACAGAGGGGGAAACAATAATAATGGAAGACGTCATCCTCACGTCTGAGGAGGCCTGCAGAACCAGGGCTCCCAAGAACCCTTTTTTGGGAAACCTTTCCAACACTCCTGAAAGGAGGCCCAATTGTCCACCTCTGGAGGCAATCGGGGTTCATCTATCCCTGCAATGGAGAGCCTGGCAAACTATAACTTCTGATATGTGGGTGCAGAGGATAATATCCAGGAGGTACCAGATTCCCTTTTCTTAACGACTGCCTCCCAACAAGAAAATTCCAGATGTTCCACCCAGTCAAAGGGATCAAGCAGTCTCACAAATTCAAAAACTGCTGGAAAAAAGAGTCATCTAAAAGGTCCCCCAGACCAAAGAGGATTTGTAACGTACTCACGATTCTTTTTAGTTTAAAAGAAAACAGGGGACTGGAGACCGATTCTCGATCTCAGCAAGCTAAACAAGTCAGTTCGCACCAAGTTTCAAATGGTCACAGTTCAGTTCATACTTCCATTCTTGGAGGAGGACGATTGGATGTGCTGCTCATTGGATCTTCAGGATGCGTACTAGCACATAAAGATGTACAGGTGCTCCTAAAGATACCTACACTTCCAGTTGGCAGCCAGTCATTTCCAGTTCAGAGCACTGCCCTTTGGACTCACCACAGCCCCCAGGGTGTTCACCAAATGTATGGCAGTGATTGAGGCTTACCTGAGATGGCAAGGATTCCGGGTGTTTCCTTATTTCGATGACTGACTCATTTCCACCCCGACCAGGCATCTACTGTTAAACGCATGGGACTCAGTTCTTCACCTTTGTGCACAATTGGGTATTACAGTAAACTACCAAAAGTCACACCTGGAACCTGTACAGACCTTGGAGTTCATTGGAGTGGTTTTGGACACTACTCAGATGATAGCCAAGGCAAACAGGTTACTTTGAAATGGGAAGGTAGCCGCATGTCATGTTCTTCAGGCATTAGGGTCAATGGCTGCGTCAGTAGTTCTAGTTTCATTAACAAGATTCCAAATGAGGATTTTACAGTGGCTTCTAGCTGCCCAGTGGTTGACTCTTCATCATTCCATGTCCTACCAGATTCTGATAATCAGCGCATGAAGATGATCCCTTTTTTGGTGGATGCAATCAGGCCAGTTGTTGCAAGACTGACCCTTTGTTCTCCCACAACTGCAGCCCATGGTGACCACTGATGCCTCCCAGATAGGGTGAGGGGCATTGTCTTGGGAGAACGGTCCAAGGAACCTGGTCTGCAGATGAGGCAAACATACACATCAGTGACCTGGAGATGAGAGTTGTGCTCCTCTTGTTGCAAGCATTCCAAGCTACTCTTCTCTAGGGACAGTTGCAGTTCACTCAGACAACATGTTAATGGTCTGGTATATAAACAAGCATGGGGGAACCAGATCTTACCCTCTATGTCAAGAAGCCCTCAGAATGTGGCAATAGGCAATCTCCTCCAACCGCTTTTTCATAGCAAAGGACATTCTGGGGAAGTCCAATGTAATTTTGGACACGTTGAGCAGATGCATTCTCATGCCTTACGAGTGGCCCCTCAATGAAAAGGTAGCGGAGGACATTTCCCACAGATGGGGCCAGCCTTGCTGCCACCTTTTTGCTTCCCCCCTAAACAACAAATGCAATAACTATTTTGCCCTGATCCCCCCACAGGGGGAGTCCCTGAGGGATGCTGTCACTCATGATTGGCCCCTCAGACTTCTTTATGCCTTCCCTCCTTCCCTTTAATCTCAACGTTCATTCAGAAAGTGAGCAAGTTGAAGAGAACAATAATCCTCATTGCCCCATTCTGGCCTCAACAAATTTGGTTTCTCTTTCTCTGTCCTCACCTTCAGAAGAAGCCCTGGATTCTGAAAAGCTTTCCAGTGCTACTGCCGCACCTAACAGGGGATGATTCATCCAAGCCTCCACAATCTCAGGCTGATGACTTGGCTTCTCCAGTTCTATTAATTGCCGACAACCCATGCTGTCCTCTCTAGTCAAATGTATTTTGTTGTTTTCTTATAAATTATCTAGCCAGAAACTGTACAAAAGTAAAGGGAAGAGGTTTGTAATTTGGGCACAACAGTGTAATGTAAATCCTGTTAAAACTCCTGTTCACTTTGTCTTGGATTTCCTGGCTCAACTTTTTAACGATGGCGCATTTATGGCCAACAGTTTATGGCCCTGCGTGTGATGTTCCACGCACCTTACAGCAGCCAGGCTAAAGCTTAAGTATATGAGCCGGATGTTCTGGTCACCTGAGGTGGAGGATCCCACATGCGAGAATACTGCAACATGGGAGAGAAGGACATCTATGGTTACGGTAAGATTTTACACAACTAATCTTTATAATTCCTGGGCTTCATCTAATGACAACTGAATTTTATTTTTTTGAGAACCATAAGTCAGTGTCCCTGAAAATTGTCAACAGTAAGGTGAGCTGGAATCCACACAGATGTTAAAACTGTAGTGTGCAACATCCCTGCGTTTGTGTAATAGATTCATAGGTTCATAGGTGTGTACTAGGCTAATGGCTGTGGAGCCTTTACAAGCCTAGCCCATAGAAGTGTCCTGGCTTCATGCCACCCAGTGTTAGTTCCCAGTGCCTCTATCAATTAGAGCCACTGGAGTGATCCCGGAGTGAACTTTCTGTTTCCCATCCACTCATGAAGATTTCTCTTGAAGAGGGCCAGTGAGGTGCTCTGCTTGACATGTATGGGAAGTATTTCAGAGCATGGGCAGACTCTGGGTTATGAACCTGTCCCTCCAGCATGTTCTGTTAATTGTGGTAATGAGGTTGAGGTCTCTGGAGCATGTGGTGCGGAGGGATTGGGATTTTTTTAGATGTAGCATTTCTAACAGAGCTGGATTAGACATGGCTTTGTAAGTCAAGCAGAGATTGCCTCTTAGTAGATGATATGAGACAGAGAATAGCTGGAGTTCTTTTGAGTCTGTCCATGTAGGACATGTGTTTAAGGCCTAGGATCCTCTTTGTGAGGTACTTTTGTGGCCTTTCCAGCTGTTGCATGTTCTAGTGAGGTACATGCCAAATGGGGCATTATACTCGATGACTGGCCCAATGAGGGAAGAGTAGAGAGAGATGATGACCTCTTTCTTCCTGGATGCAAAACCCTTGGTAATGAGATGTGCCACATAGAAGGACTTTCTGACCACAGTGGCAATGTGGTGGTCGAAGGAAAGGTTGCTGTTAACCTGTGTCCCCAGATCTCTTATTACACCTTCAGTGTTCAGTGGGCTCCCATCGATGTGGTAAGTAGTGGGAACTGAGTTTTTATCAATGGGGATGACAACGCATTTTTTGCCATTAAGCTTAAGGCCATGATTTCGACACCAGTCATTGGTCCCAGTGAGGCCTTTCTGCAGGATGTCTACATCACTTGGGGAGTTAATAATGGCTCTCAGTTTGCAGTTGTCTGCGATCTTGGTCAGCCAGAGTCCCTCCGTGTTGGCTTGGACTTCTGAGAAGTAGATGCCAAACAGGAGAGGACCCAGGAGCAACCCCTGTGGGACTCTACTTGTGACTGGTCAGCAGTCTGACTTGGAGTCCGCTACTTTCACACTGTGGGTTCTGTGAGCCAATTTGCAACTCACCTAGTGATATAGGGGTTGATGCCTAGTTTGGTGAGTTTATCAATATTTCCTGAGTTGGGGAATGGTATCAAAGGCCTTGGCCAGATCGAGGTAGACTGTATGAACTGCCTTGCCCTCATCCACAGCTCTGGTGACTGACTCAAAGAAGTCAACCAGGTTGAGCAGGCATGATCTACGTTTCACAAAACCATACTGAGTGTGATCTAGTGTTTGGAGATTCCCTATATCCTTGTTAATTAGGTCCATGATGATGCGCTCCATAGCCTTACATATTAGACTCATCAGGCTAATGGGGCAATAATTCCCAAGGTCTGTAGTCACTCCCCTTTATAGAGAGGAAAGACTGTAGCAGTGTGTTATTCAGTAGGGAAAAAGTCTGAGGTGAAGCTGTGAGTGAACAGGGCACACAGATATGGTGCCAGTTCACTTTATAGTTCATGTAGTACACATCCAGGGATATTGTTGGACCCCATGGAAGCTGCATTCTTGGCCTTGGACAATGCAGCTTTAACCTGTGCTGCAGTAATGCTGGGTGCCTTGCATTCCTCCGGTATTGTGATCGGTCCTTTGGGGGGGGGTAAAGTTGGCACTGAATCTGTTGGCCAGTATGTTGGCAATATCTGTTGGCTCAGTATAGGAGGTACCACTGTGAAGTAACTCAGAGCAAACCTGGGTATTGCTGTGGAGATTCTTGATATAACTGTAGAAGACTTTGTGGTTGTTTTTAGTGACTGCCACAATTCTGCCTTCATAGCTGGCTTTAGAGGTTTTGATGAGGGACCTCAATGAGGGACCTCAACTTTTTGTTGAGGCTAATAAGGGAATTTTTTCAGTCCTGGGACTTCACCTTTTTCTGCAACAGTTTATTCCTTCTATTGTAGAGTTTATTAATGGCAGGAGACCACCAGATTGGCTTTCTTTTTTTGGAGCAGAGCGTCTTCGTTCTGTTGGGTATGGCTAGTTCCATGCATTTATGTACGTGTTCGTACAGTGCATTGGTGTACGATTCGGCAGTCATGCATCTCTTTTCCATTGACATGGGTGCTGTGAAGTTATCCACCTCTGTTTTTAGGAGCCCAAAGTTAGCTTTGGAGAAGTTTTCCTTGGTGGTTACCTTTGCGGGGGGTGGGCGAGATGTGTATTTCCATGGTGATTAGTTTGTCGTCGGCTCTAATCAGGGAGAAATTGACTATTGGTGCAGAGCAATGGTTGCCCATGTTACTAATAACCAGGTCAAGGATGTTGCTTCCTCTAGTGGGGGTAAGGATGAGCTGGTTCAAAGCATTGGAATTGATGAATTCCAGGAAGTGTTGGGCCAGTGTATTGGTGCATGAGTAGTTTTCCCAGTTGATGGAGGGGTAGTTGAAGTTGTCTAGTATGAGGGTGTTGGGTTTGACCCTAATAGTTTCCAGGGTGCTTAGGAACGTGGAGTGAGAGTCTTGGGACATGGTTAGGGACCTATAGCAGGCTATGACCTGAATCACCATCTTACCCAATGTTAGTTGTGCCTGAAGTATCTCAGATGCATTATGCTGGGCTACTAGTCTGGAGGTGTGCATATCCTTTATGAATATGGAGACACCATTGCCTTTGGAGCTTCGGTCCATGTCCTAGGGCTGAAAGATATGGCAGCTTTCTGCTGCTTTAAACCAGGTCTCCGTTACAGCACAAATGTCGATGTTTTCCATTTTGAGGAGTGCTTCGAGTAAGTGCATCTTGAGATTTAGACTTCCAGCATTGAGCAGCATGACCCTCAGATTGCATTTATTTATAGTTGTTACGGTGGTAATTTGGTCTTTGGAACATCGCCTAAAAATGGCACTATAGGGCCTTAGCCAGTATCTGGAAACCCAGGGGTGACAGATGCAGGCCATCTCTGGCAAAGCATCGAGGTCTGTCAATCATGTCATCTCAAGCCAACAGATACTTGATCCCCTTAGAATGACACCAGAAACTTAGCCAATTGTTAAAATCAGTCATTTTCTGCTTGTACTGTGGTATCATTCTGGGTGATGTTAGGATGCTGCTCAGGGCTAGGGTCATACCTGCGGGCCACATAATGCGAGAGATCCTCCATGTCTCTTTTCATGTAGTCCAAGGAGGTGCATCTCAGGTCATTCGCACCCACATGTACAGTGACAGAGTCATACTTGTACTTGTTGTGGAGTGGCCTTAGTGCATGTGTTTTGTGTCAGATTCTGCCACCTGGTAGACAGCTGACAGTTACCTTCTCCTTATTCAACCTAGTGAGTGGGACATCAGTGTACCTCGCTATCGAGTCACCTATGATTAGTGCATTGGCCAAGCTGTTTTGCCTTTGAGGCTTAGGTTGAAGGGCACACTGTGTAGGTGAGCTATGTGTCTTGTGGTTTGTGCTGTGTTGTGGTGGTTGAGTGCATTTCTGCCTTGGAGCTCTCTGCTGATTGGGTAGATTTTTATTGAGAGCCTCCGCAAAGGTGGGTGTGTGGTTTGTGTTTTTATGTGAGAGCTGTGATGGTGGGTGTTCTGGAGGGCTATGTGTTGCATGTGGTGTGGTGCAGGTGTTGACCTTCTCTTGACCAGCTATTCCGGTCTTGGCTTGACAGTGCATTGCTTCCAATTTGGATATATAAGTACATCTCTCACAAGTCTGAGTGTTGGGAGGTAAGAGGAGAGAGTTGTCTGTGTACATGAGGCAGTTGCCACACTGCCTCAGAATGCCCAAGTTCACCAGATTAATAGGAGAAAGCACAGGGAACTGACCTTTAGACCTTTCAGGAGGGATGGTCATTATTACTAAGTACTGGAGCTGTTTCCTTATGTAGTCCCTTAACAGGAAAAATGTCACTCAAGGTGTACAGAGCACTGCTCTGAAAATACTAATACATAGACCCTGAAAATTTAAGGATGAAGTATTTAGGCAGATATTCTGAAGTTAGAAAGAAATCAAGCAGTACTTACTGAAAAATAAAGAATTAGATTGTCAAGAATGATGAAAAGAGAGGGGTCGCATGAATGGCTACTACTAATGCCGATCTCAGCACAGCTTCACTCTGTTGGGATACAATACTCCTTTGCTTCTTCTCTCATCAGAAGCAAAATGTTAGCACCAGTCCCAAGAAGAGAAGCAGGCTACAGCCTGTTTGGTGATCCACAGTCTTGTCCCAGATGATGCAAGGGTCTGCAGGCTTGTACCCTTTTTCTGGTAGATGCCTCGAATAGCAACCAGACCAATCAGGTACGTTAAGCACAGACACTCACTCTCCAACTAGAAAGAGTCAGGAATCAATGCACTCTGGTCCTACTTGCACCAGGATCAGAATATAAGCACAGATTCCATGTTGTCACCTATAAAGCAGTTATTACGCTTTCTGGTGATCAGCAGTCTCCAGGAAATAATGTAACAGCACTCCTTCTCTCACCAGGAGAAAACAAAAGCACTAATCCTAAGATGACTACTGAAAGGCAGAATGTGGGTTCTCTAATAACTGGTGGTCTTGCAATAGATGCTTAAAGGTAAGATGAAAAAAAATGGTTTATCCTGAGCACTGCAGTGTGCACTACAGGAGTTAGATGTGAAAGTAGGTAACAAGTTTTACCTGTCTAAAAAGTTAAGTTTTAGTGGAGAGTCAATGGCCAATAAATTTGAGTAGTTGAAGGGGAGTGATTTCACAAAGTGATAATTTGGTGCTTACTCACACCAGCCAGTAAAAGCAGAGAGGAAATGGGATATATGGTCAAATTAACATAAGGGGCAGGCAACTAAAAAGACAGTGGTGTTTAAGAACATAACAGTAACTGAGTGGGAGACTGGGAAAAATTTCTATCTGACTCACAAGAGACAGAGCTGTGGACTCTTCTCAAGTTTTAATATGCATTTAAAAGCAGAATACAAGTAAAACACAGTGTAAAGAAAACAAATCACAGTATAGAAAATAGAAAAAGTCAATAAAGTAATACAAAATGCAACAAATAAAAATCAAACTAACCTTTCCCTCACAGCAAACTTTGGCAGTGTCTGAGTGAGCCTTTCCAGTAAAGCTCTGACATGTTTTATTTTAACCCTTAAATAGAAGGTTTAGTTCCTAGCTCCACCCTCTCAGTTCACAGATGCTTAAACTTAACTGACGTGTTGTAACTTATGTGTGACTCCTTAATTGGCCTGTTCTAATTTCTGTCTGACTGACAAGAGACAGAGCTGTGGTCTGTTTTCACGTTTTAATATGCAGTTAAAAGCAGAGTACAAGTAAAACATAATACTTTTTTCAGCAGTTTTTCTGGGTTTTGCTTTTGTTTCAGAAAAGTTCATAGGTAAGTACTAGGCTAACTGTCCTTGCAGGCCCTTGAAAGCCTAGCCAATTTCCCTTCAATGGTGAAAATCAAACCTTGTACCTTATGTCTGTGAGTTGGATAATCTACTGGTGGATGAAGACTGAATGCTGAAGCTTCAGGTGCCCAAGTTTCAGCTCACTGAGTATCAGAGTTACTCCACAGGAAGTCACTGTTTTGGTGAGTTGTACCTGAAGTAATTTCCAGTTTTTTTCAAGTTGGTGTGACCATGGAGTTGGTATGTGTGTGTATATATATATATATATATATATATATATATATATATATATATATATATATATATATGTTTGGGGGGGGTATCATTTTTTTTTTTTTGGCAAATGCAGTTTTGGGATTCTGATCCTTGGTCCATTTGCTTTCGTCTGCTCATAGTGGAAGCAAGGTAAACACCTTAGCTATTATGCCAACCCGTTATAAAGGCAAACAGTCCCTAATGTTGATTCAAACACTGCACTGCTTGTGTTCTTATTCAGAAGACACTTGCTTAACACATTAAACTAATGAGAAAGTTGCTGTTACATGGATTTCAAAAGGTGATGCACCTAAAACTACATGGTGCTGGTACTGTTTGTTAGTTTTTGTAGTTTTCAGGTACTTGTACTATGTGAAACTTTTTCCTAAATGGATTCAAGTTAGCATGTCAGTATTTATCTGTTTGTTTCAGTTACCAGTTTGGCTTTAAGCCAGACATGCAGTATATGCTTGTTTGTTTGTGTCTTTCGGCTTTTCCGGTTAGGGGTCGCCACCTCGGAACTCCGATCTGCTAATGATTGGCAGTAGATTTTTACGTACTGGCTTGCCAGGCCTAATGCACAACCTTCAATGAAGGAACGCCCATTCACGCATGTCGCTACACAGAAGACGCTCTAACTGAGAATCAAATGGGCAACGTCTAACTGTGAGGCGACAACACTACCGCAGCACCACCACCGCAGTGTACAAAACTGCATATTGATTAGTACATGCTTGCTTCTGAATATAGCTGTTTAGCATATACATGCAGTATATGCTAAACAGCTATATTCAGAAGCAAGTATGTACTAATCAATATGCAGTTTTCTAGATTTAAGTAGCTATATTAACCGTCTTGGAACTAGGGATATAGTTATGTAACACAAGAGTAAATTTTCTTGTTTTGTTTTGAGGTTAATTACTTAGCCTATCATATTAAATTATTTAGGCTATCATTTGTTGTAGCATATTAATGTTTAATTTTCGTGCTATTAGAACTGCATTAGTACAGAATTGCATGATATGAACAGATGTAGTTAGTGATTTATTCATTTTTCATTTGAAATGTAACCAAACCCAGTTCACATGCTGTGTAATCATTGTGGAATTTGCTGTTAACCACTATGGGTGCAGGGGTGTGACATACAGTGTCTCATTTTCTCTTTTTCTATACTTAAGATCCTTATGCCCTCATTAACCTGGCTCAACTAGTTTCTCTGACTTGTCTTACTCACCAGTTCCTTATGCAAACATTGTGGATTAGAGCAAGGAAATGGGTCCCCAGTCTGAATACCCTTACATTCCTGAGGAACAATTTGTATTCTGTCCTTTGTTATGCCTTAATGGCAATGCTGCTGATTAGAAAATGTTGATTTATGTGTGCTTACTGTGCTGGGTATTATTTATATTAAACTAATTTGTTCAACCCTTCAGGCATAACTTTTTGTAGGCAAATTGTTGTTTTACCTGACTTACACATCTAAGGGCATCAATAGCATAGTGTCATAATGAATATGTAGCTCAGCCTTAACAATTTTCTATACCTTGCAGTTATGTAATTTCACACAAAACATTTCTGTAGCATTGTTGTATTATGTGTCGTGCTAGTAAACTTTGTAACTTAATTTGATTGTTTCCGTGTATAACCTTACATTTCTGTGCAATTTTCAGTTGAAGCAATATGTTTTCATATTTCAAGATAAACTGTAAATGTGTTTGTGTGTGTGTGTGTGTGTGTGTGTGTGTGTGTGTGTGTGTGTGTGTGTGTGTGTGTGTGTGTGTGTGTGAGTACCCTTGCCCATGAGCCCACTAATAAGTATGTATATATGTAGTCACGAGTGATATTTTGCAGTTTTTGCCTGACGGGACAATGCTTTTGTAAGAGTAGCCCTGCACATTTCTTGTAAATAGTATTGCACAACATAAGGCCTAGTAATGCATGAGGAAACATGGCGTGAGCATTCAGCTACAGAAGATAAAAACCTCTTCAAAATGGGAATGATTTCAGAAGGATTATGTGGGCAGTATGATAATGCATTATTGAGTGCATCATGTTTTCTTCAGCTGTATGGTTGGAAGTTGTTTCTTCGAGAGAAGCATTGCTTGGGCAGTCATGGCAGATTTTGCTTTCTGCAGAGCAGTGTACCCAGTGTTCCCTCCATATCTTTTTATGGTCAGTGCATTCACAGGATAGATGTGTGTTCTAACTTGAGATAGCTGCCAAGATCAGAGCCAGCTTTGACAAATTAGCAGACTTTCAACAAAGTTGCCCTACTGATTTTTTTCTTTTGAGCAGTTCTTACAACTTCCTTTAAAGAACCGACTTTTTATGGAACATTTCATGATAAAGTATCAGCATGTACGATAAATAGCTTCTGTCTGTTCAAAATTGAATGTGTTCATTCACTTGACAATGATTGTTATACTCATCCAGTAATACTGTGTTATCCTTGTCAGTCTAGTAGCAAGAGTGCTGCTTTTTTCTATTCTTTTAACTCAGATGCTCATTTGGGATTTGCAACTGTACATCACTTAGTCATTGTTATTAGCAGTATTTTTCTTCTTCTTTTTTCTTTAAACTTGAGTTACTGTCATGGTTTTATCAGTATGCAAGTAAACAACTTCCCCATGCTTGAGAGTATGACTGTGTATTGTTAGTATGCATGAATGGGGCACAAACTCTACTTTTGGGGAGGGAGAGAAAAACATGAAGAGACTTTATTGGAGAGATGATTCACTTCTTGAAAAAACATGCTTGTGCTTGACTGAGATGTAAACAGTTCTGTATACTTTAATGTGTCAGTTCCAAGAATACTACATCAGTGAAGTAAAATAAAAGACCTAATATTAGTCAGTTTCTTCATGTAAACTTAATATGAATAGTGCTCTCATTGTCATTCTGTTTTGCATTCAGTTATGTTGACATGTTGCTTGCATAGCTATGTAAATATCTGAAATGTAGCATGACTGTTTTGATTTTGTAATTACTTCATATAAACTATCTTAATTATGTCATGTTTTATTTATTTTATTTTTTATTTTTACATTTGTTGACTGGGAGAGCCCAACTGGATTACAAGTTCATTTTCAGTGGAGGCCCAGGGAGAAAAGCTCCAAGAGCACAATTTTTTACAAAACATAGTTTTAAGGATAGACTTTTGACATACAATTTCCATAGAAGAGGCTTTGACATACATATTAACTAACAGATAGGATACATTCATTCTCTACAATATAATATTAAATTGTAGAAGATATTCCTAAGTTTAGGATTCCTGTGATAGATTTACTGTCAGAGTAAAAGCAGAGAGACGTAGAATAAGGCTCCGAGAGAGCAGATGATGCTTGCTATAGTTGAGAAAGATAACAAATTCATTTACTATATGTCTTCGCCGGGTTTTAGTTGAGATAACAAATTGATTTGCAATATGTCTTCTCCTGGTTTTAGTTGCTTATGGAAAGCACAACAGTGTTGGGGTAGTTTTCCCTAACTCCTGGAGAGATGGGATGAGCAGTAGATTAGCAGTCCTAAGTGGGTATAGTACTACGATTGGTTGGCTTAGCAGAGTTACTTAAATTAGGTGAAGTGTTCTAATGAGACATTAGCCAGGGGGGATACAGGAGCACAGTTGATTATTCAAAAAGTGAGTTTTAACAAGTTTCTTGAACTGTGATGGGGATTTGTTGTGAGTTATGTGGGCAGGAAGGGAGTTCCAGGTTTTTGCTACACAGTGGCTGTAGACAGACTTACCAGCTTCATTGTTATGTTTGGTTACTTTGAGGAGGTTTTGTGTGCTAGACCTCAAGGGCCTGGTGGTTGTAAAGGGTTGCAAAAGTTTTTGTAGGGCTGGGGTGTTGTCAGAGTTATGTTTTATTTTGTGGGCTAGTGATAGTTGATTAAGTTGAAGTAGTAGTGGTAGTTCTAGCCAACTGAGTTTTTTTAGGCATTTACAGTGATGTGTTCTGATGGGAGAGGTTGTAGCAAATTTGGCTATCTTATTATAACAACTATCAAGTTTGTTTAGGTCAGATTTGTGGAGATTTGTAAGCACAGGGGAGGCATAAAGGAGGGTGAATAGTAGGTGAGTCCTTGCTATTGTAGTTTTGGAGTGGTCAGTGAGGAATTTTTTATTGCGATACAGTAGGCCAAGTTTTTTATGTACTTTTTTATGGTTATAGAGATATGTAAGCGAAATCTATGGTATTGTCTATTTCAACCCCTAAGAGTTTGGTATGATTTGTGGGGGTGATTGTGGTCTTGTTAAAGGAGGAGATGAAGAAAGAATCAGTGGGAGGTGTGGCTGTGTGGGAGCTACTTGGGTTCAGAATGAGCCTTTGGTTTGTAATCCAAGTTTCTGCTAGGGAAAAGCATTCTTGTCTTAGGGAGTGAAGGATGTCAATTGATTTGGCTGTGCATATTATGGTGGTATCATCTGCATATTGCACTATTGAGGCTTTAGGAATACTGTTTGGGAGCTGATTGGTGAAGAGGGTAAAATGAACTGGCTCCAGGATGGAGCCTTGGGGTACTCCTAGGGGGACTGGTAGGTAGGGGGAGAGTTGGTTTTGCCACATAACAGCTTGTTTCCTTCCCCCTAGGTTGTTTTTGAACCAGGAGATGGCAGGGATGGTAAGGTTTAGAGTTGCTAGTGAAAGGAGAAGTTTATTGTGGTTAACCATATTGAATGCTTTGGACAAGTCAAGGAAGGTGGAGATCCAAGGAGTCTGTTGTTTCTGTGAGTATTGACAATGTGAATTCTGTTAGTGTGGTGGTGGTGCTATGGAAGGGTCTAAAGCCATGTTGCTGTGTTGCTATTAGATTATTTTTTAGGAGATATTTCATTAGTTGCTTGTGTATTTTAATATGTTTTTACTATATCAGCTGTGTTTTCATAGGTTCATAGGTTCGTACTAGGCTATCTGCCCTAGGGCATTTATAAGCCTAGCCAGAGTGTATGTGGCTTACACCACCCCTTAGGATGAGAATACTACGCCCTTTTAGGGTTTAGTTTACTATGCCTCTGTCTAGTAGTGACACAGA
Organism: Protopterus annectens; assembly: GCF_019279795.1. NCBI lineage: Eukaryota > Metazoa > Chordata > Ceratodontiformes > Protopteridae > Protopterus > Protopterus annectens. The sequence goes on along the minus strand of NC_056731.1, from coordinate 362,231,298 downwards.
GATGACCCCCGGGGTAAACCTACGATCTCCCATCCACTCGTCAAGATTTCTCTTGAATAGAGTCAGTGAGGAGCTCTGCCTAACATGGACTGGGATTCTGTTCCAGAGTGTAGGGAGCCTCTGGGTTATGAATCTGTCCCTCCAGCACATTCTATTTATTTCTGTGTTGAGGTTTAAGTCACTTGTTCTCGTGGCTCTGATGGATTTGGATTTTCTGAGGTGGAGCATGTCCATTAATTCAGGATTGGACATGGCCTTGTACGTCAGGCACAGATCACCTCTGAGTAGGCGGTATGCGACTGAATAGAGCTGGAGTTTTTCAGTCGGGCAGCATATGACATATGTTTAAGACCCTTTATCCTCTTGGTGAGGAACTTTTGGGGTCTTTCCAACTGCTGCAGGTGTCGGGTGAGAAACATCCCAAATGGGGCATTGTACTCAATCATTGGCCTGATAAGAGAAGAGTACAGGGGCACAATGACCTCTCTTGATCTAGATGTGAAACCCTTCATGATAAGGTGGGCAATATAGAAGGTCTTCCTAACCACTTTGGCAATGTGAGTGTCAAATGAGAGGTTACTGTCAACCTGGGTCCCTAGGTCCCTGATTACCTCTTCCGTACTTAATGGATTACCGCCTATGTGGTAATTTGTCGGTACCTTGTTTTTCCCAAAGGGTATGACTATACATTTTTTGGCATTCAGCTTAAGGCCATGGCTCTGGCACCAATTATCCGTTTCTATGAGGCCTCTCTGAAGGATGTTTGTGTCTGCTGGAGTATCCATTATGGTGCCCAGTTTGCAGTCATCTGCGAACTTTGTCAGCCACAATCCTCCTATGTTTGCCTGTACCTCGGAAAAATAAATGCCGAACAAGAGGGGTCCCAGGTCTGAGCCCTGTGGGACACCGCTTGTGACTGGCTTAGAGTCTAACATAGCTCCAGCAACTCTGACCCTGTGGGTTCTGTCCTTGAGCCAGTTTGCAACCCATCTTGTGACATATGTGTTTACATTTAAGCTGGTGAGTTTGTCTATGATGCCCGAGTGGGGTATTGTGTCAAAGGCTTTTGCAAGGTCAAGGTAGGCTGTGTGAACTGCCTTACCCTCATCAATGGCCTTAGTTAGGAAAACAACTATAAGTATGCAGTTATTAAGTAAAAATAATTAAAGCAGTCTAGCCAGAAGCCAGCATAGCAGAAGAACAAGTTCCTGATGCATACTTCCTGTGAAACCTAACTATGTAGCAACCTTTCTTGTGTGGGGCAGACACCTACTGCATCCCTCTGCAGTGAATTGCCCTCTTCAACCAGTTAATATTGTAATTGGCTCCAAAATTACCACATTTTCTGGTCAAGTAACATTTTCCCTCTATAACAGCGATTAGTACTGTCTGGCAGCACATAGTAGCAGAAATAGGCACGGTCAATACCTGACACACTCCCAGTAGTGCACTGCTGACCTGTACATTTCACTGAATGTGTTTCAAACAGTTTTAGATGGCATAACTATGACATACACTTTTTAGCATGTCATCTTCTTATTAACTGCATTTGATCACTTGCTGAATTCGGTCAGTGAACTTTTTGGAAACTACAGTGTAACACAATATCAAGATAGAGTGAAGTTACACATATTGACCTTAGACAACTGACTGACTTTCCATAATTTCTTTTTTAATTTTTAATTTTTTGTGTTTTATTTATTTTAATTATTTTGTTAACCAAGTAAGCCCACTAGGCCAAATTCCTTGTTTACAGTGGTGAAACAGTATCATTGCATCATTAATTGAATTACTTAGGGTTACACAGTTTGTAAGTAGCAGTTAAGAAAAACAAATCCAGGACTACAGGACAAAGCTTGTTAGCAGCTTGTATCATCTTTCTGTCTCATTCTGCCTGTGTTAAGCTGCAACAATATTTATTTATGCTACTAGCTCAGCTGTTTCTCATCTCCCACATTTATATTTATGTCTCTGCCTTTAGAACTTTAAAGGTATAGTTATAGACTCACTGCTTGCCCATTGCTTATTCCACTTTACCCACAGCTGAGCCTGTTACTCACAACAAGGGTGAAGTCCAAGTGAATAAAGTACAACAGGAATTGGAAAAAATGAAATAACTTACATGATTGCTGGTGATTATTTAGCACAAACTGGAGCCATTTTGATAATTTTTTTTAAATATATCCATTGTGTAGTAGTGTTTTTCAGGTGAGTCAGTTATTTCCTCAGATCTTGTCTAAGTGGAGACATTGTCTGTCTGTTCTATTTATTGTAACATTTCATTGTCTTTTCTTTGGTTTTCTGACTTTATTAGTTTATTTGTATTGCTTACTTTCAAATTGCTGTAGAGATTTGCATTTTGGTTGTTCTAACTTAAAATGCCTATATGGCAGACATAGTGACCTGAAATTGTTTTAAGCTTCTGTTTTAGCAGTATGCTGTCTAGTCTCAGAAGATGATGTTATCATATTTTACCCTTTCATAGAAGGTGTTTGCGTTTACTTAGAATGGCAGTACTTAGAATTATTCTTTACTTTGTGATTTTCTGAAAGCAGCGTTTGTTAAGTTTCATTAGCAACTCTTTCTGTTTCGTGTTTGTCATGTTTTAAACAACCTGATAAAACATTTTTTCATTAGATGCATTGAGTGCTTTAAGTATGATCTTTTTTAAATGTAGATCAGCTGCACTGACCAGTCAGTTGCTTTCACTGATACCAGGTTTCATCATTCTGAAACTGCACAATAACAAAGCTGTGAATTCTGAAGAAAAAAAAAAAGTGTGGCACAAAGGGAATGAAAGGCGGCAGCTGTAAATGACAGTGCACAGTAAAAGCTCTGACTCCCCAGAAACGCAGTAGATATTTGTTCCCAGTAGAAAGGAAGTAACAGTGAGCTACATATACTGTATTGTGGATGCCTTTCTTTAAAATGTGGCAATTAAGATAATGTAAGAGCTAGACCCAGATGAATTCTTGTAGAAAGGGCTGAGATTTCATTCAAACCCAACATGTTGTTCAGTGGAGATGTTGAATAACAAAGAAATGCTTCAGAAGGGAAAAGAACAGCTAAGTCACACTTTCATTTTCACATGTGGTAATGAAGGGATTGTTCTTTTGGGAGGATTATAGGTATTCCTGTGTATTATTTCACTGAAGAAACTCAAAACAGAATTGATCAATCAGTTTTAATCAGTTTCTGTTTTTCTTCAAAACTCTGATGTTCTTCGTGTTTCACTGTTGCAGTCATTACATTTGGGTTATCTGCTTGCAGGTAGCCCTCAGTCGGCCTGATTAACAAAGTCTTGGGTCCTGCGTTAATTATCCAGAAATGTTGTCAGTTAGCCATCCGACTACCGCAATTCCAAAAAACGCAAAGATAAAGACAGTGACAGGCCGCCGAGGTCCAAAACTGCAGACGACGCTTTTCCTAAGCCAGTCGCCAGTTTGCCGGTACTCAGTGAGGCGCTTTCGCAGCCCCTGATACCCGCTACTTCTGATTCGCAGGCCTCTACTGAGACCCATTCAGAGTCCAGTATGCTGCGAGATGCTTCAACTATGGAACCCACGGATGTCTCTACCTTGCATGGGTCCAGAACCGCTGTGCAGGCACCGGCTTCTGAGGGTGTATTCAGGCCTACGGACTTGCATATTAAACTGATGCCTCCTTCTTCACTTAGGCCTAAATCTCGAACCATGCCTAAAAAACAGACACTCAGGCCACATGCTCAGGCCTCTATGCCTAAAAAACAAATGATAAGAATGGCTGAAGATTTAATAACTCTAATCAGGGGTAGCCACTCCCCCCCCCCTTTCTAAGAGGCCTTGGACTGAAGTTGATTATGAATCTTTGGACCAGGATTCTGTATTTTCTGATTCTTCTGATGATCTGGATTTGCCCTTATCTACTTATGAGAATTCTGATGCAGAGGATTCCATTCCCTCTGCTTCCCCTCCAGAGGATTTTTCTTTTGGGGAAACCTTGCATACTCTAAGGGAGCATTTCCACTGGGAAAGCCAGGATTTTTCTGATTCAAAAAAGAGGCTTAGGGATTTCTTACTCCTACCTCAGCATAGGCCTTTAGCTATTCCTCCTGTTCTAGACATTGTTGATGCTTTTTCGGTATCTACTTTGGCCCCTGATTCCTTGCCTCCTGCTCCCAGAAAACCTGACAGATACTACAGGGTCCCTGAGTCACACAAGTTCCTTTTTAAAAATCCTATTGCGGATCCAGAGACTATTTCACAGGGGCCCAAGGGCATTAAGGTTTCTACTGCTAAAAATCCTATCCCTTCTGATAGAGACTCCAGGGTGCTGGATAGATAGAGTAAGAAGGTTTACACTTCTGCAACCTTGGCCATTAGGGCTTTAAACTGCCAGTTTCATATGTTAAAGTATCAGCAACATGTTATTGAATTGCTTAAACAGAAAATTATGTTGATTCCTGACTGTGTAGAAAATAAAGAATTACAGGATTTAATGCATTCTGTTGAACAAGTTGGAAAACATACTTTGCAATGTGGTTTTGATTCATTAGAGGCCTCTTGCAGGGCTGCTGTTACTGGGTCTGTGCTCAGAAGGCATGCTTGGCTAAAGGAGCAATCCTTGCCTAATCATGTTAAAGCTAAATTGTTGGATGCTCCCTTACATCAGGACCACCTGTTTGGCAACAAGGCTGAGGAAGTTCTTAAAAAGATGGAAGATAAAGCTAAATCTATGCAAACTGTTAAAGATTTCTTACAAGTTCAGCCTCCTAGATTTAGTAGGCACTGGCCCTCTAAGAAATGGTCCTTTCCAGCCCCTTCCAGGTCTTCTCAAGCCAAACCCAGACACAGCAAAAGCCCCAGGTTTCAGTCCCAGGGGACACACAGGACTAAGCAGTGGGAGGCCTCCACTTCCAAATCTGGGAGTAATAAGACTCCCCCCTATGGTAAACTGCCTCAATGACTTCCGTTTAAAATTTCCAAGCACTTATCAACTGACTGCCCCTTTCATGCAAAGAACTGGGAACTCATTACCCAGGACAAATGGGTTTTAAATAAAGTATCCCAGGGATACAGATTTCACGTCCACACATTGCCAACACCAAGCGGGTGGCTGGACCTACCCCCAAATCAGTGGGCAGAGGCCCAAAAACAAGTACTTTCACTTTTAAGCATGGGGGCTATTCATCTGGTACCGGAAGAGGAAAAGGGACAAGGTTTCTACTCCAGACTTTTCCTGGTACCCAGAAAAGACAATTCATGGCATCCTATCCTTGACCTATCTACTCTAAACACCTTTTTGGAAATTTCAAAATTCAAGATGCTGACTCTTCGCCAATTACTTCCTATGCTAGGCAAAGATGCCTGGTTGGCAACACTAGATTTAAAAGAATCATACCTGCACATCCCAATCAGGGAATCCTGCAGAAGATACCTACGCTTCAAAGCAGGCTACATGCACTATCAGTTCTCTGCTACCCTTTGGCTTATCTACTGTGCCCAGGGTATTCGCAAAGTGCCTAGCTCCAGTTATTGCATTTTGCAGGCAAAGAAATATTCAAATATACCCATACCTGGATGATTGTCTAATTCAGGCAGAAAGCCAGGACATACTTTTGAATCATCTGGCCTTTGTACAAAGGGTTCTAACTTGTCTGAGGTACACCATAAATGAAAAGAAATCACACCTGGTATCATGTCAACAAATTATTTTCCTGGGAGCAAGCTTGAATACAACTTCCGAGATGGCTTACCCCACGCCAGAGAAACAAATTCATTTGACAACCTACTTCAAACAAGTGGCCACAAAAACCCTGTTATCTGCAAGACAAATACTGCAAGCCTTGGGGTTCATTTCCTCCTGAATTCTTCTAATTCCATGTGCAAGACTGCATATGAGGAAACTACAGTGGTATCTAAAAAGCCTATGGTGTCAACATTCTCAGGATCTAGAAGCAATGATTCCTATCATACCTTGCCTATGCCTAGAATTCCTTTGGTGGGCAGAGGCCTGCCACCAAAACAAGGGACTACCTTTCACACCACCCCTTGCTGCCCAAACCCTAACAACAGATGCATCAGACTATGCATGGGGGGCTCACCTGGCAGGGAAGTGCATTCAGGGCAAATGGAACCCAAGTCAAATGCACCTGCATATCAATCAAAAAGAAATGTTAGCTGTACAGAATGCTCTGACAACCTTCAAGGACCACATTTTTCCAGGACAACTTATGGTAAAGACAGACAACACCACTGTTATGTGCTACATAAACAAGCAGGGGGGTACACATTCTTACCCCCTCTGCAGAGTAGTCATGGCATTGTGGAACACAGCCTTGAGCTACCAAGTGCACCTACAAGCTCAATTCCTGCCAGGAAAATTAAATACACTGGCAAATGGACTAAGCAGAAACCTCATGGACCCACACGAGTGGAAATTGGAACCAAGGATTTTCAACATGTTGACAAGCAAATGGGGGAGCCCAGATATAGACCTGTTTGCCTCTCCCCAAAACTACCAATTGGACAAATTTTGCACAAGGACTCCCCACAAGCAAGCCTGGAAAGTGAATGCTCTGTCCTTCAGCTGGAAAAACCTATCAGTCTATGCCTTCCCCCCTCTGCTTCTGCTTTCCAAAGTACTACTAAAAATCAAACAGGACAAACCAAGGATGATTTTGATTGCTCCAGACTGGCCACGCCAACACTGGTACCTCCTCCTGCGCAGTGTGCCACAGTTATCCCCAAGGCACCTGCCTCAGACTCTTTCCCTGTTATCTCGGCAGGAGAACCAGATTCTGCACCCTCAGCTTCTAACACTGAACCTTGCAGCCTGGCTAATTACATAATCTCTCCTCTACCATCCCTCAGTAAACCTGTGATGGAAATCCTTTTAGATGCAAGGAGGCCTAGTACTAGAAAATCTTATGCTGAAAAATGGAAAAGATTCTGTGTCTGGAACCAATCTCAAGGGATGAGCACAGCAGCACCCAGTTTACCTCAGATTTTGCAATACTTAACTGAGATGCTTCACAAGGGCCTGTCTTTTTCCTCCATTAAAATCCATGCCTCAGCCATTTCAGCTCATTATAGCACAAAACCTCCCCTCTTCTCTCATCCACTGCTCAAGCAGTTCCTCAGAGGGGCCAAAAATTTGAGACCACCCAGGAGAGTTCCAACCCCAGCCTGGGACTTTAACTTTGTTTTGGAGAAACTCATTCTACCTCATTTTGAGCCAGCTGCTACTGCAGACTTAAAATTTCTTTCTTGGAAAACAGCTTTCCTTTTAGCAATCACTTCAGCTTTCCTTTTAGCAATCACTTCAGCTAGAAGGGTATCTGAATTACAGGCCCTTATGGAACTTTGCTGTTTAATATCACACCTCCAACATTTGATGTCTTCCGGTGGAAAAAAAATCTCTGAAGTGTACTTTTTTTTTGTGTCATGCTATGTTTTATGAAACAGATTTAGTCTTGATGTTAGTTGACGAATACAAAGCTCTTGAGAAAACAGATTGTTCCTATGTTTTTGAAGTACTTTAATTTCGGGTCTATATTAGATCACCAAATGCTTAAAAAAGCTAACTGTGATTAATCGACCCAATGTAAACGAAAGCTTACAATGTCGACGTGTCAGAACAGCGATTTTTTTCCCTTGGAAAAAAATCGCTGTTCCAAAAAAAAAAAAAAAAAAATTCAAACATTACATTAAGTGGGTGGCTTCGCCCCCCACACTCCCCCGATGTGGGGGGCTGCAGCCCCCACACCCCCTACTTAAATATACCAACTCTGAGACCGCACTACAGTGCCAAAAACAGCAAGGTACCAAAGAGGCCAAGCAAATTCTTTCCCAGGGAAAGAATTTGCTTAACAGCCGCTTCAATATTTTGCGGTTTCAGCCTTTTCGGCGTTTTAATTTCGACCAAGACGCATTCGAAAGAATGCGTCTTCGGTCTTCTAATATAGACCCTTAATTTCTGCATCTTACACTCATAGAATTTAATCTGCATCTTCCACTCATGGAATTTAATTAAAGTGTTATTTTACTGTGCTGCATTTCATTTAACTGATACAGTTCAGCTTTATGATATTAACATGATTGGGCGAGACCATTTTTAGGGAATATTAACTTTCTTAAAGGAAAACTCCACCCTTTCATACAGTTTAACTCAGTCCTTAGGTTTCTTTTCTCCCTACAATATGGCTCCAGTGTTGTGTAGGTACCAGAAACCTGCTTGTACTTTTTAAAACATTAATTTCCTTACATTGGAATCAAAGGAAGGGAAAGCCCACCTACTTTTTTAACTTCTCATATACTTTGCAGAGAAATTTGTCTCTGCCTGCATGACATATCAAAGACACAGTTAAATCTGTAAAACCTGTAGTTTACCCTGTCAGGTACTGCTGTCACTCTTAGATGGGCAATTAATCCTGCTAATGTCAGGAACACAGCATCTGATATAAAAAAAGACAGAAAGCTGTGGAACTGTTTTCCACTGTTTTTATTGTAGAGAGGAGGAGAACTCAACACCCCCCTTTCATAGCAAAACAAAGCAATTAAATCAGTCAGGGGTTTAAAGGCAGCTGTCACCTATAAGCAGCAATGAAGTATTGAAATGATCAGCTTTACATGTTGATTATTTGTAATAGTTTATATGTTAAGATAACTTGAATGTATCAAATATTTCTTTGACATTTCGAGAAAAGTCAGAAAATATTTTTCCCTGTAAAGTATCAACGCATTTACCATTTTCAAGCCCCCCCCCCACGCACACAAGACAGAACTGCAAAAAGGGAAACAAGCGGCAAACATATCAACATTGTGCAATGATACTGTTCATAAAAAGTTTTTTTGTGCTTTTCTGTGACATACTCCCAGAGGGAGTATGTCTTACACACACAGTCAGATGCGCATTTAAACACAGTACTGCATCCCACATATAGAATTCTACATATTGCAATATTATACACACACACACACACACACACACGTGTGTGTGTGTGTGTGTGTGTGTGTGTGTGTGTGTGTGTGTGTGTGTATGTGTGTGTGGACACACATATATGAAAAAAAAAATTTCCAGTTTGATTTGTTTTTCTTTAAAGGACATGAACTACACACATAGGCATATAATCAAATTCTCCATTACATACACATGCACTCATGCAAGCACACACGCACACACACACTGGTATCTTTTTGCACATATGTAATATATTTATTTATGTGTGTGCATGGTTCACTTTCAAAGCATCTAAAACCCATAACATCTAAAGTCATAAATTCGAAACCATAACATCTAAAACCCAAAACATATAAAACCCGTAACATTGAATTTCATAACTTCTAAAATGTGCATCACAACATCGAACACTGCAAATCACATGAAAATAGCCTCCCGTCCACATATAATGACACCAAACTAACAAACACACCTTTTACTACTTTTCTTCAGGGGGCAAGCCCCCATGCACTCCTCCCAGTAATTTAATATACCAACTCCAAGATCGTACTACAGTGGGAAAAAGTTAATTTCCTAACCCCACTGTATCACGATCACCATAAAGAATGTACATGTAATACCTATATCACTTACCTGTATGGCCTAAAAAACACATACTGAGTAGCAAAATAAACACTATATAAATAGTATACATTTCTGCACTATATAAATAATAACTATAGAAATAAAAACTACAACATCTCATAGTGATACTACAAGATTAACAGATTAAACTATAAGTTTTACACATTTGATAATACGCTATTACTTATTATACATTTAAGATGTTATGAAATTCGATGTTATGGGCTTTAGATGTCATGGATTTTATATGTTATGGTCCTGATGTTTTGATTTTAGATGTTATAAGTTTTAGATGTTTTGAAGGGGAACCGTGTGTGTGTGTGTGTGTGTGTGTGTGTGTGTGTGTGTGTGTGCAGAATGGGTGCACACAATCTGTTATTTATAATAAACGTAACATAGCAGAGTTAAGCATCATTGATATATGCATTCTAGTAAATGTTGCTTAATGTTTTACTTATTCACTGTCACATTACCTATATGTTACACTTGCAATCTTTGTCACTGTCTTTGTCAGTATTTTTTTTTCTTTGTATTGCTAAGTGCATTTATTACTTGTTATTATCTTTGCCAATGTAGCCCAAGTCATGGCTGAAAAGGGTCCTGGGACCAGTTCACTTTCCTGGTTACCAAAGTATAAATAAATATGAAATAGGAAAAAGGGGGGGGGTGAACATGACAGAAATAATTAAGGAACTAGTAAAGCAGATTTTAATTCTGCATCATTCATGAGAGAGAGAAAAAAACTTCCCACTGAACACATTGAGAAGTAGCAGACAGACTTACTTTGGAGTCCTTTTACTACTTGCCACCTGTAAATGTACAGCAAGGATCATTTACTGCAGTGAGAGTTTTCACACCATAGCATGAAAGTGTGCGGGAAGGTCTGTCGATTATTTTAGAACTACAAAAGAATCCCTTTACAAAAGCCTGTTATTTACCTACTTTCTTTTGCTGGAAGTAGCTAACAGCTATTTATAGCATAGAACAGACTCAGTTAGGGAAACATAGAAATAGCTTAATTATAGAAAGTATGTTAGATGACAGTGCTTCACAGTCATACCATTCTGTCTTAATGGCTTGAGAAAACACCACTTCCTTATGTCTAGCATGACTCATATAAAGAGGACTTGAAATGTTTTCTGGGAAGAAGGAATGAAAGCAAAAAAACAAGATCATTTTACCACGGCAGGCCCCATCATCCCCCATTTTTAGGGAAACACATTAAAATTGTAAAAGAAGCATTTGGAGTAATTTTGATGCATTAAAATAGCTCAGAAAACAATATGGTAGGAAAAAAACATGTTTTCTGAGTTCTAAGGTAGAGTTTTCCTTTAAAATGACACTCCTCCCAGAATGGATTTTTTTTCATTCGAAGTCCAATTTCCTCAATGTAGTTTTCATATTATATCAATATTCAAATAATCTTGTGGAAATTCTTATGGAGAGGATCTCATTACTCTCTATCAGACTTTCTGATTGCAGATCAGCAGTACTTTGTATTTCATGTTTTGCAATCAAACTTATATGTAATAGTTTATTCATTTGTAAACTGTTACAAATGGTAAAGTTCTTTATCTCACTTGTACAGTATGTTATTTAATCTGAGTTGATATACAAGATTTTTTCCTTTCTTTAAGTGAATGACTGTTTCTATATAATTTGCTTTGCAATTTCTCCATTATTCTGACTGCTAAAATAGAATAAATTAATAACATACCCATCACTTGGTACAAACTCTCACTACAGTTTTGAATTATTTGGTAATCTGTGTAAACCATATTTACATGGTTATTATGTTCAGGAATTTATATTTTGGAGCCCCCAATTCAGATAGACTATATGAGAATTTCAGTCAGTCTTAAGGTTTTCCTCATATATCGTGATGACAGCTTTTTCATTCTTGAATAATTATCCTGGTTTCATTCAGTCATTACAGTTTTTGAATAGCCGTATCTATAATATAAAGAGTTAGTTACTAAATGTTATAAAAAAGACCATTTACTTTTTTTTATTTGTAACAGGATTACTTCAATAGCTACTAAATGGAATTTGGCTTCTCATATGCAGTTATGCAGTTCTAATATGCTATAATGGTTGAAGACCTTTACAAAAAGTGTTAGATTACCAAGGAACTGACTAATTCAGTGATTTATGTATATATATATGTATATATATGTATATATATATATTTCATGGTTTACTATCATTTGTGAGAACGACATTCTGTCCACAGTAATGTTGCCGAACATCAGAATGTCATTTGCAAAATGACAAGTGTATTGGCTAGTCGAAGACACTTATGCGAATGCATTAGTGCATTCACACAAGTGTGTTCAACTATATGTACAAGATCGCAGTACAGTGCGGATTGGAAATTCATCCATATCCCCACTGTAGTGCGATCTAGGAGTTGGACTATATTAGTAGCAGAGGGTGCGGGGGTACAGGGGGGCTTGCTTCCCCTGCAAAAACGTGATATGTCATATAGGAGTTTGATTTACATCAGCTCCTATACAGCTATCATGTCACATTTTTGGCGACAATGTCGACTCAAATGTGTCGATCATTTGGGGCGACATTGTGTATGCATGAAATGTTTGGTTTCGGTTTTAGTTTTTGTTATTTCAAATGGCAAATGTTTTGCCAATCGAACTAACGATAGTGAACAATATTTTATATATAGATTTTATATATATATATATATATATATATATATATATATATATAATTATGATATAAAGAGTGGAAAACTCAAAAGGGAGAGAGAATCACAAATGGTAGAACAAAAAGAGAGAGCGAGAGAGAGAGAATCACTCAACACTGAATGACTCATAAGAGTGAATCACAAAACACTGAATACTTTGCTGTCACTGAAAAAATCCCTATATTAGTAAACTCCAGCTACAAAACCGAGATCAAGTGTCATCTTGGTAATGATATTGTTAGGTAAAGGATTTTTATTAATGTTATGTAGTGCTAGTGTCAGGGACAGGGTTAGGGTTGCGGTTAGAATTAGCATACATGAATAAGATGGGCAGGGGTGCTTTGAAAGAAATGGATAACACGAGAGTGTATGTAGCTTCTAGAAGTGTTGTTGAAGCATGAGCATGCCTTTTTTTTTTGCATCTTGAATGGACAGTTGCTGAGATGGTATCAGATACATTAGTTCCAAATAAATACATCCCACTGTGTTTATGATACCTTCAGCAAAGAGGTAGCCAGAGAAGAGCGTACATAGATATCCTAAGTATCTCAAGAGGTATTTCCAGAAGCTGTAGTTGTTGGACAACAGCGTGTTCATCTCAGTCCAGAGCAGCCTAACAGAATTTGTAATGCGGATGTAACTGTAGCAGTTCCCTGTACATCAGCATCAGAAATGCAGATCCATAGAATCTCCTAAATACTTCTAGTAATTGAGTTAGCAACAAGGACCAAAAAGTGCTTATTGATTTGCATTTTCTACTACTGCTACTGCTGTACTAATAGAGTTTTGGCTTTGCATTCAAATATGTGGAATTGAATTGTTTTCAGATGTTGACATGTCCTTTCATTTGAAATGCTAAAATTATAATAATGTTCTTTTACTGGAACAAAACACAGAAATGCACCACTGAAAGTACAACAGTGTCTTGTGAATAAAGTATTTATTTTTATTTGTAAAGTTGTCCCTGAGAATCTTTTATCTTTCCTTTTTTTCTTTTTTTTATGAAACTTACTTTCTATTTTTTTAAACAAGAAACATCTTTACTAAATTATCATGTATGACGTAGACAATGTTATGTTTATATAAATGAAAATAAACCATAGTGACATAATTTGTCCTAGAAAATCTTTGACTTAGCAGTGGGAAAATATATGTGTATCTTTATTATTTGTTGTCTGTATCTTTACCAGAAGTCAGAATGTTTACATAATACGATACAATGTGGTATCCTTTATCTATTGCATAGTCTGAAATACTTGCTAATGAATTTGGCCACATGCAGCTGGTGTCTGCCTCATTATTCAGGACATCCTTAATACCTTGGATGTTACAGCAACAACTACTGACTAAGGAAAACCCAGATAGGAAAGGATAGCTACACAGAGCACGTACTGTAGTACTTTAGTCAATGGGAGGTTTTCAGTCAATATATTTGCATTAACTCAAAATCAGTTTACGTATTAATATATTTGCATTGCCATTTATGTTTTTCCTTTATATGCTTCTCTTCCTCAATCTTTCTTTCTCTTTTTTGAGGTTCTTACTTCCAAAACTGCATGGAAGAAAATAATTAATGGGTGGGAGGACAGCTCTTAAAGGAGAAGGGTGGTCATGCAGTACTAGTTCTAAATCTCTTGGTGGATCGGTCACTGGTTAAGTTGATAGTGAACAATTTGTTTTGTTTATAGGTACTAAATATTATAATCCTTTTTGTGTGAAAGCATAAAAATTACTTAGTTAAAAATGACTAAATGCGACTAAAATATGACTACATGTAACTAAATGTAATAACTAAATGTACTGGGTTTCTTTTTATTAGTATCTAGTATCTTTGGATTTGATGTTTTTGTCAGATGTTTTTGATCTTTGCCATTTAAATGTATTGGTTAAAATGCTGATCTTTCCTAACGTTGTTCTTATGTGTAAGTCATCATGATTTTGAAGTAATATGTTGGTATCAAACACAAAATTGTTTGTTTCTGACACTAGAACCTGTATTTTTTCACAGTGAGTTGTGTACTGTCTCTACATATGATACTTTATCTTTGTGTCTTTTCAGTTTGCAGCAACTTCACTGGAGAGAAAATGCATTTATATAAAGTAAAATAAATAAAATCAAAACAAAAGTAGTAAGACACATATAACTGCATTTAAAGGTTTTTTTTTTGTTTATTTAATTAGGTTAAACAAGTTCCTCATCCATTGTACCAGAATAGTTATGTTTTGTCAGTTTGTACAAGTTTCTTTCACCCTGTTTTCCTGTTTTTTTTTTTGCGTGTGTGGTGGTTTGCATGCATGCTCTGTTTTCTTATGCCTGGTACTACTATTACGCATTCTAAATCTTGTAATCTTGTCATTTACTAGTTAAAGAATTTGTACAGATTATTTTTCATTATTAATAAGTGATCTTTGCCAAGTGATGCAGAGAAGATTAAGAAAAAAGTTCTAAGACTATACTGAGCCATTATATAATGTAAAGTAAAAAAAATCAACAACAATTTCAGCCTATATACCTCTGCGGTGGTGCAGCGGTATCGTTGTTGCCTCACAGCAAGAGGTTCTCCCGTTCGATTCTCGGCTAGAGTGTGGGGAGTGCCTTCTGTGTGGAGTCTGCATGTCCTCCCCGCGATTGGGTGGGCATTCAAAAGACATGCGTAAATGGGCATGCCTTCATTGAAGGTTGAACGTCGAGCTGGCACCTCGGCATTTGTGAAAATCTACTGCCAATCATTAGCGGACCAGTGTTCTGCTGTGGTGACCCCTAACCGGGAAAAGCCAAAAGACAAACAACAACAACAACAACAATTTCAGCCTATACATTACAATCAGGAATCAATGGTAATCATTGAAAACATTACTGAAATCTTTACAAAATAACAATACACTAGGCATTAATGGCATTCCCACTGAAGTATTATGGCGTTCCAAAGCAGCTATTAAAATACAACACCACTTCTTCTTCTTTCAGCTTTTCCCAGTTAGGGGTCACCCCAGCGGATCATCTGTCCACTCATGATTGGCAGTGGAGTTTTAAGGTGTCGAGTTGCCAGCCCGGCGCCCAACCTTCCACAGAAGGCACACACATGCACACACTCATACATAGGGCCAATTTAGAGTATCCAATCCACCTACTGCATGTCTTTGGGATGTGGGAGGAAACTGGAGCACCCTGAGGAAATCCATGTGACCACAGGGAGGACATGCAGACTCCGCACAGAAGGCACCCCAGCCGAGAATCGAACCAAAGAACCTCTTGCTGTGAGGCGGCAACGCTAACCGCTGCACCACCGTGGCCGGCCCTATTAAAATACAACACTATGCTGGGAAATTTGAAAGACAGTATTATAGTTGGTTGACTGGAAAAGATCTGTGTTATACCTCTTTTTGAGTAAAGGTAAACTGGCCAATTTTGGAAATTATTTTATAATCACTCATCTGACATGCCAGCAAGATTATTTTCAAGACTATTCAGTGGAGATTACAACAGTATAGGGAGTGCTAGCAGGATTGAGGAAACAGCAAGGTGCAAGAGATTTAATTGCAGAATTGAGATGGATCCTTGAAAAGATAGATTCGGGTCCACTCTGAGAAGCATGGGTTCATTAGAGTACTCGATGATTCTTGTTCACAGCCTTTACATTGGTCAAGGAGCAACTGTTTGAACAGACCAAGGAGAAACAGAATGTTTTTTAATGAGTAAAGGTGTACAGTAAGGTTACCAACTTTTCCTTTATACATTTTTTATATGCAAAACAGGTCATTGGAAAAATAAGACTTTATGAAGAAAATTAAGAGTTGAAAAATAGAGAAAACATTATAAACAACCTTTGCTATGCTGATGATACCACATTACTGGCTGAAAGCGAAAACAGTCTTAAATATCTGCTTATTAAGATTAAAAACTTAGTCTCAAAATTTGTTTCTACCTTAACGTGGTACAGACAGATATTGGTAACTGCCAAAGTTAATATTTGATCTGATGTTGTCGATTTTCATTTTATCCTTGACATATGTGTTCGGGTCCGACATTGGAACCAGCTCAGCCATTAGTACAGCCTGCACAGGCCAAAAAGCTCTCAAGCTTCACCCTTACCCGCAATCCTCCTCTCCCAGTTACCTCAGATCTCATTTGCTGCTTTCTTAGACAGATGCGTTCGCCATAACTCTCGAGCTAAGTAAAATTTTTTCTATTACTTTTTTCTTAAGATATTTGTCACTGTTTCTGTTAATATTGCCTTGTATTTCCTATATATTTCTCTGAATATTCTCTAGTCTCTATCTTTGCTATACCCTTCCCCTTTCTGTAAACTTCAGTGTACCTTGTACTATCATTGTTGATAGCCCTTTTCCTTCTTATTCTTCGTAAACAAAAAAAATTGCTATTTAGAGTCTTCTGAGTGAGTGTTTGTTCTGTCCTCACCTTTACAATGTAAAGTGTGGTGTGTGCTTAGCTTCTTACCAGCTTGTAAATTAATTGACGTGGAGAGACTGGTAAGTAAAATTCTCTGGGTGAGAGGATATACTGAACTCCCTTCGGCTCCGACCCCTGTGGGTTCAGGATCCAAACCTTCCTTCACCCCTTTAACTACTCCTCCTCTGACCTCCTTTGAGGTGTTAAGAGTTTCTAGCTCTGAGTCATCTGGTGCCAACAGTATCAGATCCGGAGATTTCTCTTCCTTTGGAACCGGTTATTGCTTTGAGTTCTTCGGTTCTTTTGGATCCAGAGACCTCTCTGAGCCATATCTGCCCTGTCGACTCTGAAGGGCAGGGGTCGACTCCAATTTTTTTTGGAGCCATTCCTGGACTTTAGAGCTTTGGCACCGATCAGATTGGCTGCAGCTTCTGTCCTGGCTTTTTGGAGTGGGGAGTAACCATGTTTCAGAGGCAGTCTGTCTCGGTTCCGGTCTCAATTTCCTCTTCAAGGGGACCAGCCTTCAAGGCAATGGAGAGAGCCTTGTCTACTGCAGTCAGTTGGCCCCTTCTACCTCAGAGCAAATCTTTTCCTCACACTCTTATTCAACCTTTGTCTCACTATGTCAGCAAGTGCTGAATCCTCAGGAGCCTCAGATACAGATTCTTTCATCTTCTGATACCAGACTATCCCCCTGATAAGCATCCTTGGAAGAAAATGTGGAAGAGGAAGCACTTAAATTCCCCAGAGGAAGCAGTCACAGAAGACACTGATTTTGATGAAGGGGAAGGGCCTCCAAAATCACCCCCTGCCGATGCCTCCTTTGAAAACATCCTAGAAATATTAAAACAGAGGGGTGATTGGAAGTCCCAGACCCCTTCCACAGATGAATCAGTTTACCTGCAGGGTTTTGGCACTTACACCTCTATCTCTTGGGTGATTTGGCCTGCTGACAAGCTATTTCAGTTGACCTCATAGTGGGTGTGAAAGGCACCAGTCACCATCAAACCCATCTACAGGAGACCAGACAAAATGTTATCTTCCCCTGAGGATAAGCAGTTCTGGGCTAAAGTATTAGCTGTTGATGCCATGGTCATAGCAGCCTCCACAAAAAAAACGTAACTAGCTGAAGAAAGTTCCTCTATCCCTCCACCCAACAGAGAGTCTAGGGCAATGGATAAATTTGGAAAGCATGTGTACGCTTCATCAACATTTGCATTAAGGTCTTTGAATTTCCTGGTACATTTTACCAGACTTCAAAGGGATCTGATCAAGGAGTTGTTGGATACCCTGGCAGGAGCTGTTACTGAGGAAGTCCAAGAAAAAGTTGCTTCCCAGTTGGCTACCCCGGAAGGCTCAGTGCACATTCAGCCAAAGGAACCTTCAGAGTGGCAGTTTCAGGTGTAGCCATAAGGAGACATGCCTAGATGTCTCTGTGTGACTTTGTGGGTCCATGTATGCCTTCATTTGTCAATGCACCTTTTGACAGATTGTCCCTATTTGGCCTAAAGGTTAGAGAGACTTTATCCAGGTGTGAGAAGGATGGCAAGACCCTTTCTGCTGGGAGAATACATTTTTCCATTTCCCAAAGATTCCTTTTTCAGGAATCAGAGGAGCAGTGGAAAGATGTGGTTCAAAAAGTCCCAAGGGCCTTTCCAGGACAAACATGGAGCCAGTTCTCCCAGAGGCAGAGGGGGATCTACAGTGGAAGATGCTGTCCACATGGCAGAGTTGTTCCACAAAACCAGGGTTTCAGGGATTCCTTCCCAAGCAAGCCCTATCAGTGTTCCTGAAAAGAGGCCCAATTGTCTTCCTCTGGAGGCAGTCAGGGGACGTTTATCTCTGCACCAAAACACCTGGCTACAAATAACAGATTCTTGGGTGCAGAGGATTATTTCCAGAGATTACACCATACCCTTTTCTCTTAATCCTTCCATATGCAAAAAATCCCTGATGTTCTACCCAGTCAGAGGGGACCAGCAATTCTTGAAATTCAAAAAACCGCTAGAGAAAAAAGTCATCTAAGAAGTCCCACCAGACCAAAAAGTGTCCATAACTTACTCAAGATTCTTTTTAGTGCCAAAAAAGACAAACAGGGGACTGGAGACCAATTTTGGATGTCAGTGTATTGAACAAATCTGTTTGACAAACAGAATTCTGGATGGTCACGGTACAGTCCATTCTTCCATTATTGGAAAGGTCAGCTGGATGTGCTCCATAGATCTTCAGGATGCATATTACCACATAAAAATGGACAAGTGCTCCAGAAGGTTCCTCAGCTTCTGGGTAGGAGCCAGTCCTTGCCAGTTCAAGGTTCTGTCCTTTGGTCTCACTACAGTCCCCAGGGTGTTCACCAAATGTATGGCAGTAATAGCAGCTCACTTGACACTACAGGGATTCCGAGTGTTTCTGTACTTGGACGACTGGCTCATTACCTCTCAGACCAGGCATTGTTTGAT
This sequence comes from Protopterus annectens, assembly GCF_019279795.1. Taxonomy (NCBI): domain Eukaryota; kingdom Metazoa; phylum Chordata; order Ceratodontiformes; family Protopteridae; genus Protopterus; species Protopterus annectens. The sequence goes on along the minus strand of NC_056731.1, from coordinate 362,212,160 downwards.
AGAAGCAAGGGATTATATTCTCCAGACCTGTCTCTTAGGAATAACTGCAAATTACAAGAAATTACACCTCACTGCAACTCAGAATTTAGAGTTTAGGGGCAGTACTAAATGCAACAACACTGATAGTTTCCCTTCCTCCCATGAGATTACAAAAAATCAGAACACAAGTTCAAAGAATAATCTACAACAGAAAAGTTCCTACTTGTCTTATTTTACAAGCTTTGGGTTCCATGGCAGCGGCAGTAACTCAAGTTCCCCTAGCAAGATATCACATGAGAATTCTGAAGTGGCTGCTTGCATCTCAATGGTCAATGCTGTACCAACCCATGTCAGACCAGATTTTGATCACCAATCTTTGCAGAAAACATCTAGCTTGGTGGATACATTAAAGAGAAATTCTCTTGGGTTGCCCCTTTGTCCCTACAAATCCCAAGGCCATAGTGACCACAGATGCCCAGATAGGGTGGGGGGAGCATTTTCTGGGCAAGACTGTCCAAGGCACTTGGTCACCATTAGAGACCAACTTGCATGTCAATGTTCTGGAGCTAAGACCATTGCTTTTAGCATTGCAAGCCTTTCAAACTGCTCTTCCTACAGGAACAATTGCAATTCAAAGAAACAGTATGTCAGTAGTTTGGTGCATCAACAAACAGGGAGGAACCACATTTTCCCCCCTTTGTCAAGAAGCACTCAGATTGTGGCAGTGGGCAATGTCTTCCAACCGCTGTCTGATAGCAATGCATATTCCAGGGAGTTCCAGTGTGATAGCAGAGAAATTGAGCAGATGTATTCTTTTTCCTCACTAGTGGTCTCTCAATCCAAAAGTGATGGAAAAAAAATTTCCGTCAGTGGGGCCAGCCTTGCTGCAGCCTTTTTCTTCTCCCCCTAAACAACAAGTGCAGTAACTACTTTGTCCTGATTCACCCTCTGGGGAAGTCACCAAGAGATGCTCTTCTCCACACTTGTCCCTGCGGACTCTTATATGCCTTTCCCCGATACCTCTAATCCCAAAATTCATACAGAAATCACTTGGTCTGAAGAGCAAAGTAATCCTTATTGCACCTTAATGGCCATGACTGTTATGATTCCCCTTCCTTTGGCCTTATCTGATTCAACATCCTTGGATTTTGGACCCAGTTCCAGATCTTCTGTCCCATCCAGAGGGATGTTCATCCAAGCATTCTGCATCTCAAGCTGACAGCTTGATTCCTCCACTTCCAGTAATTGTCAGGTGAGTGAACCTTTCTTCCCTGGTACGTCAGATTCTCTTAGCTTCTCATAACCTTCCACCTGTAAACTCTACACTAGCAAATGGAAAAGATTTACCTTTTGGGCTTGTGAAAGGGATATTGACCCCTTTTCTGCATCTGTTGATAACATTTTAGATTTCTTAGCTTATTTTTTCAATGCAGGAGCTTCCATTAAAATTCAACTCGCAGCCATTTCAAATTTCCATAATGGTTCTGAAGGACATTCCTTGGCTTCTCATAAACTTTGTAAGCCATTCTTAAAAGGGGCACTGTTGTTGGAATCTCCTTATAAAGATCATTCTCCACTTTGGGATCTAAATCTAGTGTTACAAACAATTGTACATTCCCCCTTTGAACCATCTGCGGAGTGTATACTAAAATATTTTTCATGGAAAACTACATTTTCATGGCAGTAACCTCTGCCAGAAGGATTTCAGAAATACAAGCCTTATCATGTAAACCACCTTACCTGATTTTTCACAAAGACACAGTTTCTTTAAGGACAAATCCTTCTTTTCTGCCTTTGGTAGTGTCAGAGACTAATATCAATCAGACTATTAATTTACCAGTGTTTTTTCCCAAATTTTCGAATATGGGTGAATGCTGTTTACATTTGTTAGATTTTCATAGACAATTACATTTTTATCTGCACAAAACGAAAGACATAAGAAAATCTGATCAACTATTTGTCTCCTTTTCAAGTGCAAGGTCTGGTAAACCAGTCAACAAGGTTACCTTAGCCAGATGGCTCAATGTTTGTATTTCCTTTATCTATAACAAAAAGAAAATTGACTTGCTTAGGCCTATAAAGGCACACTCTACAAGATCTGTAACCACTTCAGCAGTTTTTTAATCTAGAGCTTCAATAGATGATATAGCAACAACTTAGGAATTTTCCCATACCTTTATTACTCATCACAAATTGGATTTGGTCTCCAGGGAAGAGCATCCTTTGGTTTGATGGTGCTCATGAATATCCTTCCATGAGACCTCCCAAGGTCTAATGTAGCTAGGAACTCTGTCCTATATGTCAAAGATAAAATGAAAATTGACAATATCCAGTAAAAAAGTTATATACTTACCATAATGTTCCATCTGTGTTGTCCATTTTTATTTATCTTTGGCTCCCCTTCGTCCATCCCCCAGCTTTAAATACCCTTTGGTGGAACAGATATGGTTTCCATAAAGGCTTTCTTGTTTATGATTTTATATCTTTACTCTGCAATCTCAATCTGAGGTAACTGGGAGAGCAGGATTGTGAGTAAGTGTGAAGCAGAAGAGCTTTTTGGTGTGTGTGAGCTGTAGTAAAGGCCGAGTCAGTTCCAATGTCGGACCTAAACCCATATGTTAAGGATAAATGAAAATGGACAACACAGATGGAATGTTATGGTAAGTACATCATTTCTTTTTTTCTTCATGGTTAAGAAATAAAAATAGCAGACAGCTTCATCCTGCTTTGATCTATAATCAATAACAAAAATGCTATGTAGTGAAGAAATCCAACAACTTGCTGTTAGCAGAGTGGCTGTGAAATATTTTCAGTTGCAGAGATACAGCTTTGAATGCAAAAGTACGACTTGTCTAAGTTATGATATTGCCAGTGACCTTGTATGGATATGAAAGTTAAACAGAAAAGGAACAAAACTGGTAACGAAACTGACACATGTTAAGTTGTCAATCTTGCCTTCATTCTTGCTGGATGGGTTCGGAGCCGATCCTCGGCTCCGATTCGGCCAATACTAAAGCTCGAGAGCTATTTCCACCGGCTCGAGGCTCCCCTATATCCCACAATGCTAGGCGGTAACTACCCAGATCTCGTTTGCCGCTTAGCTGCGAGGTGCTTTCTTCTACCGGCTCTGGCAGGTTAGTGAGATTTTCTAGTCAGAAAATTAAAATAACTACCCCTATCCTTTTTGTTTAGTCAGTTTTATAGTACTGGGTATCCTTCTAGTTTAAATCGGGTCCTCCCTCATTTTTATTCCCTTTTAAGTTCTAGGCCTTTGGCCCACTCCCCTCTTTTTTTCCCTTTGCCATTCAGTGTGATTCGTTTTTCCTTTTTGGTTAAAGGGTGTGTCTGTTTTTTGTGTCTGTGTCTAATTTGTGTATACATTCACTTTTCTGGGATGTCGAAAGACTCCAAGGTCTCAGGCTTCAAGAAGTGTGACTCGTGCTGTCAGAAAATGTCTCTGACAAACGGTCACACTTCTTGTGTATATTGCCTGGGACCTTTGCACCTGCAGGACTCCTGTGCTGTTTGCCATGCATTCAGCCCGAGAGTCCTGCAGGAATGCAAAAATAAACTTATTCTTCGAGGCTTATTAAACCTGAAGGCTCCTCGACCCAGTCTGCGTCGGGGAAGCCTTCAAAGACCTCCAGGTCATCGGCTCCAGCTTCAGTGCCATCCGCTGGGAGCATCAAGACTACTTCGACATCGGCTCCAGCTGGAGTCGATGTTTCGAAGACTCAAACTGTTACCTCGGCTCCGGCCGGAGCCGAGGGTGCTAAGACTCAGTCGGCTCCGATAGTTTTATAGGAGCCACTTTCTAAGAAGAGGTCGAGGTCCCCTTCCATCGGCTCCATCCACTCGGCCCCGGGATCCCCTCTTCTGTCGGAGCGGAGCCACAGGTCCCATTCCTCTTGGTCCTCCAGGCTGTCCGACCATGACTTACAGAGGGTGGTGAGTAGACATCTCAAGTCCGAGGCACTGGCCCAAATGCTGCATAGCCCTACTCAACAGTCAGCGGCTATTCCCATCCCTTCTTCTGTTCCTCCTCCGACTCCTTTCAGTTCGGAGCCGGGGCTCGTCGGAGCCATGGCTGTCGGTGCGTCAGAGCTGATGCCCTTCCTTTCAGCTCCGTCGTCTGCTCCGATTTCCTCTTTGGAGGGATCTCGGCACCGGGCTTCCCTCGTCGGCTCCGAGGGGGCAAGTGGCATCGGACCCTTGTTCGACCCTGTTCTCCCTCTCGGAGCATCGGCGCTGGTGAGTTCGGCTCCGACATCGGCCTCGGAGTCGTCCCTGTCGGTGCCGGGGGGGTCCTTGTCTCCTCGGAGCGGGGACCTTCGGCCCTGGCTGATCGGGGTGCCTTCGAGGTCATGCGGAGCGTGCTAGACCCCGTGTCTACCCCACGGTCTGCTCCGTCAGCTCCTCCCTCTTCAGTGCCTGTGGTGGTTTCTACCCACCCCCTCGTACCAGACCGTAGAGAGCCAACCCCTCAGGTTTCCCCATTGCGAATATCCTCTTCTTCCGAGGCTTCTCCTGATCCAGTAGGGGAACCCCCTCGGAAGAGACAGTGCAAGAGGAAGCACATTGACTCCCCTGAGTCTATCACCTTGGACACCGACTTGGAGGAATCTGAGGGTTCCCCTCGGTCCCCCTCTGAGGATGTCTCTTTTGCTGACATCCTTGAAATCCTTAAACAGAGGGGGAACTGGCCCGCCTTTAACCCTTCAGAGGACGAGTCGGTCTACCTTGAGGCATTTGGCTCTCGCCCTTCCACCTCCTGGGTGTCTCCTCCCTTTGACCCCCTCATGGAAGTGGTGGCAAGGAAGGCGTGGACGGCCCCTGATTCGGTGGAACCTACCCCAAGGAGGCCATCTAAATTTGTTACAGCCCTGAAAGAGAAACAGTTCTTATCTAAAGGCGTCTCTGTTGATGCCATGGTGGTGGCCACAGCCACTAAGAAGGAATTAGCCGATCCTTCGGTACCTGTCCATCCTCCTAATAAGGAGTCTACGACCATGGACAGGTATGGTAAGCAGATGTTTTCCCCAGCGACCTTTGCTATGCGGTCGCTGAACTACTTGTGTCACTTCACCCATCTCCAGAGGGATTTACTCAAAGATATGGGTGATGCTATGCAGGATCCAACAGCTGAGGGGTTCCAAGACAAAATGAACTCCCAGTTGGCAACCCTGAATTCGATTGTCAACTCCTCCATGCGGCTTATCTCATATGCGGCCGATGGGGCGAGTAGGGCCCCAGGCACAGGTGTAGCTTTACGACGCCATGCCTGGATGTGACTTTGCAATTTTGCGGACCCTTTCGAGGCGTCCTTCACCAATTCCCCCTTTGATGGCTCAACGTTGTTTGGACCTCAGGTGAAGGATACATTGACTAGGTGCGAGCAGGAAGGTAAGACTCTCTCTGCCGTGGGAGTCCATTTTTCTACCCCTTCCAGACCTTATCCCAAAGGTCAGAAGGGGGGAAAAATGTGGTTCCACAAACCACAAGGAGTCTCATCTGACACACAAAGTCGATTCCCCTCTAGAGGCAGAGGGGGGAACAATAATAGATGCCGCCCTAGGGGCAGAGGTGGTCCGCAAAACCAGGGTAGCAGAGAGACTCTCTCTGATAAACCCTTTCAGCATCCCTGAGGAGCTGCCCGGCTGTCCACCTTCAGAGGCAGTTGGGGGAAGATTATCACTGTACCCAGAAGCCTGGCTTTCCCTCACTCAAGACAAATGGGTACAGTCGATTATATCTGAGGGTTACAAAATCCCCTTTATTCACATCCCATCTCAACCCAAAGGATCCCTTCCAGACATTCCACCCAGTCTAAGGGAACAAGCAGCATTAGAAATATCAAAGCTGCTGTCAAAAAGAGCTATCCAGCCAGTCCCAGCAGACCAGCAAGGATCCGGAATCTACTCCAAATTCTTTTTGGTACCAAAAAAGACAGGGGACTGGAGACCAATACTGGATCTCAGCATGCTAAACAAGTATGTGAAGAAAACAAAATTCCGGATGGTCACGCTACAGTCCATTCTACCCTTCTTGGGTCAGGACAATTGGATGTGCTCAATAGACCTTCAGGATGCGTACTACCATATCAAAATGCACAGACGCTCCAGGAGGTTTCTCCGCTTCAGGCTGGGAGCCAGTCACTACCAGTTCAGAGCCCTGCCCTTTGGTCTCACTACAGCCCCCTGAGTGTTCACCAAATGTATGGCAGTGGTCGCGGCTCACCTGAGACTCCAAGGATTCCAGGTGTTTCCATATTTAGATGACTGGCTCCTTACCGCCACCACCAGGCGTCAACTTCTTCTATCCAGAGACTTCACCATTCAAACTTGCCAAGCTCTAGGCATTTCACTAAATTTCGAAAAATCTGCCTTGTCGCCTTGTCAGTCTATTACCTTTATAGGCGCCACCTTAGACACAGTTCATCTTTCTGCCAGACTGACAGAGCAAAGAGTATCAGATATCCGCAAACACGTTTACCTTCTGCTTCAGTGCTACAAGATCAAAGCCAGGGTAGTCTTGAAGGTATTAGGACTCATGGCGGCTGCCATTACACTTCTTCCCCTAGCTTGTTTTCACATGCGGATCCTCCAGTGGATGCTGTTTTCTCAATGGTCCTTCCAACAGCTCCCAATGTCTCACATCATTCTGCTAACCCAATCATGCAAGAATCACCTGTCTTGGTGGATGACATCACCTCAAGTTCTTCAGGGCAGACCCTTCATCCCTCCCCCCCCAATTGCCACGGTGACAACGGACGCCTCCCTGATCGGGTGGGGGGGGCATTATCAGGGCAGGACAGTCCAGGGCATGTGGCAATCTTTCGAGTGCCACTTGCACATAAATGTCTTAGAGATGAGAGCAGTGCTTTTAGCGTTGCAAGCCCTTCAGGACTCTCTTCCCACAGGGACTATTGCAATTCAGACGGACAACATGTCCGTAGTGTGGTACATCAACAAACAGGGTGGAACCAAGTCCTATCCCTTATGTCGAGAGGCACTCAGACTTTGGCAGTGGGCGATCTCTTCTCATCAGTTTCTGATAGCAACGCACATTCCCGGGAAGTCCAACGTGATTGCGGACAAGTTGAGCAGGGCTATTCTCATGCCTCACGAGTGGTCTCTACAAAAATCAGTGCTGGAAGAAATCTTTCAAAGATGGGGCTGGCCTTGCTGCGATCTTTTTGCTACTCCCCAAAACAGCAAGTGTCACGATTTCTTCACCCTCTTCCCTCTACCAGGCCAACCCACCAGAGACGCTCTAGTCCACGATTGGCCCCTGGGACTTCTGTATGCTTTCCCTCCTTTTCCACTGATCTCTCAATTAATTCAGAAAGCTATCGCCTTGAGAGTCACTATGATCCTCATTGCCCCTTACTGGCCTCGACAGATATGGTTTCCGTTCCTGCATCATTACCTCTTGGAGCAGCCTTGGCATCTGGACCCAGTGCCAAATCTTTTGACCCACCAGTCGGGCCAGCTGCACCACTCCCTCCAATCTCTCAACCTCACAGCGTGGTTTCTCCAATTCCTACCCTAGCCAGGCTTCCTTTGATTTCTCATTCGGTCCGTAACATCCTGATAGCCTCTCACAAGTCTTCTACCAGAAGGATTTACAATAGTAAGTGGAAACGTTTTTCCTTCTGGGCAGCATCTAAAAACATAGACCCCTTCACCGCACCTATCCAGTCTATCCTAGACTTCCTGGCAGAGCTCTTTCATTTAGGCTCTTCCTCATCTACCATTAGAGTACAACTAGCTGCTATATCTAACTTTCATGTAGGTGTCTCGGACTCCAGTATCATGTCCCATAAACTTTGCAAAGCCTTTCTAAGAGGTATCTTTTTGCTCAAGCCCCCAATCAAAGATCCCCCACCTCAGTGGGACTTGAATTTGGTCCTAGTGTCCTTGATTCTCCCCCCCTTCGAACCTGTGGCTTCATGCCCTCTCAAGTTGCTCTCATGGAAAACCCTTTTTCTAGTAGCCATAACATCAGCTAGAAGGGTATCTGAACTTCATGCTCTTTGCAGTCGTCCTCCGTACTTAGTTTTCCATAAAGACAGGGTGTCCCTCCGGACTAATCCGTCCTTCTTGCCTAAGGTTTCCTCTGAGGCAAATCTAAACCAGACTATCGATCTCCCTGTCTTCTTCCCTGATTATTCCAACAGGTTGGAACAAAAGTTACATTTTCTACATGTTCATCGCCAACTTCGATATTATTTAGACAGGACTAAACAGTTCAGGAAATCTGATCAGCTCTTCCTGTCTTATGCGGAAGGGAAAATGGGCCTTCCAGTTTCTAAAGTGTCCCTTTTGAGATGGCTTACCTCTATAATTACCTTCATCTATGAAATCAGACATCAAAAGCTGCCTTCAAGACCTAGAGCTCATTCAACCAGGGCATTAGCTACATCTGTAGCTTTTCAGGACAGGCTACCAATAGATTCCATCTGTGCAGCAGCCACATGGGCTTCACCTCATACCTTTATCTCGCATTACAAATTGGATATGGCCTCCAGAAACTGTGCCAACTTTGGTTCCACTGTTCTCAAGAGTCTGTTCCGATAAGCCACCCAGGGTAAGGTGCTAGGGACGCGGTCCCATCCAGCAAGAATGAAGGTGAGATTGACAACTTAACATTGAGAAGTTATATACCTACCATAACGTTCCATGTTAGTTGTCTTCTTCTCGCCTTCTTTCTTGCATCCCACCCTCCTTCCCCCCAGCCTGGACAGACCGATAGGATTTTTTGGGATCTTCCATTGGGGCTTCCTTCCAACATGTTCTACCACCACTATTCTCCCTTTCTGTTTGTGGTAGCTTACATACAGGTTTATATAGAGGTGGGTTTTTTCTCTCTTCTCCATCCTATGGAGACTAGAACTGCTATGGTTTTAGCTATCAAACGAGATCTGAGTAGTTACCGCCTAGCATTGTGGGATATAGGGGAGCCTCGAGCCAGTGGAAATAGCTCACGAGCTTTAGTATTGGCCGAGTCGGAGCCGAGGATCGGCTCCGAACCCATCCAGCAAGAAAGAAGGCGAGAAGAAGACAACTAACATGGAACGTTATGGTAGGTACATAACTTCTCATTTTGGATTACAGTATTGGGAACCTAACAAAAAAAAAATCAGTCAGTTTAGGACAAGATAAAAATTAATTATTCAATGGAAACACCAACTGTATTACAGCAAATACAGAACAGGCGTTAGTGCAGTAAATGTCAGGTGAATTACATATTCAGAGCATATAGTTTAATAACTGAATTAGAAACTCTGTTGTCTTACCGTAATTATTCAGATATGAGAATCGGCTTCTTGTCGAAATGTTGGCACTCAAAATGCCGAGTGCCGAAAAATTGAAAAAAAAGACAAAAAACCTGCAGAACAGCGAATCTTGAAAATCGTTTTTCTCCTTAAAACTTTATTTTTGAAGGTGGAAGGACAAACCCTACAGCCCTCAAACTTAACATATACCAAATCTGAGATCACCATACCGTGGAGAAAATGGAATATTCTGAGAAATGGTATCTCGGACTTGGTATATACAAGTTCCTTCTTTTGATCATTCAGTCTGCATGTTTTGGGGCTCGCTGTAGCAGGTCTGGACCTTTCAGAAGGTACCCATGAGAATCACTGCTTGCAATTATAGATAATTAAATTGTTTTTTTTTCTTACTTTTGCTTCTGAATGGTAGAATGTAATTATTCATTTCTTATTAGAAGTTTAGCTGCTCTGATTAAAGTTGACTGCACAGATATCTAGGTGCCATGTGTAACTGGATGGACAGAGTGGGCTGTTATGTAGTGATATTCAGTGTATCTGTGACGAAGTAGCCTAAACATATTTTGCTAATTTTCTGTGTCTCTTTATGAAATTTCTGTTTACATAATGTTTCACAGACTATAACACAAGCTCTCCAACAAGGAGTAATGGCAAATGCAAAACTAGATGTAACAGGCAGAAGAATCCAATATACATAGTATAATGTAAGCAAATAACATATTAGGTAATTGTTTAGAAAAAAATATGATTTGAATGGTTAGTCGTCTTCGTGGGAGGGAGGGTTAGAATAATGGTTAAAGTCTGGACATAACAGATACAAGGTTACAGGGTTTGATTTTAACTTGTGGCTATTGAAATAGTTACCAAGTGCAGTAACTATAAAGCTTTGGTGGTGCCTCGGATAATGTTGTTGCCTCACAGCAAAAACTGCCTGGTTTGATTCTTGGCTGGGGTGCCTTCTGGGCTGAGTCTGCATGTCCTCCCTGTATTCATGTGGGTTTCCTCTGGGTGCTGTGGTTTCCTCCCACATTCTAAGGACATGCAATAGATGGATTGGGCACTCTAAACTGGCCATAGGTGATGGTAAGGAAGAAGCACTCTGGCAGGGATAGCCACCTGCTGGTGTAAACCTTGGCTGTAGTTGAATGTTTCTGTTAAAGACATCCCACCCCATGTACAAAAAATGGGAAAAGGGAATCTAATGTTTTCCTTTTCATTCTTCCTCACAAATGGATTTGGAGCCGAACCTTGGATCTGACTTGGCCACATACACTAGACTTCAGATCCAGTTCACGAGCTCCTCTCTCTATCCACAGTGCCTATTTGTTCCCCATTACCTCAGATCTCATTTGCCGCCATCGTGGTTAGACACAGGTTCCGCTCTCGAGCTAGTAAGGTTGATTTTTTCAAAGTTATTATATTATATTATATTATATTATATTATATTATATTATATTATATTATATTATATTATATTATGGCAATGACCAACAATGTCAGTGTGGTATATTGAAGATTTACCCAGAGTTGGTGTGGTTTAATCACGAGGGTGAAGCCTGAGTGATTAAATAAAGCCAACTGTGGGTAAATCTTCAATATACCACACCACAGAGTTGGTTATTGCTGTTATACAATGACATTATTTAAGAAAAGAAATACTTACTTTTCTTAAATAATGTCTTGTATAATGCCTCCGTGGTGCCCTTCCACAATTTTCCAGTATCCTTGGGCTTTTCTGATGTACTGCGCATATGTATGATACTTGCATTCCCATGCTTACGCAGTACATCAGTGCTGCGCAAAGGAAGCAACGGAGAAAGGAAGATGTATGTTGCTTTTTTTTTTTTTTTTTTTTTTTTTTTTAATAAAAGAAAAAAGAAACCGGGAGAATTTTAACGTTTGGGAGAGCCAGGACAGAGAAAATAAAAGGATGATCAAGTACGTTACTTTAGTTTTGCAGAACATACCCTTTTTATCCTCTTATTTTTCTCTGCACCGTCTCCCTCATTCATTTGAGGTCTTTGGTTTTGTAAATTTATTCAAAAAAAGAAATAAAAGTAAAAATATTATGAGATATATTAATGGAAAAAAGTTTAGGCAACAGGACCTTTTTCCATTGCTATATTTTCGGATTTACAATGGGCACGCTGGTTGGGCTGACCAACCAGTGTGCTCCTTTTTGAAGATTACTGGCCAGTCATTGTATAATAATCTATTATATTGTATTATATTATGTTATATTATATTATGTTATATTATATTATATTATCCTTTTTTTCTCATATAAACATCTTTTTCTTTATTTTCCTCTTAGTCGCTGGGCATTAAGTATTAGTACTCTCTTTTGTGCTATCTCTTTAATTTACTTTGATAGTTTTTTTCTACTATAGCATCATTTATATTTTCTTCTGTACTCTTTAGGTAATTCTTTAAATATCGTTGTTATTCACCCTGTTTTTATTTCTTGATCTGGTTGTTTATTCTTCAGTAAAAAAAAAAAAAAAGGACAGTTCTCTCTCTTGCTTTTTATTTTGTGTTCTGTACACTCTGTTTTTTTTCCACTATGTCAGAGAAACCGACGTGTTTTAAAAAATGCAATTCTTGTGGGCATAAGATCCCCAATTCCGATGCCCACAAGACTTGTGTTTACTGTTTATGAGCAGACCATCTCAGTACAGCCTGTACTGTATACTCTTCTTTTAACCCCAGAGCATTAACTGTCAGGTGCAATAAGTTAATTCTTAGAGTACTACCAGCTTCTTCTGAGGCTCAACTCCCCTCTAAAATCAGTCAAGTCAGTTTTTTTGGAATGAAAAAAAGAGGTCTCCTCTGAAGTCCCGTAGGGCTTCCTTGGAGCCGGTGGAGAAGAGCCATAACATTTTGGATCCAAATTCATTGGATCCGAAGTCTGGAAGCCTTCCTTCAGATTCTAAACAGTACTCAGATTTGCAACATTGGCTCCCATCATGATCTCTCCACTCCTTTCTACTTCCTCATTGGATCCCAGGAACTTGGATCTTAGAGCTACTTCTGCCCACAAAAGCAGTACCTTGGAGTATACAGTTTAACCAGTATCTCCCTTCTTGCCAGTTTAGCTTTTCTAAATGCCAAAGAAACATTCCATGCCCTCTTCCACAGCGTCTTCCAGGTCTTCCAAGAGTTTGTCAGAGGCTGATGTGGATAGGATAATGCGGAAATTTCTCAGCGCTCAGATCCAGATGGGGTCCTGCCAACTCCAATGTTCTTCGTGTTTCACTGTTGCAGTCTTTACACTTGGGTTATCCTGCTGGCAGGCTACCCTCAGTCGGCCTGAATTCCAAAGTCTAGGTCCGGCGTCGGTTGCTGTCGCCTCTTCCCTGACGTCAGTGCGCCAGGGGTATAAAAGATGCAGCCGACGCCATTTTCTTCAGTCTTTCTTGCCACGTGGTGCCTGAAGCAGAAGCAGTTCGCAAGTGCCAGTCGGCCGACTCCTGAGATTTTTGTGTTTGAATTTCAGATCCAAAGTCTACTTAAAAGGCTAAGTACCCCGTTGGGGAAAACTTTCTTCTTGCTCCAGACCGATGTCAGAAAAAGTTAATAATTGTATTTCTTGTGGGAAGCAAATACCTCATAAGGATTTTCATTCTTACTGTATTCCTTGCCTAGGGCCTGACAATGACGTTGCTTGTTGTCAGTTTTGTGCTAGATTTAACCAGCGCACTATAAAGCGCTGGTATGATTTTGGTTTTCACTATTTTGGCAGAAGATTTAATTACACGATGCCGTCGGATAGCCAACCGACTACCGCAATTCACAAGAAATGCAAAGAAAAAGAAAAGGACAGGCATCTGAGGTCTAAAACCGATGATGAAGCTTCTACCAAGCCAGCCACCGGTTCGCCGGCTCTCAGTGAGGTGCTTTCGCAGCCCCTGACACCCGCTACTTTGGAACCCCAGGCCGCTACAGACTCCCATGTGTAGTCGCCTAGGCCGCTGGAAGCTCAAGGTGTTGGACTTTCGGAAACTATTCCCTCAGATGGGTCTGGAGCCGCTGAGCAGGCATCGGCTTCTGAGGGTGTTTTCATACCTACTCAATTGTACATTAAAGCGACTCCAGCAACAAAGGCAAAGACTAAAGCATCTTTAAAGACAAAGAAACAAGTACAACAGCCTCATGGTCTGGCCTCCATGCCCAAAAAACAGATGCTCAAAATGGCCGAAGACTTAATTACTCTGATCAGAAGTTCCCATCCCCCCTCCTGATAAGAGGCCTAGGCAAGAGACAGAATATGAATCTTCAGATCAGGTTTCCATTTCTTCAGATTCCTCTTCTGATCAGGAATACTCTCTTCCTCCTTATGAGGATTTTGATGCTGAAGAATCTATCCCTTCAGCCTCTCCTCCTGAGGATTACTCTTTTGGGAAAACCTTGCATACCATGAGCGAACATTTCCACTGGGAGAGCCAAGATTATTCTGAATCTAAGAAAAGGCTCAGGGACTTCCTTTTACTCCCACAACACAGGCCCCTAGCTATTCCGCCTCTGTTAGACATTGTAGATGATGTATTTACAGAGTCCAGTCTGACCCCTGTTTCCTTACCTCCAGCTCCTGTTAAGCCGGACAGGTACTACAAAAATTCCTTTTCAAGAACCCTGCTGCTGACCCAGAAACTATTTCTCAGGGTCCCAAAGGGGTCAAGGCATCCACTGCAAAAAACCCTACCCCCTCTGACAGGGATTCTAGGGCATTAGACAGATGGGGAAAGAAGATTTACACCTCTGCTACCTTGACTAGAAGGGCTTTAAATTGTCAGTTTCATATGCTCAAATATCAGCAATATATTATGTCACTGCTTAAACAGAAAATGTTGATAAATTCTGAAGGTGCAGAAAACAAAGAAATGCAGGATTTATTGCATGCAGCTGAGCAAGTTGGAAAGCATACTTTGCAATGTGGTTTTGATTCTTTGGAGGCCTCTTGCAGGGCCGCTGTCACATGTTCGGTCATTAGGAGGCATGCTTGGTTAAAGGAACAAAATTTACCAGATCATGTTAAAGCTAAATTATTAGATGCTCCATTACAGCATGATACTTTGTTTGGTGTTAAAGCAGAAGAGGTGTTAAAGAAAATGGAGGACAAAGCTACATCTATGCAAACAGTCAAGGATTTCTTACAGGTACAGCCTCCAAGATTTAGCAGACACTGGCCTAAAAAAGAATTGGTCCTTTCCAGTGTCAGACAGACCACAAAGGGGCAGATACAGATGCCCAAGAGGCAGATCCCAGCCCCAAGGTTCATACAGGTCTAAACAATGGGGTGCTTCTACCTCCAAAAGTGGAGAAGACAAATCACAGCCTTACAGGAAACAGTCCCAATGACTTCCCCCTGTCTGCGCCAAGTACTTATCTTCTGGCAGCACCTTTAGGGGGCAAACTAGCACTTTTTTCTCAAAATTGGCACATAACCCAGGACAAATGGGTCTTAGTGTCACAAGGCTACAAGTTTCACTTTCATACCCTGCCAAGGGCAAACGGTTGCCCAGACCTACCAAAAAAAACAATGGGCAGAGGCACAAAAACAAGTCTCATCCCTCATGGACATGAGGGCCATTCAACAAGTACCAGAACAAGAGCAGGGACAAGGGTTTTATTCACAACTGTTCTTGGTACCCAGAAAGGACAAAGCCTGGAGACCAATACTGGACCTTTCTATTCTAAACACATATCTGGATATACCAAAATTCAAAATGTTGACCTTACAGCAGCTTCTGCCCATGCTGGGCAAGAAGGCTTGGCTTGTGACTTTAGACCTAAAAGAGGCATACCTGCATGTCCCAATCAGACAAACATGCAGAAGATACCTCAGATTCAAAGCTGGCTCAATGCACTACCAATTCTCTGCATTGCCCTTTGGCTTATCTACTGCGCCCAGGGTCTTCACAAAGTGCCTGGCACCAGTAATTGCATTTTGCAGACAAAGAGAAATATAAATATATCCTTACTTGGATGACTGCCTCATACAAGTAGAGAACAAGGACATTCTTCTACAGCATGTGGTGTTTGTAAAGAGATTACTACCATGTCTAGGGTACACAGTCAACGAACAAAAATCAAAACTAGTACCCACTCAAGAAATAATATTCCTAGGTGCAAGCTTAAATACAACTGCTCAGATGGCTTATCTCATGCCAGACAAACAAAGGCAACTGACTACCTGTTTCAAACTGTTGGCAACAAAGGCCCAGTTAACTGCAAGAAAAATTCTGCAGGCTTTGGGCTTCATGGCATCCTGCATTCTACTAATTCCATATGCAAGACTGCATATGAGGAAACTTCAATGGTACCTACAAAGTGTTTGGACTCAGCATTGCCATAGCCTGGAAACAATAATTACTCTTATTCCCTGCCTGCAACAGGAGTTTTGATGGTGGGCAAAGGCCTGTCATCAGAACAAGGGACAGCCATTCACCTTACCCCCAGCCAGGCAGACATTGACAACGGATGCATCAGGTTACGCCTGGGGGGCACACATGGCAGGAAGATGTATTCAAGGCACATGGTCCGCCAACCAAATGCATCTACATTTCAATCAAAAAGAGATGCTAGCTGTTCAGAATGCCCTGACAGCCCTCAAGGGCCTACTTCATCCGGGACAACTACTGAAAAAGACAGACAATACCACAGTCATGTGGTACATAAACAAGCAGGGAGGCACTCATTCTTACCCCCTCTGCAGGCTAGCCATGACTTTGTGGGACACAGCATTGACTTACCAAGTACATCTGCAGGCACAATTCCTGCCAGGAAAGATAAATACCCTGGCAGATGAACTAAGCAGAAACCTCATGGATCCCCACGAGTGGAAATTGGGTCCACAAGTCTTCAACATGATAACAAGGAAATAGGGATGCCCGGACATAGACCTATTTGCCTCTCCTCACAACTGCCAACTAAAGAGATTCTGCACAAGGACTTATCACAGACAAGCATGGAAAGTGGATGCCCTATCTTTCAGCTGGAAAAAACTTAACAGTATATGCCTTTCCTCCACTGCCTCTCCTTACCAAGGTACTCCTAAAGGTCAGACAAGAGAAGCCAAAAATGATACTGATTGCCCCAGACTGGCCCTGCCAGTACTGGTATCCAATCCTAAGGAACTTGTCTCAATGCCCAGCCTGGACCTTACCTCAAATACCTCACCGACTGTCCCAACAAAACAATCAGATCCTGCACAGCCAACTCAAGACCTTAAATCTAGCAGCATGGCAGATAATGTAGTCATACAAAACACACCTCTCACTAAAGCGGTGATGGATGTCATTTTGGAGGCCAGGAGGCCTAATACTAGAAAATCCTATGCTGGAAAATGGAAGAGATTCTGTGCCTGGAATTAGGCACAATGAATTAACACAGCAGTACCAAACATTCCTCAGATTTTGCAATACTTAACTGAGATGCTGGACAAAGGCCTATCCTTTTCATCAATTAAAATTCATGCCTCTGCCATTTCAGCTCATTACAACACAGAGCCACCAATCTTTTCTCATCCTTTGTTAAGGCAATACCTCAGAGGAGCCAAAAACTTAAGGCCTCGAGGAGATCACCAATACCTGCATGGGACCTCAATTATGTTTTAGAAAAACTCACTCTGCCCCCTTTTGAGCCAGCCGCTACAGCTGACATAAAGTTTTTATCTTGGAAAATAGCTCTGCTCCTAGCAATAACCTCTGCAAGAAGAGTCTCAGAGCTACAGGCACTCATAGCTGTGGAGCCTTTTATATTTTTTTATCCAGACAGGGTTTCTCTGAGGACAAACCCGACATTTATGCCTAAGGTAGTGTCCAGTGTGGCCCTTAACCAAGCTATCCATCTGCCTACTTTTTATCCAAACCCGCAGAATAAGGGGGAAAGAATTCTGCATTCTTTGGACATACACAGACAGCTACGCTTCTATTTGAACAGAACCAAAGCTTTCAGAAAGACTGAGCAACTACTAGTGGCATATGCTGCAGGATCACAAGAAAAGGCTATTTCAAAGCAGACTATTTCAAAGTTGATAGGCCACTGCATTCATTTCTGCTATTCACAAAATGGCAAGCCAATGCCTAAGGGCATCAGGCCACATTCAACCAGAGCAGCAGCCACTTCAGCAGCCTTCCTCAGGGGAGTACCAACCAAAGACATTTTAGCGGCTGCTACCTGGAGTTCAGTGCACACCTTTACAAAGCACTATCATTTACCACTCTACTCTAAATCCAGAGCAGGCTTTGCCGCTGCAGTCCTGCAGGGCCTCATAGCCGCTCCTAATGCTGTTTAGCTCCAGCCTCCCAACCATAGCTTTGGGATTCAACCCAAGTGTAATGACTGCAACAGTGAAACACGAAGAACATAGTACAGTTGTGTACACTTACCATAAATGTAGATGTTTGAGTGTATTCACTGTTGCAGTCCAGGTTACCTACCCTCCATCCCCTATCTCTTTGCTGGAACTTATCTACACTTCTCTAATCTATACAACCTATGTGGTGTATTTGCTTGTAGATGAAGGTATTATATTTTTTGGTGCATGCATGTTTTATTGGCATATTTTTAGCCTACCCTTTTGGGGGCATCTGACATCTGGGGCAAGAAAAACTGAAGAAAATGGCGTCGGCTGTATCTTTTATACCCCTGGTGCACTGACTTCAGGGAAGAGGCGACAGCAACTGACACCGGACCTAGACTTTGGAATTCAGGCCAACTGAGGGTAGCCTGCCAGCAGGATAACCCAAGTGTAATGACTGCAACAGTGAATACACTCGAATATCTACATTTATGGTAAGTGTACACAACTGTACTTCCCCCCTGGATCCGTGAGTGCACCTACAAAGTCCATACTGCCTCCCTCTACAATTTGATCCATGGTTTTGGAGTCCCAGGATTTCAGATCCCCGAGAGGTTCAGTGTCTGGTCCAAGGAAAGTTTCTTCCTTGCCTCCAGCAGATGTTCATCGTGTTACACTGCTGCAGTCATTACACTTGGGTTATCCTGCCGTCAGGCGGTTCCCCAGTCAGCCTGAGTTCCAAAATCTTGGTCCGGCATCGGTTGCTGCCACCTCCTCCCTGATGTCAGTGCGACAGGGCTATATAAGATGCAGCCGATGCCATTTTCTTTAGTCTTTCTTGCCACGCGGTACTCGAAGCAAAAGCAGTTTGCAAGTGCCGGTTGGCCGACTCCTGAGATTTTCATTCCGAATCCAGAACCGAAGTCTTCTACAAAGCTAAGTACCCCATTGGGGAAACTTTTTCTTGCCTCAGGCTGATGTCAGTAAAAGTTAATAACTGTATTTCTTGTGGGAAGCAAATACCTCATAAGGATTTCCATTCGTATTGTATCCCATGCCTAGGCCCAGACCACGACGTCACTGGTTGTTGGTTTTGTGCTAGGTTTAACAAGCACACTATTAAACGTTGGTTTGATTTTGCCCGACATTATTTTGGCAGAAAATTAAATTACACCATGCCGTCAGAACTTCCGATGACCGGAATACATAAAAAGCGCAAAGACAAGGACAAGCATCCGAGGCCCAACACTGACGACAAGGCCTCTTCTAGGCCGGTTGCTGGTTCTCCGGTTTTCAGCGAGGCACGTTCGCAGCCCCTGATGACCGCTTCTGCAGAACCACAGGCCGCCTCCGACTCCCACGTGGAGCTGGCTGGGCCTTCGGACGCACAGGTTTTTCAGCCTAACGAAACTAACCCTTCAGAGGGAACCGAAGTAGCTGAGCAATCCACAGCTTCAGAGGGTGTTTTCAGACCTACTCAGTTAAGCATTAAACCCTCTGCTAAGTCTAAGCCTCCCTTAAAAACTAAGAAACAAATTCAGCATTCTCTAGGATAGGCCTCCATGCCTAAGAAACAAATGCTCAAAATGGCCGAAGACCTAATCACCCTGATCAGGGGGTCCCACCCCCGCACCTGATAAAAGGCCCAGACAAGATGCAGACTATGAATCATCCGACCAGGTGTCCATTTCTTCAGATTCATCCTCAGACCTAAGATATTCTTTACCGCCTTATGAGGATTCTAATGCTGAGGAATCTATTCCATCAGCCTCTCCGCCTGAGGACTACTCCTTTGGGGAAACCTTACATACCATGAGGGAGCATTTCCATTGAGAAGGCCAGGATTACTCAGAATCCAAGAAAAGGCTCAGAGACTTCCTTTTACTACCTCAACACAAACCCCTTGCTATTCTGCCAGTGTTAGATATTGTGGATGATGTGTATACTGAATCCAGCTTAAATCCTGACTCCTTACCTCCAGCCCCAGTTAGACCTGATAGATATTACAGAGTCCCTGACTCACACAAATTTCTATATAAAAGCCCTGTTGCTGACCCTGAAACTATTTCTCAGGGACCCAAAGGGATTAAGGCCTCATCAGCAAAAAACCCAGTTCCCTCTGACAGAGATTCCAGAGCATTAGACAGATGGGGAAAGAAAGTATATATGTCTGCAACTTTAGCAATGAGAGCCTTAAATTGCCAGTTTCACATGCTAAAATATCAGCAATTTTTGATGTCTCGGTTGAAACAAAAAATGCTTCCAGATTCAGATCCTCCTAATTTTAAAGAAATGCAGGATTTATTGCATGCAGCTGATCAAGTGGGAAAACATACTTTGCAATGTGGTTTTGATTCTTTAGAGGCCTCCTGTAGCACAGCAGTTACAGGCTCTGTCATTAGAAGACATGCTTGGTAAAAAGAACATACGTTACCAGATCATGTTAAAGCAAACTTATTGGATGCACCTTTGCAGCGGGATGTGCTATTTGGAGTTAAGGCAGAAGAGGTATTAAAGAAGATGGAGGATAAGGCAAAATCTATGCAAATGGTGAAGGATTTCTTACAGGTTCAGCCTCCTCGATTTAGCAGAAATTGGCCAACAAAGAATTGGTCCTTTCCAGTTACAGACAGACCTCAAAGGGGCAGATACAGACATCCAAGAGGTAGAGGTCAACCACAAGGTCCTTACAGGCCTCGACAGTGGAGTGCACCAGGCCAGAAAGAAGGGGAAGACAGGCCCCAACCATATAAAAAGCAGCCTCAATGACTTCCCACTACAGCTACCAAACAGCTCTCTCTTGGCAGCCCCCTTAGGAGGAAAACTGGCATTTTTCTATCACAATTGGCATTGGATCACCAAAGACAAATGTGTTCTCAACATTGTATCTCAAGGTTACAGGGTCCACTTTCACACTCTGCCAAGGTTAAAAGGAATGCCAAATCTGCCACCAAATCAATGGGCAGAGGCTCAAAAACAAATTACAGCACTCATGGACATGAGAGCTATTCAAAAGGTACCACCACAGGAGCAAGGACAAGGATTTTACTCAAGACTCTTTCTGGTTCCCAGAAAGGACAAAGCCCGGAGGCCCATTCTGGATCTTTCTTCTCTAAACACTTACCTGGATGTTCCGACATTCAAAATGTTGACACTACAGCAGCTTCTTCCCATGCTGGGCAAGAAAGCTTAGCTCATGACCTTGGACCTCAAGGAGGTATACCTGCATGTCCTTAACAGACAAAACTGCAGAAGATACCTCAGATTCATAACTGGTTCAATGCATTATCAATTCTCTGCACTGCCCTTTGGCTTATCTACTGCGCCCAGGGTCTTCACAAAGTGCCTGGCACCAGTAATTGCATTTTGCAGACAGAAAGGAATTCAAATTTATCCGTACCTGGACGACTGCCTGATTCAAGCAGAGAGCAAGGACATTCTTCTAAAGCATCTGGCGTTCGTAAAAAAGTTATTATGTTGCCTGGGGTACACAGTAAACAAAAAGAAATCAAAACAAGTGCCCTCACAAGAGATAATATTCCTGGGTGCCAGCTTGAACACAACGGCCCAGATGGCTTATCTCCTGCCAGACAAGCAAGGACAACTGACTCAATACTTTCAATTGATGGCAACAAAGACCCGACTCCCTGAAAGAAAAATTCTGCAGGCCTTGGGTTACAAGGCATCTTGCATACTACTAATTCCATATGCCAGACTGCATATGAGGAAACTACAATGGTACCTAAAGAGTGTATGGTCTCAACACTGTCAAAGTTTGGAAACAGTTATGCCACTAATTCCTTGCCTTCAACAGGAGTTTCGATGGTGGGCTCAAGCTTGTCACCTCAACAAGGGACAGCCTTTTACTCAACCCACAGTCAGGTAAACACTGACAACAGATGCATCGGATTACGCCTGGGGAGCACACATGGCAGGAAAATGTATTCAGGGTGCGTGGCCCACAAACAAAGGCATCTTCACATCAATCAAAAAGAGATGCTAGCTGTACAAAATGCCCTTATATCTTTCAAGGACCTGCTGCATCCAGGACAACTATTACTAAAGACAGACAACACCACAGTTATGTGGTACATAAACAAGCAAGGGGGCACACACTCCTACCCCCTCTGCAGACAAGCCATGACCTTGTGGAACACAGCTCTAGACTACCAAGTTCATCTGCAAGCACAATTCCTGCCAGGAGAGAAAAACACACTGGCAGATGACTTAAGCAGAAACATCATGGATCCCCATGAATGGGAAATGAATCCACAAATATTCAGAATGATAACACAGAAATGGTGGAGCCCGGACATAGATCTGTTTGCATCCCCAATGAACTGCCAGCTACAGAAATTCTGCACAAGGAGTTACCATCCACAAGCATGGAAAGTGGATGCCCTCTCATTCAGCTGGAAAAACCTGCAAGTATACGCTTTCCCACCTCTACCTCTCCTTCCAAAGGTACTCATAAAAGCCAGGCAAAAAGAGCCAAAGATGATCCTGATTGCACCAGACTGGCCACGTCAGCACTGGTACCCAATCTTAGCACAAGAACCACCCTGGATTGTGCCTCAAATCTCACTTTTGCTAACTCAGCACAACAATCAGATACTTCACAGCCAGCTAAAGACCTTAAACCTAGCTGCATGGAAAATTCCTTAGTCAAGCAAGCGATGCCTCTCTCCAAAGCTTTTATGGATGTCATTCTGTAGGCCAGAAGGCCTAGTACCAGAAAAGCCTATTCGGATAAATGGAAGAGATTCTGTGCCTGGAACCAAGCTCACAGCCTTGACCCGCTTGTCCCAAACATTCCTCAGATTCTACAATATTTAACTGAGATGCTGTACAAGGGCCTCTCTTTTTCATCCATCAAGATTCATGCCTCTGCCATTTCTGCTCATTACAACACGGATCCACCAATTTTCTCTAATCCTTTGCTCAAACAGTACCTCAGAGGGGCTAAAAACATAAGACTGCCCCGTAGAGCACCTACTCCAACTTGGGACCTCAACTTTGTTTTGGAAAAATTAACGTTGCCTCCTTTTGAGCCAGCTAACACAGCAGAATTAAAATATATCTCTTGGAAAACTGCTCTGCTGCTGGCAATAACATCAGCATGAAGAGTTTCAGAATTACAGGCACTAATGGCAGTGGAACCTTTCCTCATTTTCCACCAGGACAGGGTGTCTTTAAGAACTAACCCTACGTTTATGCCAAAGGTGGTATCAAGTGTGGCTCTAAACCAAACAATTCACTTGCCAACTTTTTATCCAAAACCACAGAATAAAGGGGAGAGACTACTGCATTCTTTGGACATTCACAGGCAGTTACTCTTCTACTTGGACAAAACCAAAGCTTTCAGAAAATCTGAGCAATTACTGGTAGCATATGCTGCAGGAGCACAGGGAAAAGCCATTTCAAAACAGACTATTTTAAAATGGATAGGACATTGTATACGTTTCTGCTATACACACCATGGGAAGCCTGTACCTAGCAGCATTAGATCTCACTCCACCAGGGCAACAGCCACTTCAACTGCCTACCTCAGAGGAGTATCTACCAAGGATATTTTGGAAGCAGCAACATGGAGTTCTGTTCATACCTTCACCAAGCATTACCATTTGCCTTTATACTCTAAATCCAGAGCTGGCTTCGCCACTGCTGTGATGTAGGGCCTTATAGCCACCCCTAATGCCTTATAGAACCAGCCACCCTACCTCAGCTTTGGGATTCCACCCAAGTGAAATGACTGCAGCAGTGTAACACGATGAACATAGTACAGTTTTGTACCTACCATAAATGTCGATGTTCGAGTGTAAACACTGCTGCAGTCCAGGTTACCCTCCCTCCTTCCCCTCTTACTTGCTGGTACGTACCTATGTTTCTACCCTTTACTACCTATGGGGAGTATTTGCTGGTAACTGAAAATTGTTGTTTGCTTTTCTTATGTATACTTTACTAGCAATTTGAATTGCCTACCTACTTGGGGGCACCTGACATTTGGGGCAAGAATAACTGAAGAAAATGGCGTCGGCTGCATCTTATATACCCCTGTCGCACTGACGTCAGGGAGGAGGCAACAGCAACTGACGCCGGACCAAGACTTTGGAACTCAGGCTGACTGGGGAACTGCCTGATGGCAGGATAACCCAAGTGTAATGACTGCAGCAGTGTTTACACTCAAACATCTACATTTATGGTAGGTACAAAACTGTACTTTTCCCTGACCGCTGCTTCTGCTCTGATATCCTTGGATCAGAGTGTGTCTCGGAGCCGAGATTTTGGTGCCAGGTCTGGGGGGTTGGGTTTGGCTCTGATTTTGTTGGATCCATTCCTCCCTTTTGGAGCTTTGACCCTGGACAGCTCAGATCCATTTTTCCCCTTGAGGTTCAGATCCAGGGGTGGCCCCAACCTACCTTCTTCAGAGACTTTGGCTCCAAGGAGGGGAAAAAGGGTTTCCTCTGGCCCTTCAGCTTTGAAGGTGCTAGAAAGGGCTTTTTCTCTCCACAGACAACCATCGTCTCTTGTTTCGGGTCCTACCCCTGTTCCCTGTTTGTTTCCAAGCTCAGAGCCCATCAGACCTATTCCACAGGGACAGCCAGTTCCAGAAAGTCTCCAGACAGTTCCCCTAGAGGAATTTCCCCTCTAGTCTGACACCTCCCCTAAACATCCCATGGAGGAGGTCCTTCAGAAGATGATGTGTAAGAGGAAAGACGTAGACTCCCCAATGGAGTCCTTCACAGAAGACACTGTTTTTGATGAGGAAGAGGGATCCCCCAGATAGCCACCTGAAGATATCTCCTTTGGAGATATTCTTGAGATCCCCAAGCAAAAAGGTGGCTGGCCATCCCAGTCTCCTTCTCCTGAAGAATGAGTGTTTCTGGATGCTTTCGGTTCTGGACTATCTGCATCTTGGGTGACACCCCCAGTGGATGAACTGATTGATTTGGTTTCCTGCCAGGCATGGAAGGAACCAGAAACTGTCAAACCCATCTCCAAGCACCTGAACAAAGTTTTGGCCCCTCCTTCTGACAGACCCCCCTGGAGCAAAGGGGTCCCAGTTGATGTTACGGGGGTGGTGGTAGCCACCAAGAAAGAGCTGGCAGACCAGAGCTCTTCTGTCCATCCACCAAACAGAGTCCAGAGCATTGGACAGATTTGGAAAGCGAGTGTTCACCTCAGCTACATTTGCAATGAGGTCTTTAACTTATTTGTCACATTTTACTAGGCTACAGAGAGATTTGATTAAGGAATTATCAAATGCTGTCTCAGAGTCCATGTCTGCTGGGGATTTCAAAAAGACTTCCTCTCAATTGGCCACCAAACATTTTGATGAGGTTGATCTCCCATATAGCAGAAGGTACCTCA
Organism: Protopterus annectens; assembly: GCF_019279795.1. Classification (NCBI taxonomy): domain Eukaryota; kingdom Metazoa; phylum Chordata; order Ceratodontiformes; family Protopteridae; genus Protopterus; species Protopterus annectens. The sequence continues at coordinate 362,187,213 of NC_056731.1, read as the reverse complement.
TGAGCAGCTGGTTCAGTGATAGCCATAAGGAGACATACCTGGATGTGGCAATGCAATTTTGTAGAGCCCTTCAAGACGCCCTTTGTTAATGCCCCATTTGATGGCACTTCCTTGTTCAGGCCATCAGTTAAGGACACTCATACCTATAGCGAACAAGAAGGAAAGACATTGCCTGCCATATGAGTCAAGTTATCTACCCCTCAACAGACCTTCTCAAGAAACCAATGAGGTGGTAAGAAGATATGGTTCCGTAAGTCTCGGGGATCTTTCCACGATTCGCATGGGGAAAATTCCTCCAGAGGCAGAAGAGGAAGCTTTAATGGTAGACTTCATCCTAGAGGCAGAGGGGGCCCAGAGAACCATGGCTTTAGAGATTCCTTTTCAGATAGGCCCTGTCAGCACTCCTGAAGTGGTGTCTGGCTGTCCAACTCTGGAGGCAATTGGGGGTCAATTCTCTTTGCACCTAGACACCTGGACAGATATCACAAAATATATCTTGGGTGCTAAAAATAATATCCAGAGGTTACTACATACCATTTTCCCTTCTTCCACCTCCTCAAAGGAAGAAACTTCCTGACATTCCACGCAATCAGCGGAAGGATGCAGCACAAGAAGTACAAAAGCTGCTAAAGAAAAGAGTCATCCAAAAGGTCCCACCTGACCAGATAGGATTTGGAACTTACTCACGCTTCTCTTTAGTACCAAAGAAAACAGGGAACCTCAGATGCATTTTGGATCTATGCAACTTGAACCAGTATGTAAAGAAGGCGAAGTTCAGAATGGTCACGGTCCAGTCCATCTTGCCTTTTCTGCACAAGGATGATTGGATGTGCTCTTTATATCTCCAGTATGTATGCTATCACATAAAAATAGACAGGTGATCCAGGAGACATCTACGCTTTCAGCTGGGAGCCAGTTCCTACCAATTCAGAGCTCTGACCTTTGGACTCACCACAGCCCCCACTGTGTTTACCAAATGCATGTAGTAGCAGCTCACTTGAGGGTCATTGGATTCCAGGTGTTTCCATATCTAGACAATTGGCTTCTCACTGCCCCGTCCAAGCATCAACTTCTACAAGCCAGGGACTATTTGCTCCAGATTTGCAACACATTGGGTATCTCAATAAATATTTCCATATCAAAACTAGTCAGTACAGAGCCTGGAATTCAAATGGGCTCTGTTGAATACTACAACTCAGGTAGTTCCTTATTTCACCACTGCACTATATTCTTAAGAAATCAGATTCAGGCTATACTTTCTCACCCTTCTCCTCCAGCAGGATTAGTGCTGCAAGCTATGGAGTCTGTATCGGCTGCCATACTTCTGGTTCCCTTAGCATGCTTCTTTATGTGAATTCTCCAGTGGACCTTAGCTGTACAGTCATCATCATCATCTTCTTTCAGCTGTTCCCATTAGGGGTCGCCACAGCGGATCATCTGTTTCCATTTCTTCCTGTCCTGTGCATCATGCTCTTTCACACCAACCGCATGCATGTCCTCTCTCACCACATCCATAAACCTTATCTTAGGCCTTCCTCTTTTCCTCTTACCTGGCAGCTCCATCCTTAGCATCCTTTTTCCAATATACCCAGCATCCCTCCTCAGCACATGTCCAAACTAATGCAATCTCGCCTCTCTTGCTTTGTCTCCAAACTGTCCAACCTGAGCTGACCCTCTAATATACTGATTCCTAATCCTGTCCATCCTAGTCACACCCAGTGCAAATCGTAACATCTTTAACTCTGCCACATCCAGCTCTGACTCCTGCCTTTTCATCAATGCTACCGTCTCCAACCCATATAACATAGCTGGTCTCACTACCCTCTTGTAGACCTTCCCTTAGCTGTACAGTGGTCCATTCTTTTTCAACCCATATAAAACTCACACCAGTTTGTAAACATCATATTCGTTGGTGGATTCAGTCCTACGATCTTTTTCTGGGCAGACCATTCGTTCTTCCATCCTCAGTTGCCACAGTGACCATGGACACCACCCAACTGGGGTGGGTGGTCATTTCTTGGGAAGGACAGTCCAAGGCATGTGGTCATCTCCATAGACCAATTTGCATATCAGCATTCTAGAGACAAGCGCAGTCCTTCTATCGTAGCAGGCATTTCAAGATGCTCTCCTTCTGAGGACTATTGCAATTCAATTGGACAACATGTCAGTAGTCTGGTACATCAACAAGCAAGGATCTTGTGCAAAGAGGCCATGAGGGTTTGGGAATGGGTGATCTCTTTAGATCACTTTCTAATTGCGGCGCATATCCCAGGGAAAACTAATGTATTGGCAGACAAGCTGGGCAGATATATTCTCATGCCTCATGAGTGGTCTGTCAATCAGTTTGTAGCAAATATGATTTTCATCCATTGGGGCAAACCTTGCTGCAACCTATTTGCCACCACCCTCAACAACAAGTGCAGCAAGTGCTTCACTCTGATCCCCCCTCAGGAGGAATCACCGAGAGAAGTCCTGAATCGCAATTGGCCCCTGGGTCTCCTTTATGCCTACCCTCCTCTTTCCTTGATTCCAAAATTCTTACAGAAAGCAAACAGGCTGACGAGCTCAGTCATACTCATTGTCCCCTTCTGGCCATGGCAAGTATAGTTCCCCTTCCTAAGGTCTCACTTGCGATATCCTCCATGGATACTGGAGCCTGCTCAGGATCTCCTATCCCATCCATCAGGAATTCAGCATCACAACCTCCACACCCTCAAGCTAACTGCTTGGTTTCTCCACTTTCAGTAATGGTTAGATAGTCAAGACTTATTTCCCCAGTTCGTGATATCATTTTGACCTCCTAGAAAGCTTCTACCAAGAAAGTCTGCAGAAGTAAATGGAAAAGATTTTCTAATTTGGCTTCTATCCAGAATATTGACCCTTTTTCAGCTAGCAGCAATTACAAATTTCCATTCAGGAAACAAATCTCTATCTCTGGCGTCCTCCAGATTGTGGAAGGTCTTCATCAAGGGCATTTTTCTTCTCATACCCCTGATAAAGGACCCTTCTCCTCCTTGGAACCTTACTGTGGTCCTTCATGGATTAACTCAGAAGCCCTTTGAACCATCAGACAAATGTGATCTGAAATATCTTTCATGGAAAATGGTCTTCTTAGTAGCTATAACTTCAGTGAAAAGAATTTATGAACTCCAAGCTCAATCAGCTAAGCCCCCTTACATTGTTTTTCACAAAGACAGGGTTTCTGTATGGACTAATCCTTCCTTTCTGCCTAAAGTGGCGTCTGAATATAAGTTTAACCAGTCCATACAATTACCATTTTTCTAATAAAGGAGAATACATACTTCATCTCCTTGATGTGCACAGACAGCTACATTTTTATCTTCACAGATCAAAACAGTTCAAGAAGCCATATCAGCTTTTTATATCTTTTTCCCCTAATCGTCTGTGTCAGGCAGTATCTAAAGTTACTCTAGCTAAATGGATTACTGACTGCACTTCATTAGTTTATTCTCAAAAAGGACTACATTTACCAAGACCTCCTTGAGCTCATTCAACTCAGTCCATGGCTATATTTGTGCTATAGCTACTTGTTCAAAGACTCATACATTTGGTATGCATTATGAGCTGGACATCATATCCAGAAGCAGAGCTTCTTTTGGTTTAACAGTGGTCTAACATGTCCTTCCATAAGGGCTTCCCGAGGGCTATGTAGTGGGGACTCTGTCCCATTTGTGAGGAAGAATAAAAAGGACAACATCAGAGTTATAAGTTATGTATTCACCATAACTTGGCATCTGTGTTGTCCATTTTCATTCTTCCTCACTTCCCCTTTCATCCATCCCCTCTCCCTGTCGCTCCTGAAAGTACTTATTAGACTGTTTGGAACCATACAGTTCCAGGTGTAAGCCCTGTCTTTTCTTCTCTTTATTTTTTATCTTTCTTGGACAAGTGGGAGATTAGGCAGCAAACTCGATCTGAAGTAGTAGGGACAGAATATGGCATTATGGGTAGAGGGAGGAGCTTGAGAGCTGGATCCGAAGTCTACTGTTTGAGGCCGGGTCAGGTATGAGTTTCAGATCCGAGCCCATTTGTGAGGAAGAATGAAAATGGACAGCACAGGTACCAAGTTATAGTGAGTAAATAACATAATTGTGGCTAGTTGGCTCTTTAGTTGTCTTTGTAGAGTGGTTCACTGTATACACATAAGCATCTTTTAGCTTACCTATATTTTAGATTAATTGCTGCTGCAGTAGCGTTGTCGCCTCACAATAAGATGCTGTCCGGTTCGATTCTCAGCTAGAGCGTCTTCTGCGTGGAAGACATGCGTGAATGGGCGTACCTTCGTTGAAGGTTGTGCATCAGGCCTGGCAAGCCGGTATGTAAAAATCAACTGCCAATCATTAGCGGACCGGAGTTCCGCTGTGGCAACCCCTAACCGGGAAAAGCCGAAAGACACAAAAAATTTCTTGCTTGGCTTGCTGATTCAGGAGGCTGTGTCAGTGATGAACAGATAAAAAGGAGGTAAAAGATGAACATGAAACTGACGTAACCAAGTAAGTATGCTGCATGGGTGTGAAAGATCTTCTGTGACTAAATTATGTTCTGAGAACAAGATGAAATAGACATTATGATTGCCCCCCATTTACATCAGTGAAAAAGGTTGTGACAAGAATGGGAAAAAATGACATGCAGAGGCCCAATAGCAAAGAAGTAATAGTTAAGAAATGTGTAAGAAATCCTACCACAGTTTCAGACTGATATGAGAGGCAAAATGTGTGTTTGTTTAAGGTATTTATTCTTTTTTCCCTAAATGTATTTACATATTCCACATGACCATTGGCACTCACTTCACACACACGTCAGACTGCACTTCTTTGTACATTTCCATGCTGTTAATGTTTTCCATCCCTATTAATATATTATATTATATATTATTTATCAGGAGATTGAGTCTTAGCCAAGGACTGTTTGTTTATTGCTGTATTGTAATTAGTTGTACTGTTTTTACCATTTTAAAAATGCTGCTTATAATTTGCACCCTTTTCATTGTGTTGTTGATAACTGCCAGTTTGTTGTTAAATATATATTTCATTTGTATGTGTTTTTAGTAGTTGAATGATGTGTCCTGCAGCTGGTACACGAGAAATATTCATAATCAAACTAACAGAACTGTTGATGTATTTATTGGCTGATCAGAAATCATAACTTTATGACTTCTCAAACATTTTGGAAGTGGCAAGATTTGCTATAGTTTTAAGCTTGTACCCCCAATTAAATATGATACATCCTTTCATATTGTTTATTTTAAAAATAAATGTATGCTGTGGAATCTTAATAAAACTATGCACATAGTTCCCATAATGCTACATTCTTGTCTGCTGAATACCATTCTTGAAATGTGCATCAACATTAATGAAAATATGAAATGCAATAATGAATTGGTTAGTCTGACTTGTGAACTTTGTTGCACCTAATATTAATTTGGCACATGTTTGATTCTCCCTAATTTGATCCTTGTAGTTTAACTTGTCAGCCATCATCCATCACTTATGAAAAATGTCCTCGCTTCTGTCATATTTCTTCACCAAATACTGCAGATTTTTTTCTATTATGATGAAGTTCCACACAGAAACGTCTTGGTGTGGGAGCTTGCCAAACTAAATATTTCTAGTCTGAATCTGGTGGAGCTGCATGTTTTTAGTATGTCTTTTAATGCCTCTTGCTGGGGTTTTGACTGCTACTTTGACTAGACCAAGCATGTGAACAAAATAACTACTGTTTTCTGACTATTAAACAGAGTCTTGCACATTTCCATAGTCATTCATGTGATTAGGCAATTTTTTCACTTCAACATGCTTAAATTATTAAATGTATATAATTATGGAAATCAGGTTCTGTACCCCATGGAGCTATTAAACAAATCATATAAATACAGCCTTTCCACAGTTGTAATTTGTGCTTCTCATATTGCTGGATAAGGTGACATTGCGTGTTATTTTTTTTTCATGACACCAATTAAGTTCGGTTTCTTAGGGAAAAGAAATATTTTTTCTCCTGTTGGGTTTTATTTAATTGATCATTTTGGCATGCATTTCAAATGTTTAGCATCCTAACACATCATTCTGTTTACTTTAGTAGCAGATCGTGGTAAAAGATGAAAACGTATTTACCACAATGCTTTCAGTGCATGGCATTTATTCATCTGTTTCTATCGATTTTCAGAAAAGGCAATACAAAATGTATGCCCAATTACAAAAATGGTAGTAAAAGTAATAGTGTTATTCAGACATTCCTTTTTCTTTTCAAAAAAAAACTGTAGCTGAGTTCAAGTGGATATGTGGAAATTAACTGCTCATTGAAACCAAGGAAAACGGGCCCCTTTCCACCAAAAATGCAATAACCCAGTCTTTCTTTTCCTCCTGACACGTGACGACATAGTGATTATTTTAGTGGTGTTTAACCCTCTCAAGTGTGAGGACTGGAGGGTGTGGCATTCCCTCAACAAAAAGTATTTGTAGTCAAAGCTGTCTAAAACATCTTTTGACATATTTCCTTTTGTATCTTTTCACTGTCCTTCATAACCCCCATCTAGTGATTAATTCTTTACACCCCCACCTCTTTACACCCCCCACCCATTTGTAACCCCTTTCTAGTGATTAATTCTTTACCCCCCCACCCATTTGTTCCGTTGTATGGTCCAATAAGTATTATTTTCAACTTACCTCATTTATAAGCCATATTAACTCATCTCTTCCCTCTTGAGATGCACACCCTATGTTAAACTTATGTCATTATACTGCCTTCACCTTTCCATTCCTTTTGCACCTGTTACTTCCTTTGTTGCTATTTGCTTTAAACCTGTATAGTACAGTCCCATGTTCTTCTGTTTCACATCATTCAAATTTCTCGTCTTCCTTATTCTCTCAGGAGACTGGTATTATATCCTTATCAAGTTGGTGTACCTCTCATTCATTTCGCTGACAACTTCATTTACTTAATAGCTTCCATGGCCTCCTCCAATTCATGTAGCCTTAATTTCTGCAGTCGTTCCTTATTCGATGCCTGCCTGCTCCACCTTTCTAACAGGCCTGTTTTCCCTCTCTGCATCTATATATTTATACATCATTATTACTTTCCATTATTTCCAGCTAAGTCATTCCTTTACTGGGCACATGGTCCTTCTGCCCTCCTTTGCACACTCATATTCTGAAGATAAACTGCCAGAAAGACTTCTGTATAGACTATATTTTTTCTTCATCTGTAAAAAATATGTCTATGTCTTTTAAGTGATAATTTAATACAGTAAACTCTCAGTTAACCAGAACTCAAGCAACCGGCACTCTCAAGCAACCAGCAAAAAAAAAATCGAAGAAATACAGTATAGTATGAACTATTCAATTTTAATGTGTTGCACTTTCTGCCCCCCCCCCCCCCCCCACACACACACACACACAGAAACATACCTTAAGCTTTTAGAGTTTTAAAAAGGAAGATGGGAATAAATTCCCTCTCTCAATACAGTGTTTATGGTTTGGTATGGTACAGTATAGGATACAGTATTAGTCAGGCCTATTTTTAATAGTAACTCTCAAGCAACCAGAAACTACAGTTAGCCAGCATCTACCAATCCCCATGGGTGCCGGTTAACTGAGAGTTTACTGTAAAGGTGTTGAAAAATAAGATATTTTGATTTGAAGCTCTGAAAAAAGATTTGTCTGCTTTGTAAAAAAAATCTATGAAAAAAACTCTCATGTCTGTAACTTTTAGCGACATTTGGTTTTATTTAAGGAGCGAGTTCTACTTATGTTATTTTTTTCTGGCTGACAAACACACGCATAAGTGAGCAATAAAGATGAGATGTGTATTTCATACAGAGGCCAGTCAATGAGACCTGTAATATGAGAACAGCAAAAAAAAAAAAAATATATATATATATATATATATATATATATTTATCTCTTTCTCAGAAATCAGAAGAGCTAAGTCTCTAGACAGTTAAAATGGGTGGAGGCACTTTACTCAACATACTGAATATGCCTTGTAGCAGTACATACCAAAGAACTGTTGCTATTCCTGTAACAAAATGCAGAATACTAATTTTCAACTAAAATGAAGTGTAGCAAAATACATGTATTTTTTTTTTCAAATGCAGATATTTTATAGAATGTTGCAGCAGTCTGTTTCTTAAAATCCTAAAAAAGGTTCAGTGTTAGCAGAAGTTGTTGTTTGTCTTTCAGCTTTTCCTGGTTAGGTGTTGCCACAGCGGAACTCCGGTCCGCTAATCATTGGCAGTAGATTTTAACGAACATCGAGGTTCCAGCTCGACATTCAACCAAGGCATGCCCATTTACGTATGTCTTTCGAATGCCCAGCCAACCACGGGGAGGACATGCAGACTCCACACAGAAGGCACTCCCCGCACTCCAGCCGAGAATCAAACGGGAGAACCTCTTGCTGTGAGGCAACAACGCTACCGCTGCACCACCGCATTAGCAGAAGTTGTGTTAATGAATTCAAATAGTCTGCCCCATGACAGTGTTTCACTGTGTTACTGCTTTTCAATTAATGCAGCACACAGTACCCACTGACTTGTCTTGACTGTACTCCCTGATTGTTCACCATTTAGTTAATTTGTACAATATTGTAGTATGTGCTATTTGCATCTGTTTACTTTATTTTCTGTCGTATTAGTAATGATGACTTCATACTAGATCGGTAGACACTGGTTTCCTTTTGTAATGCTTAAAGCTGTTGTCTTTCTGTAGCTATATTTAGTGTCTGTTTTATATGTTTCCAAGCAGTGGTTGAAATTGGACCTTGTGGATCAACCCAGTACTGTAGTGTCTAGCAGTAAATATAGTGTATTGGAAGATCCTTCTTTTGAGTGCGTTGGGTAGGGTTGGTGAAGACTCAACAGCTTTTACTGCAGTACTGTATCTGTCAAGTTTGTATTTCATGGCTTTAGCTACAGTCCTTTCTTTCAGGCAGATGAAGGCCCCATTATGTGAGGGCAGTGTCTACTTTTCCTCACTTGTTAGTTGACATGTTTCCCATACAAAAGCAGTTCACACTTGTACTGTTAATTTATTTTTCCTGATTCAAAAATGTTAGTTGCTTGACTGCATTTTACATTTGCAGGCATTTTTATTTGGCCTAATTTTGTATCCATTCCTTCATTCATTTCCAGACTCCTGCTTTGTGTTACCCAGGGTCACAAGGGTGCTAGAGCATGTCCTAACAAACATAAGGTACAGGTCCAGCTGCACAGTTGGGCAGTGAATTGAAGGTTGCAGGACATGTACACTTGTACATGCCCACACACACACGCATACATACATATCCATGGGCAGTTTAGGATGGCTGACATTTGTATCTATTTGAGTGTCTTTTGATGTGGGAAGAAACCTGAGATCACAGCCATAACCCACATAGAAACAATAAGAACAGGTAGAATACACAGAGAAGGCATCACCGTGAACAACTGAAACAAACAACTCATAGTTATGATGCAGCACCCTTAACTTTTGCATCACTGAGGTACCAACTTTGTCATTTTTTAGTTGTAAAATATTACTGTTTTCCTAATTTGAAGACAGTAGTTTTATTAACAGTGGGCCTGATTCCGACTCACTGTGTGTACTCAGAATCCATCCATCTTAGAATATCACAGGACAAAATTATAAATCAACACTGAGCTAGCAGGTGAGTATTTCATAAACACTGCATGTTGTCACGTTTTGCTCTGTATGCTTCAGCTGACAGAATGAATTCAACAAGTTCCTGGTTTGATTTTTGTCTGGGATGCCTTCCATTAGGAGTCTGCTCGTCTATCCACTGGCTAAGTGGGTTTTGTCCAAGTGCTTTGTTTTTTCTCCACCTCATAGAGATATGCTGTAGATGAACTGGCCTTCTCCAGCTTGCCTGTAAATCTGTGTGTGTGTGTGTGTGTGTGTGTGTGTGTGTGTGTGTGTGTGTGTGTGTGTGTGTGTGTGTGTGTGTGTGTGTGTACGCGCGAGTGCATACAGGTGCTCATTCTGCGGTAGATTGTGACCCTGTCCAAAATGGATTTCCATATCCTTGTGTCCATTAGTTATCAGGGTAGGCTCCAGTGTCCCTACAGCCCATTAAATGGGTAAAGTCAGTTATCAGAAGATGGATGGATAGATGATGAATACTGTCTCACAGAGTTTGTTGTAAAATGGAGCAGGTCACTAGTACAGTGTTTGGAACTTGGGCAGCAGGTAGATTGAGACAGGTGAAATTAAAATGGAAAATAAATGATGTTTGGGGGGGTAGCAAGAGCATGCAGTCTAGACATACATGATTGGCTTTTTGTTATAGGTTAATCATATGCTCATAAAGGATGTATTTTACAACACAGTGGGCCACATGCCAAAAGAATTGCTCTGTTTGTGATACACCAGAGTAAGTACCTTACACTGAGTGCAAGTCTTTTGGAATCTGGACCCTGATGTAAGCCTGCTCTATAGATGCACCTTACATAACTGTTTTGTCCCACCCACTCTCCCTATTTTTGGTTTGTAGTTTAAATTTGGTGGCTTTTGCAGTTGCCCGCCCCACTGTAGATTTGATCTGGGACACTCCCCCAGTCCCATCTCTTTACCACATTCTACCTAATAAACTCTTTCTGCACTTGTTTTTAGTCCTTTTAAATTTAATTGCATTTTTTAAACTGTGTTTGGTCTAATATTGCTACATACTTAAGTGTGCTAGCTTGCACTGCATGTGAATTGTTTTTACTACTTTTCTGTAAAAAAAAAAAAAAAAAAAAACTGTAAGCCTGTTTCCTACCTTTCCTGTAACTAGTGTTCCAGATACAGATTTGCTGTATCCAGGACTGTATGTAAGCTTCTGAGCCCCCACAAGCCTTTCCGTGTTGGAGGGAAGCCTTCTAGCTTATCAGTGGGAGTAACCTGTCTACCACATAAGGAGTGGTTCTGGCCCAGAAATTGCAGTTATTGGCCGTTTGGGCAATCTCTTCATCTCTCTCAACTTTCTGATTTGAAAGCCTGCATTTGCACTTGTTTCTGTCCTGTAACTCATCTAGTGCAGATACAGATTCTTAGTTTTAGCACTTAAATTTGCTTATTCATGCTCAGCACTTGTTCAGAACTTGTAAGCACTAAATAAGCTACTAATTACTATAGCACTCAATCTTCCTCATTACGTAGAGGAAAACAGTTTTTGTACTTACTTTTCTCACTTGCTTAGAGAAAAACAGCTTTTGTACTCACTTTCCTCACTTATCTAGAGGAAAATAGTTTTTTATTCAGGCATGTCCAAGAGTCAACTCCCAGTGTTCTCTCCTGTCTATCTGATGAATCTGGGCATCTTGAGGCAATGTAGAAATTGCCTCATGTACACAGATAACCCTCTCCTCCTACCACCCAACACTACAACCTGTGAGAGATGCACTTATCTAGACAAACTGGAGGTAAAGCTCTCTCCAACCAAGATTGAACTTGACTGTCATGAGGAGAAGGTAAACATTTTCACCACACCACACTTATCACATAGTCTCACTAAATCTACACCACCAAAATCCACACATAGTAACACAAAAACATTTGCGGAGGCTCTCAATAATAATCTGTCTAAGCAACAGAGACCTACAAAGCAGAAACGCAAGCAACCTCCATCCTCCAACACAACACAACTGACACATAGCCCACAGACTCAGTGTGCCACTCAGCCACAGCCAATAAGGCAAAACAAAGTACCCAACACACTAGCCATAGGTGACTCTATAGTCAGGCGCACTGATGTCCCACTCACCAGGCTAAACAATGACAAGGTTACTGTCAGCTGCCTGTCAAGTGTCAGGATCCGCCACATAGCCCACGCACTCAGGTCACTCCACAACAAGTACAAATATGACTCTGTCATTGTCCATGTTGCTGTGAATGACCTGAGACGTACCTCCCTGGACTACATGAAAAGAGACATGGAAGAGCTCTCCGATCTTGTAGCCCAGGCAGGTATGACCCTAGCCCCTGAGTAGCATTCTGCCATTGTCCCGAATGATACCGCAGTACAAGGACAAAATGATTGACTTCAACAATTGGCTAAGATTCTGGTGTCATTCTAAGGGGATCCAGTATCTGTCTGCTTGGGATGACATGGTCGACAGACCACGATGCTTTGCCACAGATGGCCTGCACCTGTCGCCCCTGGGATTCCAGATACTGGCTAAGGATCTTGCTGCCCCTATAGTGCCTTTTTCTAGGCAAGGTTCAAATAACAAATTCACCACTGTAACAGGAACAGGCAAGCAAAAACTGAGGGAAATGCTACTCAATGCTAGAAGTCTAAATCTCAAAATGCACTCACTTGAGGCACTCCTTAAAATAGAGAACATCGATATCTGTGCAGTAAATGAGACCTGGTTCAAGGCTCCAGAGAGCACCCCTGCACTACCAGGCTATAACTCATACCGCACTTTTCGGCCATGTAACCTGGACCGAAACACCAAAGGCAGAGATGTGTCCATATTCATTAAGGATGTCCACACCTCCGGGCTAGTTGCTCAGCATAATGCATCCAAGGTTATTCAAGTGCAACTAACTCTGGGCAAAACTGCAATACAAATTGTAGCTTGCTACAGATCCCCCACCATGCACCAGGATTCCCACTCCTCTTTTCTTGATGTACTGGAAAATATTAGGGTTCAACCAAACACCCTAATAATGGGTGACTTCAACTACTCTACCATTAACTGGGAAAACAACTCGTGTACCAATCCTTAGCTCAACGCTTTCTGTGGAATTCATAAACCCCAATGCCCTGGATCAACCTATCCACACCCCTACCATGGGCAACAATATCCTAGACCTAATCATTACCAACATGAGTGACCGGTGTTCCACACCTGAAGTAAACTCCTCGTTGGTCTGATACGATCATAAACTAATCACCCTTGATATCCACATCCTGCCCCCTCTCCCCATTAAGGAAACCACAGTAAAAAATTTCTCCAAAGCCAATTTCATGCTTCTTAAGACAGAAGTGGTGAACTTCATGACACCCATGCAGATGGACAATACAGTTACAACTGCTGAATCCTACGCAAATGCACTCTATAAGCACTTACAACAGTGCATGGATCGTGCTATCCCAAACAGAACCAAGACGCTATCCTCCAAAAAAAGGAAGCCAATCTAGTGGTCCCCTGCTATAAATAAACTGTACAACAGAAGGAAGAAACTGTTGCAAAAGAGAGTAAACTCCCATGAGTGAAGGAGCTCCCTGGTCAGCCTCAGTAAGAAGCTGAGATCCCTTATAAGATCCTCCAAAGCTAGCTACGAAAACAAAATCACCACTAATTCTAAGGACAAATACAAAGCATTCTATAGCTATGTCAAGAATCTCGATGGCAACACCCAGATCTGCTCTGAGTTGCAGAACAAAGACACGAAAATTACAGAACCAACTGATATTGCTAACTTTACCCCCCCTCACCCCCTAAAGGGCCCATATCTATACAGGAAGAATACAGAGTCCCTGTAATCACAACTAAGCAGGTAAAAGCTTCACTCTCTAAAGCCAAAAACACAGCATCCATGGGACCGGACACCATCTCAGGCTGCGTTTTACACGAACTTCAGAATGAACTGGCTCCCCACTTAAGCATCATGTTCAATAATAGCCTCGCATCAGGCTTTGTGCCCACTGAATGGAGCACAGCAACAGTTATCCCACTCCACAAAGGGGGAGCCACCACTGATCCCGGGAACTATTGACCTATTAGCCTGATGAGCCTGGTCTGCAAGGCCATGGAATGTATCATCATGGAACTCATAAACAAAGACATTGGTAACCTCCAAACTCTGGATCCCACCCAGTTCGGATTTGTGAAAGGCAGATCATGCATCTTGAACCTGATCGACTTCTTTGAGGCAGTCAACAAAGCTGTAGATGAGGGTACGGTGGTTCACACAGCCTATCTTGACCTCACCAAGGCTTTCAACACCATCCCCCATTCTAGAATTATAGCTAAACTCACTAAACTAGGTATAAATCCCTACGTCACAAGATGGGTTGCCAACTGGCTCACTGACAGAACCCACACTGTAAAAGTTGCAGACTCCAAATCTGACCTCAAAGCAGTGACAAGTGGAGTACCACAGGGTTCCGTCCTGGGACCTCTCCTGTTTGGTATCTACTTTTCTGAAGTACAGGCTAACACAGAAGGCCTCTGGCTAACGAAGTTCACAGATGACTGCAAACTAGGAGCCATAGTCAAGTCCCCAAATGATGTGGACATCCTACAGAAGGGCCTCGCTAAGACAGATGCCTGGTGTCAGAGCCATGTCCTCAAGCTCAGTGTCAAAACGTGCAGTGTCATCCCCTTTGGTAAAAACTCTGCACCCATGAAAGACCACATAGGCAGCAATCTACTTAACACCGAATGTGAGATAAAAGACCTTGGGACCCAGGTGGACAGTAGACTTTCCTTTGATAGTCACATCGCCACAGTAGTCGGGAAGTCCTTCTACGTGGCACACCTTATCATAAAAGGGTTCTCATCCGGGAAAAGAGAGGTCATTATTCCCCTCTACTCGACACTCATTAGACCCATTATAGAGTACAATGCCCCTTTTGGAATGTACCTCACAAGACATCTGCAGCAGCTGGAAAGGCCACAGAAGTACCTCACAAAGAAGATTACTGGCCTCAAACAAATGCCCTACACTGACCGCCTCAAAAAACTCCAGCTTTACTCTGTAGCATATCGTCTACTCCGAGGTGATCTCTGCCTAACATATAAAGCTATGTCAAATCTAGAGTTGTTGGACAAGCTACACCTAAAGAAATCCCAATCCCTCCGAGCTACACGCTCTAGGGACCTAAACCTTGTCACCACAATAAACAGGACATGCTGGAGGGATAGATTTCTGTCCCAGAGACTTCCCATACTTTGGAACAGGCTACCCATCTATGTCAAGCAAAGTTCTTTATTAGCACTCTTCAAAAAAAATCTTTGAGTGGATGAAAAATAGGAAATACACCCCGGGGATCACTTCTGTGTCTCTGCTCAACAGTGGCACAGGAAAATAACTTTCTTGGGTGGCATAAGCCAGGGAACCTTGTTGGCTAGGCGTACGAAGGCCCTTGGGCTGATAGCCTAGTACATACCTATGAACCTATGAACACTGGTTTAAGTCACTTACAACAAGAGTAAGTCTTTTGGAATCGGTGCAGCCTTACACTAGTGTAAGTCATTTACACAGAAAGTAAGTCTTTTGGAATATGGCCTAATATCATTTTTTTTCTTGTTTGAAATGTGTTTGTTTTAACTTTTGGAAAACTGCGTACATATGTCTGTGTATGTATGTATTTATATCTGTATCTATATATATTTATAGCTGTGTATGTAGATATATATATATATATATATATATATATATATATATATATATATATGTATATATATATAAAAAACTCCCCCTAATTTCAAATTCACAATACTAGACAAAGTTACCACATTTAGCAACAAATCCAGTACCCCACTAGAGCTGAAAGGACTTAAGTGGCAAATTGAACTAATGGCAGACACGCCCCCAGGTCTTAATGGGAGTATCAACATTAAATGCTTGCTTAAATGGATCCAATAATCACTCCCGCTTTCTACTCTAATTTGCATGTAACTAAGCAACCTAGTGTAACAGTTTGTATATCTAAACCACATTGGAATGCAAATGCTTAGATTTCTGAAGAAGTTCGATGTAACTAACAATAAAAATGCAAACGAAAGCGCTCATATCTTAAGCCTGGCTCCAGAGTGTTTCTTTCCAGTTCACCCAGGATCTCACTTGGTTTTAGTAATCATTACCTGGTTTTAGTGCAACTTGGTCTCATATAAATAAATATATATATATATATATATATATATATATATATGTATATATAGATATATATAGATATATATATATATATATATATATTTATATATATATGTGTGTGTGTGTGTGTGTGTGTATATATATATATATATATTATAGGTTCATAGGTTCATACTAGGCTATCTGCCCTAGGGCATTTATAAGCCTAGGCAGAATGTGTTTGGCTTTCGCCACCCATTTTAAATTTATTTTGCTATGCCCTTTTTCGAGGTTAGTATACTGTGCCTCTATCTAACAGTGACACAGTAGTGATACCCGGGGTAAACCTATGATCTCCCATCCACTCATCAAGATTCCTCTTGAAGAGAGTCAATGAGGGACTCTGCCTAACCTGGACTGGGATTTTATTCCAGAGTGAAGGGAGCCTCTGGGTTATGAATCTGTCCCTCCAGCATGTCCTATTTATTTCAGTGCTGAGGTTCAAGTCTCTCGAGCGTAGCTCGATGGGATTTGGATTTTCTGAGGTGCAGCATGTCCATTAATTCCGGGTTGGACATGGCTTTATACGTCAGGCACAGATCACCTCTGAACAGGCGGTATGCCACTGAGTAGAGCTGGAGTTTCTTTAACCGGGCAGCATATGGCATCTGTTTGAGCCCTTTGATCCTCTTGGTGAGGTACTTTTGGGGTCTTTCCAGTTGCTGCACGTGTCTGGTAAGGTACATCCCAAAAGGGGCATTGTACTCAATTATGGGCCTGATGAGGGATGAGTAAAGAGGCACGATGACCTCCCCTGATCTAGATGTGAATCCCTTCATGATTAGGTGGGCTATATAAAATGTTTTTCTAACCACTTTGGCCATGTGGTTGTCAAATGAGAGATTGCTATCAACTTGGGTCCCCAGGTCCCTAATTACTTCTTCTGTACTTAATGGATTTCCACCTATGTAGTAATTTGTGGGCACTTTGTTTTTGCCAAAGGGGATGACTATACACTTTTTGGCATTTAGCTTGAGGCCATGGCTCTGGCACCAGTTGTCTGTTTCTAAGAGGCCCTTTTGGAGGATGCTTGTGTCGGCTGGAGAGTCGATTATGGCACCCAGTTTGCAGTCATCTGCGAACTTGGTCAGCCACAGTCCTTCCGTGTTGGCCTGTACCTCCGAGAAATATATACCGAACAAGAGAGGTCCCAGGACTGAGCCTTGTGGGACACCACTTGTAACTGGTTTGGAGTCTGACATGGCTCCAGCAATTCTAACCATGTGGGTTCTGTCCTTGAGCCAGTTTGCAATCCATCTAGTGACATAGGGGTTTATATTTAAGCTGGTGAGCTTATCTATAATGCCCAAGTGGGGTATTGTATTGAAGGCTTTTGCGAGGTCCAGGTAGGCTGTGTGGACCACTTTCCCCTCGTCAATGGCCTTGGTGACTGTTTCAAAGAAATCAACCAGGTTTAAGAGGCAGGATCTGCCCTTAACAAAGCCGAACTGGGTAGGATCCAGTGTTTGTAGGTCCCCAATATCTTTATTTATGAGGTCCATGATGATCCTTTCCATAGCTTTGCAGACCAAGCTAGTCAGGCTTATGGGGCGATAGTTTCCAGGATCCGTTGAGGCACCACCTTTATGGAGAGGGACCACTGTTGCTGTTCGCCACTCTTTGGGCACATATCCTGTAGTAAGGCTGAGATTGAACAGTAGTTTTATGTTTGGGTTTAGCTCTTCTTTGAGTTCATGTAGGACGCAGCCCAGGACACCATCTGGTCCCATTGATGCTGTGTTTTTTGCTTTGGAGAGGGCGGTTCTTACCTGAGCATCTGAGATGTCAGGGGGGGCAGCCCTCTGCTGGGATAGATATTTGCCCTTTTGGTGGGGAGGGGGGGGAGAAGTTTGCGCTGAACCTGTCAGCTAGGATGTTGGCAATGTCTGTGGGTTCGGTGTATTTTTTGTCATTTTGGACTAATTCTGAGCATATCTGGGAATTACCACCCAGGTTCCTAACATAACTAAAGAAAGCCTTGTGATTATCCTTAGTGTCCTGTGCAATTTTTCTCTTGAAGCTGGCCTTAGACAATTTTATGTGTGCCCGTAGTTTTTGCTAATACTGATCAGTGATGCCTTCCCTTTTTGGGATTTTGCTTTATCATTTAGTAGCTTCCTCCTTCTATTGTATAGTTTGTTTATGGCTGGGGTCCACCAGACAGGACGTCTGCCTTTGGAGGATTGGGTCTTGGTTTTATTTGGGATCGCATGATCCATGCATTCCTGAAGGTGTTCATAGAATGCGTTTATAAAGGATTCTGCAGTCTGGGCCGTATTTTCCACAGGCCCGGGGGCTTTGAAGTATTCCACCTCAGTTTTGAGGAGTGTAAAATTTGCTTTAGAGAAGTTTTTCACTGTGGTTTTCTGGGCAGGGGGTGGGGTCGGGATGTGAATATCCAGTGAGATTAGTTTATGGTCTGATCTTACCAGTGAGGGATACACTTCTGGTCTGGAGCATAGAGTCACCATGTTGGTGATGATCAGGTCCAGTATGTTTTCCCCTCTTGTGGGAGTGGTAACAAGTTGTTCCATAGCATTTGAGTTTAAAAATTCTAGGAACCTTTGGGCTAGGGTGTTGGAGCTAGAGTAATGCTCCCAGTCTATGTTTGGGTAGTTGAAGTCGCCCAATATAATGGTGTTTGGAGAGACCTTCATATTTTCCAGTGTTCTCAGGAAGGCCGAGTGGGGTTCCTGGGTTTGGGAGGGTGGTCTGTAGCAGGCTATAAACTGGAAGGCAGTTTTACCCACTGTTAGTTGCACATGGATAGTCTCTGATGCTTCGTGCTTTGCCACCAACCTGGAGGTGTGGGTATCTTTGATGAATATCGATACTCCCCTCCTTTTGTGGTTCGGTCCAAGTTTTGGGGCGAAAAGCATGGTATGAGGTATAACCTGGTAGTGCTGGGGTGCTCTCGGGAGCCCTGAACCAGGTTTCTGTTACTGCACAGATATCGATGTTCTCCATGCTAAGGAGAGTTTCGAGTGCGTGCATCTTGAGCTTTAGACTTCTGGCATTGAGTAGCATTACTCTTAGTTTCTTATCCCTTGTGATACCTATGGAGGTGGGTTTGTCTTTTGAGCCTTGCCTAAAAAGGCACTATGGGGGTAGCAAGAGCCTTTGCCAATATCCGAAAGCCCAGAGGTGACAAGTGCAAGCCGTCCCTAGCGAAGCATCGTGGCTTGTCGAGCATATCATCCCAAGCTGACAGGCATTGGATCCCCTTTGAATGACACCAGTACTTAAGCCAATTGTTGAAATTGATCATCTTGTCTTCATATTGTGGCATCATTCTTGGTGAGGGTAAGATGCTACTCAAGGTCAGGGTCATACCGCCTGGGCTACATGCTCAGAGAGCTCTTTTATGTCTCTTTTCATGTAGTCCAGGGAGGTGCGTCTCAGGTCATTCACACCAGCATGGACAATGACTGAGTCATATTTGTACTTGCCTTGGAGTGACCTGAGTGCTTGTGTTATGTGGCGGATCCTAGCACCCGACAGGCTGCTCACCGTGACCCTCTCCTTGTTCAGCCTGGTGAGCGGGGCGTCAATGTGCCTGACGATAGAGTCACCTATTACAAGTGTATCAGGTGTGTTGTTTAGTCTTAAGGGCTGTGACTGTTTGGCACACTGGCTTTGTGAGATATGTGTTGCACGTGTTTTGTTTTGGGGTAGCGGCTGCTTGGGTGTCTGCTTTGGAGGTCTCTGCTGCTTCGGCAGATCTTTATTTAGAGCCTCCGAGTATGTTTTTGTGTGATTATGTGTTTGGTTTGCTGTCGTGGTAGGTCTATGTGAGACTGGAATTGTAGTGAGTGTGGTTTCCTTCTCCTCCTGACTGGTTATGCCAGTACTGAGTTGAGAGAGTTTAGCCTCGAGTTTGGCTATATGGTTGCATCTCTCACATGTGTTGGAATTTGTTGGGAGGAGGAGAGGGTTGTCTGTGTACATGAGGCAGTTGTAACATTGCCTCAAGATTCCCAGATTCACCAGCTGGACCGGAGAGGAGATTGGCAACTGACCTTTGGACATGCTAGAATAATATTGGGAATTCCTTAATAATTGAAAACCAGGGCCAGTGGGGAGTGAGGGTGTAGTGCTTTTAATTTTTAGTGCTGACTTATATAATTGCTTTAGTGAGCAAGTGCCAGGTAACTTAAGTGCAATGTGTTACAGGTAACTTAAATGCAAAAACGACAAACAGTAACTTTCTTTCAAGTGAAACAAGGAAATAAGTACAGTAAGCAATGCAGATATCACTAGTGATCCACAGAAGCTGAGAAGCCAGTATTAGGTGGAATTAGTGTTCCAGGGAAATAACAAGCAAACAAACAACAAGCATATAAACAAAGCTATATTCAGCAGGCCTGGATCTAGTCTATGCTACAGCAAACAAGGTGTACCAATTTCAGTAAGATACAGTTCAAATATTCAGGCACTATAAACCTTTAACCAGAAATCCCCAGCTCAGAAGGGCAGAGTCCAGCCTCTTCTCCCACAAGAGTGCAGACCACAAACCTTCTTAATGTAAAATAACTGGCCTGAAGCCCAAGTGCTTAAACCAGAACTAATACACTTTAAGAATAACAGACACTGGGCTCTCAATCAGCAGTTCCCAACTTAGAAGGATGAAAGCTACCTGTCCTGCCACCACAGTGTATGCCACAAACCTTCCTAATGTAAAACAACTGGTCTGAAGCCCAAGTGCTTAATCCAAAAGACTTAGAATGACAGCTAAACTTTAATCAAGTTACTACCAAGCAGTAATAAATACAACTGAATACTTTAGAGAATGCCTGGATTAGTGCTCAAGTTACACAAACAAAGCTAGATCCAGCAGGCCCAAATCCAGTCTATGCCACAGCAAACAAGGCGCACCAACTTCAGTAAGAAGCAGTTCAGATATGCATGCACTATAAGCCTTCAATCAGAAATTCCCAGCTCAGAAGGGCAGAGTCCAGCCTCTCCTCCCACAAGAGTGCAGACCACGAACCCTCTTAATGTAAAATAACTGGCCTGAAAGCCTAAGTGCTTAAACCAGAATTAATACACTTTTAGAATAACAGACACTGAGCCCTCAATCAGCAGTTCCCAACCTAGAAGGATGTAAGCTACCTGTTCTGCCACTACAGTGCAGACCACAAACCCTCTCAGTGCAAAACAACTGGTCCGAAGCCCAAGTGTTTAAACCAGAAGGCTTAGAATGAGTTACACCAAGCAGTAATAAATACAATTGAGTACTTTTAAGATGATGCAAAAGTAAAAAAGTAGGTAGAAACACAAGTACAGTAAAAGCAGATGAAATTTTTTTTTTTTTTTTCTGAACAAGTGCTGAATTCAAAGAAACAGATTTGAGTGCTGAAACTAGAAAACTGGCTAGTTATAGGGAAAAAAAACTAAGCTAGAAGGCTTCCCTCCAACACAGAAGGGCTTGGGGGCTCAGAAGCCTACAAATAGTCTATACCACTTAACAGGAAAGGCAGGAAACAAGCTTAAATTTTTTTTTCTCTGTTTCCCAGATGCTCTCTTTGTACACAGTAGGAGTGCCTGAAATCAGAATATGATCTCACTGCACTCAGTTGAGTGAGCAAATGAGATGGGCCCAAAAGGAGTATCCAAACACAAATTTACAAGAGGGGTGGGCAGCTGCAAGGCCACTAAGATTAACACCAAAACAAAAACAGGGAGGGTGGGTGGGACTAACTGAAGAGCAGAGTGAAAACTTCCAGTTCAGCTAATATTCCTTCCACACAATTAAAATCAATTTAAATACTGTATTTTTTTGAAAAGAAAAGCAGATAAAGGTACTTAAATTCTCTTATATGTCCAGTTGAATATAGCAAGTTCTTAGCCGGCCAAAGCTGAGGTTTTTAAGCAGAAAATATTTCACACTGTACCACTTAAATAGGCAAGGACAGCAAATCAAAGAATGTGACTACCCCCACACCTGTAATTACTAGAAAATAACAAAATTCAGCAAACACTGACTAACTTCCAGTTCAGCTAATATTCCTTCCACACTGAAGAGCAGAGTGAAAACTTGCAGTTCAGCTAATATTCCTTCCACACAATTAAAATCAATTTAAATACTGTATTTTTTTGAGAAAAAAAAAGCAGATAAAGGTTCTTAAATTCTCTTATACGTCCAGTTGAATATAGCAAGTTCTTAGCCGGCCAAAGCTGAGGTTTTTAAGCAGAAAATATTTCACACTGTACCACTTAAATAGGCAAGGACAGGAAATCAAAGAATGTGACTACCCCCACACCTGTAATTACTAGCAAATAACAAAATTCAGCAAGCACTAACTTCCAGTTCAGCTAATATTCCTTCCACACTGAAGAGCAGAGTGAAAACTTCCAGTTCAGCTAATATTCCTTCCACACAATTAAAATCAATTTAAATACTGTATTTTTTTGAAAAGAAAAGCAGTAAAAGGTACTTAAATTCTCTTATACGTCCAGTTGAATATAGCAAGTTCTTAGCCGGCCAAAGCTGAGGTTTTTAAGCAGAAAATATTTCACACTGTACCACTTAAATAGGCAAGGACAGCAAATCAAAGAATGTGACTACCCCCACACCTGTAATTACTAGCAAATAACAAAATTCAGCAAACACTGACTAACTTCCAGTTCAGCTAATATTCCTTCCACACTGAAGAGCAGAGTGAAAACTTGCAGTTCAGCTAATATTCCTTCCACACAGTTAAAATCAATTTAAATACTGTATTTTTGAAAAAAAAGCAGATAAAGGTACTTAAATTCTCTTATACGTCCAGTTGAATATAGCAAGTTCTTAGCCGGCCAAAGCTGAGGTTTTTAAGCAGAAAATATTTCACACTGTACCACTTAAATAGGCAAGGACAGGAAATCAAAGAATGTGACTACCCCCACACCTGTAATTACTAGCAAATAACAAAATTCAGCAAACACTGACTAACTTCCAGTTCAGCTAATATTCCTTCCACACTGAAGAGCAGAGTGGAAACTTACAGTTCAGCTAATATTCCTTCCACACAGTTAAAATCAATTTAAATACTGTATTTTTTTGAAAAAAAAAAAGCAGATAAAGGTACTTAAATTCTCTTATACGTCCAGTTGAATATAGCAAGTTATTAGCCGGCCAAAGCTGAGGTTTTTAAGCAGAAAATATTTCACACTGTACCACTTAAATAGGCAAGGACAGGAAATCAAAGAATGTGACTACCCCCACACCTGTAATTACTAGCAAATAACAAAATTCAGCAAACACTGACTAACTTCCAGTTCAGCTAATATTCCTTCCACACTGAAGAGCAGAGTGAAAACTTACAGTTCAGCTAATATTCCTTCCACACAGTTAAAATCAATTTAAATACTGTATTTTTTTGAAGAAAAAAAAGCAGATAAAGGTACTTAAATTCTCTTATACGTCCAGTTGAATATAGCAAGTTCTTAGCCGGCCAAAGCTGAGGTTTTTAAGCAGAAAATATTTCACACTGTACCACTTAAATAGGCAAGGACAGGAAATCAAAGAATGTGACTACCCCCACACCTGTAATTACTAGCAAATAACAAAATTCAGCAAACACTAACTTCCAGTTCAGCTAATATTCCTTCCACACTGAAGAGCAGAGTGAAAACTTACAGTTCAGCTAATATTCCTTCCACACAATTAAAATCAATTTAAATACTGTATTTTTTTGAAAAAAAAAAGCAGATAAAGGTACTTAAATTCTCTTATACATCCAGTTGAATATAGCAAGTTCTTAGCCGGCCAAAGCTGAGGTTTTATATGTATATATATATATATATATATATATATATATATATATATATATATATGTATGTATATATTTAGATATATCTATATCTATTTATATATAGATCTGTCTCTCTCTCTCTTTCTCTCTCTCTCTATATATGTATATATGTATATATATATATATATATATATATATATATATATATATATATACACACACACACACACACACAGGTTTACTGTTGATATCCCGAAACTGCATGCACCAACCGGTCACATGGTCAACCCGAAATGTGGAATACGGAACAGCAAAAATGCGGCCAATTCAAAACTGAGTACATTGACACCCGTAGTTCGATGTATTCGACATAGTAGGAGGTGACATCTGCCACTCATGCTATGCAGCTTACCGTACCATGACATTCCCTGAACCCCCCATATAGGGGGCTGCTCCCCTCACACCCCCTGCAAATTATATATACCAGCTCTGAGATCACAGTACAGTGAGGAAATAGGTTAATTCCCTATTCCTCACTGAACTGCGATCTCCGTTCACAATGCATAACTCAGATAATCGAACTACACTATCCATTCATTTGTCTCTATTACAAATAATAAGAAGGCATGTGGTTTTGTTCAGATGCTTTAATATATACCAACACATCGGTATGGGTAGCAGCATCTTTAAATACAAACTAACAAACAGCGCTTACATATATACACGTTCACATCTAAACAGCTAACTACAAAATGGCAGTCAGGCTCACACGTTGTCAGTAATAATACTCTAGTGCAAGCCCTTGGATAGCTTTTTAAAGGTATATGCAGAAATATTAATCTACAAGTCGATGTTTTATGGTTCAGCATTCTGCCCATTTGAAAAGTGAGGTGCCTTTCGACCACTTGCTGGTTGAGCAGTGGCACTTCGCAAATTCAATAGTAAACCTATCTGTCTGTATGTATATATGTGTGTGTGTGTGTGTGTGTGTGTGTGTGTGTGTGTGTGTGTATATATATATATATATATATATATATATATATATATATGTAGGTTTACACTGAAAACCTTGAAACTGCATTGATCAACTACACTGCAGTGAATGGATAGTATAATTTAAGCATTTGGGTTTGACATTGTGCAGGAGGATCACGGTTCAGTGAGGAATGGGGAATTAGCCCATTTCCTCACTGAAATGCGATCTTGGAGTTGGTATATTTAATGTGAACAAAACAGTAGAATTAATGTACCATTGACTGTACAGTTTAACAGTACATTAATGTGCATAGCAGGAGGTGAGTGACGTCACCGCCTACTATGTCGAATACATCAAACCATGGTTGTTGATGTATTCATTTTGCTTTGGTTTACTTTTCTGCATTCTGAATTCCACATTTAGAGTTGACATTTTAAATGGTTGAATGAAGCGGATTCAAAATGCCAATAGTAAACCTTTTTGTATATATATATATATATATATATATATATATATATATATATGTATAGGTTTGGCATTAGAAGTTCGAAGTGGGTTTGGTCAAACCCACTTCAGTCAAAGTCCAGAGCCCAAATGGCAACAGTGTTAAACCTGACATTATCGAAGTATGAATCTCGCCCCCATCTCAACCCCTGTTATAGCCCGTTTCGAGATTTATGGCAAGTCGTATTTCGGCAATGTCAGAATTCGACATTGTCGTTTTACCAGAAGTGGGTCTGTAATTCCATCATTCGATGGAGTTTGGTTCAACCTTCTCATGGTAATCCTATGTATATGTGTGTGTGTGTGTGTGTGTGTGTGTGTGTGTGTATATATATATATATATATATATATATATATATATATATATATATATATATGTATATATATCTACTCACACACACACACACACACACATGTATGTAGATATATATATATATATATATATATATATATATATATATATATATATATATATATATATACGGGTTCTCTTCAGAATCTCGAAGTCCTAAAACTTCAAAATTCATATGGTCAAGACCATATGATCAAAGTTTTAGAACTTTGAAATTCTGAACGGAGAGCTGCATACAGCCCGGAACGGGAGATTTCCCTTTTCCTTGCTGTAGTGCAATCTCGGACTTGGTATATTTAAGTAGTGGGGGTGTGGGGGGGTGCACAAATGTTTAAAAAGATTTTTTATTTTGGATTTGTTTCAGAATCTCGATATTCCGAAACATCGATCATATGGTCTTGATCATATGAAACTCGATGTTTTGGAAATTCGGGTTTCTGAAGTGAATCCGTATATACATACATACATTTACACATATGAATGCCAGGGTTTTTTAGAGGAATCCTGTCAGTTAATCAGATCCACCAATTCATTATTGCTAGATGTAATATTATTGAATCATTGAAGTAGAATGGCAGCTTACTTGAAATTTAACTTATTGTGTAGCTGTAGTGCAGTGTTAACGATTTTTTTTTTTTTGTGATTTGGCTGTTTTTTCCCCCAATGGAAGGATGTAAAAATTAGGTGTGTGTGTGATATAATGTAAACTTCACGGTGCAGTTTGACTTCAGTTTATTGCATACTTTGTGCAGAAACATGTTATTCATTTATGGGTAACTGGATATTTTTTATGACTGTGCGTGGGGGTATAGGGTTCTTTCTTCCCTGCAAAAACATTTTTTTCATGAAAGATCTGTTTGTGTGCATCATTTTCAATTTTTGGATATGTTTTAATGGATTCTGTTTTTCTAAATTTTATACTAGTCTGTGTGTGTGTGTGTGTGTGTGTGTGTGTGTGTGTGTGTGTGTGTGTGTGTGTGTGTGTGTGTGTGTGTGTGTGTGTGTGTGTGTGTGTGTGTATGTGTGTGTGTGTGTGTGTGTGTGTGTGTTTTATATTTGTTTTTTTAAAAATTAGGAAAACAGCATCTTCAAAGTAACATCTTTTCTGCATGTGGTATTTATTGCATAATTAAAGTTTTCTCCACCCCTACCCATATTAATATGCCATTACTACTCCTAGTTTTCTTTTCATATTTATATTTTGTACTGTTATATACCTTTCAGTTATGAGTCTTCATTATTTCATTCTTTTTAAAAAGCAACACGTCACGAATGCAAGAAAAGGTTTAATGGTCATCCAGAAAAAACAAACTGAGCGCTTTCACCCGCTAACATACGGGTTTCTTCAGAGTTTCTGAAGAAACCCGTATGTTAGCGGGTGAAAGCGCTCAGTTTTTTTTTTTTTTTTTTTTTTTTTTTTCTGGATGACCATTAAACCTTTTCTTGCATTCGTGACGTGTTGTTTTTTAAATTTACTAGTTTCGTTATCTCAGTTTGTTATTATTTCATTCTTTGTTTGAGTTCCGGTGTGACAGACTGACCATAAATCATCTTAATACAAAGTAATTATTTATTTTTATTCATGTCACATTTGTTTATGGGAATGTCTGACAGAACAGTGACCCCTTTTCAGTGGTGGCCCATGGAGAAAATCTCAGTTAATGCATTATATGTACATAAGAAAACAACATTTATAGTAGTTGCATACAAGGTGTGTACATTGGGCGTGAATACAATCTATTTAATCCTGTAAGTTATAGATGCTGTAGGTGGGATAAAACAGACCCCCCCCCATATTGGTAGAGAAAATTAATGAAGCTAGAACAAGAAAATCATTAGTCTTTAGGCTTTTCCCGGTTAGGGGTTCACCACAGCGAAACTCCAGTCTGCCAATGATTGGCAGTGGATTTTTACGGTGCCGGGTTGCCAGCCTGATGCCCAACCTTCAAAGAAGGCACACCCATTCACGCATGCACCTACCTACATGTCTTTAAACATCACTCGACTGCGGGGAGGACATGCAGACTCCACACAGAAGGTGCTCCAGCCGAGAATCTAATGGGAGAACCTCTTGCTGTGAGGCGACAGCACTAACCGCTGCACCAAGAAAATCATTAGTCCTAAAGGAAAAGAAAATAAATAAATAAGTACTTCTCTGAACCATCAAAGTGCACAGAACATAAAGGGTACTACCATATTGTGTGGGACTTTAGCCCTCATACTTGACTTACTCTATGTAGAACTGAAACCTTGTAGTTCATAATAACAAATGCTATAATATAAAGGAAACTTTTGGGAAACAAGATTGGGGAGTCAGTGTTCACTGAACTATATATTAACCATTTGTAGGGAAATCATTTGTAACTCTGCTGCAGTAGTCTATTTCTGACTGAGATAACGTCTACTTGCTATCTATTCCATTCTTATTATCGTCAGTAACATCACCCTACCTGAATTACTCACTGCCTTTTGCTTTGCTTTCTGCTCTCTCTTTGTAAAGCTTTATATATCTTTTTCCTGTCTTCAGACGTATATATCATTGTTTACATGTCAGCAGTGTTGCAATACTGTACACATACACACACACACAAATATATATATATATATATATATATATATATATATATATATATGTATGTGCGTGTGTGGGGGCTCTGCCCTTCTCCTTTTGAATATGAACCTCCTAGAAGTGTGTTTCACTCCAAAAACACACCATAAAGAACCAAACAGGAGTGAAAAATGAGCGCTGGAAGCCACAGTCCATAAAATGTAATTTTAATATCCATACTACATGAGCACATCACACTAGAAGAAATGATTAAGCACTTTCATCCCTCTTGGGAGACTTCATCAGAATGCCTTTATCAAACTCTTTATATAATTTACACCCTAATTAATCACCAGGTAACACTATTACATGGAATAATACCTAATACATTAAATTTAAAGAGACATACACATAAAAAGCAGTGAATGAACGTGTATTAGTTATATTTATTTATTTATTTATTTAATATTTGTTTACCGGGAAAGTCCTACTTGGAACAAGCCAATTTTCAGCAGAGGCCTGTGGAGAAATGCTCTAGATGCATGTCGTTGTAATGTGGGTGGAAACTGGAGCACCCGGAGGAAACCCACACAAACGCAAGGAGGACATGCAGACTCTGCACAGAAGGCAATCCAGTGATAACTGAACCTGAGAACCTCTTGTTGTGAGGTGACAATGTTAACCACTGCACCACTGAGCCATTTTATGAGGAAAATATATATATGTATAAATAAACATCTCACTCATACTGTTGCACCAGGGTATTAATTAAAATTCATTGAGTATCTAGAATCCCCCCTAAAAGCATTAATGTAATATCCACATTTTTTTTTAAATAATGAAAAAATATATAGAATAGTTCAACCTGTGTTCCTCATTTAAAAACACATTTGCTTAAAACCATTATTACCACTGTGTTGTGAACAAATGTAATTACAATTGTCACAAAGCTTAATACTAAAAAATTGAATTTATCGAAACCTTAAAACAAATCCTGGAAAACCCTGTTATACTCAATGTCCTTGGTTGCTAGTGACAAAATGATTAAAGCTAACTAATATTTATACAAAGAGGTTATCTTATTTTAACTTTTTGTTGCTCTTAATACTAGTGCTTGTTGTAAATTAATAGCATCATTTAAACCTGGGGGAGGGTGCATTCAACCAAATTTGCCATATGATCTCTCTGTACTCCAAATAATTCCACCAGTTGCCCCACCCATGATTTTTTTCCACTACTTCTGAAATCCCAAACAAAAATTTCCTTAAGTTAGTACAATTGTCAGAATGTCTAGCAAGGGCCTTGTTGAGGTTCATCATAATAATATTGCAAGTATTGCTTACGTGTCGGTTAACTTCCCGTCGGATTAGCACACAGTTACCACAGAAAAATAGCAAGTAACCTGAAAGTAGCGTGGTTCCTTGTGTGTGAAGTGGGTATCAAGCCAAATGCAATTCCTTATCAAGTAAAGTCCAAGTTCCACAGATAAACAGCAAAACATGAATGTATTATCCAAGCAAGTTAGTTTATTCGAACGAACAGGATAAAAACAGATGAGCGCTTTCACTAATGACTAGCTTCTTCAGATCTTTACAATAATGGTATAGTTCCATCCCTTAAATATGATAATACAATCAGGTTGAGTTGAAACACAGGTATATAATTAAATAAATAATTAAATTAATTAAATCAGTGATAAATACTTCATTCTTAAAAGAGCCAGTGTGGCTCTTTTAAGAATGAAGTATTTATCACTGATTTAATTAATTTAATTATTTATTTAATTATATACCTGTGTTTCAACTCAACCTGATTGTATTATCATATTTAAGGGATGGAACTATACCATTATTGTAAAGATCTGAAGAAGCTAGTCATTAGTGAAAGCGCTCATCTGTTTTTATCCTGTTCGTTCGAATAAACTAACTTGCTTGGATAATACATTCATGTTTTGCTGTTTATCTGTGGAACTTGGACTTTACTTGATAAGGAATTGCATTTGGCTTGATACCCACTTCACACACAATATTGCAAGTATATTCATATATGCATTTCCTCAATGTTCTGTCAGTTTTACCAATATAAAATCCCTTGCAACCAGAACATCTCACAAGGTAAATAATACCATTTGTATCACAATTTCCCCTCTTAAAAAATATTTTATAATTCATGCCATTTTTATAACTGTATTACTATCTTCTAGTATCCAGGGACACTGTCTATAAACCCCACACTTATAAGTCCCTTTTAGTTGTTCCTTTGTTTTCATAGCTAGCACCTTCTAATATTTTTTTTTTCAAATTATAAAGGGTTTTATTCATAAAGATTGGTTCTTCCCCCACCATTTCAGTAACCTCATTTCTAGCCATCATAATTTTCAAATTCTGTTTTATAATATTCTTGACACCACTTGCCAGCTCAATATAAGCCACTTTATATGTCCTTTTGAACTATTTATTATAAGTAGGGTTACAAATAGTTTTCTCATTTATTTCTTCCCCTAAAAGTGGTTTATATTTCATACTCCAGCCATTAATAACCTCCTGAATAGCTTCTTGAATCTTTTTCTCAGGATAACCCCTTTCATGAACATATTCTTCAGGATGTACATCTCTCTTTCCCATTCACGGTAAACAGATGTTATCCTGGTCAGTCTTCTACATTGGTCTCTAAACAAGTTTTTCTTAAATGAAAATGATATAAACTTGTATAATGCAGATACAAATTACTGAAAGTGGGTTTTCTATATATTTTAGTTTTAAATCCCTCTTCTGTCTTTTCCACTTGAACATCCAAATAATTAATACTGTTTCTGGTAAAAGTGTAGGTAAATTTTAAAAATGAAGTGGTTTTATGTAAAAATCAACAAACTAATGGACTTTATCTGGGCCACTCCAAAGAATAAAAATGTCATCAAAAAATCTCAAGTACAGTTTTACGAACTTAAAATGTTCTGAATAAAAAATGTACATTTTTCTAGAGCAAGAAGTACAGTTTTGGCACAAATGTGGGCATGTCTCCCCCATTGCTACCGCATTAAGCTGCTGAAACATTTCTCCATAAAAAAATATAAAATTATTGTTTTTAACACTACATCAGCAAAATCTAATAAAATCATAATGTCTTCACCTGTTAAAAAAATCTCATTTTATCAACGTGTCCAAAAATAAAGACAATCTTCCTTCTGCTGGAATAGAATTGAAAGGATCTACTACATCAGTAATTAAAAATGCTACCTCCAAAGATTACAAAGGTCAGGTGTTAACTTCTTCAAAATCCCATGAGTGTTTTAGTAAATGCATCGCTTATGCTCATAAAGGGTTTTAATGTTTTATCAATGTAAATGCCTAAAGGGTGGGTTTTGGAACCACCAACTAAAACTATTGGTCTATACAGAGATTTTATTATATATTTATGCACTTTGGGGAATCCCAAATATTGTAAGTATGTAAGGCTTATCTACTTTCAAAAAGTTATAAATGCCCATAGTTATTCTCCCTCCCCTTAATGATTCCTCAAAATAAAAATCAATATGTCTGTATGCCAGGTTGACGTCATTTCATAATGAGATTCTATATTATGTAAAATATTGGACATAGTACTAATATAATCAATTTCATCACATATCACTACCTCCACCCATATCCGGTTTCATAATTCTTATTGTTCTATCCATCATTAAAACCCTCAATAATTCATTTTCCGTTTTGAGATTATAATTTTTAATTTTATTCTTCTGCTCATATAACTTTTAAATATCTTAAATTACTACTTTTTCAAAAGCTACCAAGGTGGGGTGTAAAGGGAGATTGAAAACACTTTACCTCTCTTGAAATTTTCATTTAGTTCCCATTCTTTTTTTTACCAAAAAATATTGCTAAATTTAATTTTCTAACATATAATTTAAATTCCAGTATAATATCCACAATATCTGTCTTTTTTTGCTGAAATAAATTTAAACCTTTTTTCTAACAAAGTAAAATGTTCGTGAGAAATAGTTAGATGACTCTAATTAAAAATATTGAAAACATTTCTAGTTAAAAGGATTCCCCCATGCCTGTACTCAGTGTTGCTATTCAAACTCTCACACTGTTCCTGAAGTTGTAACCCTGTTGATATTCCTTTTTTTCCTGTTTTCTGGGGATGGGTAATATGGCTCTGTAAACCCCCTGTTTAGCCCGGGTTCCTTTATCACAGTCCGAGGATTCACTATCCTTTTTGATTTCCAAAGGTGTGGAAAATCCTGAAAATTATGTTTCTTTTGCTCATCCACTGAAGGATACCCACCAGTATCCCCTGTATCAGAATTTCTATCTTCCATTGCCCCTACATACATCTCTTCTTCACAAGGGTTTTCAGTACTATTATATAATGGATTATAGTTCACGTGGGGCTCTGGGTACACAGCCTTATTCTTATATTGCTCCATATCTCTTAATAATTTTTTACATTTCCTTTTAAAATTATCATCACATTTCTTATCTACCCTGAAAAGATGTTAAAAACTTAGAGCTGTACTGTTCAAACATTAAGTCATTTTGAATAACTTCATTTAACCTGTCTACCTCAACCATTAATCAATGGTCATTAATTAGTGGTCAGCCACTTTAAGGTTCCATTTAATGATCTACTCCATTAATTCAAAACCATGTTAATGAAAAAGTTTTTAAAAAATCAGAATACAGAGGATCCATACTACTTAAACCATTCGGAAACTTATAGACCCTTAACCCCTGTGGAACTTTTCTTTTCAAAAGGCATGCTTTCAAGTACGGGTTGTCCACTTGCAACCATCTTAATTTATTAAGCTTCTTTTCAAAATCATTTACTAAGTCATTCAAACTGGAAAAATTAGTCAGTCCCATCACCTGTTGCACTAGTTTAAAATCTGTGGAAGTGAACGATTTCTTCACCAGTCACTAAAAACAAAGTTAGGAACAACGTTGCCTTCTTTCATTACACTACTGTTTAATCTACTCTGAAGCTTATTATTCTCTTGATTCCTTCAATCATTATTCATTTCAGTACCTTTGTATTTATTTGTAGACTAATGGTTGAGCCGAGCCGTTCATCTAGATAAAGGCAACCAACCTGCTGCCCAAGATGCAATATCCTTCCTTCACCTTCATTGTTGTTAGAATAGTCATTCACATCTGCTGCTCCTTGTACACCTGTACACCAGTTCCATTACTTTCATAACATCCTCCAATTTTTTTATCGGATATTATATTAATGCTTTTAGGAATGATTCTTGATACTGATGCAACAATATGAGTGAGATGTATATTTTTACATATATATTTTTCTCATAAAACTAATGCCTTGTTCATTCACTGCTTTTTATGTGAATGTCTTTTTAAATTTAATGTATTAAGTATTATGCCATGTAATAGGGTTAGCTGGTGATTAATTACTGTATAAATTATGTAATGAGTTTGATAAGGGCATTCTGATGAACTCCCCCCAAGTGGGACGAAAGCGCTTAATCATTTTTTTCTACTGTTTTGTATTCATGTGGTTGGATATTAAAATTACATTTTACAGACTGTGGTTTCCAGTTTTCATTTATCACTCTTTTATGGTTCCTCTCTTTTAGAATATTTATTTGTCTACATTTACATTTTTCTTTACCAGGATAATTTGAATGGCTTAGCAAAAGCAAACTCCTTTTTTGCTGAGTCCATGGTAGAAAAGCTGTACATCAATTTGTAAAGGACAAAATACAAAAAAAAAAGCTGCAATGACATAACAGGTATGCTTATTAACACATAGTTGCAAAGGTAGAAGAAAATCCTATAGATTTACAATTGCATTGAATAATTTTTCAGTTACATATACAAGGCAGATGCATGGTAGAAGTTAGGTTCATCCATTTATTTCCTACTTATTAACCCATTTTTATTATTTGTCTATTCTTTTGAATGTTAAGTTGTATTAATAAAATACATTTGTCATGGAAATATGAAAAGTTCTCTTTTTCTGTTTTTTTTTTTTGTCTCAGTTGCTGTGAATGTTCCAGCTTGAACACTAATGTCTGTAGTACAGGATATTTGTACTAGATTTAATAGATTTCCCTCTTTGTTTGCAGTAGTTCTACTGTCTTAGTTCATTGCCATGTCATAGTGTGGAATGTATATAGAATACTGTATTTTCTTCTTTGCAAGAGGGCAGCTGTCTTTCGATAACTTAGTTGTTAGAATAGCAAAACATCTCCTCATGTCTCAAGCCCATCAGTTTATTCATAGAAGATGTTTTCAGACTTCAGTGTTGTCCAGGGATAACACGTATGAGTGTGTTAGTGAAGTGTTTCTTACTACAAGTCTCTTCCCCCTCCTCCTCTGCCACAAGTGAAATTGTGATCCACTAAAGCAAGGCCATAATTGCTTCCTGTTAAAAACATGGAGGATTATAATTTGGTCTCCAGTTAAAACCACCTTACTACCTGTTTCAGACAGGTCTATATTATATGCTCGAAGTTTTAAAACTTTGGCGCTCATATAATCGACCCTAAATAAAAACAAAAACAACCTACCTGAATGCTCTGAGCAGGGGAGCTGCGCCCCCCCACCCCAATACTTAAATATACCAACTCCGAGATCGCACTACAGTGAAGTGAGATTGCCATAGGGATTATTTCCCTCTACTTCACTGTAGTGCAATCTCGGAGTTGGTATATTTACGTAGCGGGGGGTGCAGGGGGCTTGCCCCCCCCTGCTCAGAGCATTCAGGTAGGTTGCTTTTGTTTTTATTTATTTTTTATTATATGTTCAAAGTTTTAAAACTTTGCTCATATAGGGTTGATTATATGCGCATTGAAGTTTTAAAACTTTGAGTATATAATATAGACCCGTTTGGGACATGGATACCAAGAAATTCACCTTGATAGGTGAATCTTAGCATCCAAGTCAAGAATATATAGTAAGCTGTAGAGAGCAAATGCTGGAGATGTGATTGCTGCCTGGGAACATGTTTTTGGAGTGTTACAAGATGGAAGATATTAAAAATTCCCCACAGAGTACTCTGTCAGAAATGTTGGGGGGAGCAAATGGCTGTAACTAAGGAAATTATTCTTTTGAACTGAGCCACAGGGTCTGAATTGCTAGACATGGTAAGGCGTTGCCAAGTTTAATGCTACTAGATGCCAAAAAAGCAGTTACTAGAAAATGGAGATTAAAATCTAACCTAACTGTAACTGGAGTACTGAATATTGTAAAGGAGATAAATGAATTAGGGGTAGGATCTTTCACAAAAGGGAAGGAGCATATTGCCTATAAATAAGTGGAATTTGTAAGAACAATATATGCAAAATAATGTTCAGGAGGAGGTGTGAGGTTCAAGAGAAGGCAAAAGTTGCATCATTTATGCAATGTTGGAGCGAATGAGAGTTTTTATAAAGAAAGAAAACATATGTAATGTGTTGTTGTTTGTCTTTCGGCTTTTCCCGGTAAGGGGTCGCCACCGCAGAATTCCGGTCCGCTAATGATTGGCAGTAGATTTTTATGAAATGCCAAGGTGCCAGCTCGACGCCCAACCTTCAACAAAGGCACGCCCATTTACGCACGCATGTCTTTTGAACACTACCCAACCGCGTGGAGGACATGCAGACTCCACACAGAAGGCACTCCCAAGCCCAGCCGAGAATCGAACGGGAGAACCTCTTGCTGTGAAGTAACAACGCTACTGCCGTACCACCACGGCAATAAAACATATGTAATGTGTAATGCACATAAATTAAAAAATGTTAATATGATTTTACTTTTCTATTAACGAATGTGTACCATGTGTCTAAGGTTATAATTTAGTTATAATTTAATAAAGGTGTTTTTTTCAAAAAGTACACAATAAACTGGTTATGACTGATGACTTGGCCATAATTCTTTACAGTGCGTGGAGCTTTATTTGCTCCATTACAGGTACTGCGGTGGTGGTGCTGCGCCTCACAGTTAGTCGATTCTCAGTTAAGCGTCTGCTGTGTGTGACATGCGTGAATGGGCGTTGAAGGTTGTGCGTTAGGCCCGGCAAGCCAGCATGTAAAACTCTACTGCCAATCATTAGCGGACGACACACACACACACTACCAGGTACAGAAAAAAAGTGTAGGACTGCCAAAGTGTTTTACCAGCTTCTAAAGTCTTGATTTCTTATTGGCCTGGATTTGTTCATAAATAGACTTAAAAAAAAATAAGTCATGGACATTCAGAATTGTCATATAGCTGAAACACCTGATGTCCTTAAAGGGTCATTTGCATATATCCCATGTTCCCTCTAATGCAAGAGGTTTAGAGAATCACACAGTGGAAAATCTAGCCTTGCTAGATTTTTCTTTTGGTTTTTACTGATTGGTCTTTCTGTGTGACCTGTTTACTTATTGTTTTAGTTTGTTGTTTGGGATATTTTACAGACACCTGAATGGTTGTGGATATCACCTGGGTACGAGAACCCTATGTTTCTAAATGATGGCAAAGATTCCACTTATGCTGTGCTGATGATGCCATAAGAAGTCGGAAACATGTATGTCCACAGCTAGTGGGGTTTGGCTTTATTGATCTGAATTTGTTCATAAATCATTTTAAAAAAAAAATCTTAAAAAGAAATAAGTCAGGGGCATTCAGAATTGCCATATAGCTGAAACACCTGATGTCCTTAAAGGGTCATTTGCATATATCCCATGTTACCTCTAATGCAAGAGGTTTAAGGAATCACACAGTGGAAATTCTGTCTTTGCTAGATTTTTTTTTAGCTTTTTCTTTTGCTTTTTACTGATTGTTTTTGTGTGTGACCTTTTTACTCATTGTTTTAGCTTTTAAAGTCTTTGAAAGCTGGTAAAACACTTTAGCTCTGCTGAAGAGGCAGCATGCAGAAATGAAGTGCCCCTTTATAGAACTAATGACTTTAAAATCTGTTAGATGTTTTATTCTGACACACTTTCAGTTTATAAAGCTGTTTTAACCTTTGACTACTGCTCTTTGCTATTCGCCAGTGCCCTCTAAGTGCTGTTAAGCTTAATACTTGTGCTAAGGATGTGCTTTATAATATTTTAGTGCATGGAGCATGGTGATTATACCCCAATGTTTGTAAAAAGACAAATCAGTTAACTTCTAGAGAGACACAAGACACAATCCTAAGCACCCCCTGCTTAATTTTTAAGGTTGAGTCTCATGTCAGGCAGACTAATCTGCCAGTCCACTCCTGACCAAAGACAGCAGCAGAATAAAAGACAGCTGTAGAGTAGAAGATTTGTCGTTGCTTGCAGTACATACTGATAAAGGTGATGTCCTTCTGTTCACACGCAGTATTCTGGACTCTTGGGTTCCCTTCTCTTGCTACTAGAATATTCTGCCAATATACAAAAGCTTTTTGTCACTGCTAGGTGCATGGGCCATCTGACATGGTTAGGGGAATGTGGGCCATAAAAGTAATGTCTGCACGCACCAGACCTCTGAACTTCTCTGTCGCCAGTTGGAACATCAGCTGTTCCTGCTATACTGGCCATTTGATGGAAAAGTCTAAGATGAGTACCCAGTTGGGGACTTTTGTTTTTTTGGGTCACTGCATGCCTGTGTGGGTTCATGTCATCCAGGAAGGGAAAGTGTAAGTGTGGTCATCAGATCCCCCGTAAAGACTCCCACGAGCTTTGCCTATTTTTTGTCTAGGGCCTACGCATGACCATAAGTCCTGCTCAATCTGCCAGGCCTTTGTCCCAAAAACCTTGTGTAGCAGACTGCATGCTTTAAACATCTATCTGGAGAATCAGCACCTTAAGTGCTTAGTATTAGGTATGGAGGGGCCATCTGGCTAGCCTGTCTAACAGCCCAAGAAAAAGGCCAAAATTGCTAGGCCTGAATCTGTAGCTGCATCTCCTCCATCCAGCATCCCTCATGTGGCTGACATCAGCCTGGAAGAACGATCAGTCACCTCTGGAATGGGTACAGCAGGTACCGATGTGGAAGTCATAGAACTCAGAACAGAAAGCATATTCTCGCAGGTCTTGCAGGCATCAACTTCCGACGGTGAGGGGGAAATCTCTGCTTGCACTAGCCTCCCAGATGGATCCCTCCACTACCTTGCTGGTAATTGACTCCAGGCCTACCCTGGCTCTGACCCCTGCTAGGCCTTCTCTTAAAAAGAAGGAGAAAAGAAAGCATGTTTCTCCCCCACCAGAGAGCCAGCCAGATTGGCAGGCTTTCTTACAGAATCTTTTCAATGTTTTTATGGCTCTAAGGCCTGCTATTGCCTTAACATCTCCAGTGGCTCCTCCTGTGGTGAGCCCTAGGCCTCAGGCCTTAGACACCTTCCAAGTTGAAGCTGAGGAATTTTCTGACTCTTCTTCAGAAGATTCCCTTTCTAATGTCTCCCAATTACCCTCCACCATGGCTATGCCTGTCCAGGGGAAGAATCTGCAGAAGCAGATTCTCCAACTGAGGATCTCACCTTTGGGGAGACCATTGCAAAAATGAGGGAGCATTTCAAATGGGATTCCTCTGAGATGACAGAAGTTCAGAAAAGATATTATGAACTTTTTCAGATGGACTCCTCTGCCCCTTCAGCCATACCACCAGTACTGCCAGCATTTCTGGATGCATTTAGTGAAGCACCTCACAATCCTGACTCTTAACCCCCTGCACCTCGAAGGCCTGATACATTCCACAAAGCCCCAGAGGGAGGCAAATTCCTGGTTAAGTGCCCTGCAACTGACCCTGGCACTTTCTCAGTGTCAGTGGATAAGGCATCCAAACTCCTTCCATCTTCTTCCCTCCTCCCTACTGACAAAGACAGCAAGGCCATGGAGCGTCTTGGGAAGAAAGCTTACACCTCCTCGACTTTGGCATTCAGGGCAATAATTTATCAAACCCACATGTCCAAATATGCCCTAGCCCTTTTGGAAAAAGCCACTAAACAATTGAGTGACATCCCAGATTCTCCTGCGAAAGCTCAGTTGTCCAGCTTTATTTCCCTATCCTATCAGGTCACTAGCCACTCCTTTAGCTACAATGCTGCAGAAGGTTCAGCAAGGGCAGCTGCATCTGCCTCAGTCTTGATCATGGCTAAGATTGCAGCCTCTGCCTGAGGACATCAGGGCAAAACTCTTGGATGCACCTCTTGATAAATAACTCAGTTCTTTTTGGGACAAAAGTGGCTGAGTTATTCAAGACTCTGTAACAAAAGAGAAAGGAGTTACAATACCTTAAGCACTTGTTTGTTTCTCATGTCCCCAAAATCCACAGGAATTACCCTTTGAAAACTCAATTTATCAGAAAGCAAACTACTCCTTCCAGGCCTGTCCAGACTCCAGCACAGAAGCCTCAATTTCAAGATAGAGCAGGTAGTCTGTGACTACCTGCCACTCTTGAAAATACCCCCCCCCCGACTCCATTCCTCTGTCCCAAAGACTCTTTCACTGTCTCCCTGTGTGGAAAAACATCACCACAGACAGGTGGGTCTTATCCATAATAGAGAAGGTTTATTTCATGATCTGGATTACTACTTTGTCTTGGAGGGTCATTCCACAACCCCCCCAAAGAACAGCTCCCTTTCTTTCAACCAGTTCTGTACAACCTCATTGCCCAGGGTACTATTCATCCTGGGCACCCTGGAGACCAATTCTAGATATCTTCCACCTCAGTCTCTTTTTGCAAGTGCCTACCTTTTGAATGCTCACTCTGCAAACTCTATTCCCTTTATTCTTACCTCAGGGGTTCATGGGCACCTTGGACAGCAAGGATGCCTACCTACACATCCCCATAAGGCCCAATTTCAGGGGATATCTGCGATTGTTTGCTGTGTCCTCACATTTTCAATTCTCACCCTTGCTCTTCGGGATTTCTAAGGCTCCAAGGGTCTTCACCAAGTGCTTGAATTCACATTTTACCTTACTTAGATGACCTGCCTATTCAGGCAGATTGCAAAGAATTCCTCCTACTCCATCTACAGATAGCTCTCTCTCTCTCTCTCCTGCAGGCACTGGGATTCAAGATAAATTATCCCAAGTCCAACCTGTCCCCCTCGCAGGACCTTGTTTTCCAGGGGAGCAGGATAAGAATGGATGTCATGGGGGCCTGCCTACCACCTCAAAAGGTGGAAAACTTAAGGCAGTACCTGCTCACTATCTTTCAGGCCACAACCTTGAGTGCCAGGCAGTACCTCAGGCTCCTGAGTCACATGGCATCGACCATTCCCATGTTACCATTGGCAAGGCTCCACATGAGGAAGCTACAATGATACCTAAGGCCCATATGGACTCAGCACTCTCATTTTCTGGAGTACAAAGTTCCCTTCTTGCCTTGCCTCAAGAAAGAGATTCAATAGCGGTTGAATCAAGTGAATTGCAACTCAGATCTACCCTTACAGGCCCCCTGCCTGTACAGGAAATCTACACGGATGCTTCAGATCTGAGGTGAGGAGCAACCGTGGGCTCCTTAAGAGTCCAGGGTACATGGCCAGACTCCATCAAACAGGAACATATCAATATCAGAGAGCTGAGAGCAATTCTTTTGGTTCTAAAGGCCTTCCAATTTGCACTGAAACAAGGCCCACTGAAATTGTTCACAGACAACACTACAGTTTTGTGGTATGTTAACAAACAAGGGGAAAAAAATCCTACTTGCCATGCAGACTAGCTCTGCAAGCAAGGTAGCTTGCCACAAAACAGGGAGTCACACTTCATGCAGTGTATAGCTATTCAGAACAGAATACTCAGGCAGACACCTTAAGCAGGTGCATGTCACAGTCTCATGAATGGATGCTCCACAGGGATGTGCTCTTGGACATAGTCCAGAAATGGGTACACCTCAGATAGATCTGTTTGCCTCCCCTGTGAACAAACAACTTTCATCCTTTTGCACCAGGCCTCACAGCCCTCTGGCGAGGGCAACGGATGCCTTTTTAATCTCTTGGAAGGGGATGTTTCTTTATGCATTCCCCCCTTCCCACTACTTCAGAAAGTCCTACTGAAAATTCAGCAGGATAGGCCAACAATCTTGCTGGTGACCCCCTTTTGGCCAAGACAGCACTGGTTCCCCTGCCTTCTGCATTTAGCCAGGGACAGTCACCACAGAGTGGACCTTCTCACACAGGACAAGGGATCTCTAATCCATCCCCACTTGCAGTCTCTGAACCTCACCCTGTGGGTGATAGATTTCTGATGTGTTACACACACCTCTATAATGAGGACTTGCTCACAGTCCTGTAAGATGCCAGGAAATCTACTACTAGGAGATCTTGTATATCTAAATGGAAAAGATTCTCCATATGGTGTCTACAAAGGTAATTGGACCCTTTCCAGGGTGATGCCCTTTTGATACTGTCTTATCTCTGTGACCTTTGCAGACAGGACTGGCGTACTCCTCCATTAAAACTCACCTGGCTGCCATTTCAGCTTGTCTGCCTCTGGACCTCCATTTGGTTTTCAGATTGCTTGCAAAGTTATTCCTAAAGGGAGTGCTGTATCTCAGGCCCCCCAGGAAACTTTTTCTCCCCCTCGGGACCTGAATTACGTTGTGGAGAAGCTCATGGTAGCCCCTTTTGAACCACCTTCTAAGACTTCTCTGAAACACTGCAAATGGAAAACAGTACTTGTAGTGGCCTTGACATTAGCTAAGCCGCAGTGGTGCAGTGGTAGCATTATTTCCTCACAGCAAGAGGTTCTCCCATTCGATTCTCAGCTGGAGTGCCTTCTGTGTGGGGTCTGCATGTCCTCCCCACAGTCGAGTGGCATTCAAAAGACATGCGTGAATGGGCATGCCTTTGTTGAAGGTTGGG
The DNA here is from genome assembly GCF_019279795.1 of Protopterus annectens. NCBI lineage: Eukaryota > Metazoa > Chordata > Ceratodontiformes > Protopteridae > Protopterus > Protopterus annectens. Next base: position 362,145,476 of record NC_056731.1, on the reverse strand, counting down.
CATCGAGCTGGCACCTCAGCATCATAAAAAAAAAATCTACTGCCAATCATTAGCGGACCGGAGTTCCACTGTGGCAACCCCTAACTGGGAAAAGCTGAAAGACGAACAAGTGGCCTTGTCATCGGCTAGAAGAGTCTGTGAGTTACAAGCTTTCATGCCAATTCCCCCTTTACTCATCTTCCACAAAGACAAGGTAACCCTTAGTACCAACCCTACTTTCATGCTCAAGGTGGTCAATGAGCTTTCCTTAAACCAAACAATGAGCTTTTCTTAAACCAAGCTATTCACCTCCCTACCTTGTTTTTCCATCCAGAGAGTGACAGTGAGAGAGTCTTACATTCCCTTGATGTGAATAGACAACTTAGGTTCTACTTAGACAAGGCTAAGTCTGTCAGAAAATCTGACCAATTGTTTGCCTCCTTCCACCTAGGGTTCTGAGGAAAGCTGTGACAAAAAGACAGTTTCAGCTTAGATTTGCAGGGCAATTTCTTTCTGCTATGCACACTATGGGAAATCCTTGGGGTCCAAAGATAAAGCACAATCCACTATGGTTATGGCTTCATCAGGAGCTTTCTTTAAGGGATTAGACACTGCCACCATTTTACAGGCAGCTACATGGACATCTGTCCACAGATTTACCAATCATTAAAATTAGACCAAATTTCCAAATCCAGGGCTAGATTTGCCAGGGCTGTCCTCCATGGATTTTTGGAAAATGGTTCCAAGCCACCACCCCATGCTTCCCAGTGAGATTTGGCACTCACCCAAGAGTCCAGAGTACTGCAACATGTGAATAGAAGGACATAGAATAGTTGTGTAAAATCTTACTAAGACCATATATGTCCTTTCCTTCCATGTTGCAGTATTCCTTCCCTGGCTGTTCCCATACCGGTCTCTTCTTTGATGGCAGTGGACTTGCACAGTTTTTCCTGGGACTGGGGTCTGACTGGGGCACTCAGTTCTGAGGTCTGGTGCATGCAGACATCACTTTTATGACCCAAATTCCCTTAGCCACGTCAGACGTCCCATGCACTTAGCAGTGACAAGAAGCTTTTGTATACTGGCCAGACGTTCAGGTAGCAAGAGAAGGAAACCCAAGTGTCCAGAATACTGCAACATGGAAGAGAAGGACATCTATGGTTATGGTAAGATTTTACACAACTATTCCTTTTTTCCTCTTACAAATTTAGAAAGTAGCTAGAGTAACAGGATGTGTGTTTGCCTGTATTTTGTCTGAAGGATATGAACTCTGAAACTGAAATGTATGTCACTATTCATTGACTTCAGTCCTATGTGATTTGTCTAAAAACCATGGACTTTATGAGGAATGGACCAAACAAATGAGGAAAAAATCTGGACATTCTGTGAAAATCTCAACAGTTTTGAGGCATAGCAAGGTGAGTATAAATGTCAGGGACCGTGTTACCCTGCCTTTCTGACAGTGCTCACTAAATGGTTAAGTGCTTTACAGCTTTGAAAGCTGGCAAACACTTGGCATTTTTTTTCTTTTTTTACTGTAACTAGTAGTGCATGGAGCAGATAAAGCTAGATGCACTACAAACAAGTCATGATCTGGTTTCCGATCGTAACCTTTAATTGTGTGTTCTCAACATGGATGCCAAGATTCACCTTGAGCGCTTCACTCCCGGGTAGAATTTCTTGGCATCCATGTCTGGAATAGTTAATAAATTGGCTATGATTAGTGACTCAGTCATAGTCCTCTGTATCTTTCTCCCTACTTTGGAAAGTATTCACAACATTCCATGCACTACCAAAAGTTTCAACTCCTGATTAAGAAAGGGGTGGGGGCTGTGACGATCTCATAAATTATTATCTCTGAGGTAATTTGTTACATTCATTCCTCTCATCTCTCCCTGTTTTTGGTGGCATCCTTAGTCTTGCCCAGAATTTTGCTTTACCATTCATGAAATTGTGATTTTTTTTGTGGCTAAGTCATGAATACATCTATGAATTGGAAAGATATCCTTTATTAACTGTTCAGTTATTCAGAATCATATTAACACAAATTCTCTGAATATCTCTGACATGGAACCAGGCCTGCCTTCCCTTCTAATACCAGGCTACTGTACCTTAAACACTCATGATGCAGTAGTACCTTCAAACATTTAAAATTTATTATACAGAAATTGACAAAGCCCCCCCTCCCAATTTGAGCCAGCATTATCCTGTAAGACCGTTATTTTACTCCTATTTGCTTCAATCCAAAGGCTGTCAAGAGTTATAAAATTTAATGGGTTCAGCACCTTGTCAGCTCATCCGCCATACATCAGATATAAAATTGTAATGAACCCAAAGATCTAAATACCTTTCTTCTCTGCTTAACGACTGAATTCTGATAAATGAATTTTGCATTTTGGTGATCCTTAAAATACAAAATTACCTTTTTTAACTTGATATTGGATTTGCAGTAACTCCATTGGCAGCTATCTTCAGGGTTTTACTAATGTATGCATTTTGCTGCAGCTTCTTTTTTTTTTTTTGGTTAAAGACTGGTTGAAATGGAGTTTCCTGCAAGGCTGGGATTTGTTTTTCCAACATTTGTTCATTGAGAATTATGGGCTGGCTTGTTGATTTAAAGTGTGAGGTGGTTTTGCTAAAGCAGTTATCTAAGATTTGTTAGATGGGTACCTCAACTTGCCTTTGGATTCCAGCGTTGATATTCTAGTCAAGTGGAATGAATCAGCAGAGAGCTAGAAATGGCTGCTGTATATCTGTGTGGGAATGACTGACAGTAGCCCTATCTCTCCAGAAGGAACTCCCACCCTCTTCATCCTGTTTTGTTTGTATTTGTTGGATCCTTTCCTGAAGAGAAGAGATTCAAGATTATGCACCTGAACAGGAAGATGAAGGGACAGATACAGGGTTTTGTCCTCAATTGTCTGATTCAGACTTAGAGGAGAGTTCATTTTCTGATTCATCCTCTGTGTGTGTGTGGGGGGGGGGGTCTCTTTCTCTGAGAGTATTTCCAGAATATGCCAGTGTTTTCAGTGAAAGAACACTGAGGTTTCTCAGTCTGTCAGAAAATACTCTGAGCTGTTACAGAAGGAATTTCCAGAACCTTCACCCATTCCTTCTGTTTTGTCAACTCTGACGGATATGTGTATGTCACTGCCAGCAAATTTTTCTTATCTCTCCTTGCTCTAAAAGCAGTTTCAGGAGAGATTAAAGTGCAAGGTTTGTGGGACACCAAGGACAGATGCAAGCACATAAATATAAAATAAATGCTTGCCCTGATCAAGGCACTCAACTGCCTAAACCATCTTTGGTTGTCAGGACCCCTTCAAGTTGTTACAGACCGTACCACAGTCATATGGTACATCAACAGGCAAGGGGGAGCCAGTTGGTACTCATTTTGCAGACAAGACATGTTAGTCTAGGATATAGCTTCACAACAGAGTCTCACTTTACAGGCATCCAGCATTCCATCAGAGCAAAGTTGCATGGCAGACCCTCACAAGTGGAAACTGGATCAGGGATCTTCAAAGATTTGATCCATCTCTGGGGCATTCTTCAAGCAGACCTGTTCGACTCCTCTCTGAACAAGACAAATGCCTCTTTTCCTTTCCTTGGACAAGAATGTTCCTGTTTGCTTTTCCACCATTTCCACTGATATCCAGGGTAATTCTGAAGATTCAGAAGGAATTCCCCAAGGTCATTATGGTGACTTCCTTCTGCCAGGCAATAATGTTGTTCCCTTTTTTGGAAATGGCTAGGGGCAATTACCACAAGCTTCCTCACAGAATGGATCTACTAACACTAGATCAGGATGTTTGATGCACTCTAACCCTAATTGACTTCAGCTGACTGCCTGGATGTTTGGATCTTAATTCCCTTTTGGCACCTGTTTACTGAGGACATGCAACAGGTGCTATTGAAGGCAAGAAAGCCTACTACTAGAAATTTGTATATTACCAATGGAAAAGGTTTTCTAGTTGCTGCCAAAAACATAACCAGCACCCATTTATTAGTTGTTCTCTAATTTTACAATATCTGTCTGAGTTACAATGCTATGGCCTTTCTTACTCCTCCATCAAGGATCATTTATTCTTCGTTTCAGCATGTGTGCCCGTGGATCCTCCTCTTTCAATGCTTTCTCTTGTGCAAATGATTTTGATAAGGGTTTTTGCAAAAGAGGCCTCCAAGATACTGATTTCTCTGACCTCTATAAGAAGAGTATCTGAGTTGCATGCTCTTACGTTGAGTCATCCCTATGTCATTTTCCACAGAGGCAGAATTTCTTTGAGAACTAATCCATCTTTTATGCCTGAAGTGGAATCTGAGTTTACCTTAAGTCAAACTATCTATCTCCCCATTTTCTTTCCTTAAACTGAAAATGAGGGAGAAAGGATACTCCATACCTTAGATGTCTGTAGACAACTTTCAGGTTCTATCTCTACAGAGCTAAATCTTTCAAGTCTTTGGGTCATTTGTTCATATGTTGTGAAAGTAAGAAGAAGGGACAACCTGTGTCAAAACAGTCTATTTCCAAATGGTTGTCTCAGGCTATTACTTTTTGTTATATTCACCACAACAAAACTTTTTCAGGCAGGATCAAAGCAGACTCTACTACTGCCTTGCTTCATTTAAGTTTTTTTTGAAAGAATTAGATTCTAGAAATATTCTAGAAGTAGCAACTTAGTCCTCTGTGCAAACAGTTGCAGGGCATTACAAGGTTGATTCCTTTTATATTTCTAGATCAAGCTTTGCTAGGCCCATTCTGCAGGGGCTGCTGGACCCTTTCCCTTCTACCTACCAAATGTAGTTATCTAGGGTAATCTATCCATACAGCTAAGGCTACTGCAGCAGTGATCAGTATGATGAACATATACAGTTGTATAAGTAAATTTACCATAACATTAGATATTAGAGTGATCACTGCTGCAGTAGCCACTCCTTCCTTCCATCCAACTTTTTTCTTGGTGTGTTGCTTATTCCAGGGTGTGAATACTTATTTTTTGTTCTTACTAGCGTTGTCCTTTCAGGGTTCAGTCTCACTTTCTGTGTTCGCGTGAAAGCTCTGAAGGGTTTGGTTCCCAAACCTCTCTTTATAGTCAGGTAAGCTTGAGCTGACTGATGGTTTGGGTGTATGGAAGGTGTACTGAAGCTTTGGAAGCTGACTGGCTGTTATGTCCTTGTCTGGATATAACCCATTTAGCTAAAGATGTTGCAGCAGTGATCATTCACACAGCTACTGTAATTGTAAGTTTACTTACACAACTGTACTTTTTGTGCCAACTTATGGCAACCAGTGTGTGGTGATGGCATGGTATATACATTACATAGGTCCATGATTTGCATTTTTCCCAGAGTGGCACCTTTTGCATATGGCACCAGATGCTAGAGATGGTAGACTTAACATGATAGTTTTGCTGTATACTGGTCCATTGGGTGGGTTCTAGAGGTTTTGTCATGATAAAAAATGAGTTCATATCAGTTGTGGTATGAGTTAGAAGAAGTAAGAGTTATTTTCCTGCATCCTGAGTGTTCTTTGAAAATGGGATAATAGGACAGTAGTGTCAGGCTTTGCAGAGAGGTCGGATAGAGTTATATGCTTATGTAGAAGTTCAAGATGGATGGCATATTCCCTTCACAAGGCCTTATTCTCAAATGTAATAACTTTACAGGTAGAAATGGTGTTATTAATCTGCTGTTATGATGAGCACCTCAATTATTTTTTCACGAATTATTTCAAACTTTGAAATTGACACTTTAAATAGAATCACTTGCATTACAATTTTTCTTTGTCTACCATCCATGCAGAACAAGCTTTAGTGCACTGGTTTGAATAAGAAATCATAGGTGTTGGAAAGTCATACAAATTTCATTGGTAATGTCCAGGCTACCCATGCATGTGATGTCTTTACTTCTTAGTAAATAAGTATATCAAAGAATACCTGTAAGCTTATGTTTTTCTCAATAGTTTACAAAGATTCTTTAAGTGAAGTCACACTGCTAAGCTGTTTTGCGTTTTTGAAGATGCAATGATTTTACTTCATCTGAAGAAGCCAGTGGGCTGCATTATTTAAGTGAAAATTTTAATATTATTTGAGTTAGTGAACGTCTCAAAGTGATATTTTAAACTTTAAACAAGATAGGTCTACAAGCTATCATTTCTGTTGCTCATGAAAATTCAGATGCATGAAATGTTGTCACTGACAGAACAGACATAAGGCAAGTAAATGTTGAAACAGTCCTTTAATGGTTGTGACAGAATTAAAAAGCTTATAAGTTACAGACTCCACAGACACATACGCATTATCTTCCATATGTCACAGTTGATAGTTTTGTCTGTAACAGCACAATGTGATACATAAATGATGGCTGGATTGTAGTCTAAATGTAATGCAAAAATAACTAAATCAAGTAAATAAATGAAGTTCACAGTGTTCCTTTATGTCGTGCAGTTATACCTTAGTTTACATCTTAGTTTATATTAAAATTATTTGGACATAGCCAGCGCCATGGTGTAAATGGATAAAGCCCTGACTATGACCCAGACAACCATGGTTTGATTAGTGGCTTGGACGTCTGAGGTACTGGCAGGTGTGGATGAGCATATCCATCCCAGGGGAAGGGTGGTTACGTCAGTGTTCCCTGCAGTGATCCCTAGTAGAGGTTGGAGACATTGCTGTAAGGGAATGCGCTGCAAGGAGAGGAAATGATGCTGGACCTGGCTGAGCTGCTGCAGAGGTGAGGCGATAAACCTCATATCCCTTGTTGCACACCTGTTGGACATGACACACAAACCACACAGGGTAGGCCATTAATATACTAACCCCCTGGCTGAAGTTGGATGGCAAGACCCCTCAGGACACTGTTAGGTTCCATGCTGGACCAGGCCCAAATCAGAAGAAGGCTGGGGAAGTAGAATGAAACAGTAGACCTGGAAACTGATGTTGGCACTGGAGTAGATATCATAGGATAAACCAGTGGAGCAAAAAGTGCTCAAAAATTATTTGAACACCATTAAACTTAAGGATACCATTTGAAGTAGCTTCATGGTATGTATTCAGTCTGTAAAGTTAATACAAAGTAAACTATGCTAAACAGCTTGTCTAACAGTCAGAATGAGCCATTTGAGTTTTCTGTACTCCATGCTTATGCATGTGGTTAGTTCTATAGAATATTGCATTATTTTTGCTGTTTTATTGTTATTATTATTATTGTTATTATTATTATTATTATCATTTTAGTAACAACTTGACATGAAAACTAGATAGAAGCATCTGTTTCCCTAAGGAAAAAGTGGAACCAATTTTATTTGGATTATTTGCAGACAAAAAGTATTTACTGCTTCAGGCCTAGAATCCTAATCTGCTCTTATTCTGTGAAGAAGAGTCAGAAATGATGTAACCAATTAAATTGGATTTAAAACTTTATATGAAAATAATTTGATTATATCTTTTTCTTTAGCTACAAAATAAAAGTGTTTTTTCAGAAGCTGCATTCTGTGTCTTCTTATTTTATTTTGGCAACTGTTGCGATTTTCCCTTCCTTACTCAAAGTAGGGATATAGAAGGCCTGGAGTAATCAACTTTCTTTATTAAGAGCTTTTTGAAATTTTTTATTTTAGATTGCAATTCAGGATAGATTTTTTTTCTCAGCCCTGTGGTGAAGTGGGATAAAGATCAGATTACAGCTAAACTGACTTGTGTTTGATTAGCAGCGCAATATTCTTTGAAACTGGGCAGGGGAGGTTGAACTTGAGTGGCAGATACCAGTTTGCTAATTTTTTGGGGTTAAGCTTCTAGGCTAGCAACATTGGCAACACCTAGTGGTAAATGGGTCAGTCAGGGTCTTTCCTATTGTATCACAGTGTAAGAGGTGTGTGTGAGTATGCACACATCTCCTTCTCCCAACCAAGCAACGATTGCAAGACCAAAGAAGCAGCCTCAGGGTAGGCTCATACAAGGGACTAGCTAGCCGACTCACTGCCTGCCTGACACTTTTGGGTGGGAGGCAGAAGTCATGAAGATGAAACCAGTGTTCTTCAGTAAGTATAACATCTTCTCCCAGTCTTTTTCTGGCATCTACTTCCTCCTCTTAGGCCTTGTTATACAGTTGTTATTGCCCTAGCCATTCCAGCTAGTAAGTGTAAGTTTGCTAAATTTCTCTGACTTTTTTTGTATTTTATTTTTGTATCTTGAAATAATTTCATCTTAACTTCATATTGACTGAAACATTACATTTTGTTTTCTGGAAGATGAAATGCCTATTTCCACTCCAAGCTGACAGGAAAACTCACCAGCAGCATCAGAAGAATGTGCCTTTAGGTCAGGAGCATGTACAACAAAAGTCACTCAAGTACTATATAAGAAAACATCAGTGTTAAATATTGCAACAGAGGGTTAGCAGAATTTAATGTCAAGTGAATATGAGACCAGCATCAAGATAGAAGGTGAGGAAAGGAATATGTAGAAAACAAACAAAAAAAATATGCTGTTGCAGTCAATGCTGGTAGGGTATGGGGTAGCTAAGTTGTGTCCAAGGTTCCATGTGTCCTGCAGCTTGTTTGTCTTTGCTAAGAGGACAGAGAAATAAAGGAAGAAATCATGTCATGAAAGTAGACTGAAGATGCCTGACAGGGAGGGAGACAGGTAGAAAAATAGTAACATATGGAGACGTAAGATCACTGCATGTGTTATTGATGTAGAGTAGTGAAGCAAGGCAGAAGGTCATGTAAAGGTACCTCAGACTGTGAGAGTATACACCAGCCTGCAGGTATGTGCATATCTAGGTAGGCAAATTCAATTAGACATCAGAATGAAAGGGACTGGTGGTTCACCAAAACAGGAAGATAGTGAAAGACATGCTAGCACTTGCAAATAGTAGAGAACAAGTAATTTACCTCAGTTGGTCATCAGCACAGTGCCACACATATAAAGCTAACCATGGAGTGAGTACTTCAAGTTAAAAAAAAAAACACAAGAGAGCTGCCTGGCCCTAACAGTGGATAATTCAAAAAAGAAAAAAAACAGTACACCTTAGAATGAGATCTAGTCTACAGGAAGAGTAAGATTTCTTTGTAGTGGCAGTTTGTTAGGTAGAAGCGGAAGCAGTGGAGTCACTGAAATTTCCAAGCTAGCCAGAGTTGAATCTTTCTCCTTACTTGTCAGTGGGATTCAAGATTTATAAGTCCTCAGTGTTGATTTCCATGGTCCATTCCTTGTAGTAGGGTTTCAGGCTCTGAGGACATACTGGTGAGTGTCTCATATCTGTAGCAGTGCAGTGAAACTGGTATGAACAAGGACTGTTTTAAGGCTGGCACAGCTCGTTTCCCAGACCTAGACCTAAACTCTTTTGTCTTTTTTTTGGACCAGAGATTTTGAGGGAGAAGTAAGATATTGGCCCGTCTGTACTTATTTTTGGGCTGCACTGTGCTTGAGAGGCTTACTTACTTCTTCACTGGAGCATTGACTAGACAGTTAACTGCTAGTCCTGAAGAAAATTTTCAGCCTGTTCTGGTAGTTTGAGCATGTCTAAGCCATATAGTTATAAATAATGTAGATGGAAATCTCAACAGTACCCTCAGAACCCATTTCACTTGCTTTAGATATGAGGTCACAGTTTTATTTTTGAAAACACGTTAATGGTGAAATTGGGTGCAATCTAGACTTGCAACATGCTATTTTGATGTTTGCCAGCCACCGAATGTCTTGTGCATTGTAGAATTAACTAGTGATGTTAAGTTGTCGATCTCGCCTTCGTTCTTGCTGGATGGGTTCGGAGCCGATCCTCTGCTCCGACTCGGCCTAATACTAAAGCTCGAGAGCTATTTTTACCGGCTCAAGGCTATGCTATGTCCCATAATGCTAGGCGTTATATACCCAGATCTCGTTTGCCGCTTCAGCTATGAGGTTGCGTTTTCACCAGCTCCAGGTCGTATTTAGAATTTTTTATAATTATAGTTAGTTTTCGATTGATATTTTTTCCTAGATTTTTTTCTAGTAGTGTTAGTAGTCACCCGACTAGTCTTCCCACCCTTTTATTAGTAGTTTTCCTACTCTTTTCCACCCTTAAGGTGGTTAGGCCTTTATCCCCCCCCCCTTTTACAGTAGTTTGTAAAGTAGATTTATACAGGTTACTTTACTAGGTGTGTGTGTGGAATTTTGTTTTATTGTAGTAACTGTAAGAGTGTCTGTCAAGTGTTTTGTGTGTGTGTTTGTATACTTGTTAGACTTTGTTGTCCCGTTCCTGTGGTATCATGCCTAAGGATACCAAGCTATCGGGATTCAAGAAGTGTGACTCGTGCTGAAAGAAGATGTCTCTGACAGACGGTCACACTTCTTGTGTGTATTGTTTGGGCCCTCTGCACCTGCAGGACTCTTGTTCCATCTGTCATGCTTTTAGCTCAAGAGTCCTGCAGGAGCGCAGAGATAAGCTCATCTTAAGGGGCTTATTGAAGCCCGAAGGTTCTCCTACCAAGCCTCTGTCAGGAAAACCTTCCAAGCCCACCAAACCGTCGGCTCCATGTCCGGAGCTGGCGCCGAGCGGACCTTCTTCTGCCTCATCGGTTCCGGCCAGAACTGATACATCGAGGCCTCAGTCGGCTCCGACCTTGGCGTCGGAGCCGTCTCCAAGCCGAAAGCGCTCCGATCTCCCTCAATGGAGTCGGTCAGGTCGGCTCCGAAGTCCCCTTTGCTGTCGGAGCGGAGCCATAGGTCTCACTCCTCTAGATCTTCCAGGCTTTCGGACCACAACCTCGAGAGGGTAGTCAGTAGGCTTTTGAAGTCGCAGGCACTCGCCCAGTTATTGCATAGCCCGTCTCAACAGACAGCGGCTTCCCCAATGCCTGCTCCAGTTCCTCCTCCGACTATTCCTTCAAGCTCGGAGCCGGAGGCCGTCGGGGTTGGTACCGTGGGGGCGTCGGAACCGATTCCACCCTTATCGGTTCCTTCGTCGGCTCCGATCCCTTCATTGGCTCCGTCCTTGGAGGGATCCGGGTGCCGGGACTCCCTCATCAGTTCCGAGGGGGCGAGTGGCATCAGACCCTTGTCCGACCCTGTTCTCCCTCTCGGAGTGTCGGCACAGGTGAACTCGGCCCCGACATTGGCCTCGGAGCCGTCCCTCTCAGTGCCGGGAGGAGCTCTCATCTCTTCGGAGCTGGGTCCCTCCTCTCTGCCTGATAGGGGGGCCTTTGAGGTCATGAGGAGTGTGCTGGCTCCTATACCGGCACCACGGTCGGCCCCATCGGCCCCTCCTTCCATGGTGCCTGCTTCGGCCTCTGCCTACCCTCCTGAACCTAAGCGTGGGAAACCAACGCTCCAGGTCACCCCATTGGGCATATCCTCCTCTTCTGAGGCCTCCCCTGATCCTGCGGGGGAGCCCCCTCGGAAGAGGACATGCAAGAGGAAGCATGTGGACTCCCTGGAGTCAGTGACATCTGACACTGACCTGGATGATTCGGAAGGGTCCCCAAGGTCCCCCTCTGAGGATGTCTCATTTTCTGACATCCTAGAAATCCTTAAACAGAGGGGGAACTGGTCTGCCCTCAACCCTTCCGAGGATGAGTCGGTGTACCTGGACGCATTCGGTTCTCGCCCTTCCACCTCCTGGGTGTCCCCACTTTTTGACCCACTCATGGAGGTGGTGGCTCGGAAGGCATGGACGGCTCCGGATACTATGGAACCAACTCCCCGGAGGCCCACAAAATTTATTACAGCCCCTTCGGACAAGCAATTTCTCACTAAGGGTGTCCCTGTTGATGCCATGGTGGTGGCGGTGGCCACTAAGAAGGAGTTGGCTGACCCTTCAGTTCCTGTCCATCCTCCTAATAAGGAATCTAGGACTATGGATAGGTACGGCAAGCGGATGTTTTCTTCAGCGACCTTTGCCACGTGTTTGCTGAATTATTTGTGCTGTTTCACCCGCCTTCAGAGAGACCTTCTCAAGGAACTAGGTGATACCTTGCAGGACCCATCAGCTGCGGGGTCTCAGGAAAAGATCAGCTCCCAGCTAGGGACCCTGAACTCTATTGTAAACTCCACCATGCGGCTCATCTCCTATGCCGCCGATGGCGCGAGTAGGGCTGCAGGCACAGGCGTTGCTCTAAGGAGACACGCCTGGATGCGGCTTTGCAACTTTGCCGACCCCTTCAAGGCGTCTTTCACTAACACCCCCTTTGACGGTTCTGCCTTGTTTGGACCTCAAGTGAAGGATACATTGACCAGGTGCGAGCAGGAAGGCAAGACTCTCTCTGTCGTAGGAGTCTGTTTTTCTACCCCTTCTAGACCATACCCTAAGGGTCTGAAAGGTGGGAAAATGTGGTTCCGCAAACCTCAGGGAGTGCTGCCTGATGCACGTGGTGAGCTTCCCTCCAGAGGCAGAGGAGGGAACAATAATAGACGCCACCCGAGGGGCAGGGGGGGGTCCACAGAATCAGGGTAGCAGAGAATCTTTCTCTGACAAACCCTTCAGCACCCCTGAGGGGCTGCCCGACTGTCCACCTTTGGAGGCAGTCAGGGGAAGACTATCACTGTACCCAGAAGCCTGGCATTCCCTCACGCAAGACAAATGGGTACGGCCGATCATATCCGAGGGCTACAAAATTCCCTTTACTCACACCCCACAACAGCCAAAAGGGCCCCTTCCAGACGTTCCGATGTTCCACCCATTCTGAATGATCTAGCAGCACTAGAAATTTCAAAGCTGCTAAGAAAAAGGGCCATCCAGCCAGTCCCAGCAGACCAACAAGGATCCGGTATCTACTCCAAGTTCTTTTTGGTACCAAAAAAGACAGGGGACTGGAGACCTATTTTGGATCTCAGCAGGCTGAACAAGTCTGTTCAAAGAACGAAATTCCGGATGGTCACGCTACAGTCCATTCTACCCTTTCTGGGTCAGGACAATTGGATGTGCTCTATAGAACTTCAGGATGCGTACTACCATATCAAGATGAACAGGCGCTCCAGAAGGTTTCTTCGCTTCCGGCTGGGAGCCAGTCACTACCAATTCAGAGCCCTGCCCTTTGGCCTCACCACAGCCCCCAGGGTGTTTACCAAATGCATGGCAGTGGTTGTGGCTCACCTGAGACGACAAGGATTCCAGGTGTTTCCATATTTAGACGACTGGCTCCTTACTGCCACCACCAGGCATCGACTACTCCATTCCAGGGATTACGCTGTACAAACGTGCAACGCGCTAGGTATCTCTATAAATTTCGAAAAGTCTGCATTGTCGCCTTGTCAGTCTATTACCTTCATAGGCGCCATTTTAAACACAGTGGAGCTCTCAGCTAAACTACCCACACAAAGAGTTTCAGACATTCGCAACCATGTTCAGATCCTATTACAGGAGACCAGAGTCCAAGCCAGATTTGCACTAAAAACACTTGGTCTCATGGCAGCAGCAATCACTTTACTCCCCCTAGCGCATTTTCATATGCGGATCCTGCAATGGATGCTATTTTCCCAGTGGTCCTTTCATCAGCTGCCCATGTCACACACCATTCTAATCACTCAGTCATGCAAAAGACGCCTTTCTTGGTGGACGGTCTCCCCTCAAGTACTCCAGGGCAGACCTGTGGTCCTTCCTCCTCCTGTTGCCACTCTGACAACGGATGCCTCCCTGATCAGGTGGGGGGGGCATTTTCGGGGCAGGACAGTCCAGGGCACATGGCAACCCTTCGAATACCACTTGCACATAAATGTCTTGGAAATGAGAGTGGTACTTTTAGCGTTGCAGGCCCTTCAGGACTCTCTACCCACCGGGACTATTGCAATTCAAACAGACAATATGTCTGTAGTGTGGTACATCAACAAGCAGGGCGGAACCAGATCCTACCCCCTATGTCGAGAAGCACTCAGACTTTGGCAATGGGCGATCTCTTCTCAACGGTTTCTGGTAGCAACGCATATTCCCGGGAAGTCCAACGTCATAGCGGACAGACTGAGCAGAGCCATTCTCATGCCTCATGAGTGGTCTCTCAACCAGACAATAGTGGAAAGAATTTTCAGAAGGTGGGGTCAGCCTTGCTGCGACCTTTTTGCAACACCTCTAAACAGCAAATGCCCAGACTTCTTCACCCTCTTCCCAATCCCAGATCTACCCCCCAGAGACGCTCTAGTTCACGATTGGCCCCGGGGTCTTCTGTATGCATTCCCCCCTTTTCCCTTGATTACTCAATGAATCCAGAAAGCAACTGCCTTGAGAGCCAGGATGATCCTCATTGCCCCTTACTGGCCTCGACAAATTTGGTTTCCGTTCCTGCAACGCCATCTACTGGAGCAGCCCTGGCATCCGGACCCAGTGCCAGATCTTCTGACCCATCAATCGGGCGGGCTGCATCAGTCCCTTCGATCTCTCAACCTCACAGCATGGTTACTCCACTTCCAACCCTAGCCAGGCTTCCCCTTATCTCTCAACCAGTTCGAGATATCATCCTCGCTTCTCACAAGTCTACTACTAGAAAGACTTATGCTAGCAAATGGAAGCGTTTCTCTGTCTGGGCAGGGAAAAAGCACGTGGACCCCTTTACTGCTCCTGTCCAGACAATTCTAGAGTTTCTAGCAGAACTCTTTCGATAGGGCTCCTCCTCAGCTACCATCAGAGTTCAACTGGCAGCTATTGCAAATTTCCACGTTGGCTTGTCAGAGACCAGCATCATGTCCCACAAACTTTGCAAAGCCTTTTTAAAAGGAACCCTTTTACTTAGGCCCACGGTTAAGGACCCTCCCCCACAGTGGGACTTAAATTTGGTACTGTCTTCCTTAATTCTTCCTCCCTTTGAGCCGGCGGCTTCTTGTTCGTTGAAGTTGCTCTCGTGGAAAACACTCTTCTTAGTAGCCATCACCTCAGCAAGAAGGGTCTCGGAACTTCAAGCCCTTTGCGTTCACCCTCCTTATCTTGTTTTTCACAAAGACAGAGTGTTACTTAGGACTAATCCATCCTTTTTACCCAAAATAATCTCAGAAAAAAATCTGAATCAGACCATAGATCTTCCAGTCTTCTTCCCAAATTACACCAATAGAGCTGAACGAAAGTTACATTGTTTGGATGTTCACCGTCAATTACGCTTCTACCTGGATAGAACTAAGCAAATGAGAAAATCAAACCAGCTCTTCCTGTCTTATGCGGAGGGGAAGCAAGGCCAACCAGTCCCTAAGGTAACTTTGTCCAGGTGGTTGTCCTGTCTTATCACGTTGGTCTATCAGTTGAGGAACACTGAACTTCCTACTAAGCCTAGAGCCCATTCAACCAGAGCTTTAGCTTCTTCAATAGCCTTTCAGGCAAGATTGCCAATGGATTCCATTTGCGCAGCGGCCACTTGGGCCTCTCCTCATACCTTCATTTCTCATTACAAGCTCGATATGGCCTCCAGAAGTCGGGCTGATTTTGGTTCCATGGTGCTCAAGAGTTTGTTCCATTTTTTGAAAAAAAAAAAAGAGTTTGTTCCATTGAGCCACCCAGGATTTAGGTGCTAGGGATGCTGTCCCATCCAGCAAGAATGAAGGCGAGATTGACAACTTAACATTGAGAAGTTATGTTCTTACCATAACGTTCCATGTTAGTTGTCTTCTTCTCTCCTTCTTTCTTGCATCCCACCCTCCATCCCCCTAGCCTGGGAGATCTAGAGTACCTTGTGAGAATTTTTGCCACCTCAGTTATTTCCCCAGCTAGCTCCCTTGCTCCCTCTTTTTTGCTAGCTGTTCTAGAGGGCTTATATATATATTTATATATATATATATATATATATATATATCCTTCTCCCTTTTGCATCTATGATTAGGTGGATTGTTCTCTGTTGTGGTGGGACATATATGTCCATAGTGTTAGCTATCAAACGAGATCTGGGTATATGATGCCTAGCATTATGGGACATAGCATAGCCTCGAGCCGGTAAAAATAGCTCTCGAGCTTTTGTATTAGTTGGAGCCAAGGATCGGCTCTGAACCCATCCAGCAAGAAAGAAGGCGAGAAGAAGACAACTAACATGGAACGTTATGGTAAGAACTTAACTTCTCATTCATTATAGTCCTGGCATTTCAATGTGAAACACCTGTATACATTAAGAGTACTGTGCCAGAGAGTAATTGTGCATGCATGTCCCTTTAAGGAGGGGGGGGGGGGATCTTTGCTAGTGAAGTTAATGAGGTCATTACCTTCAAGATGTTCAACAAGTCTGGTAATCCTAAAATTACTGGGACAGGTCTGATTTTCTGTTTTCTAGCTTGTTTGATATCAGAAAGGTTTTAGTGAAAAAATAGCTGATATCCTGTGAATACTTGAACAGCTGAGTGGTGTTCCACAACTTCTAGTTGATACGATTGAAGTCCATTCAGAAGATGCAGCATTTCAACTGTATGCTTAGCTGTAGTTGACTTTAATTGTTGGATGTTAATTGCTTTTGATTGATTGAACTTGTAGAGAATATCTACTTTGAATTTGATATAGGCCCCATATTCAGATGTAAGGGCCTGCCGTTTGGTAATGTTGCCATAATGTGTAGCATTAGTGTTAACACAATTTGTTTGTTTGTTACATTATAACTGAAATGCCCAATGGAGCAGCTATAGAGTTTGCTGGTACCTCCATACAATAGCAGGGCAATAGAGATGCATTGGTTATTACTGAGACTGAATAATTAGAATGTTTAATACCCTCCAAAGCTGAAACAAAAAGGGGGGGGGCTTGTAGTTAAGCCTCAGTCCACTTAAAAATACCTGTGCATACGCCATCTTTTTTGCTACTCTGTTAGATTCATCTAGGTGAGACCTGAGGTCAGACGTACCCACTTTGGAAAAAAAACAGTATTTCCTGATTGCTTATTTAGAGATTATAACTTATTATAACTATGATTTTCAGATACATTTATCTAAAAATTTTCATAGTGTCATCCATAAAAATAAATAAATAAATAAAAATAAAAAAACACTAACAGCTGTGGCTGCAGGAGACGCATTCCTTCAAAACATTTTCATCTTCAGTACATTTTGTGTGTGTTGGGTGAGGACCATCATGATCCTTGTGTAAACTCTAAATCTTTTAGTAAGAAAACACAGCCCTGTGTTGTCTTTAACCTCAGGATGTTCCTGCATAAAAAAATTTCTTGTAGTAGCCCAGGGGGTATTTGTAGTTTTGAGATCTTTCTGAGGCTAGTGATATCCTCGGCAAAAAGTTAAGTAACAAATTTGCTTGCGGCCATCAGATACTACCAAAGGAATTTTATCATCAGTCTTCTTTGGCAAAAATCATATACCCTTTTATTGTAGGCATTGTGATTCATTTAATAAAAAGACTTTGCAAGGAAGGTTGCAATATCTAAAGGTCTTTCTTGAAGAAATACATGCACACATACTGAATATGAAACTCTGGTAGTCAAGTTTTGTTTAACTCTGGAAAAAGGAATACTGTATCAAGCAGCATTACAAAGAGTACCAATGCAAATGATAGTAAGTTGTTAACCATTTAAAAAGTCAGAATCCAGGAGAGTGAGTGCCAAAACATGGAAACCGAATGGCAGAAAAATGGACTTTTATATACCAAGTCTGAGATTGCCATTTCCCAGGTATGGCAATCTCAGAGTTTGTATGCATTAGGTCAGGGGATGTGGGAGTGTAGGGGGGCTTGCGTCGCCTGCAAAAATGAAGATCTGATGTTGTTCTTTGCATTCTTCCCCAGTCCATGGGTTTGGATTTGATCCCCAAATCTGACTCGGCAACATACTCTAGATTTCTGATCCAACTCTCGACCTCCTCCCTCTATCCGTAAATATCTGAGTTCATTCCTCTTACCTCAGATCTCGTTTGCAGCCATTGAGCTCAGACTCAGGTTCTGCTTTTGAGCTGGTATATAGTGAAGGTTTGTGAGTTAATCCTTTTATTCTGTTTTCAAAAGTTGTTTTTCTGACTTAGACTATTTTATATTCATCCTCTGTCTTAGTTCTTGCTGGCATAAGAAGCACTACTATATTTATATCATACCCTCTCTCTTACCATAACTAGTGTTCTATTTACCTTTTCAATCAAGGTAATCTTTATAAATTACCATTGTTAGTAATTATTGTTTTCTCTCTGTTTTCCTTCCTTTAAAAAAAACTGCCTGTTTCCTTTCACTACTCTTTATTTACACTTGCAGCTTATACTCTGAATATTTTTCTTTACCATGTCGGATAAACTGACTGGTTTTAAAAAAATGCACTTCTTGTGGGCATAAAATCCCTAATTTGGGTGCCTGCAAGGAATATATTTACTGCCTCAGAGCTGGTCACCTGGATAGAAACTGTTCAGTTTGTTCAATTTTTAATCCAAGGGCCTTGGCTGACCAGTGTAACAAATTAATATTAAAGGGACTTCTTCCTTCTATTACTACATCTGCAGGGGCTCAACACCCCCCCCCCAAAGTGGTGAAATCTACTCTATCAGAGCAATGAAAACACTCCCTGCTTAAGTCTCAGTGTAGGGGATGCTTGCCCCACCTACAAAAAAGAAGTTTAAATTAGAAGAGGAGCGTTCAAGATTCCTCTTATCGTGGATATTAGATTTTTTTTTTTTTGGTCTGTAGATACTCGGCATTTTGAATGCTGACATTTCAATAAGAAACCTAGTAAATTAGGCTATAATGAAAGTAAAGACATTTCAGTGATGTGCTAAGCCTCCTATGTAATTATATAAGGGAGTCACCTGTACTTTAAACTAAACACTTCCAAACTCATGCTACAGTAAAATGGAAGAAAGAATTAATTCCCGTGTTCTCATTCATATGTTTCTGTAATATTCTGTGGGATGATTTAATTGATTAAATTACAAATACATTACTAAAGAACAGCAGGTGTCCTAATTTTTCTTCCTGTAATTCTGTAAAAATTCCTAGTTAATATGGTACACAGTCAGATTCTGGAATAAATATTAAATTCATAATTTGAATATCAAGCTTGTGTTGATTGACATAAACCCAGGCCTGTATTCTCATTGCTTATAAGTCATGAACTGGTTCCTTAACAGTACAGAGAGAAAGATGTGCATTGTTTAATCGTGAATTATAGCTTATTCCATAGTCTAGGTAAATGCAGTGTTAGAAACTGTTTTCTCTTAATATGTATCATTCACAGATTACCCAAATTGATGATAACCCCATTTACTTTATATACGAGACCCAATAGTGCCTTGAAGAAAAGATGCAGTTTATGTGACATTGAACTGACAGCTTCACATTTAATGGACTCTTGACTCAGGCATATGAGTGCAGGTGTGGTACCACAGCAGCTGTCATCAGCCTCATTAATGACCTAGTTCAACAGTTTCTGCAAAGTGTTTGTTTCTGTCATTTTTAGTCAGCTTCCCTTAAGACTGGATGGCATCTTATTTCACTCAGCAGCACTCTTACTTTACTGCTTGCTGTGTGCAGTCATCAGTCTAATTGTAACTCAGAGCTTCTTCTCTTTTTTAGTATGGCTTGGCATTTCATACCACTCACTGGTAAATGCTGGATACTAATGCTTAGTCTAAAAAGTAATGAATATTAATTAGTTGTATGCCAACTATTATTCCAGTTTTGGGGATGAGACTTAATATTTATAGTCAAAAGGGCTATGAAAGTAGTTCTGTCATAAAGGATGCGATTATTTTCTTAATGAGCACTGATTAATGTGTATTAACCTTTGGTGTAGTGATAGCATTAAATTAGTATTCATTTAGTTTATTAAAGTGGCTTGCAGAGAACCTATGCACCAATAGAATTAGATGTCTGTCTCAGAAATCACCAGATGATGTATGAATGACCATTTTAGAACTGGATAGAACAAATGCGGGAGGAAAATAAAAGCAACATTTTTTTCTGATGCTGAAGATTGTCTTGGAAATACTTTTTTTTTCATTTTTTTGAGTACTTTGTGAGAAGTGACTTAAGCACATTGAAAAGTGTATCTCTAAATTTCATACAAAGCTACAGTAAGACATTTTTGCTGCATAATAAAAGTTTGTGTTTAAAGTAGTTGTGATGCCTAAACAAGGAAGTAACTTAAATTACCTAGAGCATTAAATAATTAACAGTACATTTTAGTTGTAAAATCATTGGAGGTACTGTAAGTAATTGATCAGACTTTGATCAAACAAGTTGTTAGTGTATCCAGGGAATTAAAAAAATGTATATGTTCCTCATGTGGGTTCATTGTTAATAGACATTATACCCTGTGCAATGGATGCTGTTAAGAATTATTTGTGTTTTTCTTATATTTTTGCTTTAATTTTATTTAGCCAGTTAGTCACTTGGTTGGTTCTAACATAACAAGTCACTCAGTGGATATGTCTACATTTGAGTTTTTCTGTTGATTTATATTTCTGAGTAAGCACAGCACATTGCTGTGCTAGGAGAGTCACTGTAGCAGGACAGTATAGCTGAATAAAAGATCTAAATGATGTGCTGATGGATAAAGGCAATAGCAAAATGTTGCTTCATGAATATTAAAGAGTATTTATATATATAATTTGATGTTTATGAGGAAATGTGCCTTGCCATGAGAAAGCAAAAACAAAATCACCTTCATTTTCTTCTGTGCAAGTAGTCAACAGAATACTGAAGTTTGTTTTCACACATTTGCAGTATGAAACTCTGTGCTACTTCTGATATCATGAGAAGTATAGACTTACAGTTGCAGTATGAACCTGTGACATCCCCACTCTGGGCCAGTAATCAAGGAGCCTGAATCCTCACCACTGGCACTGGTGAGGGACATTCTCTTGGAACACAAATGAATACACCCAGTATTTTCAGATGCAGCTCTCTATATCAAGCACAATTTCCCTTAAGAACACACAGGGAACACACTCAGTCCAAGGTCTGGATTTCTTTGTCTCCCTCCAGGCCCCCAATAAGACTTCCCACTGGTGGAACAGCTACAGAGTTGAGACCTCAGTGAGTGTCCATGCCAAGCTCTCCATCATTCTCTCTGTGAAACCAGTGCTTCATGCCCGTGCACCAAGCAGCTGACACACATACTCTTTCATAGGTTCATAGGTTCATACTAGGCTATCTGCCCTAGGGCATTTATAAGCCTAGCCAGAGTGTGTTTGGCTTTCGCCACCCATTTTAAATGAATTTTGCTAAGCCCTTTTTCGAGGTTAGTATACTGTGCCTCTGTCTAACAGTGACACAGAAGTGATACCCGGGGTAAACCTACAATCTCCCATACACTCATCAAGATTCCTCTTGAAGAGAGTCAATGAGGGACTCTGCCTAACCTGGACTGGGATTTTATTCCAGAGTGAAGGGAACTTCTGGGTTATGAATCTGTCCCTCCAGCATGTCCTATTTATTTCAGTGCTGAGGTTCAAGTCTCTTGAGCGCGTAGCTCAATGGGATTTGGATTTTCTGAGGTGCAGCATGTCCATTAATTCCGGGTTGGACATGGCTTTATACGTCAGGCACAGATTGCCTCTGAGCAGGCGGTATGCCACTGAGTAGAGCTGGAGTTTCTTTAACTGGGCAGCATATGGCATCTGTTTGAGCCCTTTGATCCTCTTGGTGAGGTACTTTTGGGGTCTTTCCAGTTGCTGCAGGTGTCTGGTAAGGTACATCCCAAAAGGGGCATTGTACTCAATTATGGGCCTGATGAGGGATGAGTAAAGAGGCATGATGACCTCCCCTTATCTAGATGTGAATCCCTTCATGATTAGGTGGGCTATATAAAATGTTTTTCTAACCACTTTGGCCACGTGGTTGTCAAATGAGAGATTGCTATCAACTTGGGTCCCCAGGTCCCTAATTACTTCTTCCGTACTTAATGGATTACCACCTATGTGGTAATTTGTGGGCACTTTGTTTTTGCCAAAGGGGATGACTATACACTTTTTGGCGTTTAGCTTGAGGCCATGGCTCTGGCACCAGTTGTCTGTTTCTATGAGGCCCTTTTGTAGGATGCTTGTGTCGGCTGGAGAGTCGATTATGACGCCCAGTTTGCAGTAATCTGCGAACTTGGTCAGCCACAGTCCTTCCATGTTAGCCTGTACCTCCGAGAAATATATACCGAACAAGAGAGGTCCCAGGACTGAGCCTTGTGGGATGCCACTTGTAACTTGTTTGGAGTCTGACATGGCTCCAGCAATTCTAACCATGTGGGTTCTGTCCTTGAGCCAGTTTGCAACCCATCTAGTGACATAGGGGTTTATATTTAAGCTGGTGAGCTTATCTATAATGCCCGAGTGGGGTACTGTATCGAAGGCTTTTGCAAGGTCCAGGTAGGCTGTGCGAACCACCTTCCCCTCGTCAATGGCCTTGGTGACTGTTTCAAAGAAATCAACCAGGTTTAAGAGGCAGGATCTGCCCTTAACAAAGCCGAACTTGGTAGGATCCAGTGTCTGTAGGTCCCCAATATCTTTATTTATGAGGTCCATGATGATCCTTTCCATAGCTTTGCAGACCAAGCTAGTCAGGCTTATGGGGCGATAGTTTCCAGGATCCGTTGAGGCACCACCTTTGTGGAGAGAGACCACTGTTGCTGTAGGCCACTCTTTGGGTACATATCCTGTAGTAAGGCTGAGACTGAACAGTAGTTTTATGTTTGGGTTTAGTTCTTCTTGGAGTCCATGTAGGATGCAGCCCGGGACACCGTCTGGTCCCATTGATGCTGTGTTTTTTGCTTTGGAGAAGGCGACTCTTACCTGAGCATCTGAGATGTCAGGGGGGCAGCACTCTGCTGGGATAGATATTTGCCCTTTTGGTGGGGAAGGGGGGGGAGAAGTTTGCGCCGAACCTGTCAGCTAGGATGTTGGCAATGTCTGTGGGTTCGGTGTATTTTTTGTCATTTTGGACTACTTGATTTTCACACACACATGCGCAGACACACACACACACACACACACACACACACACACACACACACACACACACACACACACACACCTAGGAAAGGCTGACACAGATTTACTAGCTGTGCCCCCTTCTGCCCAGACTATAAGGTAGTTATACAAGCACCAGACACTCCAAAGCCAACTGCTCTAAGGCTCTTGCAAGGTTATACTGAGTGAAATTAATATTAATACAAATGGTAGTTTGACCAACAGCAAGGCTTTCATGAGTGGCCAGAGCTGTCACCGAATATATATAAATACTCTCAGCGGTGGTACAGTGGTAGCATTGTTGCTTTACAGCAAGAGGTTCTCCTGTTCGATTCTCGGCTGGCGTGCCTTCTATGTGGAGTCTGCTTGTCCTCCCCGCAGTTGAGTGGCCTCCGAAAAACATGCATGAATGGGCGTGCCTTTGCTGAAGGTTGAGTGTTGGGCTGGCAACTCAGCACCATAAAAAATCTACTGCCAATCATTAGCGGACCGCAGGTCCGCTGTGGCGACCCCTAACTGGGAAAAGCCGAAAAGACAAACAACAACAACTCTCAGAGATTAAAATATTCTCTAAAAAGCCAGCAACAATGAAAAGTTTAAATATATTTAATAATAAATAAGAAAAGAACATGAAAATACTAAATATCTATTTACAGTAAACACCAGAGTTTCAATCACAGGAATTATTAAAATAACACAGATGAGTAGATTCACACAGATACAGAAAAACAGCACTTAACTAATCTCACTATATTTTCCTGACTGATCTAAAGAGCTCCTATTCCATGGTCACTTACTAGAGCAAGTTAAGATAAGGTAGGTGAGGGGTCCTTCTCTGTCAGGTTCCAAAAACAGACTGTACTGAGACTTCAGTCTCCCCTAGTATTAAAATATAATTTTTCTCCTAGATTATAGAATGACATGACATACGTCTGGTCATCTGACTTCTGTTTCCCACGCTACATTCCTTGGCTAGAACTGTCAGGATTTAGCACTTATGTGTCAATAATACACACACAGAGAACTTTGCTAAGATCTGCTGCAACTCCTGGAAGTCATAAAACAATTTCAAACCTCCATCCTTCCAGATTAGCAATTAGCTCACCCCAGACAATGCAGAAAGCTTCCTTGTACAGACATTTAGTCTCTGGTTGCATTGAGAACTTTAAGATACAATATTTATGGCCTAAGCCAGATAATTTAATTTTAAACTATATTCAAAGTTAGGTGGATTGATATTAACCTTCTCTCCCAGTATCCTCTGTTAAAACATGTACATTTAAAGAGTTACAATAATACGTGTATATTTCTTTTTCTGTCCAGCAGGGCACACTGTTGGTACATTTTTAACACAAGTAGTTTTGCAAATACATTTTTCAACACAAGCATCTGTACAGATCAATTTAATGTAAAAATGATATATAATGCTTTAGAAAATTCCAGCTAGCTATTCTGGTGTATGTTACACATCCACTGCCCTACTTCTCCTGGCATAGCTGGCAATACCACCAGGTAGTAGATAATAGAAGGTAATCCAGAGAACAAACCAAGGTGGAAAATGTAAAAAACTTTATTCACACACAGGATTAAAGGATTGAACACTTTTGTCATAAAAAAACTTCTTCAGAATCAGTATAAACAGCACACTCCCTGTCCTTAAATACCCCTCCCTGTCATTATCACATGACCAATTCAATTCCATTTTTAATTACCACTCAACTTTTTAAAACATTAATTATACTAAGTAAATGCAATAAAAGCACACTTTATAAAACTGATGAGTAATGAATAAGTGGTAAAAAAATGTATGTTATACAAAACCCAGGAATGCATAAAAAATGATGTTAAGTTGTCAATCTCGCCTTCATTCTTGCTGGATGGGTTCGGAGCCGATCCTCGGCTCCGACTCGGCCAAAACTAAAGCTCGAGAGCTAATTCCACTGGCTCGAGGCTCCCCTATATCCCACAATGCTAGGCGGTAACTACCCAGATCTTGTTTGCCGCTATAGCTGACGAGGTGCTTTTCTACCGGCTCAGGCAGGTGAGTTAGACTTTTACCTTATTAGGTACTTCTAAAACCCCCTTTTTTGTTGTCATACATAACCTTTTAGTTTAATTTAAGTATTTAGATCAATCGACCCCTGTTTGTTGAGTCTTTTTTCCCTTTCTTCCCTTATCTTGTAGGCCTTCGGCCCCTACCCTTCCCCCGTCAATTAGTGACTAAATTAGTTGTTCTTTTTTCTGTTAAGGGCTTGTGTGTATGTGTTTGTGGCTTGTTTTAGCCTTTAATAATTTAATTTAATAATTTTTTCTGTAAAGGGTGTGTCTGTAGCGTGTTTGTGTTGTGTCAGGCACTCCTTTTTACAATGTCAAAAGACAAGGTCTCAGGCTTCAAGAAGTGTGACTCATGCTGTCAGAAAATGTCTCTGACAAACGGTCACACTTCTTGTGTGTATTGCCTGGGACCTGTGCACCTGCAGGACTCTTGTGCTGTTTGTCATGGTTTTAGCCCTAGAGTCCTGCAGGAATGCAAGAACAAGCTAATGTTGCGGGGCTTATTAAAGCCTGAAGGCCCCCCGACTCAGTCTGTGTCGGGGAAGCCTTCCAAAACTTCCAAACATTCGGCTCCGGTTCCAGAGACGACTGCTGGAAAGACTAAGTCGGCTTCAACATCGGCTCTGGCTGGAGCCGATGTTTCCAAGCCTCATACTGTTACCTCGGCTCCGGCTGGAGCCGAGGCTGATAAAACTCCGTTGGCTCCGATACTTTTATCGGAGCCACAGTCTAGGAAGAGGTCCAGATCCCCCTCTATCGGCTCCGTGCATTCGGTGCCAGGATCCTCTCTTCTTTTTGAACGGAGCCATAAAACTCATTCTTCATGGTCTTCCAGGTTATCTGACCATGATTTGCAAAGGGTAGTGAGTAGACTTCTCAAGTCCGAGGCACTGGCCCAAATGCTGCATAGCCCGACTCACCAGTCAGTGGCTATTTCCGTTCCCCAATACATTCCTCCTCCGACTCCTTTGAGTTCGGAGCCAGGGCTTGTCGGAGCCATGGCTGTCGGTGCGTCGGATCCGATACCTTCCCTTTCGGCTCCGTCGTCTGCTCCGATCTCCTCCTTGGAGGGATCTCAGCACCGAGCTTCCCTCGTCGGCTCCGAGGGGGCGAGTGGCATCGGACCCTTGTCCGACCCCGCTCTCCCTCTCGGGGCTTCGGCGTTGGTGAGTTCGGCTCCGACATCGGCTTCGGAGCTGTCCTTGTCGGTGCCAGGGGAGGTCCTTGTCTCTTCGGAGTGGGGGCCTCTGGCCTTGCCTGACAGGGGTGCCTTCGAGGTCATGCAGAGCGTGCTAGAACCAGGTTCTGCCCCACAGTCGGCTCCTTCAGCCCCCCCATCTACAGTGCCTGCGGTGATTTCTACTCACCCCCTTGTCTTAGACCTTAGAGAGCCAACTCCTCAAGTTTCCCCATTGGGAATTTCCTCCTCTTCCGAGGCCTCTCCTGACCCGACAGGAGATCCCCCAAGGAAGAGGCAGTGCAAGAGGAAGCACATTGACTCCCCTGAGTCTATCACCTCTGACACTGACTTAGAGGAATCCGAAGGTTCCCCTCGATCCCCTCTGAGGATGTCTCCTTTGCTGACATCCTTGAGATCCTGAAACAGAGGGGGAACTGGCCAGCCCTTAACCCTTCGGAGGATGAGTCAGTGTATCTTGAGGTGTTTGGCTCTCGCCCTTCTACCTCCTGGGTGTCCCCTCCCTTTGACCCCCTTATGGAAGTGGTGGCAAGGAAGGCTTGGATGGCTCCTGATTCAGTGGAACCCACCCCGAGGAGACCATCTAAATTTATTACTGCCCCTAGAGATAAAGATTTTTTATCCAAAGGTGTCCCTGTTGATGCCATGGTGGTGGCTGCGGCCATTAAGAAGGAGTTAGCTGATCCTTCGGTTCCTGTCCATCCTCCTAATAAGGAATCTAGGACCATGGACAGGTACGGCAAGCGGATGTTCTCATCAGCGACCTTTTCGATGCATTCGCTGAATTACTTATGCCACTTCACTCGTCTCCAGAGAGATTTACTCAAGGATATGGGTGAACTGATAAAGGATCCTACAGCTGAGGGGTTCAAAGACACAATGAACTCCCAGTTGGCAACCCTGAATTCCATCGTTAACTCCTCCATGCGGCTGGTATCATATGCTGCAGATGGGGCGAGTAGAGCCGCAGGCACAGGTGTTGCCTTACGACGTCACGCCTGGATGCGGCTATGTAACTTTGCGGACCCTTTCAAGGCATCCTTTACCAATTCTCCCTTTGATGGATCATCCTTGTTTGGTCCACAGGTGAAGGATACATTGACCAGGTGCGAGGTAGAAGGTAAGACTCTCTCTGCCGTAGGAGTCCGTTTTTCTACCCCTTCTAGACCCTATCCCAAAGGTCAGAGGGGAGGAAAGATGTGGTTCCGCAAACAATCCCAGGGAGTCTCATCTGACGCACAAGGCCGATTCCCCTCTAGAGGCAGAGGGGGGAATAATAATAGACGCCGCCCTAGAGGCAGAGGAGGTCCGCAAAACCAGGGTAGCAGAGAAATGTTCTCTGACAAACCCTTTCAGCATCCCTGAGGGGCTGCCCGGCTGTCCACCTTCGGAGGCAGTCGGGGGAAGATTATCCCTGTACCCAAAAGCCTGGCTTTCCCTTACTCAAGACAAATGGGTACAGTCGATAATATCCGAGGGTTACAAAATTCCCTTTGTTCACATCCCATCCCAACCCAAAAGATCCCTTCCAGACGTTCCACCCGGTCTAAGGGAACAAGCAGCATTAGAAATTTCAAAGCTGCTATCAAAAAGAGCTATCCAATCAGTCCCAGCAGACCAGCAAGGATCCGGAATCTACTCCAAATTCTTTTTGGTACCAAAAAAAACAGGGGACTGGAGACCCATACTGGATCTCAGCTACTTAAACAAGTATGTCAGGAAAACAAAATTCCGGATGGTCACGCTACAGTCCACTCTACCCTTCTTGGGTCAGGACAATTGGATGTGCTCGATAGATCTTCAGGACGCGTACTACCACATCAAGATGAACAGACGCTCCAGGAGATATCTCCTCTTCAGGCTGGGAGCCAGTCACTACCAGTTCAGGGCCCTGCCCTTTGGTCTCACTACAGCCCCCCGTGTGTTTACCAAATGCATGGCAGTGGTCGCGGCTCACTTGAGACGTCAAGGATTCCAGGTGTTTCCATATTTAGACGACTGGCTCCTTACCACCACCACCAGACATCAGCTTCTTCTATCCAGGGACTTCACCATCCAATCTTGCCAAGCTCTAGGCATTTCGATAAATTTCGAAAAATATGCCTTGTCGCCTTGTCAATCTATTACCTTTATAGGTGCCATCTTAGACACACTCAATCTTTCAGCCAGACTCACAGAGCAGAGAGTGTCAGACATTTGGAACCAAGTTTCCCTTCTCTTACAATGCAACAAAGTCAAAGCCAGACTAGTTTTGAAGGTGTTAGGACTCATGGCAGCAGCTATTCCCCTTCTCCCCTTAGCTCGCTTTCACATGAGGATCCTCCAATGGATGCTGTTTACTCAATGGTCCTTTCAACAGCTCCCGATGTCCCATACCATATTGATAACTCAATCATGCAAGAATCAGCTGTCTTGGTGGATCACATCACCTCAACTTCTCCGAGGAAGACCCTTCACTCCCCCCCCCCCCCAGTCACCGCATTGACAACAGACGCCTCCCTGATCGGGTGGGGGGGGGGGCATTATCAGGGCAGGACAGTCCAGGGCACGTGGCAACCTTTCGAGTGCCACTTGCACATAAACGTCTTAGAGATAAGAGCAGTGCTTTTAGCGTTGCAAGCCCTTCACGACTCTCTTCCCTCTGGGACTATTGCAATTCAAATGGACAACATGTCCATAGTGTGGTACATCAACAAACAAGGCGGAACCAGATCATACCCTTTATGTCGAGAGGCACTCAGACTTTGGCAATGGGCGATCTCTTCTCAGCGTTTTCTGATAGCAACGCACATTCCCGGGAAATCCAACGTTATTGCAGACAAATTGAGCAGAGCAATTCTCATGCCCCACGAGTGGTCTCTAAAGAAGTCAGTTCTAGAAGAAGTATTCCTAAGATGGGGCCAGCCTTGCTGCGATCTTTTTGCTACTCCCCAAAACAGCAAGTGTCACGACTTCTTCACTCTCTTCTCGTTACCAGGTCATCCCACCAGAGACGCTTTAGTCCACGATTGGCCCCGGGGACTTCTATATGCCTTTCCCCCCTTTCCACTGATATCTCAACTAATTCAGAAAGCCATCGCCTTGAGAGTGACAATGATCCTCATTGCCCCTTACTGGCCTCGACAGATATGGTTTCCCTTTCTTCATCGTTACCTTTTGGAGCAGCCTTGGCATCTGGACCCAGTACCAGATCTGATAACCCACCAATCGGGTCAGCTGCACCAATCTCTGCCTTCTCTAAACCTCACAGCGTGGTTTCTCCGATTCCAACCTTAGCCAGGCTTCCCTCAATATCTCGCTCGGTCCGAGATATCTTGATAGCCTCTCATAAATCTTCTACCCGGAAGATTTATAGTAGCAAATGGAAATGCTTCTCTTTTTGGGCAACATCAAGAAACATAGATCCCTTTACTGCACCTATCCAGATTATTCTAGACTTTCTAGCAGAACTCTTTCATTTAGGATCTTCTGCATCTACCATTAGAGTTCAATTGGCTGCCATATCAAATTTTCATGTTGGTGTTTCAGAGTCTAGCATCATGGCTCACAAACTCTGTAAAGCCTTTTTAAGGGGCGTATTTCTTCTCAAACCTCCAATCAAAGATCCCCCGCCTCAATGGGATTTGAACTTGGTTCTGGCATCTTTAATTCTTCCCCCCTTCGAACCGGCGGCTTCATGTTCTCTGAAGTTGCTTTCTTGGAAGACACTTTTTCTGGTAGCTATAACTTCAGCGAGAAGGGTATCTGAACTCCATGCTCTGTGCAGTCGTCCTCCTTACTTAGTATTTCACAAAGACAGGGTATCCCTCCGTACTAATCCATCCTTTTTGCCTAAAGTTTCCTCTCAAATAAACCTAAACCAAATTATTGATCTCCCCATCTTTTTCCCTAACTATTCGAACAGGTCAGAACAAAAGCTACATTTTTTGGATGTTCATCGCCAACTTAGATATTACTTAGACAGGACTAAACAATTCAGGAAATCTAATCAATTGTTTCTGTCATATGCGGAAGGGAAATTGGGCCTTCCAGTTACTAAAGTATCCCTCTCTAGATGGCTCACCTCTACAATTACCTTAATCTATGAGATCAGACACCAAAGACTACCCTCAAGACCTAGAGCTCATTCAACTAGGGCATTAGCTACATCCGTAGCTTTTCAGGATAGGCTGCCAATAGATTCCATTTGTGCAGCAGCCACCTGGGCTTTTCCTCATACATTCATTTCACATTACAAATTGGACATGGTTTCCAGAAGCCGTGCCAATTTTGGTTCCACTGTTCTCAAGAGTCTGTTCCGATAGGCCACCTGGGATAAGGTGCTAGGGACGTGGTCCCATCCAGCAAGAATGAAGGCGAGATTGACAACTTAACATTAAGAAGTTATGTACCTACCATAACGTTCCATGTTAGTTGTCTTCTTCTCGCCTTCTTTCTTGCGTCCCACCCTCCTTCCCCCAAGCCTGGACAGACCTACAGGAATTCAGTTTGTGTTCTTCCTCTGGAAGTTGTCATTTCCACACGTTCTTCCACCTCTTTTATCCTTACTGCGGTCTGCAATACTTTTTACGCAGATTGTTTTGAGGTGGGTTTCCCTACTCCATTCTATGGAGACTAGGATTGCTTGGTATAGCTATCAAACGAGATCTGAGTAGTTACCGCCTAGCATTGTGGGATATAGGGGAGCCTCGAGCCGGTGGAATTAGCTCTCGAGCTTTAGTTTTGGCCGAGTCAGAGCCGAGGATCGGCTCCGAACCCATCCAGCAAGAAAGAAGGCGAGAAGAAGACAACTAACATGGAACGTTATGGTAGGTACATAACTTCTTATTTATATGTATATAATGGGCATGAAGAAAAAAATGTTTTTCAAACCACATATGATTTGAGCTTCAAGACACTAGAAATAGATAGCCCCTCATTCAAACCGGGGGGGTGGGGGGGTGGCATTCAGTTTTATCTGTCACCGTAACTCTCTTTCCTCAAGGTAGTCTTCCCAAGGTCCCCCCCCCTTAGGTCTGTTACCACCTATTCCAATACAAAAAAAAAAAAACAGAAAAAAAAATGATCATAAATCTCTATAACATGTTTTGCTAGGACATTCTTTGTATCACGGTTTCTAATATCTAAAACTTGCTTGTAAATACACTCCTTAAATTTCCTCTTCATTTTTCCAACATAAAAATTATTATATTTTTGGCATCCAGCAAAGTGTATAACTCCTATCATGTTACAGTTGCTAAATAACTTTGATTTAATATACATGGAATTCACGTAAATGTGGTCCCCTCCATAATTTCTCTGCATTATTTTCAGCACCCACACTTATAAGTCCCACTTCTCTTGTTGCTATGTCCATGTTAACAATCCATGGTCCCATGCTCTAAATGTTTTTTCCCTCTTGTAAATCACTAAGGGTCATTCACCTACTTTGTTTTCCACCTCTTTAAATAGTGAAAAATATCTGCCAATTTTTCTCCAAAATATTCCTAATGTGATTGACTTCATTGCAGTACTCCATAATAAAAGCCCCTTTTGCAAACTGTTTATTATTCTGACCCCCTCTAACTACATCTGATATTGAAGTAACTGAGGAATATATTAGAGACTATGTCCCCACTGAGTCTTCTTTCTACCATTTTGTGATATACCATGGATACAGTGGTCTCCGAGTACCCCTTTTTAAAAACATTTCCTTCAGTTTCTCACATTCATGTACAAAATTTCCATGGGTGGATACCATTCTAGCTGCCTGGACATAATGGCCCTTCACAATACCTACTTTCTGATGGTGTGGATGTTGACTTTCAAAATGCAATAAGCTATTGCTGTAGGTGGGGTTTTTTTATAGATGGTACTCACCCATTTATTTCCCACTTTACAAATAGAAACATCTCAGTAGTTTGTTGTTTTCAAATCGTGGAAATAGGTACATTTAATATTAAGGTATTCCATGAAACTGTGGATTTCATCAGTAGGCCTGTCCCAAATGATAAAAAATCTCATCCAGGAACCAGAGGTATAATTTCCGAGGCTTGACTTCAAAATGTTTGAAAAGGAATTGCCTTTCCCTTTGTAACAGTACGATCTTTGCAAATATGGGAGCACATGTTGCCCCCACCCCTTGATCTGTTGGTAATATCCACCTTCCAAAAACACAAAGTTGTATTTCAGGACTAATTCCATGCAAAACACTAAAACATTAACAGTGCTATTGTCAAAATTGGTGCATTCACACAAAAAATTGTGAAACCATTCAATTCCCACTTCGTGGGGAATAACATTAAAAGTTCCACTACATCCATAGTTAAAAACACACAATTTTTTGAAAACTCCACGTCCCTCATTTTCAACAAAAAAATCTCAGGAAACTTTACAAATATGTTCGAGACCTTCCAGATAATTTTTTAACATGATATCAATGTATTTTCCCAGGGGGTGGGTTTTAGGTTTTCTGGCATTAACAGTAGGCCTCATTGGTGGATCTGTGGTGCTTCTGTGAATCTTCAGAATTTTAAATATACAAGGCACCACAGGGTGCACAACCTGTAAGAACCTATGTAATTCCAACGAGATTTCTTCTTCATATACCACATCCTGTAAATAAAAATCAATTCTCCTGAATGCCACTGCTCCCACCCAGGTTTGAATGAGGGGCTATCTATTTCTAGTTGCCATGGCAAATCCAGCCCTGAATTTGGAAATGTTGCCCACTTTGTAGTGCTTGGTAAAGGTGTGAACACAAGTCCTTGTAGCTGCCTCTAAAATTGTGGCAGTGTCCAAACCTTTACAGAAGGCTCCAGATGAAGCCACAGCCCTAGTGGAGTGTGCTTTGATTGTTGACCCTAAGGACTTCCCACGGTATGCATAGCAGAAAAAAAATTGCCCTGGAAATCCAGGCTGAAATTGTCTCCTTTGTTACAGCTTTCCCCAGGGCTCTAGGATGAAAGGAGACAAACAACTGGCTTGATTTTCTGATATGTTTGGTTTTGTCCAGATAGAATAAGCTGTCTATGTACATCAAGGGAATGTAAGACTCTCTCACTGTCGCCCTGAGGGTGAGCAAAAAAACTGGGGAGGTGAATGGCTTGGTTTAAAGGTAGTTCATTGACCACCTTGGGCATGAAGGAAGGGTTGATCCTAAGGCTTACCCTGTCCTTGTGAAAGATGAGGAAAGGAGAAATAGCCATGATGACCTATAACTCTGACACTGTCCTAGCTGAAGTCAGGGCAACTAGTAGTACTGTTGTCCAAGTGCATTGCTTCAGGGAGGCCCTAAAAGCTGGTTTGAAGGGAGCCACTGTGAGCTTTTCCAAAATGTAATTCAGGTCCCAGGGTGGAGGAATGGGTTTCTTGGGGGGGCTGAGATGCAAAACTCCTTTTAAGAACAGTTTAGCAGACAATCGAGAAGCTAGTGGGGGATCCAGAGGCAGACAAGCTGAAATAGTAAGTGTTGAGAATACTGCAACATGGAAGAGAAGGAAATCTATGGTTATGGTAAGATTTTATATAACTATTCTTTCTGTTGATGATGTATCATTTGCTACCACTGTGACCACTACTGTTGATTCAGGACTAAGTTTTCTTGATAACTCCACTTCTCTGGAGACGAGGTTGTATTTTTTATATATAAATATATATGTATATATATATATATATATATATATATATATATATATATTTATATTAATTTGAAAATAGTCTTACCTGAATGCCTGTGTTATTAAATATTGATGGTTTGCTATGTACAGACATAGCATGTCCTTTTCAGTTAGTACACAGTTAACATTGTAAATCTAGGATATAAATAGGAATCTGAGTGTTGGCATTTTGTAAATTTGTCTTGTGTTTTTTCTAAAGTGAGGAGGCATTCAGCCCTGAGATTCATTAATGCCTACAGTAAATATACACTGTGTACCCCATTCTGAGTGAACAGACAACACAATCATAACTCACACCTTCTTCCTTCAAATTTCAGTTTTCCTACTGAATTTCTTGCAGCCTTAAATATCAAGGGGGATTCAGAAAGGTTACCACAAAGTGTAGATTACATGCACATTTAGTGTAATCTTTCTGGGTGACTAGAAAGCACAAAAAATGCAGTAGGGATGTTCTTGAATATGGATTGTGTACACTCACATTACACTTAGGGTACAGTTATTGAAGTGGGAAACTATTAGGGTAACCATTTTGCCAACTGGTAGAATGCATTGCTTCCCCTGTTATTTGCTAATCCAGCTTGCAAAATTCCTTTGCAATTTTTTTTCTTTTATACTTGTACAAAAGTAAATTTTTATTCCATAACAACTTAGTTATAATGGGCTCTTCTGTCCTGTTGCTGTAGCAATTGTATCTGAAGTCATTTAAGGAGGAAATTAATTGTGCTACCATTATGTGATACGCTACAAGAGCAGCGGGGAAAGGAGCATGCTTTTTAATAGTAGTGTCATTGATTAAAGATGTGTTTTTTACACCATTTACTTGATGGTTTCATATTAATAATGTTTAGCTTAAAGCCCCAGAACATAATAATAATAATTTAGTGGAATGTTGACAAAATAAACCACCGGTTTATGTTGACAGCAAAAAAGTACATTGTAAGACAGCAGAAGTACATAACAATAGATGACTTGTGCAGGAAGCATAGCAGAATGTGGTATTTCTTTTGTTTCACACATTATCATGATTGAGCTGGTTGCATTTGCACTCTGAAGTGTCATGAAAGTATTGTAGGTAGGTTACTAGAAAATTGTAAACATATTTTTAAAGTTCAGTAGAACTTTATGTTTTTGTATAAGTTAAGGTACCAACAGGTGGAAGAAATAATAGGGCTTTTTAGGTTACATTTTATTATTTGCATTCTCATTTGACAATCTGGTAACAATGTTTAAATTATTTCAAATGCACATCTGCTTACCACTTTTTGAAGAAAAAGTGAGTATATTCTAGTCTGTAACACACGGGGGCTTAGAAATTATTTTCTGTGAAATTATTATCTTATCTCTAATTTAGTGAATCCAGCCAACGTGTCTGTGATTTAAATTAGTAAGTTGCTGCTTTCATATAAGATAAGTGCACTAATAGATGGACGGAAAATAATTTTTATTCTCCTGGGAGGTTTTTGTAACCTCTTTGATGTGTCTAATTAACTTTTTCTTTAAGTAAGGAATATCTAACTCCCTAAAAAAGAGCTTTGTAAAATTATTACATTACAAATATGTAAATTCTTAATGCAACATGACTTTAACAAGCCTGAAATGAGTCCTTTACAGTTTGTAGAAGCTTGTAATGCTGCCACATTTTTTCAGTATATTATTGGAAACACACTTAAAACCTGGGTAAGAACTCTTATCATTTTACACAAGACCACAGATATTATAAATGTAATGAGTGCCACGTAAGATTTTTTTTACTGAGGTCTTTAGACAAACGTGAACATGCAGATGTATGTATACATGTAGACACATGCAGTAATAGTTGTTAATAGATAGATGAATGCTAGTACTTTTAGTTTTTTTTTATTAGCAAAAACATTTACTTTTGCATTGGTTGCAGTTCAGATTTGACAATACTCAAGGGAGAAAGATCACCTCTGCATTGCCTTCAGAAAGAAAAAAATATATAACTTTCAACACTAAGTATTTGTTTCTGTAAAACAATATGATAAATTACAGTAGAGGTATAAATGTGCTTGTGCTCTGGATATAAAATATAAAATATTTGTTTTCATGTATTAGTTTAGTGGAGATAAATTGAAGAATAAACTGTTTCTTCTTTGAAGTGAACTGTGAGAACACATTTCCCTCATGCACTGAAACATAGGTAAAAGGTTACAATTATGCAGTGGTAAAAGCCGTGTAATGTTAATTCCTCGATAATTTAATGTTGTTACTAGTTCAAGTATGACACCTGAATATTTGATCTAAATTTAATTTGTTTTATTTCAGTAAAGGTTTATTCTTTAGCTGGATGGTTTAACAATTTTTTACCATATAATGTGAGGGTGCTAACCATAACTGTAGATGTCCCCACCCTCCTTTCTGTTTGAACTTTGTTAACTAGGGTTAAGCGCTAACCCAAATGGACTGTTTTCAGTTTTTGTCTTCAGTCTGGATTTACAACAGAGCAAGTAAGACTCATTGTAGTTTATAAAAAATGCCTGCCTTTGATACAAAATATTAAAAGGAGACCTTAGAGATGTTATTAGATGAACATACACAGTATGTGATAACATACAATGTAAAAGAGATGTCTGACTCGGGGTGTAGAGGACCAGAGTCCTTACTGCATTCCAAGTAACTAGGGTTGATCAGCAGACCAGACACTGGAGAGGAGCTATGCAGGAAAGGAGAACAGTGTAGGGGGTATGGTCTGCTCATCCATTGTTGGGGAGGCTGAACAAACTCTGAAATGCATTGAGCTGGTGTGATTCTGGGGACTGGGAAACCACTGCTCATGTTTTACAGGAGGGGTGAGAGTGCTTGGTGAGTATGTCCTTTAGTGAGAGGATGGCCTCCTTGGTCTACAGTTCCATAGTGTTAGGCCAGCATAGAGAAAAAAAACAAAAGGAAAAAAAAAAAAGCCAAACTATCCCTGATGGTTATTTGCGTGATGACCACTCATGGATGATTCTCATCTCAGTGATGGGCAAGGAATGGCTCCCTTGGTTAGGTGGTGGCTGATGAACAGGTAGCAGAACAACAAAAAAATGTGTCAGTTATCTTTCTCTGTTGGGGTACAAATTGTGAAATAGAAAAACACATGCAGGCCAGTCTTCTTGTCTTCTTTACAAATACCAGTGAAGATGCCATGGGTTACACAGTCCTGTACAGCAGGGCTAACTTCATATAGCTGCAGCGTGGGAGGATGTATGACTTCTCTCAGGGAAGGACATTAGTAGAACTGAATGCTGTCTTCTCAGATATCGTATTTGTGAAGCAATGATACTGATTTGCAGAATGAATTGTTTACTGTTTTGAAAGAACATTTAATGCTGTGGTGTGTACTGTATAGTGATTGTGCCACCATGGAGTTAATATAAAAAGTGGGGTGGAGGGGGTGCAGGTGGGCATAACTCCATACAGAAACACTGTTTTTTCTCTGACATTGTCTGATATTTTTAACAGCAAATGTAACAGCAGCTGACAGTTATGGAAAGCTGTGCTGGAACTTGTGAAAGTTAGCTCTTTAATAGTGAACTGTGCTTTTTGTTACATGTCATTATGTATATTAAAGCTTTATATTAAAAAAAGTCTGTAATTGTGAAATTTGTTTATGCCTTTATGAAGAAGAATTTTGATGTAATGAGAAGTTATTTTATTGAAAAGGTAAGGTTCAGTTCTGAAAAGTAATAATGTTGTCATATGAGCAGTTATAATTTATAATAAAACTCGTTTTCCAGTTTATTCATGGCTGTAGTGAACCAGTACTTTATTTGTATTTTTGATCTGGGTACATGGCCGGATTGCCAGAATTTTGTTTTACATGGTTTGCTATTATGCATATGATTCCTTGACTTCTGAGAATTTGTTTGATTTACAGATATGAATCCTTATGCAAGTCTATCTGTTGGACTGATGCTTGCCAGTAGCTTATCTTGTTCATATTAGGAATGCAGTTAAAGATTATGCTAACTTTCACAGCATGCAGTTATAGTCAGCATTACACAACTGTACTTTCAGCTATGTTTTTCTGTTTTCATTTTAAGTCATTACAGTGTCGGTCTGTTTAGCCATTGAAATGGTTTGTATTTAAAATATTTTGTTTAAATAAAATAAACTTTCTTTATTCAGATATTTTGTAGTGAAAGTATTGTTTTATAGACACTCTGGTGAAATTGAGTTAGCATATCACAGCTTATTATTGTTAAATAACATATATTTACAACCTTGAAGTAGTCTTGCTCAGTGTTTGTGGTGGAGTTTGAAGATGACTGGAACAGCATGGTGGCTTAATAATTAAGATCCTTGCCTTTTGGATCTGGGGTTTGGTGCTGAACTCCAGTTACTGTTTTATGTGAAGTTTGTCTGCTGTCCCACTGACTGTGAAAACTTTGTCTGAGTGCTGTAGTTTCTTCCCACCTCCCCAAAACATGCTGGTTAATTGGGTAGTTTATACGTTATCCTTGTGGGTCATGACTGAACAGGGTCTGCAAAAGACCAGTTAGGTCACTTTTTCATTGTTTTACTATTTCCTACTAGACTGTCAACCCTGACAGAGCTTCAGAAGCCTAGCTATGTATTCACGTGAAGTTTTTTATCCCTTGAAATTTAAGTATGAACTTACTGTGTTGACAAATAAACTGTTCAGTAAAAAACTACAAGAAAAATCTAGTCAAGCTAGAGTTTCCACTGTGTGATTCCTTAAACCTCTTGTATTAGAGGCACATGGGATATATGCCTCTATAGGCTTATTATCTCACTAAAGTTCTGAAAAACTACATCATGGCATACCACAGAAATCTCATTGCTACTTCTTCTTCTTCTTCTTTCAGCTTTTTCCTGGTTAGGGGTCGCCACAGCGAATCACCCGTCCGCTCATGATTGGCAGTGGAGTTTTACGGTGCCGAGGTGCCAGCCCGATGCCCAACCTTCCACAGAAGGCACACAGACGCAGACACTCACACCTAGGGCCAATTTAGAGTGTTCAATCCACCTACTGCATGTCTTTGTGATGTGGGAGGAAACCCACACGACCACAGGGAGGACATGCAAACTCTGCACAGAAGGCACCCCAGCCGAGAATCGAACCGGAGAACCTCTTGCTGTGAGGCGGCAATGCTAATCGCTGCACCATTGGGCCACCCTATCCTGTATTATTTATTTGAAATCTCATTTCTACTACCATAACTAAATCAGTTAGTTTCTATTAATTGTGTAAAATGTTTGTTAACTTCAGCTGAGTTAGCTTTTATAATATCCTGTATTAATTTTCTGTATTACATCTTGCTGATTTTTGTATTGTATTTGTGTACTTTGGAGCTTTTCTCCATGGGCCTCCATTAAAAAAGGGCTCACCTTGACCCAATGGAGTTTCCTGGTTAACAAACTCCAAATAAATAAATAAACAATTAAGTATGCAAATGACCCCTTAAGGACAGCAGGTGTTTCAGCTATGTGGTAGTTCTGAATGCCCATGACTTTTTTATATTTTTAAGTCTGTTGCATATATCCCATGTGTCTGTAATAGAAGAGGTTTACGGAATTACACAGTGGAAACTAGCTTGGCTAGACTTTTCTTGTAGTTTTTACTGATTGGTTTGTCTGTGTGATCTTTTTAATCATTGCTTTAAATAAGTAAACTATAATATTTTGGCAAAGTTGGTGAATTCTGTGCTGAATTATTTAAATTCTTTGGGAAAACAATCAGGTCTGATGTTATCC
Organism: Protopterus annectens; assembly: GCF_019279795.1. Classification (NCBI taxonomy): domain Eukaryota; kingdom Metazoa; phylum Chordata; order Ceratodontiformes; family Protopteridae; genus Protopterus; species Protopterus annectens. Next base: position 362,106,051 of record NC_056731.1, on the reverse strand, counting down.
AAGTCATCAATCACCATGGAGTCTAGGGTCCAATATCTGATCCAAGCTGGCAACATACTACAGACGGAGCCAAGGCTGTATCTCCTCCCTTTCCCATGATGCCCTGCTGCCCTCTAACCCCCAGATTGTGTTTGCTGTGTTTTCTATGCAGACACGATTCCTTGGCTGTGGCTAAGATAAGTGCTTTTTTTCTTAAATTCTTGTAGTTTAGTGCAGTTGGGTGTAGTTTTAATGTTGATAGCAGTCTTTGAGGTGTTTCTTCCTTGCAGTACCTCCCTTCCCTTAGTTTAGACTGTTGGTGAACTTAGTTCATTGTGAGTTTTTGGTGCCATTTTCCTGTAGCCGTTCGGGCTTGGCTGTTAAGGTTTTGTTGTGTGTGTGTGTGTGTGTGTGTGTGTGTGTGTGTGTGTGTGTGTGTGTGTGTGTGTGTTTGGTTTCCTGGTTAGTTATGGCTGATAAGCCATCAGGCTTTAAGAAATGCTCCTCGTGCGGTCGGAAAATGCCCAATTCCAACTTGCATGAAGAGTGCTTGTATTGTTGAGGTGCTCTGCATCTGGAGGCTGAATGCGACATTTGTACCACATTCAACCCCAGGGCCTTGGCAGAGTGCCACAGCAAGCTCCTGTTGAAAGGTCTGGCTCAGTGGGGACCCTTTGTTTCCCTCTTGAAGGCTTCCTCTACTGATCCAAAGAGGAAGGAGCCTTCCTCTCAGCCGGCTCCTTCTAAGAAACCATGGCTGTTGGATCCCAGGTTTCTGGATCCGATCCCTGTCTGGTCCTATTGCAGTGTTGCTTGGCCTTTGGGTCCAACAGGATTGTCGGATCTGATTATAATTTTGGAGCAGGTTACTGTTCCATCTACCTCTAGATAAGCAGTTCAGTTACCTCCAAAACCTTGGAGCTGAATCCCAGAACATTGCAGCAAGTCAGGAAGATCCCCCTCTAAGTCGACTCACTCCTCTTCCTCCTCTAGGTCTTCGAGGAGTCTCTTACCCTTGGAGATGGACAGGATGATGAGCTTCTTCAAGGCCTAAATAGAGTTGGGGCTCTTGGCTTCCCCTGCCCATCCTGCTAGGGGGGGCTTTGCCCCTCCCTGTTACTCATTCTCCTCTTCCAACCCTGGTGGCTTTGAAATCTCGGGACCCAGATGCCCGAGGTCTGATTCTGTTGAGGCTGAGTATTCCCCTTTTCTCAACCCATCAGGGTTCTTGGCTTGTTCTGTTCTTCCACCCTTGGGCAGAGTGAGCCCCATGCAGGAGTGGTCAACGCCGGCTCAGCGGGGGTGGGATCTGGTACCATTTTCTCTGACTGGTCCCTTCCCCTTGGTGCTTTGGCCTTTGGTAGCTCCGGACCGGTATCATCCAGGGATCATGATGCTGTTTCCAGACTTGTTCCTTATCTCCAGGGGACTTTTCCCTCGGACATGGAGGATGGGACTGCTTCCAGCCTTCAGCTTTCCAGATGGTAGAGAGGACCTTCTCTAGGGCTGGAGATTCATCTACCACACCTCCTGGTCCCTCCCTGCCTCTCTCTACAGGCTGGTGAAACCTCCCATCCTGCCAGTGTCAGCCCTCCTGTTTGAGCCTTCAGGGGGTCCCTCCCTTCTAGGAGTCCTTGCTTCTTCCGAGTCCTCCCTGGAACCCTTGCGGAAGAGGTCTATCATAAGAGAAAGTGCAAGAGGAGGCACTTGGAGTCCCCCATAGAGTCCCTTACTGAGGTCATGGACCTCGATGAAGGAGACAGGTTCCTCATATCTCTGCCTGACAATATCTTCTTTGGGGACATCCTTGAACTCTTGAAGCAGAAGGGCGGATGGTCTCCCCAACCCCACTCTTTGGAGAAGTCCATGTTTCTGAAGGCTTTCTGAATAGGCCTGTTTACTACTTGGGTGTCCCCACTGCTGACAAGTTAGGAGATTTGATCTCCAGCAGGGCCTGGAAGGAGCCCGACACGGTGGAGACAGTCCCAAAAATTGCAGACAAATTTCTTAGTCCTTCTGCGGGCCTGTTCTTTCTGGAACAAAGGTGTCCCAGTCAATGCCATTGTGGTTGCTGCTCCCACCAAGAAGGAGCTGGCAGAGCATAGCTCCACAGTCCATCCCCCAAACAGGGAGTCCCGAGTGATAGACCATTTTGGGAAGCATTTGTATGCCTCAGCTACTTTTGGACTGAGAGCGGTTAATTACTTGGCACACTTTACCCACCTCCAAAGGAATTTGGTCCAAGAGTTTTCCACTTTTTGTACAGAGTTGTTGCTGGTGGAGGACATTAAGGTGTCTCCCAAGGTATCTACTCTGACTTCCCTTGCGAATTCCTCGATGAGGTTAATTTCCAACGATGCGGAAGCTACCTCTCAGGCAGCAGGTACTGGCATCACTGTCAGGTGTCATGCCTAGTTACATTTATGTGGGTTTGAGGAACCCTTCAAAGCATCCTTTATCAATACCCCCTTCGATGGTTCTACTCTTTTTGGACCTTCCGTAAAGGACACTTTGACCCACAGTGAGCAGAAAGGGTTGGGATCTTGCTTTCTACTCCCCAGAGGTCCTCCTCTAAGACACAGTGGGGAACTTGGAAATGTGGTTCTGGAAGTCACAGTCTCTCTTCCAGGATGCTCCCAATGACTCCTCTTCCAGAGGCAGGGGGAGAGGACTCAATGTCTGACATTGCCCTGACACCACCCTCGAGGCATGGGGGTCTGTAAAATCAGGGCTCAAGGGAACCCTTCTCTGAGTGGCCCTATCAGTGCTGCTGAAGTGTTGCCTGGTTGCTGTGCCCTGGAGGCAGCCAGGGGTCACATTTTCCTACACCCACTAGCCTGGACAAATATCATCTCTGATCAGTGGGTGTTAAATATCCTTTCCAGGGGCTACTTCATTCCTTTTTCAGAACTCCTTCTAGTAAGAAGTTATCTCCCTGACATTCCACCCAATCAGAGGGAGTTGGCCTCAAAGAAGTCCAACAACTTCTTCTAAAAAGAGCCGTCCAAGAGGTTCCAGCAGGACCATGAGGATCCAGTACTTATTCTGGCTTCTTTTTTAGTGCCAAAAAAGAAGGGGGACCTGTGTCCTATTTTGGATCTCAGCAAGCTCAGTTTTTCAGTCAAGAAGTCAAAGTTTTGGATAGTCACTGCTCAGTCCATTTTGCCCGTTTTATGCAAGGATGATTGTATGTGCTCATTAGATCTCCAGGATGCCTAATATCACATCAAGATAGACAGGCATTCCACGAGACTTCTTTGCTTCTGGCTAGGGGTCAATCAGTATCATTTCCCGGTCAACAAATGTTAAATAAATAAAAAAATAAATAAATTTCAGAGCACTACCCTTCTGTCTCACCACAGCCCCCAGGTGTTTACCAAATGTATGGTAGTGGTAGCAGCTCACCTGCAGCTACAGGGTTTTCAGGTTTTTCCGCACCCCAACGATTGGCTCCTCATAGCACCTTTGAGGCTTTGACTGCTACAAGTGATCCATTATGTTCTTTCCCTCTTCTGTCAGTTGGGGATCACTGTCAACCTTACGAAATCCAATCTGGTCCCCCACAACAGTTGGAATTCACAAGACTTCTGTTAGACTCCATTTCAGAGATTGCAGCTTTACGTCTACACAGGGTTCATTTGATCCAGGAACAGGTCACGCAGATCCTAGACCTGTCACGTCCCCCAGTTCACTTGATTCTTCAAACCCTCGGATCCATGGCCTTGGCCATTCATCTCATTCCCCTGGCAAGGTACCACATGCAAGTGTTGCAGTGGACCTTAGCAGTTCGTTGGTCAGCTCTATTTCATCCTCTGTCCATGACCATAAAACTGATGCCTGTGTGCAGACATCACCTCCTTTGGTGGCTTCAGTCTTGGGAGCTCACTCTAAACAGGCCCTTTTCTCTCCCTCCACCCAAGGCCACAGTGACCATGGACGTTTCCCTGTTGGGGTGGGGGGCATTTTCAGGGGAAGACTGTCCAAGGCACGTGGTCCCACATAGAGACCAAGTTGCACTTAAACAGCCAAGAGATGAGAGCAGTTCCTGTATCATTGCAAGCCTTTCAGGACTGCCTCCCTCGAGGGATGATTGCAGTTCAGACAGACAACATGGCTGTGGTCTGATATGTCAACAAACAGGGGGGAACATGTTCTTACTCATTGTGCAGAGAGGCCATGAGAGTGTGGGGTCTATATTATAACATCGAATTTTATAAACATCGAATGTTATAATATCGAACCCGTAATGTCAAATGCTGAAAACAGCAAAGGTGCAGGACACGTGGGCCATTGCTGTGGCTTCGCTGTTTTCAGCATTTGATATGTTGGAACGTTACGGGTCGGGTTCAGGTAAGTGTGCGATTGTGTGTAAGTTAGGGTTAGGGGGTGGGTTAGGTGAGTTAGGGTTAGGGAGCAGGTCAGGTAAGTGTGCATTTGTGTGGACATTAGGGTTAGGGCGCGGATCAAGTAAGTGTGCGATTGTGTGTAGGTTAGGGTTCTGGGTGGGTTAGGTGAGTTAGGGTTATAGCGCGGGTCAGGTAAGTATGCGATAGTGATGGACCTTAGGGTTAGGGTTGGGTTACGGTAAGTGGATAGCTAGTAGTGTATGTAAAGTTTAGTTTAGGTTTAGGTGTAGGATTTTAAGTGTATGTGTGTGGATTGCTGTTTTTTGTGCATGTCTGTGTTGTGTGTATGTTTCTCGGAATAGCAATTTTTTTTTTCCTGGGAAAAAATTCGCTATTCTGACTGTTCGATGTTTTCAGATTTCTGTGTTTGGGGTTCAATATTATAACATTTGATGTTAAAGAACTTTGATGTTATAATATAGACCCGAGAGTGTGGGGACTGGGCAATGTCGTCCGGGCGCTTCCTTCTTGCAGCATATATACTCGTGGATTCCAAAGTGTTGGCCGACAAGCTCAGCAGATTGATCTTGAGTCCTAATGAGTAGTCCCTCAGTCCTTCAGTGGCGAAGCAGATTTTCGACCGTTGGAGTCAGCCTTTCTGCAACCTTTTGCCTCCTCAGCCAACCACAAATGCAGCAGGCACTTTGCTCTGATCCCCCCTCCGGGGAGACACAGAGGGATTCCCCTAGTCCAAGACTGGCCTCCGGGTCTCCTGTATGCTTGTCCTCTTGTTCCTTTAATTCCCAAGGTTCTGCAGAAAGTGCAATGCCTGCCTTATCCTCATTGCCCCTTTCTGGCCTCATCAACCATAGTTCCCCTTCATCAGGTCTCACCTGAAGTATCTGCCATGGGTACTGGATCCCCGTCAGGATCTGATTTCCCATCCATCGGGGCTTCCTCTCCCAAACCTTCAGACCCTTCATTTAACTGCATAGTTTCTGCAGTTCCAGTGATTCTAAAACAGTCTAGGCTAGCGTCTCCTATTAAGCGTATTATTCTAGCATCCCAGAAGCCTTCCAGTAGAAAGGTTTATAGTAGTAAGTGGAAAAGGTTCTCTATCTGGGCCAAAAGCAGGAATCTGGATCCCTTTTCTGCTTCACTTTCTGACATACTTTTGTTTTTGTCCTTCCTTTTTTCAAATGGGAAGAAGTTTCTCTACCATCAAGCTTCAGTTGGCAGCGATTTCTAACTGTCATGAGAACACTGAGTCTACTTTTTCATCTAGGCTTTGTAAAGGAGTCTCTGACTAGGAGTCCTTTTGAGCCTACTAGTTACTGCGATCTCAAATTTCTGTCTTGGAAGACAGCTTTCCTGGTTGCTATTACCTCAGCAAGGAGGGTTTCAGAACTGCAAGCTCTTACCATTACTCCTCCTTACATGATTTTTCACAAGAACAGAGTCTCGTAGGACAAATCCCTCTTTCTTGCCCAAGATTGCTTCTGAATCTACTCTGAACCAATGTATTCAGCTACTAGTGTTCTTCCCCAGTTATTCTAGCAAAGCAAATTACATTCTACGTACCTTGGACGTACACTGACAGTTATGGTTCTACCTACATAGAACCAAAGGTTTTGTAAGTCAGAGCAGCTTTTTGTGGCCTTTTCCCCTAATAGACACTGTCTTCTGATTTCTAAGGTCACTATCTCTAAATGGATCTCTAGCTGCAGCTCCACAGTCTGCAACCATAGCCATCTTGAGGTTCCAGATAGAGTTGAGGCTCATTCTACGAGGTCTGTGGCTACGTCTTCAGCTTTTTTGGCCAGGTGTTGTCATTGATGAGATTTGTGCTGCTGCCACTTGATCAAATCCCACACATTTGTATCACATTACAAGATAGATTTGATTTCTAGGAGCAGGGCTTCCTTTGGCTCCACAGTGTCCTTCCTTGAGATCTCCCAGCATAAATGGTAGCTGGGGATTCTGACCCTATGGTGATGAATGATGACTTGTATAACATCAGATAAAGAGTTATGTACTTACCATAACATGGAATCTGTGTTATCCTACATCATCATTCGTCACATTTTTCCCTTCTGCCATCCCTCTACTTTGTGGATCATGGAGGAAGTTGGAATGTTTTCCTTCCACTCTTGCAGGAGTAGCCTTTAGGAGCATGACAGCAAACTTGATCTGGGGGTTAGACGGCAGCAGTGTATCATGACAGAGGGACCTTGGATCCATCTGTTGTATGTTGTCGGCTCGGATCTGATATCAGATCCTAGACCCTATGGTGATGAATGATGACGTAGGATAACACAGATGTCAAGTTATGGTAAGTGCATAACTCTTTTTCAGAGATGACTTCACATCTCATTTAAGGAGTTATTAAATGTGTGGAAATAGCATTTGTTCATTTGTGCAAGTCTGCTATATTATCTGTGTCTGATTGAATAGACTGTAACAATATTTATTGCCTCTGAACAGAATGAGACCAGGGCACTTTTGTTGCAAGTAGAAAACAGTATAAATCTGCTACATCTAGAACCAGGAACAGACAAATACTCTGGCCATATATTGTATGTAGATATAGACTGAGGCAGTAGTCATTACTTTATTACTTTTTGAGGTTGGCAGGGATTTGTTTAGATCACTGTCTGTTAGAAACATTCTATCTGCAAATGTTGTTCACTTGCAGATGTTTTTGTCCTCAAGGCTGCAGGCGGTGGATAGGGATGTATCATCTCCATTCCAGCTCGGGGGGGGGGGGGGGTTGGAGGGGTTAAACTTGGAGCAGGACTGACTGAGTGTCAAACTTAGCAGAGTGTCTGGTGAGATCTTCTCTGAGAACTATCTCATAGTCAGCCTGTCTGACAACTGGAAGAGGTGAGTGATATTGAGCAATTTATTTGCCTTTTAGTGGGTGATAATTATAAAATAAAAAAAAAGGTGGGAATGTCTTATATTTGAAAATGACTGGTTAGGTGCTATGATCTCTTTCCACAAGTTTTCTTTGTTTTTAAAATGTTGGGGTTTTAGCAGCCATACCCACTTTCACCCCCCCTCCCATTTCTTTCCTGGCCAGTTCAGCTGCATGCATGCATGATAGGCTGAGCAAGCGGTTTACAACTCTGTGTTGATGAAATTGTCATTCATGACTATGGGGGCACTCTAGGTATGCCACTTGAACTGGGGACTGGATAAGCCAGCCAGTGGGGCTGTCCAGCACGCCACCCAGTAAGGGGCTGCCTGGAACACTGTGGTCTTAGAGGTTAGTTTATTGATGCTTAAATTAGATTATCCATGGTTTATTGTCTCTGAGTCAAATGTTTACAAAAATATTGGCATGTAAATAAACTCCTCTCACTGGCATTATGCACTATGGTGTTTTATTTGGGAGTGGGCTTTGGGGCACTTGTGGATGTGTCCTTGAGGCTGCTTTCAATGGCTGGGGACAGGTGAGTTTCATTCTGGTTCTAGGAAGGTATAAACCTGAAGCCAGAATTACTGAGTGTCAAGCCCAGCAGAGTGGCTGGTGAGATTCCCCCTTCACCTTCCTGTTTTTTTAAGGGTGGTTGCTGTAGGGCTTTCCCTCTTCATTTGCTGGGACAGTTTAGCAGTGTACAAGATGGGGTGAGTGAGTGGCCTACAATGCTGCATAGGTGAAATTTTCATGCATGACCAAAGGGGCACTCTGAGTATGCCACTTGGGTTGGGGACTTGACAAGCTAACCAATGAGGTTATCTGTCATACTGCCCAGTAAGGGACTATGCAGAACACTGAGGACTCAGAAGTCAATGTTGTGATGAGATTGTCTGAAGTTTATTGTCTGGATGGATTGGGTGCTTACAGATGTATTGTCATGCAAGTAAATTGGTCCACTGGCATTATGTGCCATGGTGTTTTGTTTTGGAATGGGTTTGGGGACAGTAAGCATGCTGGCATGGACTTGTTTATTTTGGTCAGTATGTGTTTGGGAGAAGATGGTGTTGAGTTGGGACTGTGAGTGTCAAGAGGTGTTTTTTGTTGTTGTGACTCAGTTTGGAGCTCATTTCTTTAGCAAAGACTGAATTCTATCAGTAGCAATCATGAGAGTATTGGCATGGTATTCATAAAAAGAACAGAAGTTAGCAGGAACCTGGCCAACTGCCTTAAACACCATGAGTTGCTCTACATTGTGTTTGGAAAGCAATCTGGAATGAGCGAGTGCTGTTAATTTATTGTACTTGGGTTGCAAGAGTATCAGGGTGTGACTACTTAAATATCATTCATGGTTGCTGGGGTAATTCTGAATAAGGCGGGAGAATGTTTTAGGTTACTTACATTAAAGGTAAATTGCTGAGGAGGTAACAGTAGGTTTCGATAGCATATCTGATCTGCTGTTCACATCCTCTATTAGCTTATTTTGCTTGTTCTTAAAGGCAGCAAATGGTTTGTCAGTATTTACCCATGTCAAATAAATATAGTCTTTAGCACAAGATGTTTCTTTTCATGACCTTCATTTAAGAAATGCTTGTAAAGTAAAGTAACTACATATGCTTTAATCTTCTTCTTCTTCTTCTTTCGGCTTTTCCCGGTTAGGGGTCACCACAGTGGATCATCTGTCCGCTCATGATTGGCAGTGGAGTTTTACAGTGTCGAGTTGCCAGCCCGGTGCCCAACCTTCCAAAGAAGGCACACACACACACACACACACACACACACACACACACACACACACACACACACACACACACACACACACACACACACACACACACACACACACACACACACACACACACACACACACACACACACACACACACACACACACACACGCACACACACACTCACTCATACCTAGGGCCAATTTAGAGTGTCCAATCCACCTACAGCATGTCTTTGGGATGTGGGAGGAAACCGGAGCACCCTGGAGGAAACCCACACAACCACAGGGAGGACATGCAGACTCCACACAGAAGGCACCCCAGCCGAGAATCGAACCAGAGAACCTCTTGCTGTGTGGTGACAACGCTAACCTCTGCATCCACATATGTTTTAATAATAATAACATTTTAGCATTATCAGCATAATAGTTTGTAGAATCTGATAGATGGATGGAATTTCCCATTGCAGAGGTTTGGAAGTTCTCAGTCATCGCACCTTTTGGTGTCAGTTAATAAAATGTATTGCGTCAGACTTTTTTATGTTCTATTATACTTACATAACTTTCTTATACGAGCATTAACTACCCGTAAAGGGATCTTATCCTGCAAGGATTTAACAGTAAATTATGATTGTGCTTTAGTATTAACTCTTCTTTTCCATTTACTGGTCTTTGTTGCAGTTTAGTTGGGTAATTTGTGTTTTTTGTGTACTTCTATGCTGATATATTCTTGCATTTCCCAAATTCCCATGTATCTGGGATGATTTGGAAATGGCAGTTTTATCTTGTCACCATATGTGCCTTTGCTTTCAAAATAAGAATCTTCAGATTACTGACTTCATAAAATTATTTTATTTGAATGTTTTAAGTTGCCCCCAGCAGTTGTTCTTTGTTGACATCATTTTCTTTTCATTGAAGATTCACATTTTTTATTTAATAAAATATTTATGGAAAGTGAAACAATTTACAAACACATTTTATAGTAGCATAAAATATGTATTTTAACTACAGAAAGTAATTGCTAGAATTAGATTACTAAACACTTTTAAATTAGTCTGTTGACTTTCTTCCTATATCTAAGAGATAAAGTCAGATTAATGCTGGAGCTAAGCCACAAGTGGTTTCCTTATGCTTATTCCTTAAATCCGAATTTGGTTAACTCCAGCATTGCTTGTTCTGGTTCTCATTTGATTCACTTGGCCAGCTCATCATAGTGATTTTGTTTTCTAGTCATAATTTCAGAATTGTGTGCATGTTGATGTAATGAGAGCTGTTTCAGGAAGATAGTTTTTTCTCTTGCTTGTTAGCTGGCAGGATATGCATATAAATACAAAGTAACAGCTTGGGAGAACTAATATTTTTTCACAGTCATATTTCAGAAACAACCTGTGATCTTGGTGGGTATAATATTCACAGACCTTATATTCTACTTTAAAGTTTTTACTTATTAATTCAGTATCTTTCATGTTCCTTTCTAATGAGCAAAATGAATGTCATTGTTTCCTTTACAGTCTACACTTTAGGGAAAGTAGGTTTTGAAAATATATGTTGCACTCATTTTTAACCAAAATATTCACTGTGTTTTCTTCAAACATAGAAGGCAGAGAAATCTGCACTTTTGGTAACAAACAATGTTCTGACTTTGCTTTTGTAGTTTAATGATCGAGCGTTTCCTAAGTAAACCAAGTTTTAAGTACCAGAATGCTTATCTTATATCCAGACCCTAAACATAAAAGGCATTTTATACCAGCAATTGTTCATTTAATGAGCAGTTGCAGAGTACAGGCAGGAAGGTAGGGGGATTGAGCTGTGTATGCACTATTATTGCAAGTAGCATTCTGAAATACCAGAAATAGGATGTAAGCTCTGATCAGGGAGACTGTGTGCACAATTACCTTCTTTTCAAATCCTTCTGTGACACTGCAGGAGGAAAAAAGGACTTTGAAACTTGAAAGGCAAGAGCTTGCTTTCAACCTCAAAAGCTAGGAGGAAAGGGCTCTGAAATTTGCTCAGTACTCCCAATTCACCATTAGCCTGTTTCTTCCTTTAGCCTCAAGGCATTCTCTGCTTTTTGAAAAGATGTTAAGAAATTCAGTCACAATAGAGAGCCTAGTTTTGAACATGTTTCGCTTGGTCCATTGAGGTCTGGTCTTCAGCCTTTGTGTGAGGTGAAGTGAGCTGAGCAGCTAGTTGGTTGAGTGAGGAGAGGTGAGTAAGACGAGTCTGTGTTGCAGACACAAATTCAGATAGTACAGAGGTTACCCTGCTTTTGTTTTGGGACATACGCCACCACAGGAATGCACTTTCAACAAAGTACTTAATACAGACTCTTGCCAAGTCAGTGCATAACACTTGGTTTATAGCTACTCTTGTTAACTTCGCTTTAGTAGTTCAAGCTGCTGTTGACCTTGCTTGGAGACCATTTGTAAACCATTTATTTAGCATAAGTTGAAGTAATAAACCCTTTTCACGTGGTCAGATTGTGATGGAGTGACATTAGTTTGATTTAACGATTAGCCACCTGACCCACAAAAGTAAAGAAAGAAAGGGAGAGAGAGAGCTACTTCAGTAAGACAGTGGAAAAAAAAAACAAAAGGAAAGGGGGGAGCAGAAATCCTTAGAATTCACTCAGAACCACATGGGAGGAATGCTAATGAGCCGCACAAACTTAGTACAGCATCAACTACTTTTAATTCTTCTAATGGGAAAGTCAGGCTGTTACAGTGTAGGGAGGAATGTCCACAGACAAAGACCAGGAGGAAAGACCACAGCTTGGTAAGTGTGATCTGGAGTGTTTCGAACTAAATTGTGTGAGAATAACCAGCCTGCTTTATAAATGTAACATCACTGCATAACTGTAACAGATTCATTTTGGAGTTTCATAACAAAGAAATTTGAACATATAGTTGCATAGAGAAGTTTACACACAGACTCACTAGGAAATTCATTAAGACTTGTGTTTGACTTTTCAGTACTACAGAGGTTAAATAATGCCGGGAGATGGTGAGTCATGTCTTTTTTCCCAGTTTAGAGTATCAAAATTTGGAGTTAAGGTGACTTTTACAGAGGTTTCCTTAAGAAAATGTAAGATTACATTTGACTGATGTCTTTTTTTTCTTCAAGGCTGAGGATGTTTCAAGTTGCCATATTCTTTATAATATTATTATTATTTATGTATGGGAATAGGTATTTTTGCAAGTAAGCAGTGTGTCAAATGTTTGGTATGACTTTGCTAAGGGGTATACGTGTAATTTCTTAAACTTAATTATTTTATAAAACACTATTTTATAAAACACAAAAGTTGTTTTTATTAATACCTGCTTAATTCTGTGTTGTACAGTAGTAATTTGTATTGCTGTCCAGTTGCTTTGTTGTTTTCTCTGAATTTGTAGCCTTTTTAGATTTCGTACAAGCAAATAAAACTGATAACGCAGAAGGGATTATAGAAGTTTACACAGTTTTGACATTTCTTGACATAGTCTGTATTACTGTGTATCCTTTAACATATTGTTTAAAATGTAGGTTATATTTTGATGGTGTTCTTCTTTCTCAGTTTAGATGGGCAGTACTTTGTGAATATTTTGTTTACAGTATTCGGTATGGTGCTTTGCTAAGTTCTTATCTCAGTAAGCAGTGTGTTTCTGTCAGTTACCTTGTACTGATGAAGCTGATTTGCTTTCCTTCAAAAACATTATTGAACAGTACCGATGAAATGAACAAGACGAGACAGCACTTTACTTCCCAAAGTGATTAGCAGTATTATGGGAGCAAGCAAAGTTACAGTTCAGAAGAACCCATTTCTTGGCCTTGAGCAATTGATTTATTTGCAGTGCCTTGTTTTTCACATCTGGCTTATTAGAGAGGTACTGCTTGTTAGACAAGTATGTAAGCTTAACAAAATCGTTTTGTTTTTGAACTGTTGCTGTTTCACAAAAAAAAAAAAAAATCAGAAACTGGTCTGGTAGCAGTTAGAAATTGTTGATAAAGTGTGTGTGTGTGTTTCAGGAGTACAGAGTGTGTAGCTGTGCTTGTTTTGTTTGTGCATGTAGTTAATATAAGCACATCTGTGGATTCATCTGAAATAAGTTCTGTAGTACACATCATTCTGTTTTCCTGTCTGAAAAAATGTCTTTGTTTTAATTGCAACAGTAGCAAATGTTGCTCACTGGAGAAATATAACATTGGGGTGCACCTTTCTCAAAATGTCAGACTGGGTGAAAAGTGAAACTTTAATATAAGGAGGCTAATACAAGTGTTGAAAATGAATATAATTTCTTTTACTACCAATGCATCATACTTGGGAGTAAGTCTCTGCCACTGTGTTATGTCTGTTTTACTGTCCTTAACCTCTGCTGCACAAGTACCTTTGTCAGCATGATGACACATTCCATGGTAGCATCATATGTGCATCTTTCTGTGATATGACAAATACCATTCACACAGCATGTTAACACATATGAATAAACATAATATCATTTAAAGGGAAAAGACATGTCCAGGTTGCATTGCAGTGCTGTGTAAGAAGCAACCATCTTTAGGCAGAGGTCATATTTTCAGTTCAGTATTTTAATTGCAGTTAAGTTTGTTTTCCTTGATGTGCTGTGGGGATGGCATTTATTCTGTAGCATTACTTGTGTTAAATGATACTAGTGTTTATGGTACTGTACAAACTGTTGGGAGAAGTAAATCAACATAGGTTAAGAACAGTAAAATGTACTTTCATTAGTAATAAAGACAAGAACCATGTGTACTGTACAACTAATAGTAACAATGATTACATTTTAAACAGACAGGTTCCTCAAATTATTTACATTGCATATAGCATTTGATGTCTTTATCAGGCCGCGGTGGTGCAGTGGTTAGCATTGTCGCCCCACACCAAGAGGTTCTCCCATTCAATTCTTGGCTGGAGCACCTGCTGTGTGGAGTCTGCATGTCCTCCCTGGGGTCGAGTGACATTTAAAGACATGCAGGTAGGTGCATGCATGATTGGGTGTGCAAGGTTGGGCAACGGGCTGGCAACTTGGCACCGTAAAAATCTACTGCCAATCATTAGTGGACCTTTGTTCCGCTGTGGCGACCCCTAACCAGGGAAAGACATTAGTGTAGCATTTGATGTCTTTAGGAGAATGTGTCTTAGCTTCAGAGTTTCCTTACTTTGAAACACTCGTTTAATGGATTAAAAAAGATAGAAGGTAAAGTGTATAAATAGAAAACTGCATGACATTGAAGGTTAGAAGGAAAAGTAACAGCTTTAAAACTAAATAATTATTCAGTTATTTTTGTTTTGAGTAGTTTTGCAGTGCAAATGAGTATTGGTATTGCACACTATTATGTAGCACACATAATGCATACCCTCACCCCCCCCCCCACCTCTACCTCTTTGCTTCTTTATAGCTCATTCATTGGGAAGGTTTATAGAAGATGTTGGGTAATGTAAATTAGCCATTGAAAGAAAAAAACACAGATTTGAAGTGAACATTAGTGCAGACAAGTACTGCTTTAAGGTTCAGCAGAGACTGACGTTCAAGAAAAGTCATGTGATGTCCTTGTCGATTTTTTTTTTTTTTTTTTTTTTTTTTTTGCATAAAAGATTTCTTTTCATTGAATTGCTAGACCGGTCCCCTTTGCAGAGTTGCAGTTTTTTGCATAGATGCCACAAGAAAATATCTCAGCTTTGCAAAGTAATCTCTCCTTTGTGCAGGTGGGAAGAGAAACATTGTGTCATAACAGAACTTGAAAGTTAAGGTAGAGTACCTTCAGGATGTATGGTAGGTAAAGTTTGCAAACGTTAACAGAGGTGCATGAGTTATATATCCTAATATTTTTATCATGGTATGGTGTTCACAGTGCGTTGTGGTTCAGAGAACAAAATGTATGCTGTACATCCTGACATGGTAGAACACTGATGATGGATGTTTCCAAGAAGCTTGATGTTCCAGTCAAGAATAATACGTCTTCCTCCTATACTGACTACAAGTGGGGCAGTGCCCAATATTTTTGTGAACTTTTGTATAGAACATTAAGAACAAGTGCAGTTTGAATTCCTTAAAGTTGAGTGCATTGTATTAGGGTTCTGAAATGTTGCTAGTTACTGTGTTGTACATCACATGGTTTTCAATTTCATCATAAAACTTTTTAAAGTTTTTCAAAGAAGCACAGTATTTTCTCATTATCGTACAGTTTCAAATAATTTTTAATGTGAAAAGTATGAACCCCTAGCCCTCTACCTTCAATTGTAGTTTTGAAGGCGTTTCTCATGCCATTTTTGAGGCATATATATATTTTTTAATTTCTTGATCACGTCCTTGTGTGACTTAAAGCAAACAAAAGCATGCATTATGTTATGTGATACGTATAGAATCTTACTTTAAACCCATGAAATTTACAAGTAGAGGATTGGAGTACTGTTTGGCTGAAGTTGTATCACTGCACCCATTATACGGTATTGGAGGTCCAGAATTTCAGATTTCTATCCTACAGTGTAGATCAGTGGTAAATCAAAATGGTTGATGCTGCAGCAAGGTGATACAGAGCACTGTATTGGTCCAGAAAAGTGGGCAATGTTGCTGACAGAACTAGCTGTCCATTTCATGATAATTTTAAGTGAAAGTGAAGTGAACTGTGCTTAGTAGTACTTTCTTCCTGTGATGCCCCAACCCAACTGAACACTTCAGCTTTTGGTGGTTGTTCCCCATCTCCAGCATAATGTTTTTTAGTTTGAGACTTTAATCTTTCATCAGTTGTTATGATCCATTAGCAGCTGATATGGTCGCAGCTGTCATCTTCCTGAAGGTTAACTGTTTCATGTTTGATTTTTTTGAACCTTGACTGTTTGACTTTTAACTCGGGTAAAAATCCTGCAGGCTGAGTGACACGGAAGCAGGATGACCACCTGCTGAATCGGTGCAGGTGGGGGCTGAGTTATGGGGGGGTAGCCATGGGAGGGAGGAAGTGCAATATTGGGATGGAATCCCTTTTTTGTAAGAGGTATACGAGGTGTTTACCAGTCCTGTTATAGCAGCAGTCCTGGAAAGACCAGAGGAATTACAGTAGAGTTTGCTGGGTGGTAAGCAAAGACAGAAGACCTCAGTCCTGGAGGTTGGGACAGGACTTGGCATGAAGACCTAATTGACCACTAATGACATTCTGTACTTACTCTTGGTGACTTTGGGGGACATTTGGGTTGTGACACAAAAAATACTCATTCCTACAGTAAACCAGTTGCTAATATAGCCTGTTCCTCAGCTTTAGCCTATGGAGGAGAACAAAATGGTCACATTGAGTTCTTCGTGATAGATTGTGGCAACATAAGATCATTGGAGAGCATGAAGAAACAATATAAAAAAGCTGGTAAAAATCGTGGATTTCAAACGTATTCAGTGCACTTATCCTGATATATTATTCTGAAAGTGTTGCAGCTTTCATTGTTTAAAAAAAAAAGCCTAGTTTTATGCAGCTTTGTTGAGACATCTGCCATGATATCACTCAGCAGGACTTTTTTTGGGTGATGTTTTTGATGTTTAGGTAGTTTAACCTTTTTCTGTTACAAGAAACTAGTCATTAAGTACCATTTTTTCAGGCTTCATAAAGGAATATTATAACTTGTTAGTTCATTGTTATAAACGAAAATTGGGCAGATGAGTTTATTGTTATTTTGCTACTTTGCATTTTCTTTCTTCTTTTCTCCTTTTCTCACCTTATTGTTTTTTTTAAATCACATTCAGATGTTAAGATTGCTCACAAAATTCCTTGATGAACAGATAGTTTCCTGATATGAGAAGTTGTTGTGAAACCATTAGTTGAAAAGCTGTATGTATTGAAAAGAATTATATGGCAGAGACAGATAAACTCATGAGCACGGACCCAGTATGTTATGGATATATGTCAGTTTTGGAAATATTTCTGAGATAAATCAAATGAGGTCATCCCAATTTTTACTCCAAATGTATCAGTACCATATTGGGTTCATGCTCATGAGTTTATCTGTCTGTCATATAATTATTTTCAATACATACAGCTTTTCAACTAATGATTTCACAACAACTTCTTATATCAGAAAACAAGGCCATGTTTATAAATGATACCTTATTGCCTTAAACTAGTGGCAAAACAAGGGATAACTAGTAGTTGCTCATGAGGTATCTATTATTTTGGAGACTAGTGATTGAAGATAGTTAACTACCCTTGGCTAATGCTCACACTTAAGCCAGTTTTTGATGTTACCATAGTTTAAATGTATTACGTTTTGTTTCATTTTTGCATTTGCATACATGTTTTGCAGTTGGAAGATGGTGGATATTTTAAAGAATGATTAAACATTAAATTACATCAGTGGACATGTTATGGTACTAGAAGATGCTTGAATACATTTTGCTTTGTTACTGACATGATCAACATTCTCAGTTTTCTCACTAAAAATAATTATTGCACATTTGCTTTTTGTGAAAGACTTTTCAGTCTAATGAAGTTGAACAGGGTAATAATACTGCTACACAGGGTACACATGCTGTTCTCTGCTGGAGGCAGAGGAACAGCCTAATATTCAGTTCACAATTACAGGCTAGGAAATTAATTACACTTCCTAATATTTACTTACTTTCCTACTGGGGTAACAGCTTTAATAAGCACATATAAAGCAGTGAGGGTCAGAAATCGAAAAATCATTTACACCATTCAAGGAACATTCCAGCCACATAAATTGCATTATTTTTTCAACAGTGATCTCAGACAGATGTTAATTTCAGTAGATAACACTAACACAGTTTCTTAAAAGGCAAAAAAAAAAAAAAAAAAAGCCACATACAGAGAAATTACTAATGAAATAACCATTCCTTCGCTAAATTTTAACCTATTTCTTGAGGTCAGATGAAAATCCCTTATAAAGAATTTGCTTTTGGCATTGTATGCTTCAAACTTTAACAAGGCTGAGTCTGAAAGCCAGGAGCCCTTTCATGGTGGCTTATCATCTCATTTATCATTCAACTTGATTATGCAGCATGAATTAAATTTTGCATCTGCTACAGCAGTAGATGATGCAGCATGTATAAGCTGTGAATGTATTGACTTTAATGTTAACAACAACCCGATAGTTATACTTGTGTTGTTAAACAAACATACACACACACACACACACACACACACACACACACACACACACACACACACACACACACACACACAAACAACAAGTGAGCTGGCATGAGCTCACATGGCAATTAGTGTTCTAAATGTTGTTTCTACACATCATCATCAAACCTTTCTTTGAAATTATTCCAAAGTTCATCTTATTTCTTATGGTTTCTGACTTCATTGCAGTGCCATTACAGTCTAATCTGTACTTACATTTTACACCAAAAGATTTGTGGGCTCTTGACCCCCCCCCCCCCCCCGCCTTGCAGGAACAGAAGTCACTGGTTTTATTATAGTCTTTGAATTTGTAAAGCAGGACTCTGTGTCAAAGGCCACTGTATTTTAACTCCTCAATTTTTTGTTTGCAAGCTGTGTATGGAATCCTACACAGCTCACCAAGTTAAAACTGTTGATGTTGACATCCCACATAGCTACATAATGAGTCTCCCTGCTTTTATCACCCTGTGTCATTCAGATCACCTTGACCACCTTACATTGCATGATGACACTGCTATATGCTGCTGATGTTATATGCAAATATGACAACTTGATTAAGTCCGTCTGTACACCCCTTCTATTTGGTTCCATAACCTATTCACTAATATCAGGTTCATTACTGTACAACTAAAAACACAACCATGTTTCTTGGATATGGGCTATGCCTCACATCTTTCTCAGTCTTTGACTGTTAGTTCCAAAATGATCTATGAAGAATAATACCTATGTTCTATAGCTTGTATTCCCACTTGACTACCCACTTGCATTTGAACGTTACATATCTTGCAGTTGCAAAATTAATAGCATTAAACTAATGGCTTGTTAAGGTTTTGACCATGTTTTTACCAGTTTACTGTGGCTAGATTAGATAGTAAATCACAAAGATCGAGCTTAGGACTGTGAAAGGATATTATATGAGGTGAGGGGCAGAGTCTTATGTAGTCAGTATATTAAATGTGTTAGTCTCTACCCTAACTCTAAACGACTGTGTCTTTATCACTGAAGAAAGCAGGTTTTTGACTTTCATTAATTTTCCCATGTCATCTTGGTGGTGTTCTCTTCTGACTTGTTTCCTGTCCAGAAGTGGAACACCCTGTTTCTTGCTTTCATTACTTTTCTTGTATCATTTTGATGGTGATCTTTGCTGCTTTGTGCCCTCTCTAGAAGTGAAACACCCTTTATATTGGTATCTGTTACATGACATCAACTGTACACAAACTTGGCAGTTGTTGCTATCTCTGGTCTTTACTTAACTTGCTGTCATCCAACAAATGCTGGCTTTTGGTGCTCCTTTTTTCTCTAGACATGTAAGTAGCCCCCCCCCCCCCGGGGTAGTCTTGTCCCTTTTTACTCAAATCGCATGTATACTCTGATGGACCTTTACTTTTACTGAACATAGCAAGACATTGTTGCCTCAGGAAAACACTCACAAACGTATCACCTCCATTCTCCAACAGCACATTTTAACCTTGTTAACATGTCACTGTAATCATACAACTTAAATTTCAACTTTATTATCTGTTCTTTACATTCTAAGCAGCTGTGTGACCTCACTTCCTTTAGCCCTACTGTTGAAACCCATCTCATCCTTATTTCACTTTATCTCTGACACTCATTCCTTATGTCTTACATTTAAAAGGTAATTTATTGATTAACTGCTGCTGTAAATTGTACCTGTAGTTCTCTGCTACAGTCATCCAAAATATAACTCGAATGACTGTGAATAAATGCAAAATATTAACAAAGAAATACATTGTTTTGCTAAAAATGTGCTACAAAGTGACACCCTTTCATTAGGTACACATATTAATTTAGATTCAGTCCTTGTGTGCATTTATATGCTACAAAATGTAAAATGCACTGTATATTTTCCCTTTCTGCTGTTTGAATTTTGGTTAGTTCCTTGTCTATATTTCACAGTGTAAATGGCACTGCATATTTTGCTTGTTTCTTTTTCATTCTTTACTTTGTGGTGTAGACAGCCGCAGTGGTGCAGCGGTAGCATTGTCGCCTCACAGCAAGAGGTTCTCCCGTTCGATTCTTGGCTGGAGCACCTTCTGTGTGGAGTCTGCATGTTCTCCCCGCAGTCTAGTGGCATTTGAAAGACATGCGTGAATGGGCGTGCCTTTGTTGAAGGTTGGACGTCGAGCTGGCACCTCGAAAATCTACTGCCAATCATTATCGGACCGGAGTTCTGCTGTGGCAACCCCTAACTGGGAAAAGCCGAAAGAACAACAGCTGTGTGGTGTAGACTGTATTGTATCTTTTGTTTGCTGCTTTTTGTGTTTTACCTGTTATGTGTTTAGATTCCATTGTGCCTTTATACTGTAATGTATTGTTTGTTATCTGTTATGTTTTTTTGACAGACCTTGGTCATGACAGTAAAAGCTCCAAGGATTATCCACTTACCCACAGATATATTGACAACTTGATTTTTATATGTAAGGGGGGGTGTAAAGATGAAGTTACAAACTTTCTGGATGACCTCCAAAAAATAGGTTTATGCTGAAATTTGATGGCTTTCAGTTGGGAAACAAAGTGAACTTCTTGGGCATTTTTCTAGAAGGAAGTAAGAGTGGGAAAACTGTCACCAAAGTATACCGGAAATTTGAGGATGTTTTGCACTTTTGGATGCTACCAGCTGTCACCCTCCACATCTTTTAAAATCTCTTCCCTATGGAAAATTGATTAGGGTAAGGAGGTTGTGTAATAACACTGATGAAGTAAATAGTGAATTACAGAAAAACATCACAATTGTTTATTAAAAGGGATTATAATGTAGATGAAGTGCTATTATCTTTGGACAAGGTTAGTAAGGGCATCATTTGTAAGTCTAGTAGTGGTTATAATAGATATCAAGACAGATCAAAAGAAAAATCAAATAATTTAAGGAAAATATATGCAGTTATGACTTATGATTTGTTGGCAGAAAAAGTTAAACAAACTATCAAATTCTATTGGACTTTCTTGTTATACAGGGATTTGGTAGATATACTTGATAAGAATTTAAATTTCTCATTTAGAAGGGGTAAAAACATAAATGACATGCTAGTCCATGCTGGATTTATGAGACCTAGTATAGGTTTGAGTTACAATCTGAATTCGCTAGGAACATGTGGTAGATGTATAACACGTCAGTATATAAGTAGAACGTTTCAGTATATTAATGGAGTACATTTTCAACCTAATGCAAAGTTTTCATGCAATACAGAAAGTATTGTGTATGCCTTAAAATATCCATGTGGAATGTTCTATGTGGGTGAAAGTAAGAGAGCATTTAAAACTAGGATGCAGGAAACATGTTAGGGACATCAGAAATGAGAAAATAGAAAGTCCACTTGCAATGCACTTTAAAAAACATCATAGTAGCAACCCACAAGGTTTATTGGGTACAATTTTGGAACATATTCCTAGTATACAGTATAATATTAATGTAAAGAAAAAACTCCTATATAAGGAGACACCTTTGAAATATAGTACTTTAGCCCCTAGGGGCATTAATATAGAATGTAACTGGAAAGTTTTTATATGAACTTTGAATTTGAAGTGTTTTAATTGTATAATTGTTGAATTGCTTGAGTGATTGATTTATTGATTGATTCATTGATTTATATTATTGTATAAATATGTGCTGCATTTTTTCTGTATGTATTCTCCTTGGAAGGCTACTGCCAAGGCACTAGAGGTTTGAGTAAATTTTCATTGGGGAAGATCCTGGTCTTGCTGGTCGTTTATATCTTGGATTTTATTTATTTTTTTTATTTTGTATTTGTTGTGAAGATTATCCACTTACCCATTTAAATTATAAATAAAAATAAATAGCCCATCCTAAATTCCCAATGTTTCCATCATAGCTTACTCACTTTTTCCCAGAGTCGCTAGCCACTACTTGTAGCTTTCCAAATACAAAACTAAAAGACTGTAGCACAAATGTTTACTATATGAAAAGAACTATTTGGTGTGTCTAATGCTTAGCATATTTTATCCTTCGTACTCTGTTAGTTCTGCTGATAATGAATGTAAATTCCATGGCATTTTAGTATTTGTTATAAAGGCATTTTGTCCACCATACCTAACTCTTAAAATATATGGGTACGTAATACATAAGGTAAATGCATGCATATATAAATGGTGTCTTTGTAATAACAGTGCGTGTTGCTTTTTTTCTTTGTGTTTTGTGTGTTATTATGTGTCTGCCTCCCTAGTGCACACTGGTGTTGTCTACTGTGGATAACAGACTTTTTTCTGTACGTTGGGATTTGAAAAATGTACATTAACTTCAGAAGGACTAAAGCATGCAAGAGTTAGCCACATGCCACCTCTTAACCAGGTAGAATTTTACAGAAAGTTCAGATTTTTGTCTCACAGTTTTGGCCTGCTCCTCATAATGTTTGTGTTTTTCTGGCACATCACTGAGGATTGAATTCTCTAAATAATCTGATATTTGTGTTTCAGATTTCATATATTTCAGAAAATGTGTGATCTTATGTTGTCCTATCTCGCCTTCATTCTTACTGGATGGGTTTGTAGCCGATCCTCGGCTCCGACTCAGCCGAATACACTAGCTCGAAGTCTTTCACTTAGTTCATGGCTGAATAGCTATCCCATCATGCAGTGGTGTAATTCCCCAGATCTTGTTTGCCGCTTTACGAATTCTCCTTGTCCGTGGCTAAGTTTGTTTAAAACTTTATATTTTCTTGTCTCTTAGTATAATTATTAGTTTAGTTTATTTTCTTGTCTCTTAGTATAATTATTAGTTTAGTTTTAGTAATATAGATAGTTTTCTCTGCTGTAGTGCTGCATGTGCAATTTAATCTTGCTACTGTGTTTGTTGTTTTGTTGGCCATTGTTTAGTCACAAGGCCGTTTCTCTTCTATCCCGTCAAACTTTCTGTAGAATAGTTATAGTGTGCATTCCCTTGTCTATGTTTATTAGTTCATTTTAGTTAGAGAGCTAAGTACCCGCTTAAGTTAGAGGGTTTGTCTGTTGTGTCCCTTGTTGTAGCTCTAGAGGGTCTAGTGGCCATTTAACTTAGAGGGCAGTGCTGTTTTTTTCTTTTTCTCTTCAATAGATGTGCTGTGCTTTATTATAGTGTGTTATTAGGATACTTAAATGTCGCGTGTGTTAGTTTTTCTATAGAGATGTAGTTAGTGCTTACCCTTTCTTCAGTATTGGCAGTTGTGTTTCCTTCTCATGATATCTAAGGGAAGCAGAGAGAAGGAACCTAAGCCATCAGGCTTTAAAAAGTGTCAGAAGTGTTCACAAAAAATGTAATTTACTGATGGGCATAATGTTTGTGTTTATTGTTTGGGGGCTTTTCACCTCTAAGAGACATGTACTTTCTGTCACTCTTTCAGCTCCCGTGTCTTACAGGAAAGAAAGAACAAGTTAATTCTCAAAGGACTCCTGAAACCTCCATTTGATGAAGCTTTACAGAGTACCTCTTCTAAAAATAAGTCTCCTTCCTCTAAAGGTGAAAAGTCTACAAAAAGACCATCTTCCTCTTCATCGATTCATTCAGAGCCACCTCAAAAACTAGCCAAACTTCAGAAACATCAAGCTCTTCTCCTCCATAGCCCTTGGAACTGAGAGAGATCATTGAATTAGACAAATAAAGTCCTTTGGCTACATGGCATTTGGAGCCGAAAGAGACTACCTTTTGGAGCCGGTCCACTGAGCTAGTACTGGTCTTCCCTAACTTGAGATCTCCTATATTGCAGATATCTTGCTCACCAACCCTCTCCTCCAGGTCCTCTAGGAGATTGTTGGATGATGACGTGGACAGGGTGGTGCACAGACTACTGAAGTCACTGATGCTGGCTAAATTGTTTTCGGCTCTGTCCCAACCAGATGTTCATCGTGCATACAGCTGCAGTCATAACAGATGGGTTGTCCTGCCATCAGGCGGGTCCTCGGTCGGCCGAATTCCAAAGTCTAGGTCCGGCGTCAGTTGTCGTCGCTTCTTCCCTGAAGTCAGTGCGGCAGGGGTATAAAAAAAACAGCCGACGCCATTTTCTTCAGTCTTTCTTGCCGCACGGTATCCGAAGCAGAAGCAGTTCGCAAGTGCCAGTCGGCCAGCTCCTGAGATTTACGAAAAATATTTCAGCCGAAGTCTTCTTGAAAGCTAAGTACCCCATTGGGGAAACTTTTCTTGCCTCAGACCGATGTCAGACAAAGTTAATAATTGCATTTCATGTGGGAAGCAAATACCGCATAAGGATTTCCATTCCTTCTGCATTCCTTGCTTAGGCTCAGACCACGACGTCTCGGCCTGTCGTTTTTGTGCTAGATTCCAAAAAGCGAAATCTCTCCACTCGACTGAATAACAACAAAAAAGAGAACCAAGGAGAGAAAGTACTGCCACTTCTTTATTGTGCTAGATTCAACAAACGCAGTATTAAGCGTCGGGCGGAGTTCGCCCAACACTATTTTGGTAAAAAGTTTAATTACATTATGTCGTCGGATACTCCGACTCCAGTTTTGAGTAAAAGACGCAAAGATAAGGACCGACATACGAGGTCCGTGACTTCTACCGACACCACGCTAAAGCCGGCTACAGGTGCTCCGGTTCTCAGCGAGGCGCCTACGCAGCCCCTCAGTACCGATGACGCTTCTTTAGCAGTGTCTTCTGTGCCCGAGGTCGCAGGCTCCTCGGCCCCCACTCCGACTACAGATTCCGATGCCACTCTTGGCAGGGAAACTCAGAGTTTAGACAGGCCTGCCACCTCTCAAGGTGTCTTCAGGCCTTCCTCTTTTTCCATTAAGGCTTTCACAAAATCTAAAGCAGCCATGAAAACTAAAAGACAAGCTCCACAGAGCCCCTCTCAAGGCCCCATGCCTAAAAAACAGATGCTCAAAATGGCTGAGGATTTGATTACTCTTATCAGGGGTTCTCAACCCCCCTCGGACAAAAGGCCCAGATTGGAGGAAGACTACCCTTCCTCAGACCAAGCCTCTATTACCTCAGAACATTCTGAGGAACAGGAATGTTCATATTCCCCTTTTGAAGATTCTGATGCTGAGGAGTCCATTCCCTCGGTCTTCTCCTCCCGAGGACTATTCTTTTGGAGAAACCTTACATACTTTGAGGGAACACTTTCACTGGGAAGGTCAAGATTACTCAGATTCCAAGAAAAGGCTCAGGGATTTTCTCTTGCTTCCTCAGCACAGGCCCCTGGCTATCCCTCCTGTCTTGGATATATTAGATGATGTGTATACAGAAGCCAGCCTCAACCCAGATTCTTTACCTCCAGCTCCTGTTAAACCTGACAGGTATTACCGGGTTCCTGATTCACACCAATTCCTATACAAAAGCCATGCTGCTGACCCAGAAACTATTTCACAGGGTCCCAAGGGAATTAAGGCCTCTACTGCCAAAAACCCATTACCTTCAGAGAGAGATTCCAGAGCTTTAGAAAGGTGGGGGAAAAAGGTGTACACCTCTGCCACTTTAACCATGAGGGCATTAAACTGTCAGTTCCATATGTTAAAGTATCAACAGTTTTTGTTATCTCAGTTGAAAAGCAAAATGACACAACCTGAGCAACCAGATGTAAAGGAGTTGCAGGATTTGTTGCATAGTGCAGAGCAAGTGGGTAAACATACCTTGCAATGTGGTTTTGATGCTTTAGAGGCCTCATGTAGAGCTGCTGTTACAGGGTCTGTCATACGTAGACATGCTTGGCTCAAAGAGCAAACCTTACCAGATCATGTCAAAGCTAAATTACTAGATGCACCTCTTCAAAAAGATGTATTGTTTGGTGTTAAAGCTGAGGAGGTACTAAAGAAAATGGAGGAAAAGGCAAGATCAATGCAAACAGTGAAAGATTTCCTACATGTACAACCTCCACGTTTCAGCAGAAACTGACCTTCAAAAAATTGGTCCTTTCCAGCCACGGACAGACCTCAAAGAGGTAGATACAGGCGCCCGAGGGGTAGAGGGCAATCTCAAGGATCATTTAGAGCCAGACAATGGCAAGCACCTACACCAAGAGGTGGAGAAGATAGATCACAGTCATTCAGAAAGCAGACACAATGACTTTCCCCTCTGCATGCCAAGCAAAGCTTTAATGGCAGTACCTTTAGGCGGAAAACTGGCTTTATTTTCAAAAAATTGGCATATTGTGACAAAAGACAAATGGATTTTGGACATTATAGACAGAGGCTACAGATTCTACTTTCACACCCTTCCAAAAATGAGAGGCATGCCAAACCTGCCACAAAATCAAAGGGCAGAGGCACAAAAACAAATTTCAGCTCTCATGGACATGAAAGCTATTCAAGAGGTACCTGCAAAAGAACAGGGTCAAGGTTTTTATTCCAGACTATTCCTGGTACCAAGGAAGGACAAAGATTGGAGACCTATTCTGGACCTATCCATCCTAAACACATATTTACTCGTACCAAAATTCAAGATGCTCACATTACAGCAGCTTCTTCCCATACTGGGCAAGGAGTCTTGGCTGGTAACACTGAACCTCAAGGAGGCATACCTGCATGTCCCTATCAGACAAGATTGCAGAAGATACCTCAGATTTCTTGCAGGTTCAACCCATTATCAATTCTCTGCATTGCCCTTTGGCTTATCTACTGCACCCAGAGTGTTCACGAAATGCCTGGCATCAGTAATTGCCTTCTGCAGACTTCAAGGGATACAAATATACCCATATCTGGACGACTGCCTGATCCAAGTGGACAGCAAGCACATACTTCTGAAACACCTGGCGTTTGTAATAAAGTTGTTGAACTTTCTAGGATACACAGTCAACAAAAAGAAATCAAAACTAATACCCTCTCAAACAATAATTTTCCTGGGTGCCAGCTTGAATACAAACACCAAGATGGCCTACCTCACGCCAGAGAAGCAAGGGCAACTATCTCAATACTTCAGAAAAATGGCAACCTACACCAGGCTGACTGCAAGGAAAATCCTGCAGGCTTTGGGATTCATGGCATCTTGCATCCTGCTGATCCCATGTGCAAAGCTGCATATGAGGAAACTTCAATGGTACCTAAAAAACTTATGGTCTCAACACAGCCACAGTTTGGAAACAATTATACCACTCATTCCATGTCTTCAAAAGGAATTTCTGTGGTGGGCTCAAGCATGCCAAAGAAACACAGGTCTCCCTTTCTGCATGCCTCAAGCAAATCAAATAATCACAACAGATGCCTCGGACTACGCCTGGGGGGCGCACATGTCAGATCAGTGCATTCAGGGCAAATGGTCCCAAAAGGAAAAGCACCTACACATCAATCAAAAGGAAATGCTAGCAGTACAAAATGTTATTATGGCCTTCAAAGACCTACTGCATCCAGGCCAGCTATTGATAAGGACAGACAACACCACAGTGATGTGGTACATAAACAAACAGGGAGGAACTCATTCATACCCCCTGTGCAGACTAGCCATGTCCCTTTGGAACACGGCTCTGGAATTGCAAATCCAACTTCAAGCACAATTCCTGCCAGGGAAGGAAAACACGCTGGCAGACAACCTAAGCAGAAATATGACAGATCATCACGAATGGAAGTTGCATCCTCAAGTTTTCGCAAAGATAATTCAGGCATGGGGAAGGCCAGACATAGATCTCTTTGCTACCCACAAAAATTACCAACTGAAAAAATTTTGCTCAAGGACCTATCATCCACAGGCCTGGAAAGTGGACGCACTTTCCTTCAATTGGACAACATTGACAGTCTATGCCTTTCCA
Organism: Protopterus annectens; assembly: GCF_019279795.1. Classification (NCBI taxonomy): domain Eukaryota; kingdom Metazoa; phylum Chordata; order Ceratodontiformes; family Protopteridae; genus Protopterus; species Protopterus annectens. The sequence goes on along the minus strand of NC_056731.1, from coordinate 362,078,238 downwards.
CCTCTTCCTCTGCTGCCCAAAGTTCTATTAAAAGCCAGAGCAGAGGCCAAAGATGATTCTCATTGCTCCAGACTGGCCAAGACAACACTGATATCCACTCCTGAAGAGCCTGACGCATTCCCCACCATGGACCCTGCCTCTAGTGCCTCTTCTGTTGACCCAGCACAGTTTCAAAACTCTTCACAGTCAACTGAAAACCCTCAATCTAGCCGCATGGAGGATTCCTTGATTTCCCAACAGACTCTCCTCTCCCAGGAGGTGCAGGATATCATCTTGGAGGCCAGAAGACCTTCTACTAGAAAAGCCTACCCCGCCAAATGGAAACGGTTTTGTGCCTGGAATCAGAAAAAGGGCCAGAATCCTTGGGTACTAAATTTACCTCAAATATTACAGTACCTAGTTGAGATGTTAAACAGTGGACTTTCCTTCTCCTCCATCAAGATCCATGCTTCAGCCATTTCTGCACAATACAACACTGATCCTCCTTTATTCTCTCATCCTCTCTTAAGACAGTTCCTCAGAGGGGCTAAGAATATAAAACCCCCAAGGAAACCACCAGTACCTGCTTGGGACCTCAACTTCATTTTAGAAAAACTGACCCTGCCTCCATTTGAGCCAGCTGCTTCAACAGAACTGCAATATTTGTCATGGAAAACAGCCTTCCTTCTGGCTATCACCTCAGCACGCAGGGTTTCGGAACTACAAGCCCTCATGGCTGTGCAACCTTTCATCATTTTCCATCAGGACAGGGTTTCCTTACGAACCAACCCTTCCTTTATGCCAAAGGTAGTATCCAGTGTAGCCTTGAATCAGACTATCCACTTACCTACCTTTTATCCTAACCCACAAAACAAAGGGGAAAGACTATTACATTCCTTGGACATTCACAGACAACTTTGTTATTATTTGGACAGAACAAAGCCATTCAGAAAATCAGAGCAACTCTTTGTGTCCTATGCTACAGGTGCTCAAGGAAAGGCTATTTCCAAACAGACAATCTCAAAATGGATAGCCCACTGCATACGCTTTTGTTACTCATTTCATGGAAAAACTGTACCTACAAGCATCAGATCTCACTCCACAAGGGCCACAGCTACCTCTGCAGCTTTCCTCAGGGGGGTTCCTACCAAGGATATTTTGGAAGCAGCTACTTGGAGTTCTGTGCACACTTTCTCCAAACACTATCACCTTCCACTATACTCTAAATCTAGAGCGGGCTTTGCCACAGCAGTCTTGCAGGGCATCCTTGCTCCTCCTAGTTCCACTTAGTGCCTGCCACCCCTTTTTAGCTTTGGGATTCTATCCATCTGTTATGACTGCAGCTGTATGCACGATGAACATAGTACAGTTTTGTACCTACCATAAATGTAGATGTTCAAGTGCTAATACAGCTGCAGTCCAGGTTTCCCTCCCTCCATCCCCACTTGGGACAGGCCTTATGACAAACACCTCCTCATACAACCTGATTGGGGTATTCTTTTATGGTGTATTTGCTGGCACACTACTGTTTTTTGATTATATTGCATTGCATTATTACATAAGTTTATGTTTTGCCTTCCTTCTGGGGGCACCTGACATCTGGGGCAAGAAAAACTGAAGAAAATGGCGTTGGCTGGTTCTTTTATACCCCTGCCGCACTGACGTCAGGGAAGAAGCGACGACAACCAACGCCGGACCTAGACTTTGGAATTCGGCCGACTGAGGACCCGCCTGACGGCAGGATAACCCATCTGTTATGACTGCAGCTGTATTAGCACTCGAACATCTACATTTATGGTAGGTACAAAACTGTACTTTTTGGAGCCATCCAAGACTGTTACATCCACAACTATTCCTCCTCCGTGCCAAGCTGGATCTTCAGAGCTGGAATGCCAGATACCACTTGCTGTAGTCTCTTTGGTTCCGAGACCTCTCCAGGAGATTTCAGAACCAATCCCTGCTCCGACACTCTCTGTGCCATCTGGGGTGTCTAGCAGCCGAAGTTCTCCAGTCGGCTCCAGGGGTGGGGGGCACTCAGACCCGAGTTTCTTCGGTTTTGAGTTTACCTCTCAGGGCTTAGGCACAGCTGAGCTTGGCTCATACATCAGCCTTGTAGCCAGTCTCAGAACCGGAGGTGTCCTCAGTGCCGGGGGGGATCTGCTTTTGAGCTGATGAGGAGTGTGCTGTCCCCACCTACAGCTCTACACAAGGGTACTGGTATTCTTCCCCCCCAAGGCACCAGCTTCTGTCTTGGCACCACCCTATCCACAAGAAAGGAGAGATTCAGAGCCTCAGGGAAACCCATTAGGTGAACCCCACTCTTCTGAAACCTCCCCAGAATGCTCTTCTGAGGAGGCTCCTCAAAAGAGTACATGCAAGAGGAAGCATATAGACTCCCCTGATGAATCCATCATCTCTGACACTGACCTTGAGGAGTCAGAAGGATCCCCACAGTTGTCCTCTGAAGATATCTCCTTTGCAGATATCTTAGAAATTCTGAAACAGAGAGGCGGCTATAGAAATATGAAACAGAGAGGAAGCTGGAAGCCCATCAACCCTTCTGATGAAGAGTTGGTGTACCCGAAGGCTTTTGGATCTCAACCTTCAGCCTACTGGGTGTCTCCGCCTTTTGACAAGCTATTGGAGTTGGTTAGTCGAAAGGTGTGGGACTCACAAGACACTATGGAACCAGTCCCTCGGAGGCCAAATAAGTTCTTATCAGCTCCATCTGAAAAAGATTTTCTCACGAAAGGCATCCATGTAGTTGTTATGGTGGTGGCAGCAGCCACCAAGAAGGAACTTTCTGAATCATCCTCATCTGTCCATCCACCAAACAAGGACTCTTGAACGATGGACAGATATGGGAAGCGTATTTTTTCATCAGCAACTTTTACCCTTAGGTCGCTGAACTACCTCACACACTTTATAAGACTACAAAGGGATCTCCTGAAGGAGTTAGGAAATACTCTCTAAGGTTCGTTAGCTGTGGGGGTCTCGGACAAGGTGACCTCTCAGCTATCTATCTTAAATTCCATAGTTAACTCCTCCATGAGACTGATATGCTATGCAGCGGATGGAGCGAGCAGGACAGCAGTTTTAGGAGTTTCCCTGAGGAGACACTCCTGAATGCACTTGTGTAACTTTGTGGAACTTTTCAAGTCAACGCCCTTTTTGATGGTTCCTCACTCTTTGGACCCAAAGTCAAGGACACACTCACCAGATGTGAGCAGGAAGGAAAAACTCTCTCTACCGTTGGAGTACATTCTTCCGTACCTTCAAGACCTTATCCTAAAGGTCAGAAGAGTGGGAAAATGTGGTTCAAAAGATCCCAGGGAGTTCTTCACGATGCATGAGGGGAACCCTTCCCCAGAGGCAGAGGGGGAGGCAGTAATGGTAGATGCTGTCCATGAGGTAGAGGGGGTCTGCAAAACTAGTGTGACTGTGATTCCTTTCGCAGCTGGCCCTACCAGTGCTCCTGAAAGGAGGCCCATCTGCTCTACTCTGGAGGCAGTCGAGGGGCAGTTAACTTTGTACCCAGAAGCCTGGTGAGATATCACAAGAGACAAGTGGGTACAAAGTATAATATCCAGAAGTTATTCCATTCCCTTTTGCCATCCTGTCCCACAGATCAGAACAATCCCAATGTTCCACCCAGTCATAGGGAACAAGCAACTGTAGAAATTCAAAAGTTGCTAGACAAAAGAGTCATCCAGAAAGTCCCCACAGACCAAATAGGATTCGGAACTTACTCAAGATTCTTTTTAGTGCCAAAAAGAACAGGAGACTGGAGACCCATATTGGATCTCAGCAAACTAAATGAATCCATGAAGAAGTCTTAAGTTTTGAATGGTGACACTGCAGTCAGTTCTTCTCTTTTTAGGGAAAGATGATTGGATGTGCTTAGTAGACCTCCAAGATGCGTACTACCACGTAAAAATGGACAGAGCATCAAGGAGGCATTTACACTTCTGGCTGGGAGCCAATCATTATCAGTTTCGAGCTCTGCCCTGTGGTCTCACTACAGCCCCCAGAGTGTTCATCAGATGCTTGGCAGTAGTCATGGCTCACTTGAGACATCTAGGATTCCAAGTGTTTCCGTATCTAACGACTGGCTCCTAACTGCTACCACCAAGCATCTACTTCAACAGGCGAGAGACACCACACTACAAACCTGCTCTCAGTTAGGCATAACAGTGAATTTAGAAAAAATCTGCCTTGTTGCCCTGTCAGCATATTACATTCAAAGGCACAGATCTCAACACTGTTTCCATGATGGCACTTCTGCCTCCCGAGAGAGTTTCTGTTCTCAGACAGCAAATAGTCGACCTTCTACCCAGAAACAAGGTGAAAGCAAAAACAATTTTGAAAGTCCTAGGAACCATGGCATCAACTATCACCCTAGTTCCTCTAGCCAGGATGCATATGATAATTTTTCAATGGCTCCTTTTTGCTCAGTGGTCATTACAAGAACTCCCCATATCTCACTAGATCAGAATTAGAGTCATGCAATGGAGATCTTCTATGGTGGCTTCGGTCCAGCCACGTGACCATTAGACGACCTTTTGTGCCACAACAACCCATAGCTACAGTGAACACGGATGCCTCCCAGATAGGGTGGGGGAGCATTATCTGGGAAGAACAGTCCAAGGCACATAGCAAGAACACGAGGCCCATTTGCACATCAGTGTTCCAGAGATGAGAGCAGTGCTTCTGGTGTTGCAAGCACTTTAGGACTTTCTTCCACTAGGAATGATTGCAATCCAGTCAGACAACATGTCAGTAGTCTGGTACATAAACAAACAAGGAGGAACCAGATCATACCCCCTTTGTCGAAAAGTGCTGAGAGTATGGCAGTGGGTAATCTCTTTTCAATGTTTTCTGGTAGCAATGCATATCCCAGGGAAATCCAACATGATAGTGGACAAACTCAGCAGGGTGATATTAATGCCTCACGAGTGGTCTCTAAACCAAAACATAGTGGAGAAGATTTTCCGAAAATGGGCCAGCCTTGTTGCGACCTATTTGCCACCCACATGAATACCAAATGCAGCAGCTACTTTGCCCTAATCCCTCCTATGGGGGAGACACCGAGAGATGAACTTGTTCACAATTGACCCTCGGGACTACTGTATGCCTTTCCCCTGATACCCAAAGTCATTCAGAAGGCAAAATCCTTGAGAAGCAGGCTAATTCTCATTGCTCCATACTGGCCTCGTCAGATTTGGTTCCCATTTCTCTGGCTTCACCTACAGGAGAAACCGTGGGTTCTGGACCCAGTTCCAGACCTCCTGATCCATATGTCAGGAACACTTCATCTTTCTCTCCAAACCCTCAATTTGACAGCATGGGTGCTCCACTTCCAAACTTAGTCAGGCTTCAGGACTTCACACCAGCAGTAAAACAGATTTTGGTATCCTCTCACAAGGCTTCTACCAGGAAGTTATATTCTAGTAAATGGAAGAGGTTCTCCTACTGGGCAAAAGCAAGAAACATTGATCCCTTTTCTGCCCCAATTAGTTCAATTTTAGAATTTCTTACAGAACTTTTTCAGCAAGATTCCGCCACAGCTACAATTAGAGTTCAACTAGTTGCAATTTCTAATTTTCACATAGGTGAATACACTTCTAACCTGATGTCACACAAATTGTGTAAAGCATTTTTAAAAAGCACTTGCTTATTGAGACTGCCCATAAAAGAACCTCTCTCACCGTGGGATCTGAATTTTGTCCTGACTTACCTAACTTTACCTCCCTTTGAACCTTCATTATATGTGATCTCAAATTTCTCTCTTGGAAAACTATTTTGTTAGTAGCCATTACATCTGCAAGAAGAGTCTCGGAATTGCAGTCTCTATCAATCAAGCTGCCATACTTGATTTTCCATAAGGATAGAGTATCTCTGCAAACTAATCCATTCTTTGTGCCAAAAGCCTCTTTTCAAACCAATTTGAATCGATCAGTTGAGTTCCCAGTGTTTTTCCCCAATCATAGCAACAAGGCAGAATACAAACTTCACCAATTGTATGTGCAATGTTCAACTTAGGTTTTATCTGCATAGAACTAAAGATTTTAGGAAAACAGACCAATTGTTCATCTCCTTTTCAGAAGCTAATAAGGACATGCCACTTTCAAAAGTTACACTTTCAAATTGGCTCTCAAATTGCATTACCTTTATTTACACATCAAATAACAGGAAATTACCATTCAAAGGTAGAGGCCACTCGAATAGAGCCTTAGCAACATCCTCTACTTACCTAGCCAGATTATCAATGGACAGTATTTGTGCTGCTGCTACATGTGCAAGACCCCATACTTTTATTACTCATTATAAAGTTGAATTGGCCTCCAGGGACAGGGCTTCCTTTGGTTCCACTGTGCTCAAACGTATACTCCCGTGAGCCACCCAGGAAAATAGTGCTAGGGACACTGTCCCATCCAGTAAGAATGAAGGGGAGATAGGACAACATAACATAAAGAAGTTATGCACTCACCATAATGTTCCTTGTTTGTTGTCCATCTCGCCCTTCATTCTTACGACCCTCCCACCTTGCCCCAGCCCAGGGCTCCTAGAGGACTTAGATGAGAGATCTTTCTTCCTTAGCGAAGGAGCTCCTCTGAATTTCCTTGTTATTTCTGTTCTTGATGTTGTATGAAAAATGTAGACACATTAACAACAAAGGCAGTGGTAATCCCCAAAAGAATTTGTGTTAGCGCTTTCGTTGAACAAAATAATCCAACTTCTTCAGACACAAAATACAAACAATCCATTCCTTTTAAAGTCTTTCAACAGGAAATCACATCAACAGTAAATGACATCACAAATGATCTAATTACACATAAAAATACTTATAAAGTGCAATACTTATATAAAATATGAAAAACTAGTATAAATGTTTTTATATAAAAATCATAAATATAAAAAAAAAAATATATATATATATATATAGCTCTCTCTCTCTCTCTCTATATATATATATATATATATATATATACAAAACTTACCTCCCAAACAAAAAAGTAAAATCAACTTTTTTACCTTTCAAGTGCTTTCAACTTTAAAATACATTTCAAAGAGCAGTGCTCATTGAGACCATTGAAAAACAGAAGTGTTTAGTTTAAGCTGCTAATATAATTCTCTGCTTTCTAAAAATAATTGCCATGGACCACCCCTTTTGTTTTTCGTCACTTGCTCAACAACCATATATTAAAAGGAATGACCCTTAGGCGTGATTAGCATTACACCTGCCTATACTGTACTGGTGCTCATAAATTCTCTCCTTAAGATGCTTCTCAGTCTTTCCAATATAAAAACCGGTGCAGCACTGGCATAAAGCAAAGTAAACAACACCAACACTCTCACAGTTAAGTCTGCCTTTCAAATAATAAATGGTGTCAGCAGTACCAAACCTGTTTGACACCTTTATAAGATGGAAAATTCTACAGCACCCACATTTAAACATACCAAATTTAGCACTATGATAAACATTTGTATTTTCTAATAAATTCTTAAGGTTGGGGCCACATTTAAAAGTCATACCAGGACCATTGGCTAACTTCTTTCTAACTGAAGCATCTTCTGTCAATAAAACCCATTTTTTAGCAAGTATATTCCTCAAACGTCCAGCATCTAAAGAATAAGGGGTGCTAAAATTTCAATGTATAATCAGTGTTGGTATCAACAGTAGTCATAACCACCTCATCAAGAATACCAGCATGGCTGGTGTCAGTAGTCATTGGTTCTCCATTCAAGAGAGGTTTAAACCAACCCGACAATCTAGTAACCAGCTCATCAATAATAGCTGTCAAAATTCAGCAGGATAGGCCCTAGCTAAAAACATCCTTCTCAAATGTTCACACTCAAGTAAAAAATCATCATTGAGGGTGATCATCATTCTGGCCGCCCTCCCTAACTGGACCTTAACCACTGCCTTCTTCTGATAGAAGGGGTGGTTGCTTTCATAGTGTAAAAAGCTATTCAAATACGTAGCTTTCCTGAAGATTTTAGCTGCGTATCTCGAATTCAAAAGGTCTTTGGAGAGGGAAATGTCCAAATAAGAAATAAATTCAGTACCAAATTCAAAGGTGAAATTTAAAAAATCAGTTAATTCTGAAATTTAAGCTACAAACATCACGGCTTGACTGCTATCACTCTTGAAAATAATAAAAATGTCGTCCAAAAATGTCGTATACCAGACAACATGTCATGTAAAATTATCACATTTGAACAGATATTCCTCCTCCCAAAAAGCCATCACACTTTTCGCAAAACTCCCCCCACACGGGGAGCCAATTGCAACCCCTGATTTTTGTAAATAGTAACAGCCATTAAAGAAGACGAAATTATTAGAGAGAACAATATCGAGTAAGTACTCAATCAGATCTATCTTATCTCCCAGGGTGCCCTTTTTCATTAAAAACTCCCTAACCCAAGTAATACCCTAAGTTTGTGGTATCACAGTGTAGAAATCCCTAACATCTATAGTTAGGAAATTGTAATCTGCTAAAAAGGTCAGAGTTCAAGCATTTCAGGAAGTCCCAGGAGTCACGACATATCTGAGGTACAGTTTTCAAATATTTTTGCAATAAACTATCAACATACTTCGCACAACCATATGTTATACAATTTCTCCCATTAAAAATGGGATGCAAAGATGGATTAATTTCACTTTTGTGAAGCTTAGGGAGGCCAAACATAGACGGAATAATAGGAGCTAAAATGTTCAAGTAATTAAAAACATTAATATCTACTCTGGAATCTATAAACAGGTCGTTGATCATCATCATCTTTCGGCTGTTCCCGTTAGGGGTCGCCACAGCGGATCATCTGTTTCCATTTCTTCCTGTCCTCTGCATCTTGCTGTGTCACACCAATCACCTGCATGTCCTCTCTCACCACATCCATAAACCTTATCTTTGGCCTTCCTCTTTTCCTGTTACCTGGTAGCTTCATCCTTAGCATCTTTTTCCCAATATACTCAGCATCCCTCCTCAGCACATGTCCAAACCAACGTAATCTTGCCTCTCTGGCTTTGTCTCCATACTTTCTAACCTGGGCTGACCCTCTAATATACTTATTCCTAATCCTGTCCACCCTCATCAAACCCAGTGCAAATCTTAACATCTTAAACTCTGCCACATCCAGCTCTAACTCTCCAACCCATATAACATAGCTGGTCTCACTACCCTCGTGTAGACCTTCCCTTTCACTCTTACTGGTACTCATCTGTCACAAATTACTCCTGACACTCTTCTCCACCCAATCCATCCTGTACTCTCTTCTTCACCTCTCTTCCACACTAACCATTACTCTGAACTATCGATCCCAAGTATTTAAACTCATCCACCTTCACCACCTCTACAACTTGCATCCTCACCAATTCAACCCACAGTAACTGCTGTACAAACACTGTTCCTTTAGAGTAAGGTTGATTTAAAATTTTAACTAGAGTAAAATGCAAACTAATGGATATGGGCCATTCACTTCCTGTGTGTTGGATGTTTAGCCTTTTATGTATGATTTTGTTTAAATGTAAGCACAGTGTTTGCAAACCTGCATTGACTGTATTTTACCAGTGTGTACTTTGTACTGTGTGTTTACCCTTTGAAGCTTATAGTTTTGGATCATTATCTCTGCCGATTGCCATGCTAGTTCACAGACACATATCATTGTAAAGAAAAGTCATCAACTTTATTTTTTGATATGCTTGATTTCCTGTAGAGAAGCAAAACCCCCTAATTTCCAGAGTATGTGCATGTTTGGAGGGGATCTTCACCTCCTGTACCCACACACTTAGTATCATGAATTCCAAGACTGGTGTACCTCAGGGAAGAGGGCAGCAGTATCATTCCATGAAGTTGGATTTTGGCCAAGTGTTCTTATTTGAGCATTTAGTTATCACACCACTTGTAGGATACCTATCTTTCCTGTTTACACCAACTATATGAAGTAAAGCACCTATTATGTCAGCCCTGACTACCACTGTATTCTGTTGTGACTGTCCTGTGTAGACTAATCATGTATAATGTTCTTGGCCTGTCATTTTCTAGAACAGGGAGTCACAGTGTTAAATCAGTGAAAAAAAAAGTTACTGAACATAGCTACTGTATAAAGTATAATACATTTAAAAAAGAGAGAAGCACATTTTATATTATGCAATGAATGCAATTTATAACTTATGCATACATTTAACTGGTGTTCTAAACTAAAATATTTCTGATTTTATTTGTGTAGACAGCCAATTTAAATTTGTCTGATCATAACTGTAACCAAATTATCCTGAATAATTAGAATTGTCAATGGGCTGCCCCCTACCACTGCTGTGGAAGATTTTGGCAAATATAGTAATGTTGCAACTTTTTCCTCTGTTTTAAAACTTACTGCAGAAGAGGGGGCATTTTTAAAAGGTATGTGCTAGCTTATGTTTTCGTTGACCTGTATCCAAAATAAAATGTATTTTTTTCCATAGGCTTTTAAGAGTCAGGAAAATATCTTACCAGTTTCTGTGCTTAGTACAAGTACAGGCATGGAAGAAATGTGTTTTATGACTTGTGAAGAATGAGAGAATTACTCTGTCTCTATTTTTACATGATGTCACCCGATTAAGCAGTTATTTGTCTGAGTGGTTTTAATATGTTGTATCCTGGGACACTCCTGCATACTGAAAGCTAATGATTAGATGTTTAACATTATTTATTTCATAAACTGAAAATGTTTAACAGTGGAAAAAAGCATAACTTTTTTATTTATGTAGTGATTTGGAGTGTAATAAAATAGTATATTTATGTAGTATTCCAGTTTTCTTCCATTACAGAATGCTAGTCACATTGCCACTAGGTATATGGTATGGGTTTATATTACCAGAAATTTTGGTTCTAGATTCTCAGCTGAATATGCTTTCAGAAGAAGAATAAATAATTGCTACCGCATTTTCCATATTTGTGTATCAGTAAGGTCTTTATTTTCCATAAGATTTTTGGCCTCCACTTTAGGTTAAAAACTTGCATAACTCTTGTGTCTTCCAAGCTCTTCTCCTGGGCTCTATTAAGACCTGTTCATTCCTCCTAAAGGCACAAGCCAGACCATTCGTTTACTGACCAAGGTGAGGGCAGGTCAGGCTGATAGTCCATTGACCCATTTGTTTCCCAAGAGATTAAAGTCAAAAGCTGGGAATAGATTGCCATACTACTCATAGCAGGCCCTAGCCCCTGCTTATGGTGGCTATGATTCTCACAGTGTCCGTTTACTAGGGAGATGCATGCATCTTTCATATGTATGAACCATCTTGGTCTCATGCTGCATGAAGCCACTCTGGCCTATAATGATGCCTACCTTCCCCCTCAGTCACCTATAGTGGTAAGTGATGTAATAAAATACCCAGGATGGGTGAATTGGCATTGGCTGCTTACTCCCATCTTTCCCATCTAGGTTTTTCAGCTTCCTGTGTTGCTGATGAAAGCCTGATTGTCTGGGACATAGTCAAACCTTTTTACCCAAAGTTACAGAGCTTGGCCAAATAATATTCTTGTTTTTGCTTCAAAGTTGTAGATACTTTTGAAATGAAGATAAAAGGAAGGCATGTGGTTGCTAATAAGATGTATCTAAATGAAAAAAAGTCTGTGAAGTATTTCTCACTGTATGCAAGTAAATGCCTGGGTTAGTTTCATAGTTTCATACTTTCATAGTATAGTACTAGGCTATCTGCCCTGGGGCATTTGTAAGCCTAGCCATAGTGATGTGGCTTTTGCCACCCCATGAAATGGTACAAAAATGTACAGAATAAATCTAGAATACTGTGCCTCTGTCTAGTAGTGACACAATGAAGGTCCCCTTATATAATAGAATTAGTTTACTGTGCCCCTGTCTAGCAGTGACACAGATGTGACCCCTGGGGTAAACTTACGATCTCCCATCCACTCATCAAGATTTCTCTTGAAGAGAGTCAGTGAGGGGCTCTGCCTATCTGAACTGGGATCCTGTTCCAAAGCGTGGGAAGCCTCTGGGTTATGAATCTATCCCTCCAGCATGTCCTATTCATACTTGTGCCGAGGTTTAAGTCTTTAGCTCTCGTTGTCCAGATGGATTTGGATTTTTTGAGGTGGAGCATGTCCATCAAATCCTGATTGGACATGGCCTTGTACGTCAGGCAGAGATCACCTCTGAGCAGGCGGTATGCTACTGAATAGAGCTGAAGTTTCTTTAGTCTGGCAGAATAAGACCCTTGATCCTTTTGGTGAGGTACTTTTGTGGTCTCTCCAGCTGTTGCAAATGCCGGGTGAGGTACATACCAAATGGGGCATTGTACTCAATCATGGGTCTGATGAGGGAGGAATATAGGGGTACAATGACATCCTTGGATCTGGATGTGAATCCCTTCATGATGAGGTGTGCAAGGTAGAATGTTTTTCTAACCACTTTGGCAACGTGGGTGTCAAATGAGAGGTCGCTGTCTACTTGGGTCCCTAGGTTTCTGATTACTTTTTCCGTACTCAGTGGGTTGCTGTCTATGTGATAATTTGTGGGCACTTTGTTTTTTCCAAAAGGGATGACTATACATTTTTTGGCATTTAGTTTAAGGCTGTGACTACGGCACCAGTTGTCTGTTTCAGTGAGGCCTTTTTGTAGGATGTGTGTGTCTGCTGGTGTATCGACTATGGCGCCTAGTTTGCAGTCATCTGCGAACTTTGTCAGCCACAGCCCTCCCATGTTTGCTTTAACATCTGAGAAATAAATGCCGAACAAGAGGGGTCCCAGGACAGATCCCTGTGGGACACCACTTATGACTGGCTTTGAGTCTGACATTGCTCCAGCGATTTTAACTTTATGGGTTCTGTCCTTAGCCAGTTTGCAACCCATCTAGTGACATAAGGGTTTACTTTTTAAGCTGTTTAGCTTATCTATGATGCCTGAGTGGGGTATTGTGTCAAAGGCCTTAGCCAAGTCCAGGTATGCTGTATGGACTGCTTTGCCCTCATCAATGGCTGTAGTGACTGTTTCGAAAAAGTCAACCAGGTTTAAAAGGCAGGATCTGCCCTTTACAAAGCCGAACTGGGTGGGGTCAAGTGTCTGTAGGTCCCCTATGTCTCTGTTTATGAGTTCCATAATGATTCTTTCCATAGCTTTGCAGACCAGGCTAGTTAAGCTTATGGGGCAGTAGTTTCCAGGGTCTGTAGAGGCACCCCCCTTGTGGAGTGGGACCACTGTTGCTGTACGCCAGTGTTCAGGTACATATCCCGAAGTAAGGCTAAGCTTAAATAGCATTTTTATGTGTGGGTTTAGCTCCTCTTGGAGTTCACGTAACACGCACCCCGGGATACAGTCAGGTCCCATTGATGCTGTGTTTTTTGCTTTGTTTAGGGCGGTTCTCACTTGGATATCTGAGATGACAGGGAGATTACATTCAGCTGGGATAAGTATTTCTTCTTTTGGGGGTAAAGGAGGGTAGAAATTTGCACTGAACCTGTCGGCCAGAATGTTAGCAATATCTGTGGGTTCAGTGTATTTTTTGTTGTTGTGAACCAACTCTGAGCATATCTGAGGGTTTCCGCCCAGGTTTCTAACATAGCTGAAGAAGGCTTTGTGGTTATCTTTAGTGTCCTTAGCGATTTTTCTCTCAAAGTTTGCCTTGGATGTTTTTATGAGAGAACGTAGTTTTCTGCTAATGTTGATCAGAGATGTCTTCCCTTCATGGGATTTCGCTCTGACGTGCAGTAGCTTCCTTCTTTTGCTATACAATTTGTTTATGGCTGAGGTCCACCAGACAGGACGCTTACATTTGGTGGAGAGGGACTTGGATTTGTTTGGGATTGCATGATCCATGCATTCTTGGAGATGTCCATAGAAAGCATTTGTGAAGGATTCGGCATTGTGGGATGTCGTATCCACTGGCACAGTGGGCTTAAAGGATACCATCTCAGTCTTAAGAAGAGTGAAGTCTGCTTTTGAGAAGTTTTTCACTGTGGTCTTTTGTGCTGGGGTGGAGGTGGGATATGTATATCCAGGGTGATTAGTTTGTGGTCAGATCTCACTAGTGAGGGGTATACTTCCGGTGTGGAGCATTTTGTCCCCATGTTTGTGATGATCAGGTCTAGTATATTATCTCCCCTAGTGGGAGAGGTGACTAGTTGTTCCAGTGCATTTGAATTTATGAATTCCAGGAACTTTTGGGCTAGGGTATTAGGGCTAGAATAATGTACCCAATCTATGTTTGGGTAGGTGGAGTCTCCCAGTATGATGGTATTTTGTGATACATTCATATCCTCCAATGTCTTCAGGAAGGCTGAGTGGGGTTCTTGAGATTGGGAGGGTGGTCTGTAACATGCTACCAGTTGTATAGCAGTTTTGCCTATGGTTAGTAGCACCTGTATGGTCTCTGATGCTTCATGTGTTGCTACTAACCTGGAGGTGTGGGTGTCCTTTATGAATATGGACACTCCCTCCTTGTGGTTCGCCCGGGTTTTGGGGCCGAAAAGCATGATACGAGGTATAGCCTGGTAGTGCTGGGGTGCTCTCAGGAGCCTTGAACCAGGTTTCAGTTACTGCACAGACGTTGATGTTCTCCATGCTGAGGAGTGCATCAAGTGCCTGCATCTTGAAATTTAGACTTCTGGCGTTGAGCAGCATTACCCTTAGTTTTTTCCATTTTTGTTTTCTAAGGAGGTGGGTTTGTCTTTTGAGCCTTGCCTAAAAAAGGCACTATGGGGGTGGCAAGAGCCTTAGCCAATGTCCGGAAGCCCAGTGGTGACAGGTGTAAGCCATCCCTTGCGAAGCAGCGTGGCTTGTCCAACATATCATCCCAGGCAGACAGACATTGGATCCCCTTAGAATGACACCAGTACTTGAGCCAATTGTTAAAGCTGATCATCTTGTCTTTGTATTGTGGTATCATTCTTGGTGAGGGCAAGATGCTGCTCAGGGTCAGGGTTATACCAGCCTGGGCTACATAATCGGAGAGCTCCTCTATGTCTCTTTTCATGTAGTCCAGGGAGGTACGTCTCAGGTCATTCACACCAGCATGGACAATGACGGTGTCATATTTGTACTTGCTTTGGAGTGACCTTAGTGCGTGTGTTATGTGGCGGATCCTAGCTCCCGATAGACAGCTCACAGTCACCTTCTCCTTGTTCAGCCTGGTCAGTGGGACATCAGTGTGTCTGACTATGGAGTCACCTTATCAGGCAAGATATTTGGCCTTAAGGGCTGCGATTGGTCGACACACTGATTTATTGAAGTATGTGTTGCATGTGATGTTCTTCATTCCACATTGCTGCAGTCCTAACCATTGGGGGTAGTCCGCTGTCCAGTCGGCCCGAATACCAAAGTATATGGCTGACGTCGGTCAAGGCGCATTAGACTGACGTCAGGACGTCAGGGTACTAATGCGCATGACCGACGCCATTTCCTCAGTCTTTTTTGCCGCATGGTCCGATGCAGAAGCAGTTTTGCGAGTGCAGGTTGGCGTTCTGAAATTTTCTGAAGTCGGAGTTTCAGACCGAATCAAAGTTGGCTAAGTACCCCGTTGGGGAACATTTTGGTTTTTTCTTGCCTCAGTATTTAACCGGATGTCAGAAAAAGTGAATAACTGTATTTCTTGTGGGAAACAGATACCTCATAGGGATTACCATACTTTGTGTATACCTTGTTTAGGGCCTGAGCACGACGTTGTTGGATGCCGCTCTTGTGCTAGATTTAACAAACGCACTATTAAGAGAAGGTTAGACTGTGCCAGGTTAGTGTTTGGGAAGCGTTGTAATTATAAAATGCCGTCGGATACTCCGACGCCCGCTTCGTCCAAGAAGCGCAAGGACAAAACAGCAAAGCCTAGGGTTGATGAACCGACAGTCCCGGACGTCGGCTCCTTGGAAGGCTCAGTGGAGCCAGAGGTTTTGCCAGGAGTTTCTTTGGAGTCTCAGGCAGAGACTTTACTGTTACAGGATGTGCCCTCTCAGGAGGTAGGCCAGGCTGAGGGGGCTTCTCAGGTAACTGTTCTTCCCTCTCTTCCCAAGGTAGTTAGAGCCTCTCCTTCTGTTTCCAAAACTTCTTTGAGAGGTAGGCCAAGTTTAGCTTCAGTGGGGGCTTCTCCTAGCACTTCAGGTTCTGTGCCTAAGAAACATATGCTTAAAATGGCAGAAGATTTGATTACTATGATTAGAGGTTCTATGCCCCCTCCTGATAAGAGGCCTAGGGTGGAACCTGAGTTTGAGAGTTTTGAACAGTGTTCAGAGGCTTCTGAGTCTTCATGGAAGACTTGCAGGAGTATCCTCCTTATTCTGATTCTGATGTGGATGATTCCACTCCTACAGCTTCTCCTCCTGAGGATTTCTCATTTTCAGAGACTCTGCATTCCATGAGGGAGCACTTTAAATGGGAAGGCCAAGATTACTCTGATTCCAGGAAAAGGCTTAGGGAATTCTTGTTTTTACCCCAGCATAGGCCTTTAGCTATACCTCCTGTGTTGAATGTGGTGGAAGATGTTTTTGCAGAGGCTTCCCTGAATCCTGATTCTTTGCCTCCTGCCCCTGTTAAACCTGATAGGTACTATAGGGTGCCTGAAGCTCATAAGTATCTTTTTAAGAGTCCTAGGGCAGACCCGGAAACTGTTTCTCAGGGTCCTAAAGGTGTTAAGGCTTCTGTTGTTAAAAATCCGGTTCCCTCTGATAAAGAGGCAAGGGCTTTGGATAGATGGGGAAAGAAAGTGTATACTTCTTCCACTTTAGCCATGAGGGCGTTGAATTGTCAGTTTCACATGCTAAAATATCAAAATTATCTCCTTTCACAATTGAAATCTAAGGTGGATGCTTTGGCGGAAGGTATTGAGTGTAAAGAGTTGCTGGATTTAGTTCATGTGTCTGAGCAAGTGGGTAAGCATTCCTTGCAATGTGGTTTTGATGCTGTACAGGCCTCCTCGAGGGTGGCTGCCACTAGTTCTGTTCTTCGCAGGCATGCCTGGTTAAGGGATCAGAATTTAGCTGAGCATGTTAAGACAAGGATTTTGGATGCTCCTTTACAGTCTGAGGTGTTGTTTGGTTCGCCTGTGGAAGCAGTTTTAAAGAAAATGGAGGACAAAGCTAAGTCTATGCAAACTGTTAAAGATTTTTTGCAGGTTCAGCCACCGAAGTTTAGTAGAAATTGGCCTACTAAGGGATGGACATATCCTGCTTATGATTCCCAGTCTAGGGGTAGGTCTAGACGTGGTAGGGGCAGAGCTCAAGGTTCTTTTAGGCCTAGAACAGGGAGTTCACCTGCTCAGACTTCTGGTGAGGGCAGGGGTCAGTCCTTTCGTAAACAGACCCAATGACCTGCCTTTTCAGCTGCCTGTACATTCTCGTCTGGCAGCTCCTTTGGGAGGAAGATTGTCTCTTTTCAAAGGAAATTGGGATTTAATTACTCAGGACAGATGGGTGTTGGATATCATTCACCACGGTTACAGGTTTTATTTCCATACATTGCCCCCTTTCAAAGGCATGCCAGACGTTCCTCCTCCACAAAGGAAAGAGGCTCACAAGCAAATTTCTCTGTTACTCCAAATAGGGGCCATTCAACCAGTTCCTGTACCAGAAAGGGGCCTAGGATTTTATTCTCGCCTGTTCCTAGTACCAAAGAAGGGGAACACGTGGAGACCAATTTTGGATTTATCTATCCTCAACACTTATCTGGACATTCCCAAGTTCAAAATGTTGACGTTACAACGGCTTTTACCTCTGCTGGGCAAAGATCACTGGATGGTAACTTTAGATCTCAAGGAAGCTTACCTTCATGTGCCAATACGACTAAGTTGCAGGAAGTATCTGCGTTTTCGAGCTGGAAATTCTCATTATCAGTTCTCTGCATTGCCCTTTGGCTTATCTACTGCCCAGAGTATTCACAAAGGTTCTGGCTCCAGTGATAGCTTACTTCAGGCTAAAAGGAATCCAAATTTATCCTTACTTGGACGACTGCCTGATTCTGGCTCAAGAAAAGAAGATCTTCTACAGCATCTGGAATATGTCATAGCAGTGCTAAGATGCCTAGGGTATTCTGTGAACGAAATAAAGTCCAGTCTAGTACCCTCTCAAGACATGTGCTTTCTGGGTGTGAGACTGAATACAGCAGCCCAGATGGCCTTTTTAACCCCGGACAAACAAAAGAATCTTTCCAGTTACTTCCATCATCTATCTCTTCAGTCCGGGCTGACTGCAAGGACAGTCCTTCAAGCCTTAGGGTTCATGGCATCTTGTATTCTGGTACTTCCCAATGCCAAACTGCATATGAGGAAGCTACAATGGTATCTCAAAAATCTGTGGACACAGCACTGCCAGGATTTGGACACTGTCATTCAAATAATACCTTGCATTCAAAAGGAATTTTTGTGGTGGGCTCAGGAATGTCACCTAAACAAGGGACTCTCTGTGACCCGCCAGAGGCAAGTCAGATTCTAACGACAGATGCCTCAGATGTTGCTTGGGGAGCTCATCTAAATGGACAGTGGATACAAGACAAGTGGCCTGCCAGACTACAGCATCTACATATCAACATGAAAGAGATGTTAGCAGTTCAGTTTGCATTAATTGCTTTCAAGGAGTTACTTCTTCCAGGGCAGGTGTTGATTCTAACAGACAACACTACTGTCATGTGGTACATCAACAAACAAGGGGGAACACATTCTTACCCATTGTGCAGACAAGCAATGATTTTATGGGAGACTGCGCTCAGTCTGCAACTAATTCTTCAGGCAAGGTTTCTGCCGGGAGCACAGAACTCCTTAGCAGATGTATTAAGCAGACAAATCATGGATCCCCACGAGTGGAAACTGGATCTTCATGTATTTCAAACATTGACAGTGTCCTGGGGAACTCCAGACATAGATCTGTTCGCTTCTCCACTAAATCACCAGCTGCCAAAGTTTTGCACGAAAGGGTTTCATCACACAGCTTGGAAAGTGGATGCTCTCTTTCAGTTGGAAAAATCTTCATGTGTATGCCTTTCCACCTCTGCCTCTTCTTCCACAAGTGCTTCTAAAGGTCAGACAAGACAAGCCAAGGATGATTTTAATAGCTCCAGATTGGCCTCGGCAGCATTGGTACCCATTACTGAGGAGTCTGGTAAAGAAGCCTCCATGGCCTTTACCCTTGATTCCACACCTGTTGTCTCAGAGGGACGGTCATCTGCTCAATGTCAAGCTTCACTCTCTACATCTAACAGCCTGGCATATTCTGTTTTGAAAGACAGCAGGTCTCAGCTTCCTCAGCAAGTTTTAAATGTGATTATGGAAGCCAGAAGGCCTAGTACAAGGAAAGTGTACGCAGAAAAATGGAAGAGATTTTTGTTTTGGAGTGCAGCAAACAATTTGGAGATTACTGAGCCAAATTTGAGTGTGGCTCTTCAATATCTTACTGAGTTTCTAGACAAAGGTTTGTCTTTCTCTTCCATCAAGATTCATGCTGCAGCAATTTCAGCTCACTATGATTGTGACCCACCATTGTTTTCGCATCCTTTGTTCAAGCAATTTCTTAGAGGGGCAAAGAATATAAGACCCCCACGTAGAGCTCCTACTCCTGCTTGGAATCTCAATTTTGTGTTGGAGAAACTTACTTTACAACCTTTTGAGCCTGCGGCTACTGCTGAATTGAAATACTTGTCATGGAAGACTGCTTTTTTGTTGGCTATTACTTCTGCAAGAAGGGTTTCTGAGTTGCAGGCCCTTATGGCAGTAGAGCCATTTTTGATTTTCCATAAGGATAGGGTATCATTACGTACTAATCCTTCCTTTATGCCTAAGGTGGTTTCTAGTGTGGCTTTAAACCAAACTATTCATTTGCCAACTTTCTATGCAGATCCCCAAAATAAGGGGGAAAAGATTTTACACACTTTAGATGTACATAGGCAGTTGCGTTATTATTTAAGCAGGACTAAGGTTTTCAGGCAGTCTCAGCAGTTGTTTGTTTCTTTTGCTTTGAGTTCTCAGGGTAAGCCTGTGTCTAAGCAAACTATTTCTAAGTGGATTGGGTTTTGCATTTCATTTTGTTATTCCCATCATGGCAAGGAAATTCCAGCTGGGATTAGGCCTCATTCCACTAGGGCTACTGCCACTTCAACGGCATTTCTAAGGGGGGTGGCAACTAAGGATATTTTGGAGGCAGCTACTTGGAGTTCAGTGCATACTTTCTCTAAGCATTACCACCTTCCTCTCTACTCTAAATCTAGGGCTGGTTTTGCCACAGCTATTTTGCAAGGCATGTTGACAGCTCCTGCTTCCTTATGATTTGCCAGCCTCCCTTACCTCTGCTTTGGGATTCTACCCAATGGTTAGGACTGCAGCAATGTGGAATGAAGAACATAGTACAGTTTTGTACCTACCATAAATGTAGATGTTCGAGGATCCACATTGCTGCAGTCCAATTTACCCTTCCTCCTTCCCCTCTTTGTTTAGGGGTGGTGGTGTGAGTTACTATATTTTATTGTATA
The DNA here is from genome assembly GCF_019279795.1 of Protopterus annectens. Classification (NCBI taxonomy): domain Eukaryota; kingdom Metazoa; phylum Chordata; order Ceratodontiformes; family Protopteridae; genus Protopterus; species Protopterus annectens. The sequence continues at coordinate 362,057,820 of NC_056731.1, read as the reverse complement.
TATTGTATATATGTTTGGTGCAGGGCTTTTTGGTGTTTTGGTTTGGGCCTTGTTTTTTCTTAGGGTCTTCTGACATCTGGGGCAAGAAAAGACTGAGGAAATGGCGTCGGTCATGCGCATTAGTACCCTGACGTCCTGACGTCAGTCTAATGCGCCTTGACCGACGTCAGCCATATACTTTGGTATTCGGGCCGACTGGACAGCGGACTACCCCCAATGGTTAGGACTGCAGCAATGTGGATCCTCGAACATCTACATTTATGGTAGGTACAAAACTGTACTTTTTGTTTTGAGGTGGTAGATTTTTGGATGTCTGCTTTGGGAGCCTCTGTTGTTTTGGTAAGTTTTTTATTAGAGCCTCCGAGTATGTCTTTGTGTTTTTATGTGTTTGGTTTGCAGTTGTGGTAGGTCTATGTGGGACTGGGATTGTTGTGTGTGTGGTTGCCATCTCCTCCTGTCTGGTCATGCCAGCCCTGAGTTGAGAGAGTTCAGCCTCCAGTTTGGCTATATAGTTGCATCTCTCACATGTATTTGTGTTTGCTGGGAGGAGGAGAGGGTTGTCTGTGTACATGAGACAATTGTAGCATTGTCTCAAGATACCCAGATTGACCAGCTGAACTGGAGACGACGCCAGTAATCTACCACTCAACATGCTAGAACAGTGTAAGGGAGTGGTATACCTTTAAGGGAAGTGGATATTCACAGGGGTGGTAAGTAGATGTAGTGCTTTACTTAGTACGAGAGTGCTTACTTAGTAGAGAAGTGTTGAGAACAAGTGCTAGGCTTATAATACAGTGAGTAGTCTGGTTATACTAAGAGTAGAGCTTCCTTAAGGGAAAATTTGAAGAGTAGACTTGGCAGAGCCAGAAAAAGTTTAACCTTGTTTAACCGACGCTGTGCTATGTGCACAACAGCGCAAAGCCATGCAAACGCGGATTTTAAACAGTGAACTACAAAAGAGCTAGAAATGGTCCCAAACAACCAATTACTACAGCTTTTTGTGCTGAGGTCACTTCCCCCAAGGACAGGTAGGCTGCTCAAGGCTCCCCACTCCCACTGGTGAGCAAAGAAACTTCCTTCTATCCAAGTAAGGTAATGGACAACACAGGAACTACACCACAGCCCAGAATACAGCAATGCCTGTAAACTGGTCTAAACTAGTCGAGGAAGGCGGGAAAACAAGGATTATTTTTTGTTTTTTTGGTAGAAACACACAGAAAATGCAGAAACAGTGATAAATTAGTTACACAGGCTAGCACACTTTAGTGGGCAGCCTCCACAGTTAAATTAAACAAACAAACAAGCAAACTTTCAATCAAATTCGACTAAAATGTAACTTTAAGTGCAGATTTTAAAATAATGCAGCAATCAGTTAAAAAACAGTTCAGGCTAGTTCAAGGCAAGCTACAGAAGCTATTTCAAGTGAAAAAAAAGCAAAGATACTTAAATCCAGAAGGTAGTCGCTTTTCTGAGTTCCCTGCTGCTAGGACCATTCTGTAAACCCACGTGGAGCTTGTCTGAGCAGTGTGGAGAGTAGTGCTGCTTAAAACCCAACCAGACTTTATTAATAAACATACATCTATCTTCCATACTTCTCTTTCCTCTTTCCTAAATTCAACCTCCACCCCTAACTATCACCTTCCCAAATTCCATAGGCACCACCATCTAACTTATACCATATCCCCTGATAAAAAAATGAAACAAATAACCCTTCTTAAAAGCAGCCTGACACACAGACATAATACTCCTACCTTACAAGACGGTGATATTCACCCCAACCCAGGTCCATCAAATCCCTCCCCTCAAATATCTAACCCCAACTTTAATAACCCCCTACTCATAGGTCATCTTAATATACGAAGTGTAAATAACAAAGTACCCTATCTACATGCCCTGTTAGACATGCACCACTTTGATATACTGTGCCTCTCAGAGACCTGGCTAAAGCCAGCCACCAAAGACACTGAAATTATACCCCAAGGCTATAATTTATTTAGGCTTGATCGTACTAAACGTAAAGGTGGTGGCGTGGCAATTTTATTTAAGAACCATCTTAGCATCTCCACCCTCCCAACCTGCCCAACCCTGGATCCCAGTGCTGAAGCCATCATAGTTAAACTTCAGTTAAATACTCAAAAAGCTCTTTACATTATCTGTATGTACATACCACCTGGCACAAACATACCAATCTTAGAAGACTTCCTTAGCTGGATTTCCACCAACTACCCCCAAGAAACTATTATTCTGGGTGATTTTAATATAGATTGGAATATTATTAATAGTGAAAATCCTCCAGTCATATAAACCTACATGGTTTTACTCAATCCATTACCACTACAACAAGGCTAAATAAACCAAATAAGAAACAAAGCATCTTAGACTGGATACTTATAAACAAAGTTAATATCTCATACAAAGTAGGAACTATGCCTGATGACCTTAGTGACCACTGCCTAACCTATATATCTAGAGAAAAGATTGACTATCAAAACCCCCCTAACATTAGAATTATACGCTCAACCAAAACTTTAATAATGACTTATTTCAAAATGATCTCAAGCATGCAACTGGAACCTCATGAAATCACTTCCTCTAAATGAAGCAGTATCATTCTTCAACTCAACCTTCCTTTCAATATTAGATAAACATGCCCCTGCACGCCTATTAGAATGAAATCTAATATAGCCCCTTGGCTCACAAAGGAAACAAAGAAATTAATTCATAGCAAAATAAAATCTGGGCCAAATGGAGACACCATAGAACCACCTCTGATTTTCTTCACTATTGCCAACTTAGAAATCTTACAAAGAAAGCTATTATCTCAGACAAAAGAACTACTACTGTGAACTTCAGGAAACCCATTTAAATAAACCCAAACAATTCTGGTCTTGATCAACAAACTCCTTTCACCTGGTACAGCTAAAACTCCCTCCCAATAAACGCAGACCCAGGAACTCCTAGCCATACTGCAAACACCTTTAACACCTTTTTTATTGATACCATCCAATCACTTGCTAAACAAATGAACACCATTAACTTTTACCCTCCAGATAACCATGTTGATTCCCCCCATAACTTCACTCTTCACCCTATCTCTACCTCCTTCATCTACAAGCTTATTCTTAAACTGAAACCCTGTACCCCTCTGCTGACAAACTCCTCTCTTTCTTCAAAAGGCTGCCAAGCAGATTGCATACCCTATATCGATACTCATTAACAGGACTATCCAAGAGGGAACCATACCAGATATATGGAAAATATCTCATATCATCCCATTACACAAAGGTGGTAACTCTATTGAGTATACTAACTTTAGACCTATTGCCCTTCTCTCTCCACTAGCCAAGATTATGGAGAAATGCATCCACCAACAACTGATACAATATCTCTCTGCACACAACATAATAGCCAACTGTCAACATGGTTTTAGACCCCACCATAGCACCTCCACTGCCCTCCTTTCCTTCGTTAATACTATCAACAACTATCGCAACTCAAATCTTCTCTCCTCCGCTCTATTCATTGACCTCTCTAAAGCTTTCGACATGGTGAACCACTCTTCCCTTATAAACATCCTTAAATCCCTCTCATTTGATAACCTGGCTATTAAATGGTTTACATCTTATCTAAGCAACAGGCATCAAGCCGTTCTTTGGGACAATCATATCTCTTCACTACTACCCGCTTTCTATTGGAGTCCCACAGGGCTCTATTCTTGGTCCACTTCTCTTCTCCCTATACATAAACGATCTCAACACTATCATCCCACAAGCTACCTGCATCCAATATGCTGACGACTCCACAATTATTTGCTCAGCATCTACCTCCTCAGAGCTACTCACTCTAACTCAAACCACCTTCAACACTGTAGAAACTTGGTTCACTAGACGACACCTCCTCCTCAATGCTAAAAACAAAACTTCTCCTTTTCACTCCTACCACCGAGGGTCCCCATTACACTTCAACATTTTATCCAATGATACCACTGTTATCTCTCCTGACACATCAACTAAACTGCTAGGAATAACCATCGATAACAATCTCTTTGATCAACACATCAATAACATCATCAAAACTGTTAATAAAAAAATTGGATCGTTATACCGTATCAAACCTTTTCTCACACCTTCTACTAGAGCTACCATTGCCCACTCCCATCTGATTTCTACCCTCTTTTATGCCTCACCTATCTTCACTAACCTTAAGAAGGCCAATCTAAATAAACTAGAAACTTGTTACAATAGCATTGCCCGCTTTGCCACCAGCAACCCTTTCAGAACACATCACTGTCAAAACCTAAAACTCCTAGGCTGGCTTGAGCTACAAAACTGTCTTTTGATCTCCCAACTTACCATTGCTCACAAGATACTGTACCAACCCCATAATACCCCTATACTTTCTCAACTTTTAATCCCTTACAATAATCTTACCTCCCTTCGATCTTCATCTAAACTCATGACCAAATCTGTAAAGTCCCATAACTTAGCTGGTGATTCTCTGTTCACTAATACTGTAGGAAGGATATGGAATCAGCTACCTACTGATATCACTCTTATCCCCTCCTTACCACTCTTCAAACAAAAAATCAAACTGTACTTCCAAAATCACTGGCTCTGCTCCTGCAGGACTCCTGACTAATCTTCTTTTTTTCCCCTACACTACTACTATCTTTACACTATACTTATTTACTTTACTTATTCCTTCTTCCCATTGCCCTGCTACCCTCCTCCTATGCTCCTACCCTCTCCTCCTTTCTCTCTCCCCCCTCCTCTCTTCCATTAAAATACTCCTTTCCACTCTACATTATTGCCTCTTTCGGTCTTCTGCCTATGTATTCCTTTCTGAGTCTCCCATTCTACTTTTTTTCTCTCCAACAGATTTCAAATATATGTTGTTAATCTTGATGTTTTGTTATGTTTTACTAAATAATAATTTTTTGACTATGTTCCCTACAAATTTTATTTTTTTTGTTTTACTAAACATATATTCTTTTTGTACTGAATTTATTTTATTATTTGTCTCCTTGTAATTTAGTATCTGTGGAGCTTTTCTCCCCGGGCCTCTACTGAAAATGGACATATATCCAGCTAGACTAGCCCGGTTAACAAATGTAAAATAAAAATAAAATAAATAAATAAATGTGTTTTATGATTGCTTATTATTTTACCATTGTGGTATAGCTAACTTTGCATTTTAACGGTGTCTTTTAAAAGTCCTAGAATTCAGATATTTATACAATTTCACATCAGAACTTAAATAAAAAAAAAATCAGATAAGGATTGTTTTGTGATACAGACTAGATTAGTGGAGACAGTCCTCTGTTGTATGCTGTAGCAAATACAGCCACTACATATGCCTATGAACAATTTAGATACAGCATCATTGTTAACAGTGTCAGACTGGGTGGGTGAAAGATAGTACTGTCAGTAATGGCAGAATGCTTGGAAGTAGTTTGTTAACTGGTTGCAGGTATGGGGCAGAACGTAATTCACCAATGCTTGTGAGGTAGTACTCTGTGTACATCATCTCTTGGCATCCTGCTTTGATGGTGACAGATATGTTGTACCGCCATTGATGGTGTAAAACTTTTAGCCTTAATTGTGACAACAACAGCTTGAGTTGACTAGGAGGCCTTGATGCTTGCAGTGTTCGCTAACGAATATGTGACTCCATGTAAGAAGCTGGCTTTTATCCATCTGGTGACGGGAGTTGAAGATAACTCCATTAAGGACCAAATCCTGTAGAAGGTACTGATATGAACTCTCCAACAGGAAGTTTATGATACGCTGAGTATGCATAAGACAGTGTGGAGTACTTGAAGGCTCAGACACATCATAAGCTTCTCAGCAATGGAAATGAAACCAACAAAAAGAAGGGAGCAGAACTTAAAATGTTTGAAAGTTGTTTAGATTAACTCTGTACCATATGAATGTGTATTTAAAGGAGGAGGTGATATTACCTCCATGTTCATTTTGGATACCGGCTAGAATACATGCTGCTTGGTGCTTTACCCTTTTGCCTTTAGGATGACACATATGCATAGAAGTGTGAATTCACATTTTATATAGAAAAAATTGATAAGAAAATGTAATAAAAGCCATTAAATTCTTTATAATGCTAATACCTTATATATTTCAGTTATGAAGTTGTACTTTCAATGTTAGCACAAGTGATTTTTTTGTACTTGCATTGTAGAAGTGCTTCACATACTTTACCTGCCACATGTACTAATGGGTACTTTGCACATGCTTACTGTACCACTTTCAGAGATGGTTAGAAAACTGTGTAAAGAAGCCTCTGTGAATAAAAGATGTTAAGTTGTCTATCTTGCCTTCATTCTTGCTGTTTGGAATCGGAGCCGATCCTCGGCTCCGACTCGGCCATCTTCAATAGCTCAAGAGCTGTTTACTGGCTCGAGGCTACCCCTTATCCCAAGATGCCTAGCGATAGCTACCCAGATCTCGTTTGCCATTTCAGCTGCGAGGTGTGTCGTTTTCTGGCTCAGGCTTGTATTTTCAATTTTTTTTATAGAAATATATTCTTATACTCTATAAACTATTAGATAAATTACCTTTTCTTAGATGTTCATCGTGTTACACTGCTGCAGTCATTACACTTGGGTTATCCTGCCATCAGGCGGTTCCCCAGTTGGCCTGAGTTCCAAAGTCTTGGTCCGGCGTCGGTTGCTGTCACCTCCTCCCTGACGTCAGTGCGACAGGGGTATATAAGATGCAGCTGACGCCATTTTCTTCAGTCTTTCTTGCCGCGTGGTGCCCAAAGCAAAAGCAGTTTGCACGTGCCGGTCGGCCGTCTCCTGAGATTTTCATTCCGAATCCAGAACCGAAGTCTTCTACAAAGCTAAGTGCGCCATTGGGGAAACTTTTTCTTGCCTCAGACCGATGTCAGTAAAAGTTAATAACTGTATTTCTTGTGGGAAGCAAATACCTCATAAGGATTTCCATTCCTATCATATCCCATGCCTAGGCCCAGACCACGATGTCACTGGTTGTCGGTTTTGTGCTAGGTTTAACAAGTGCACTATTAAACGTCGGTTTGATTTTGCCCGACATTATTTTTGTAGAAAATTCAATTATACCATGCCGTCGGAACTTCTGACGACCAGAATACACAAAAAGCGCAAAGACAAGGATAGGCATCCGAGGCCTAAAACTGACGACGAAGCCTCTTCTAAACCAGTCGCCGGTTCTCCGGTTTTCAGTGAGGTGCTTTCGCAGCCCCTGACGACTGCTCCTGTAGAAACACAGGCCGCCTCTGACTCCCACGTGGAGATGGCTGGGCCTTCGGACACACAAGTTATTCAGCCTACCGAGACTAACCTTTCAGAGGGATCCGGAGTAGCTGAGCAACCCACAGCTTCAGAGTGTGTCTTCAGACATACTCAGTTAAGGATTAAACCCTCAGCTAAGTCTAAGCCTCCTTTAAAATCAAAGAAACAAATACAGCATTCTCCAGGACAAGTCTCCATGCCTAAGAAACAAATGCTCAAAATGGCCGAAGACCTAATCACTCTGATCAGGGGGTCCCATCCCCTCCTGATAAAAGGCCTAGACAGGATGCAGACTATGACTCATCCGACCAGGTGTCCATCTCTTCTGATTCATCCTCAGACCTAGGATACTCTTTACCCCCTTATGAGGATTCTGATGCTTAGGAATCAATTCCATCAGCCTCACCACCTGAGGACTACTCCTTTGGGGAAACCCTACATACCATGAGGGAGCATTTCCACTGGGAAGGCCAGGATTACTCAGAATCCAAGAAAAGGCTCAGAGACTTCCATTTATTACCTCAACACAGACCCCTTGCTATTCCGCCAGTGTTAGATATTGTGGATGATGTGTATACTGAATCCAGCTTAAATCCTGATTCCTTACCTCCAGCCCCTGTTAAACCTGACAGATACTACAGAGTCCCTGACTCACATAAATTTCTGTATAAAAGCCCTGCAGCTGACCCTGAAACTATTTCTCAGGGACCCAAAGGAGTTAAGGCCTCATCAGCCAAGAATCCAGTCCCCTCTGACAGAGATTCCAGAGCATTAGACAGATGGGGAAAGAAAGTATATACGTCTGCAACTTTAGTAATGAGAGCCTTAAATTGCCAGTTTCACATGCTAAAGTATCAGCAATTTTTACTGTCTCTCAGTTAAAACAGAAAATGCTTCCAGAATCAGATCCTCCTAATTTTAAAGAAATGCAGGATTTATTGCATGCAGCTGAACAGGTGGGAAAGCATACTTTGCAATGTGGTTTTGATTCTCTAGAGGCCTCCTGCAGAGCAGCAGTTACAGGCTCTGTCATTAGAAGACATGCTTGGGTAAAAGAACATACGTTACCAGATCATGTTAAAGCAAAATTATTGGATGCACCTTTGCAGCAGGATGTGTTATTTGGAGTTAAGGTAGAAGAGGTATTAAAGAAAATGGAGGATAAGGCAAAATCTATGCAAACGGTGAAGGATTTCTTACAGGTTCAGCCTCCTAGATTTAGCAGAAACTGGCCAACTAAGAAGTGGTCCTTTCCAATCACAGACAGACCTCAAAGGGGACGATACAGACGTCCTAGAGGTAGAGGTCAAACACAAGGTCCTTATAGGCCTCGACAATGGGTTGCATCAGGCCAGAAAGAAGGGGAAGACAGGCCCCAACCATATAAAAAGCAGCTCCAATGACTTCCCACTACAGCTGCCAAACAAATCCCTCTTGGCAGCCCCCTTGGGAGGAAAATTGGCACTCTTCTACCACAATTGGCAAATGATCACCAAAGACAAATGGGTTCTCAACATTGTATTTCAAGGTTACAGGTTCCACTTTCACACTCTGCCAAGGTTAAAAGGAATGCCAAATCTGCCACCAAATCAATGGGCAGAGGCTCAAAAACAAATTACAGCCCTCATGGATATGAGACCTATTCAAAAGGTACCATCAGAAGAGCAAGGACAAGGATTTTACTCAAGACTCTTTTTGGTACCCAGAAAGGACAAAGCCTGAGGCCCATTCTGGATCTTTCATCTCTAAACACTTACTTGGATGTTCCGAAATTCAAAATGTTAACATTACAGCAGCTTCTTCCCATACTGGGCAAGAAAGCTTGGCTCGTGACTTTGGACCTCAAGGAGGCATACCTGCATGTCCCTATCAGACAAAACTGCAGAAGATACCTCAGATTCATAGCTGGTTCAGTGCACTACCAATTCTCTGCACTGCCCTTTGTGAAGACCCTGGACGCAGTAGATAAGCCAAAGTGCCTGGCACCAGTAATTGCATTTTGCAAACAGAAAGGAATTCAAATTTATCCGTACCTGGACGACTGCCTGATTCAAGCAGAGAGCAAGGACATTCTTCTAAAGCATCTGGCGTTTGTAAAAAAGTTACTAAGTTGCCTGGGGTACACAGTAAATGAAAAGAAATCAAAACTAGTGCCCTCACAAGAGATTATATTCCTGGGTGCCAGCTTGAACACAATGGCCCAGATGGCTTATCTCACACCAGACAAGCAAAGACAATTGACTCAATACTTTCAATTGATGGCAACAAAGACCCAACTCCCTGCAAGAAAAATTCTGCAGGCCTTGGGTTACATGGCATCCTGCATACTACTAATTCTATATGCCAAACTGCATATGAGGAAACTACAATGGTACCTAAAGAATGTATGGTCTTAACACTGTCAAAGTTTGGAAACAGTTATACCTCTGATCCCTTGCCTTCAACAGTAGCTTCAATGGTGGGCTCAAGCTTGTCACCTCAACAGGGGACAGCCTTTTACACAACCCACAGCCAGGCAAACACTGACAACAGATGCATCGGATTACACCTGGGGAGCACACATGGCAGGCAAATGTATTCAGGGCACGTGGCCCGCAGAACAAAGGCATCTTCACATCAATCAAAAAGAGATGCTAGCTGTACAAAATGCCCTTATAGCTTTCAAGGACCTGCTGCATCCAGGACAACTACTGATAAAGACAGACAACACCACAGTTATGTGGTACATAAACAAGCAAGGGGGCACTCACTCCTACCCCCTATGCTGACAAGCCATGACCTTGTAGAACACAGCTATAAACCTTCAAGTTCATCTGCAAGTACAATTCCTGCCAGGAGAGAAAAACACACTGGCAGACGACTTAAGCAGAAACATCATGGATCCCCACAAATGGGAATTGAATCCACAAATATTCAGAATGATAACACAGAAATGGTGGAGCCTGGACATAGATCTGGTTGCATCCCCAATAAACTGCCAGCTACAAAAATTCTGCACAAGGAGTTACCATCCACAAGCATGGAAAGTGGATGCCCTTTCATTCAGCTGGGAGAACCTACAAGTATATGCTTTCCCACCACTACCTCTCCTGCCAAAGGTACTCATAAAAGCCAGGCAAGAAGGGCCAAAGATGATCCTGATTGCACCAGACTGGCCATGCCAGCACTGGTACCCAATCTTAAGGAGCTTAGTACAAGAACCACCCTGGATGTTGCCTCAAATCCCACATCTGCTGACTCAGCACAACAATTAAATACTGCACAGCCAGCTAAAGACCTTAAACCTAGCTGCATGGAAGATTCCTTAGTCAAGCAATCAATGCCTCTTTCCAAAGCTGTAATGGATGTCATTCTGGAGGCCAGGAGGCCAAGTACCAGGAAAGCCTATTCGGATAAATGGAAGAGATTCTGTGCCTGGAACCAAGCTCACAGCCTTGACCCTCTTGTCCAAAACATTCCTCAGATACTACAATACTTAACTGAGATGCTGGACAAAGGCCTCTCCTTCTCATCCATCAAGATCCACGCCTCTGCCATCTCTGCTCATTACAACACGGATCCACCAATTTTCTCTAATCCTCTGTTAAAACAGTACCTCAGAGGGGCTAAAAACATAAGACCATCCCGTAGAGCATCTACTCCAACTTGGGACCTCAACTTTGTTTTGGAAAAACTAACTTTACCTCCTTTTGAGCCAGCTAACAGCAGAATTAAAATATATCTCTTGAAAAACTGCTCTGCTCCTGGCAATAACATCAGCACAAAGAGTTTCAGAATTACAGGCACTAATGGCAGTGGAACCTTTCCTCATTTTCCACCAGGACAGGGTGTCTTTAAGAACTAACCCTATGTTTATGCCAAAGGTGGTATCCAGTGTGGCTCTAAACCAAATTAATCACCTGCCAACTTTTTATCCTAAACCACAGAATAAAGGGGAGAGACTATTGCACTCTTTGGACATTCACAGGCAGTTGCGCTTCTACTTGGACAAAACCAAAGCTTTCAGAAAATCTGAGCAATTATTGGTAGCATATGCTGCAGGAGCACAGGGAAAAGCCATTTCAAAACAGACTATTTCAAAATGGATAGGACATTGCATACATTTCTGCTACACATACCATGGAAAACCTGTACCTAGCAACTTTAGATCTCACTCCACCAGGGCAACAGCCACTTCAACTGCCTACCTCAGGGGAGTACCTACCAAGGATATTTTGGAAGCAGCAACTTGGAGTTCTGTACATACCTTCACCAAGCATTACCATCTGCCTCTATACTCTAAATCCAGAGCTGGCTTCACCACTACAGTGCTGCAGGGCCTTATAGCCACCCCAATGCCTTATAGAACCAGCCACCCTACCTCAGCTTTGGGATTCTACCCAAGTGTAATGACTGCTGCAGTGTAACACGATGAACATAGTACAGTTTTGTACCTACCATAAATGTAGATGTTAGAGTGTATACACTGCTGCAGTCCAGGTTACCCTCCCTCCTTCCCGTCTTACTGGCTGGTACTTACCTATGTCTTCTACCCTTACTACCTATGGGGAGTATTTGCTGGTAGCTGTAAGTTGTTTTTTGCTTTTCTTATGTATGTTTTATTAGCAGTTGGAATTGTCTACCTATTTGGAGGCACCTGACATCTGGGGCAAGAAAAACTGAAGAAAATGGCGTCAGCTGCATCTTATATACCCCTGTCACACTGACGTCAGGGAGGAGGCGACAGTAACCAACGCCGGACCAAGACTTTGGAACTCAGGCCGACTGGGGAACTGCCTGATGGCAGGATAACCCAAGTGTAATGACTGCAGCAGTGTATACACTCGAACATCTACATTTATGGTAGGTACAAAACTGTACTTTTTATTTACTAGTGTTTGTTGTTGAGTACCTTGTTCTCCTTTAGTCCCTTTTAGTAGAACTCGTTTAAGTTAGAGAGTTCTCCTCTCCCCCACTCCCTTCTCAAGGAAGCCATTTAACTTAGAGGCTCTCCTTTCCTCTGTTTTTGCTATTGTTAAAAATAAATAAATAAATAAATAAATAATATAGGGAGTTTGTTTTATATATATTTTTACATAGTCTGTTGTTGACTAGAGTAGAAATTTTTTTCTTTCTGTGTTTCTCTTCTGGTTTGGTTTTTTTATGGTGATATGTCTAAAGAAGCTAAAGTATCTGGATTTAAAAAGTGTGACTCGTGCTGTCAGAAAATGTCTCTGCCAGACGGGTATACTAGTTGCGTTTATTGTTTGGGCGCTGTTCACCTGCAGGACTCTTGTTCTGTCTGCCATGCCTTTAGTCCAAGAGTCCTGCAGGAACGCAAGAACAAATTGATCCTTAGGGGTCTGTTAAAACCTCAGGATTCACTGGCAAAGAGTTCACAGCCAGTGAAATCCCCAAAATCCTCTAAACCATCAGCTCCACCTTCGGAGCCGACCCCGGTACAGGATTTACTGAGTATGTCGGTTCCGGCTGGCACCAAAGACAACCCCTCAGTCGGCTCCATCGGATGTTTTGGAGCCGTCTCAGAGCCATAAAAGGCTGAGGTCCCCTTCATTAGAGTCAGTTCATTCGGCTCCTGGCTCTCCATTATTGCAAAGTGAATGTAGCCACCACTCTTCACACTCCTCTTGATCCTCTAGGCTGTCGGATCATGATGTGGAGAGAGTAGTAAGTAGGTTGCTAAAATCACAGGCACTAGCTAAAATGTTGTCTAGCCCTCCTCAACAGGTATTGGCTCCATCCACCTCCCTTTCTGTTCGTCCTCCAACTCCATTGAGCTCGGAGCTGGAGTTCATTGGGGTTCGAGTAGTGGAACCATCTGCTCCGATAACTATATCTCCTTCGGTTCCAACGTCTGCTCCGATTACCTCGATGGCACCTTCCATCGAGAGATCTGGATGCCGAGGCTCCCTCGTTGGCTCCGAGGGGGCGAGTGGCATCGAACCCTTGTCCGACCCCGTTCTCCCTCTCGGAGCATCGGCACAGGTGAGCTCGGCTCCAACATCGGCCACGGAGCCATCCCCCTCGGTGTGGAGAAAGATTCATATTTCTTCGAAACTGGAGCTTTCTCTGCCTCGAGGCAGGGACGCCTTTGAGGTCATGCGGAGTGTGCTGTCCCCTGTGTCAGCAACACTACCTGCCCCACCGGCTCCATCCTCTGTAGTGTCTATGCCAACCTCTGCTCCTCCTCCAGACCCAAAGCGTAGGGAACCGATGCTCCAGGACACCCCATTGGGTGTTTCCTCTTCTTCCGAGGCCTCACCTGATCACTCAAAGGAACCCCTCAGAAGAAGTGCAAGAGGAAGCACATTGACTCCCCTGAGTCTGTCACTTCTGATACAGACCTAGATGAATTAGAAGGGTCCCCGAGATCCCCCTCTGAAGATGTTTCCTTCTCGGACATCCTGAAAATGCTTAGGCAGAGGGGGAACTGGAATCCCCTAGCCCCAACCGAGGATGAGTCTGTATTCCTGGATGCTTTCAGTTCCTGACCTTCCACCTCCTCGGTTTCTCCGCCTTTCGACCCACGTATGTCCGTAGTGGCTCAAAAGGCTTGGTCAGCTCCGGACACAGTGGAATCAACTCCGAGGAGACCTGGTAAATTTATTACAGCTCCCCAGGATAAGCAATTCCTTTCTAAGGGTGTGCCCGTTGATGCCATGGTGGTAACAGCAGCCACCAAAAAAAAGTTAGCGGAGACCTCTTCATCTGTTCATCCCCCTAACAAGGAGTCTAGGATGATGGACAGGTACAGAAAGTGAATGTTTGCTTCAGCGACCTTCTCCATGAGGTCACTGAACTATTTATGTCATTTTACTCAACTTCAAAGGGATCTCCTTAAAGAGCTTGGAGATACCCTTCAAGATCCTACAGCTGAGGGAGCACAAACCAAAGTAGCTTCCCAGCTAGCGACGCTTAATTCTGTAGTTAACTCCTCCATGAGGCTCATTGCTCATTGCTCATCCCCCTGACATCTCAGATACCCCCTGACATCTCAGATGCTCAGGTAAGAGCCGCCCTCTCCAAAGCAAAAAACACAGCATCTATGGGACCAGACGGTGTCCCGGGCTGCATCCTACATGAACTCCAAGAAGAGCTAAACCCAAACATAAAACTACTGTTCAATCTCAGCCTTACTACAGGATATGTGCCCAAAGAGTGGCATACAGCAACAGTGGTCTCTCTCCATAAAGGTGGTGCCTCAACGGATCCTGGAAACTATCGCACCATAAGCCTGACTAGCTTGGTCTGCAAAGCTATGGAAAGGATCATCATGGACCTCATAAATAAAGATATTGGGGACCTACCGACACTGGATCCTACCCAGTTCAGCTTTGTTAAGGGCAGATCCTGCCTCTTAAACCTGGTTGATTTCTTTGAAACAGTCACCAAGGCCATTGACGAGGGGAAGGTGGTCCACACAGCCTACCTGGACCTCGCAAAAGCCTTCGATACAATGCCCCACTCGGGCATTATAGATAAGCTCACCAGCTTAAATATAAACTCCTATGTCACTAGATGGATTGCAAACTGGCTCAAGGACAGAACCCACATGGTTAGAATTGCTGGAGCCATGTCAGACTCCAAACCAGTTACAAGTGGTGTCCCCACAAGGCTCAGTCCTGGGACTTCTCTTGTTCGGTATATATTTTTCGGAGGTACAGGCCAACACGGAAGGACTGTGGCTGACCAAGTTCGCAGATGACTGCAAACTGGGTGCCATAATTGACTCTCCAGCCGACACAAGCATCCTGCAAAAGGGCCTCATAGAAACAGACAACTGGTGCCAGAGCCATGGCCTCAAGCTAAATGCCAAAATGTGTATAGTCATCCCCTTTGGCAAAAACAAAGTGCCCACAAATTACCACATAGGTGGTAATCCATTAAGTACAGAAGAAGTAATTAGGGACCTGGGGACCCAAGTTGATAGCAATCTCTCATTTGACAACCACGTGGCCAAAGTGGTTAGAAAAACATTTTATATAGCCCACCTAATCATGAAGGGATTCACATCTAGATCAGGGAGGTCATCGTGCCTCTTTACTCATCCCTCATCAGGCCCATAATTGAGTACAATGCCCCTTTTGGGATGTACCTTACCAGACACCTGCAGCAACTGGAAAGACCCCAAAAGTACCTCACCAAGAGGATCAAAGGGCTCAAACAGATGCCATATGCTGCCCGGTTAAAGAAACTCCAGCTCTACTCAGTGGCATACCGCCTGTTCAGAGGCGATCTGTGCCTGACGTATAAAGCCATGTCCAACCCGGAATTAATGGACATGCTGCACCTCAGAAAATCCAAATCCCATCGAGCTACGCGCTCGAGAGACTTGAACCTCAGCACTGAAATAAATAGGACATGCTGGAGGGACAGATTCATAAACCAGAGGCTCCCTTCACTCTGGAATAAAATCCCAGTCCAGGTTAGGCAGAGTCCCTCATTGACTCTCTTCAAGAGGAATCTTGATGAGTTATTGGGAGATCGTAGGTTTACCCCGGGTATCACTTCTGTGTCACTGTTAGACAGAGGCACAGTATACTAACCTCGAAAAAGG
The DNA here is from genome assembly GCF_019279795.1 of Protopterus annectens. Lineage (NCBI taxonomy): Eukaryota > Metazoa > Chordata > Ceratodontiformes > Protopteridae > Protopterus > Protopterus annectens. The sequence continues at coordinate 362,041,975 of NC_056731.1, read as the reverse complement.
GCATAGCAAAATAAATTTAAAATGGGTGGCGAAAGCCAAACACATTCTGGCTAGGCTTATAAATGCCCTAGGGCAGATAGCCTAGTATGAACCTATGAACCTATAAACCTATGCTATGCAGCCAATGGAGAGAGCAGAGCCGTGGGCACAGGTGTAGCCCTTAGGAGGCATGCGTGGATGCGGCTGTGTCACTTTGCAGAACTCTTTTGAGCATCCTTCACCAATACCCCCTTTGATGGCTCCTTTCTCTTTGGGCCACAAGTGAAAGACACATTGACTAGGTGTGAGCAAGAAGGCAAGACTCTCTCTGCCGTGGGAGTTTGTTTTTCCACCCCCTCTAGACCTTACCCCAAGGGTCAGAAGAGTGGGAAGATGTGGTTCTGTAAATCCCAGGGAGCCTTACCTGACACACATAGTGATTTTTCCTCCAGAGGCAGAGGGGGAAACAATAATAATAGACGCCACCCTCGTGGCAGAGGGGGTCCGCACAACCAGGGCAACAGAGAATCTTTCTCTGATAAGCCCTTCCAGCATCCATGAAGGGTTGCCCGGCTTCTCACCTCTGTAGGCAGTTGGGGGAAGACTTTGACTGTACCCAAAAGCCTGGCAAAATTTAACAAAAGACAGATGGGTATGGTCCATTATATCCTGAGGTTACAAAATTCCCTTCCATCAACCCCCCTTATAGTCAAAGAAGACCCTTCCAGATGTTCCACCCAATCTGAAGGAGCAAGCAGTAACAGAAGTTTCAAAACTGCTAGAAAAAAGAGCCTCCAGGAAGTCCCAGCAGACCAGCACAGATCCAGAACTCACTCAAGGTTCTTTTTGGTACCAAAAAAGACAGGGGACTGGAGACAGATTCTGGATATCAGCAGACTAAACAAATCTGTACAAAGAACAAAGTTTCATATGGTCACACTACAGTCCATTCTACCCTTCCTGGGTCAGGACAATTGGATGTGCTCGATAGATCTTCAGGATGCGTACTACCATATCAAGATGGACAGACGCTCCAGGAGATTTCTTCGCTTTCAGGTGGGGGCCAGTCAGAGCTCTGCCCTTTGGTCTCACCACAGCCACAGCCCCCAGGATGTTCACCAAATGTATGGCAGTGGTCATGGCTCACCTGAGATGTCAAAGATTGCAGGTGTTTCCATATCTAGACGACTGGCTCCTCACTGCTACCACCAGGCATCAACTCCTACAAGTGCGGGATTATACAATCACATCCTGCACTCAGCTAGGTATTACAATAAATTTTGAAAAATTGCCTTGTTGCCCTGTCAATCTATCACTTACATAGGAGCAGACTTAAACACAAAGGATATGTTTGCAAGGTTGCCCCTAGAAAGAGTGTCCACAATTCGTCAACAAATGCAAATTCTAATGCAGAGCAAAAGATCCAAGTCAGGTATGTCCTTCAAACTCTGGGCTCTATGGCAGCTGCCATTCTTCTACTCCCACTAGCGTGCTTCCACTCAGTGGTCTTTCCAAGAGCTACCTATGTCTCACATGATCCTGATCACGGAGGCATGCAAAAGACACCTTTCTTGGTGGATGGTCTCCCCATTAGTTACTCAGGGCAGACCTTTCATACAACCCCCTCCGGTAGCCACAGTGACGACAGACGTCACCCTGATAGGGTGGGGGGGCATTATCTGGGCAGGACAGTCCAAGGCATTTGGCAACCTCACGAGTACCATCTGCACATAAATGTCCTAGAAATGAGAGCCGTGCTCCTAGCGTTGCAAGCTCTTCAAGACTCTCTTCCTTTCGGGACCATTGCAATTCAAACAGACAACATGTCAGTGGTGTGGTACATTAACAAGCAGAACCAGATCCTACCCCCTGTGTCGAGAAGCACTCAGACTTTGGCAATGGGCGATTTCCTCCCAATGTTTTCTGATTGCGACGCACATCCCTGGGAGATCCAACGTTATAGCAGACAGGCTCAGCAGAGCTATCCTCATGCCTCACGAGTGGTCTCTGAATCAGGAAGTTGCGGATCTTATTTTCCGCAAATGAGGACAGCCTTGCTGTGATCTTTTTGCCACCCCCTTCAATAGCAAATGCAGCAACTACGTCTCCCTTTTTCCACTTTCAGGTCACATACCCAGAGACGCTCTAGTCCACGATTGGCCTCAGGGACTTCTTTATGCTTTTCCTCCATTTCCCCTGATACTGAAATTCATACAGAAAGCAAAATCGTTGGGTTGCAAAATGATCCTCATTGCCCCTTACTGGCCTCGGCAGATATGGGTCCCGTTCCTGCACCATTACCTTCTTGATCAGCCCTGGACTCTGGACCCAATTCCAGATCTCCTGCTTCATCAATCAGGCGGGTTGCATCAATCCCACCAAACTCTCCAGCACACAGCTTGGTTGCTCCACTTCCAACCTTAGCCATGCTTCCCAGCATTTCCCCAGCAGTCTGTGAGAGTATTGTCTCCTCTCATAAGTCTACAATGAGAAAAAGTTATGCTAGCAAATGGAAACGTTTTTCTTGTTGGGCAGAGTCTAGGAATGTAGATCCCTTCTCAGCTCCAGTCCACGAAATTCTGGAATTCCTGGCACAACTGTTTCAATCTGGGACCGCTTCCGCTACGATTAGGGTACAATTAGCAGCCATTTCTAATTTTCATATTGGTTTGTCAAATGCTAACATTATGTTTCATAAGCTCTGTAAAGCTTTTTTGAGAGGAACATCTCTTCTTAGACCTCCAGTGAGAGATCCCCCTCCTCCTTGGGACCTGGGTATGTAAATTGCAAAACAGAAGGGGTTGTTTATATTGGAATATGTAGCGGTTGTGAGGCCTATTATGTGGGAATGACTGCGCATACCCTAAAGGATCGTATAAGAAAGCATCTTTATGATATTAAAATAAAGAATAGTAATCGTGCCCTATTTAAGCATACTTTGGAGTGTAGTAAATATATAACATTCCTGTTCTCTGTATTGGAAATAGGGAACAGAGATTTGAGAGGGGGTGATTTTAAATTTTTTTTAGAACAGAAAGAAACTTATTGGCAAATAATCTTAGATGCTGACAACAAACCAGGCTTAAATTATTTGGTTACTATAAATGTTTTTTAAAATATAGGTCCTTGGAAGTAAGGAAACATTGAATTTGTTATATTTTACATGTATTTTTATACGTATAATTTATATATTTTATATATGTTTATTTTTTGTAACATTTGAGAGTTTTTTCATATAATGTGCTTTAATTAAGATGTATAAAATTATTAATTGCTTGATTGATTTTTGGCGTGAAATTTAGGGTATTTAAGGGGTAATTGTTTTGTGTTTTTGGTAAGATTTGTTAAATTGGTACACTAATTTTGTTGTGCTACATGTTTCCTTGTCCATTGGAATATCTCTGCTCTTTTTGGTGTTTTTTTGGTTGCAGTGATCCTCACGTTCATGTTTTTTTTTTTTTTAACTGACAAAAGATCCAAACACCAATCCACATTGGACTGGATACTTGTATCCCATCCATCCCTCATATCCCTAGCTGGATGTCTGCCAGACACCCTCAGTGACCACCAACCAACATACTTACTGAGAGCGAAAGCTACCCTAATGACCAAAGTAACACTACGGCAAATCAGAAGTAAAAAAGACTCTAACCCCAACAACTTTACCAGGGACTTAAAATGTTATAACTGGACACCCTTGAAACAATTAACACTCGAAGCAGTTATATACTTTAATACAAATTTCCTAAATAGACTAAACAGCCAAGCTCCAAAACGTCTCTAAAAACTCAAACCCACCACCTTGACCACCGATAAACTACCTACTGAATATCTACAAATAGCCACAGAAGCCATTGCCTATTCTGTTACCATCCTTATTTACAGATCCATCTCAGAATGTACAGTACCCCATTTATGGAAAATATCCCATATCGTACCACTACACAAAGGGAGGGGAAGTCCTTTGAACTTAACAACTATTGACCTATTGCCATACTATTGCCCCTGTCTAAAATCCTTGAGAGGGTAATACACACACAACTCATGGCTTACCTGCTAGATAACAAATTATCTGCAAAACAACATGGCTTTAGACCCTTCCATAGTACTACCACTGCACTCACATTATTCACTAACACCATTAATCATCATAGAAATAATAAACAACTCATACCTGCTATATTCTTGGATTTATCCGAATCTTTCAACATGGTTAACCACCTTAAACTTCTTCACTCACTCTCTGCCTTGAACCTTAGTTCCTCTTCTATTACACGGTTCAAGAGCTATCTATCAGCTAGGCAGCAGGCAGTACAATGGCAGAACCAAATATCTTCCTTACTGCCTGTTTCCATTGGAGTACCCCAAGACTCCATCCTAGGTCCTTTACTCTTAACTGTTTTCACTAATCAACTCCCATCTGCCACACCTAAAGCCTCTATAATCCAATACGCGTATGACACCACTTTCATATGTGCAGCTCCCATACCTGAACACCTCCTCCCCCAAACACGAGTGCTTCTCACTAGCCAAAGCTTGGTTCACCAATCACCAGCTCATTCTTTACCCTAATAAAACAAAATTACTCCTCTTCAGCTCTCATAGATCCTTCTCCCTAACAGATAACTTAGTAGTCTTGTGATAGTTATCATCCCTACCACCCACACCAAACTACTAGGCGTAGAAATTGATAACCACCTTAGATTTGATTTTCACATTTCCCAAACCATAAAGTTCACAAAATATTAGGGTTGCTCTATCATAACAAACACTATCTTTCAAAGCAATCTAAAACAATAGCCAAGACACACCTGCTATCTTCTCTGCTCTACACATCCCCTGTGCTAATTAACCTTCATAAAACTGATCTAAATAAACTAGAAATCTGCTATAATAAGATAGCAAGATTTGCTACAGTGTCACCCTACAGATCACATCACTGTGAGTCCCTCAACAAACATAACTGGCTAGAACTCCCACAATTACTTTAACTAAATAGACTGTCACTAGCACAAAGTATTTTACCACTCTGACAAAATCCCAGCTCTTCAGCAGCTTATACAACCTCATACCACAGCTAGAACCTTGAAATCTAGTACCCTAAGTCACCTAGAAGTCACCAAATATAACAACAAGGCAGGTAAATCTGTCTATAGCCACTCTATTTTGAAACTCTGGAACTCCCTTCCTGGCCAACTAATATCCAATAATTCTACCACTCAATTAAAAAAAAACATGTTAAAACTCACTTCATGGACAACAGGCTACGCTCCTGCCTCACCCCAGGATAAAAACCTGGATTCTAGATAACTCCTATACTCTCCATTAACAAAAGCTAGCTTCACACCCTAATTATGGTCCAAATGTGACTATAAGAAACAAAATGCATTTCACTGTCATGATATGCAAGCATCACCAACTACTTTATCTACTATTCCACCAACTATTATTTTAATTCTAAGTATAATTTGTCTTATTCTAAATGTACTATGTAATGTCATCCCTTAAACTACTCTCAGTTACTTTGTGTAATACTTGAGAAATTAAACGCATTGGACTGTCAGGATAGGACAGTACTACCAACTAGTTTATCTTCTACCTGTTGAATGGATTCTATATATAACATGTCATGTTCTGAATGTATCATATAATGTCTTCCCTAAGTTGTTCATATTTACCTGTAAATTATGTAATATGCTGTCAGTGTTAAAATGTTAACTTCCTGAATGTAAATATCTATCTTTGTGAACTTGTCAATGTATGTAATTGGAGCTTTTCTCCCCGGGCCTCCACTGAAAATGGACCTGTGTTCAGTTGGACTTTCCCGGTTAACAAATGTAAAATAAATAAATAAATAAATAAATAAATAAACATAATGTTTAAATTGCATTGAATTTGCTAAGATAATGAATCAATTAAGCAATCTGACATTAATTTGACAAATTGTGATTCATGCCATCACTATAGCTGCTGAAATAACAGATGACCTAAGGACATGTTTGGCCACATTTCTTTCATCTGCATAAGTTATCATTTTTCATATTGATGGAAATTTGTGAAAGCACCCCCATTAGATCCTGGGGGAACACTGGGGTTCTCCAGAGCTGAGGTTTAAAACAGCTGCATTACTGACACTATGGTGTCAGTACATAACCTGCTGAACCACTGACATGAGTTTTCCAATATTGTCCTCCTGTCAAGGAGGTCAGAAAGCATCTGTATTCACCAGATACCTTGAAATGATAGCACGGATATTCAGTGGAAGGGTACCTCAGTCTTTGGATTACCTTATCAACAGCTTCAGGTGGCCTTAGCAAACTTTGCAGAATGCCAGATCCTCTTTACATCTTTGTTCTTCTAGGAGCTTCTTGCTAAACAAGGAGGATCTGTCTATTGTCAGGTGAAGTTAATGCTGAGTACTACTTTTGGAGTCCTTGTCTTCCTGTGTAGCTGCTGGCTAGGCCTTCACAAGTCAGGTTGTAGGGGACACTTTTTGACTGAAGCTCCAGCTTGACATTTGCGTTATCATTAAGGGCTTACTGAGCCATGCATTTAATGACTGCAGATATTCACCACCTGGTATACACTATAGTTTCAGTGATGCTACCAGCACAAAGATGTCAGTTCTCCTTTTGGTACTCAATGCCTGCCTACTACAGTACCCTTTATTTGTTGTGCTTTTCTAATTTAGGCACCAATGTTCTACCTGTGCTAACACATCATTTGACAAAAGAGTGACGAACTATTACGTAACTTTACAGCTCATTTTAGGTGTTGGCTGCAACCAGAAGAGGTCCTAACCCATATGACCCACAAGCCATGACTTCCCATATTTACCTTGGACTAATTTTAATGTACCTGGATGTCGCAGTAATTTGTTTTGTCATTTAAACAATCAAAAGCAAGGATTCTTCCATGCAGTGAAGTGACAGTGTCTTTTTTTGGGTAGTGGGAAGTCCTCTTCCATGTAGTCTGAAGATCCACAGTTTCCTGGTGGGATCTTTGAACAAAGATATTTCAGTGAACCTCATTTGTGAATGTGGCTAGCAGCTGGTGTAGGAAACACCTCATTTGCACACCTCAGAACAGTAAGGTGTTACTTTCTTTTAGATAAGAGAAGAGTCTAAAGCCATAAATGCCATGTAATTCAATCAAGGTATATATTTGTCAGTTTTTCCTTTGATTTACACAGTCCTTTTACATTTGAAGCCGTATGCATTAAAACTGCTTAAAGAATTGTTGTACATTTGCATGTTTAGCCATGTCTTTTTTCCTTACTTTTTACTCCTTCACTGAGATACAATCCTCTGTCCCTTTGTTAGAAGAATAACCTTCTAGTAGATGTAGAAACATGCTTGAAATGCATGTTAAGGTTATGACATTGATCTTCCAGTTCATGCATTACCTTGCTTGGTTGACAAAGTTTCCATCAAAGCAAACTTGTACATCCCTCATGATGTCAGCAAAATATAGGTACCCAGAATGTGCAGGCCATTCTTATGATGTGTGTGCTTGAGATTTAAAAAAAAAAAAGAAAGAAAGAAAAAAAAGAACCCGTCGAGAGAGGATTCCTCAGAAAGGTGCTCCTAACTATGTACCCACTGCTTAGGATCCTCTTAAAGAATAGCTTGTGTTGTACATTCTCATGTACAGTATATATTATTTTCCATTGTTAATCTATATATTACTTTATATCTGTGCAGATGTCATTTACATTATTCATCCAATTAACATAACAAAAACAATTATTCAGTCACCTGGGTAACGCTATATGTGTATTTACAGTTTATCTGCATTTATTGTGACATTGTACCTAACTGAATTAAAATTTATCAAACGGTAGACTTTTAAGTTATTTTCTGAGTTATTTGTTGAAATATTTAGCAATACCTTTTTAGTGGTGCTGTCCCCACTGTTTTACAATAGTATATGCTGATGCAAATGGCAATTTAATTTCTCAAGGTCATATTTAGCTGTGCCATGCTAACAGGAAAGCATTTACCACATTGTTTGCATTTGTATCTCTGATATTTTGTTTTTGTAGAAGATGAAAGTCCAGGACCGAATTATCACAGAGAGCGGAGAAATGCAATTACACTGCAACCACAAGGCGGGCAGAGCATTAATAAAATTACAGAGGAGCCATCATTTGCAGAGGAGAGGGCCACACTGTTGGTGAAAAAAGAGACCCATGGATCTGTACCCCACCTCCCTGAATCTTCAATCCCTTATCGTGGAACAGTTTTTGCAATGGACCCAAGAAATGGCTATCCAGAACCGCACTACCGTAAGTAAAAATCTGTTATTATATTTTAGCATTTTGTATAATGAGAGCAGCTGAGTAGATTTTACTAGTTTGTAATTTAATTTTAGTTGAGTTTTAAAGAGTACAGTATACTGTGATTACCAGATTCTTGTCACAAAGTGCTTGACTTGGCAATTTCAGTTTTATTTACAGGGAGTATAGTGGCTGCACTTACTTGTTTCCTTCCCATTGATGAATATTTTAAAATATACTTATGTTTGGATGGTGAGCCATAGTAGCCATGTGGGACATCGGTATACATTTGCTCTGTTTGCATAGGGGGCTGTCAATTGAAGTTAGCCTTTTTTATGTATGTGTTGTTTTAACAGTCAGAAAGAAGAATGGTAATAAGAGATGAAAAATACAGATTTACTACCCCCTTTGCCCCACCCTAGTTACATCTCTGCTGCACTGCCATTTCCTTACATTGGTGCTGCGGTAGCGTTGTCGCCTCACAGTAAGACGCTGTCCGGTTCGATTCTCAGCTAGAGCGTCTTCTGCGTGGAGACATGCATGAATGGGCGTACCTTCATTGAAGGTTGTGTGTCAGGGCTGGTAATTCGGCACGTAAAAATCAACTACCAATCATTAGCGGACCGGAGTTCCACTGTGGCGACCCCTAACCGGGAAAAGCCGAAAGACACAACAACAACAACCAAGGCTGGACACCTGCTGAAAATGTAACCACATTTTCACTTGTCCATTCTTGTAAGTAGCACTTTATGCCTCTTCCTTTGGGAAAGTCACATCCACTAACTTTTCCTTTTGTGGGTCATGCAACAGCTGTTCTAGTTGTAGCTGAAAAAAAATTCTTGGCTTTTTTCTTTTTCTGCAGCATTAACATCTAAGATCCAGAGTTGGATACAGAATACCTTAACACAAACAGAATATATAACAAGCATAAATTTATTATAAGAGCAGCTTCTCACAAGTAACATGCGGATTAGGAATTACATATATGTTTACAGAGTCATTTTAAATACTCCCCTCTTGCACTTGCAACTTGAGCTTTAGGCTTGTCATAATACTGCTTGCTGTTGTTTTCACAATCTGTTCTTAAGCAGAGTTTATGTCTTAGCTTCAGCATGATTTCTCAGTGCTACATATATTTATTTGTTTCATCAGTTAAGTATGTAGGCATATTTATGTATCTTTTTAGCTTGGGCTGTTACTGTGAATGCCTGACAGTGTCTTCCATGTTTGTAGACTTGTGTTGCTGAGCGCGTCATTAGACTGTCTCTTATTCTCCTCCTTCTGTTAAATGGCCGTCACCTGACGATCGTGCTTACTCTTCTGGTTCTTTAGTTGCTAACTAATGTAGTTTGCATTCTTTTAAAGAGAAGAGTCACAAAGGTTTACAATCTCATGCTCTTGTAACTGATTATGCTCTCTTTCATGACTTCCTAATGGTCTTACATATTTTAGATTGCAAATTTGCAGACTAATTGGTGTATCAGTCCATATACATTTGCTACCTTCCTGTTGCACTGTCTTGATGGGATATTTCATTGTATGCAAAAAACTGATGTGATATATTTGAATGTTTCACTGAAGATGCCTGTATATTCAGTTCAGAAATCATAAAATAGCGAATGTACTGGGGAATACACAACCTTTATACACTGCTGATAGGATTTTGTGCTGTACTTCATTCAGTGCATGTACCATTTTAAAATAGCATCAGAATACACAGATGTAGAGAGCATGTTGCTCATAGAGAACATCATTTGATCACACCTTTTTTGGCATTTCTTGCTTGTGATTGTATACTATACCTATTTTTTCTCTTTTTCTTCATTTCCTCCTTGACTGTCAGCTTGCTCCAGTGCCACAATTTTGTCTGTATCCTTTACTTTATTTGTCTAGTGTCAGTGATGCAACAGATAGCACGCTCATGTTTGGTACAGAACAGTATGGGTTCTATTCGCACACCAGGTAGATCGATTACTGACACTGTGGTGCAGCATAAGGGGGATGCTACACTCCTGAGTGTGCCGTCTTTCAGATGAGATGTTAAACCAAGGCCCCATATGCTCAAGTTCGTGGTAATTCAGGTGGATTTAAAAGATCCCACAACACCAATTGAAAACAGTAGGGGAAGTTCTCTGATGCCCAGGCCAAATTTCCCCTCGTAGTATAAATACTACCTTAGGTCTCCCTAACCTGGTCAACAAAATGTAAATAAAGTAAAAATTCAGTATTTAAGTGAAATTCAAAGTTGGGCCAACAGTTGCTGTTGTTAAAGTTAGGTCATTCATAAACAACAACTTATAAGTAGGAAATGCCATACTGGAAGTGTTTTTATATTTCCTTTATTCATGAACTGGACAGAAACACATGATGTTCGTCATGCATACAGCTGCAGTCATAACAGATGGGTTCTCCTGCCGTCAGGCGGGTCCTCGGTCGGCCGAATTCCAAAGTCTAGGTTGTCGTCATTTCTTCCCTGACGTCAGTGTGACAGGGGTATAAAAGAACCAGCCGACGCCATTTTCTTCAGTCTTTCTTGCTGCGCGGTGCCTGAAGCAGAAGCAGTTCGCAAGTGCCGGTCGGCCAGCTCCTGAGATTACGAAAAATTTGGAAAACCGAAGTCTTCTTAAAAGCTAAGTACCCCGTTGGGGAAACTTTTCTTGCCTCAGACCGATGTCAGACAAAGTTAATAATTGTATTTCTTGTGGGAAGCAAATACCGCATAAGGATTTCCATTCCCTCTGTATACCTTGTTTAGGCCCAGACCACGACGTCTCGGTCTGTCACTGTTGTGCTACATTCAACAAACGCACTATTAAGCGTCGGGCGGAGTTCGCCCAGCATTTTTTTGGGAAAGCATTTAACTATACCATGTCGTCGGATACTCCCGACACCGGTTTTGTCTAAAAAACACAAATACAAGGACCGACACTCGAGGTCCGCGGCCTCTACCGACACCACGCCAAAGCCGACTACACGTGGTCCGGTTCTCAGTGAGGCGCCTACGCAGCCCCTGACTACCGACAACACATCTTTGGCAGTGTCTCCTGTACCCGAGGTCGCAGGCTCCTCAGCCCACACCCCGACTACAGATACCAAAGCCACTCTTGGCGTTGAAATACAGAATGTGGACAGGTCCACCTCCACTCAAGGTGTCTTCAGACCTTCCTCTTCTTTCTCCATCAAGGCTTTCACCAAGTCTAAAGCAACCATGCACCCTAAGAGACCAGTTACACAGGGCCCATCTACAGGCCCCATGCCTAAGAGACAGATGCATAAAATGGCTGAGGATTTAATTACTCTACTCAGAGGTTCTCAGCCACCTCCGGACAAAAGGCCCAGAGTGGAGGAAGATTCCCCCTCCTCTGATCAGGGATCCATTATTTCAGAAAACTCTGATGATCAGGAACAGGCTTACTCCCCTTTTGAAGACTCTGATGCAGAGGAGTCTATTCCTTCTGTATCCCCCCCTGAGGATTTCTCATTTGGGGAAACTTTGCATACCTTAAGGGAACACTTCCACTGGGAAGGCCAGGATTATTCAGATTCCAAGAAAAGGCTCAGGGAATTTCTTTTGTTACCCCAGCACAGGCCTCTGGCTATACCTCCTGTCTTGGACATCCTAGATGATGTTTACTCGGAGGCCTGCCTTAACCCGGACTCTCCACCTCCAGCTCCAGTTAAGCCTGACAGATACTACAGGGTTCCTGACTCACACCAATTTCTTTACAAAAGCCATGCTGCTGACCTAGAAACCATCTCACAGGGACCCAAGGGAGTTAAGGCTTCCATTGCCAAAAATCCATTGCCTTCCGAGAGAGATTCCAGATCCTTAGAAAGGTGGGGAAAAAAGGTATATACCTTGGCTACCTTAACCATGAGGGCCTTAAACTGTCAGTTTCATATGCTAAAATACCAACAGTTTCTGTTATCTCAATTGAAAAGTAAAATGTCACAACCTGAACAACCAGACTTGAAGGAGTTGCAGGATTTGATGCATAGTGCAGAACAAGTGGGTAAACATACCTTACAATGTGGTTTTGATGCTCTAGAGGCCTCATGTAGAGTTGCTGTTACAGGCTCAGTCATACGCAGGCATGCTTGGCTCAAGGAACAAACCTTGCCTGATCATGTCAAAGCTAAATTACTAGACGCCCCCCTTCTAAAGGATGTACTATTTGGGGCAAATGCTGAGGAAGTATTATGAAAAATGGAGGAAAAAGCTAAATCAATGCAAACTGTGAAAGAATTTCTGCAGGTTCAACCCCCACGTTTTAGTAGAAATTGGCCTTCCAAAACTGGTCCTTTCCTGCCACGGACAGACCCCAAAGAGGCAGATACAGGCGCCCGAGGGGCAGAGGACAACCACAAGGATCGTACAGAGGCAGACAATGGCAAGCTCCTACACAAAGAGGTGGTGAAGACAACTCACAATCTTTCAGAAAGCAAACCCAATGACTTTCCCCTTTGCAGGCCAACCAGGTCACAAATGGCAGCCCCCTTAGCAGGAAAGCTGGCACTATTCTCAAAAAATTGGCATGTTGTCACAAAGGACAAATGGATCCTGGACATTATAAACAGAGGCTACAAATTCCACTTTCATACCCTTCCAAAATGAGAGGCATGCCAAAACTGCCACACAATCAAAGGGCAGAGGCACAAAAGCAAATTTCAGATCTTATAAACATGAAAGCTATTCAAGAGGTACCTACACACGAACAAGGTCAAGGTTTTTATTCCAGGCTATTTCTGGTGCCAAGGAAGGGAAAAGATTGGAGACCTATTTTGGATCTTTCCATCCTAAACACATTCCTACTGTACCAAAATTCAAGATGCTCACTCTACACCAACTTCTTCCCATGCTGGGCAAGGAGTCTTGGCTGGTAACATTGGACCTCAAGGAGGCATACCTGCATGTCCCAATCAGACAAAATTGCAGAAGATACCTCAGATTTCTTGCAGGTTCAACCCATTATCAATTCTCTGCATTGCCCTTTGGCTTATCTACTGCACCCAGAGTATTCACGAAATGCCTGGCATCAGTAATTGCCTACTGCAGACTTCAAGGGATACAAATATACCCTTATTTGGACGACTGCCTGATCCAAGCGGACAGCAAGCACATTCTTCTGAAACATCTGGCTTATGTAATAATGTTATTAAACTCTCTGGGATACACAGTCAACAAAGAGAAATCAAGGCTAATACCCTCTCGAAATATAATTTTCCTGGGTGCCAATTTGGACACAAACACCCAGATGGCCTACCTCACGTCAGAGAAACAGGGGCAACTAATTCAATATTTCAGAACACTGGCAAATTGCACCAGGCTGACTGCAAGGAAAATCCTGCAGGCTCTGGGATTCATGGCATCTTGCATCTTACTAATCCCATGTGCAAAGCTGCATATGAGAAAACTACAATGGTACCTAAAAAACATATGGTCTCAACACAGCCACAGTTTGGAAACAATAATACCACTACTTCCATGTCTGCAAAAGGAATTTCTGTGGTGGGCTCAAGCATGTCAAGCAAACACAGGTCTTTCATTCAGCAAGCCTCAAGCAAATCAAGTCATCACAACAGACGCCTCGGACTATGCCTGGGGGGCGCACATGACAGACCGGTGCATTCAGGGCAAATGGTCCCAAAAAGAAAAGCACCTTCACATCAATCAAAAAGAAATGCTAGCAGTAATAAATGCTATTATAGCTTTCAAGGACCTTCTACAACCAGGTCAACTATTGATAAGAACGGACAACACCACAGTTATGTGGTACATAAACAAGCAGGGAGGAACACATTCCTATCCCCTATGCAGACTGGCCATATCACTTTGGAACATGGCCATGGACTTACAAATGGAACTACAAGCACAGTACTTGCCAGGCACGGAAAACACGCTGGCAGACAACCTAAGCAGGAATATGACAGATCCACACGAATGGATGTTGCATCCAAAAGTTTTTACAGAAATAATCCAAGAATGGGGAAGGCCAGACATAGATCTCTTTGCCTCCCACAGAAATCATCAATTGACAAAATTCTGCTCGAGGACCTTCCACCCAAAGGCCTGGAGAGTGGACGCTCTCTCTTTCAGCTGGACATCAATGACAGTTTATGCCTTCCCGCCTCTTCCTCTGCTGCCCAAAGTCCTATTGAAGACCAGAGCAGACAGACCAAAGATGATCCTCATTGCTCCGGACTGGCCAAGGCAACACTGGTACCCACTCCTGAGGAGCCTGACTCATTCCCCTCCATGGATCCTGCCTCTAATGCCTCTTCTTCTGACTCAGCACAGCTTCAAAACTCTTCACAGTCAGCTAAAAACACTCAATCTAGCCGCATGGAAGATTCCTTAGCATCACAGCAGGCCCTACTCTCCAAGGAGGTGCAGGATGTCATTTTGGAGGCCAGAAGGCCATCAACTAGAAAAGCTTACTCCGCAAAATGGAAACGTTTTTGTGTCTGGAATGAGAAAAAGGGCCAGAACCCTGGAAAACTGAATTTACCTCAAATACTACAATATTTGGCTGAACTGCTAAACAATGGACTTTCATTTTCCACCATCAAAATCCATGCCTCAGCCATTTCTGCAGAATACAACACAGATCCTCCTTTATTCTCTCACCCTCTTTTAAAGACAGTTCCTCAGAGGGGCTAAGAATTTAAGACCTCCAAGGAAACAACCAATACCTGCTTGGGATCTAAATTTCATTCTGGAAAAACTGACTTTGCCTCCTTTTGAGCCAGCTGCTTCATCAGATTTGCAATATTTGTCCTGGAAAACAGCTTTCCTTCTGGCTATCACTTCAGCTCGTAGAGTTTCAGAACTACAGGCCCTCATGGCTGTCCAGCCTTTTATCATCTTTCAACAGGACAGAGTTTCATTACGAACCAACCCGTCCTTTATGCCTAAAGTGGTATCCAGGGTAGCTTTAAATCAGGCCATACATTTACCTACTTTTTATCCCAATCCTCAAAATAAAGGGGAGAGATTACTACATTCCTTGGACATCCACAGGCAACTGCATTATTATTTGGACAGAACAAAGCCTTTCAGAAAATCAGAACAGCTCTTTGTGGCCTATGCGGTAGGAGCTCCAGGAAAGCCAATTTCCAAGCAGACAATCTCAAAATGGATAGCCCACTGCATACGCTTTTGCTATTCCTTTCATGGCAAAACTGTTCCTACAGGCATTAGAACTCATTCCACCAGGGCCACAGCCACCTCTGCAGCCTTCCTCAGAGGAGTTCCTACCAAGGATATCTTGGAAGCAGCCACTTGGAGTTCTGTGCATACCTTCTCCAAACACTACAACCTACCATTATACTCCAAATCTAGAGCAGGCTTTGCCACTGCAGTCTTGCAAGGCATTTTGGCTCTTCCTAGTTCCACCTAGTGCCTACCACCCCTTTCTTAGCTTTGGGATTCTACCCATCTGTTATGACTGCAGCTGTATGCACGATGAACATAGTACAGTTTTGTACCTACCATAAATGTAGATGTTCGAGTGCTAATACAGCTGCAGTCCAGGTTTCCCTCCCTCTTTCCCCTCTAGGGGTATTCTTTTATGGTGTATTTGCTTGCAACTACTGTTTTTTGATTATATTGCATTGCATTACTTCATAATTTTATGTATTGCCTTTCTTCTGGGGGCACCTGACATCTGGGGCAAGAAAAACTGAAGAAAATGGCGTCGGCTGGTTCTTTTATACCCCTGTCGCACTGATGTCAGGGAAGAAGTGACGACAACCGACGCCAGACCTAGACTTTGGAATTCGGCCGACCGAGGACCCGCCTGACGGCAGGAGAACCCATCTGTTATGACTGCAGCTGTATTAGCACTCGAACATCTACATTTATGGTAGGTACAAAACTGTACTTTTTCTTAGGTATGCACATGCATAAACACATGTACAGCAGTGCTCAGACACAACATTTCCTTATGTTGTAATTATTTTCCTTTTCTTTAGGAAAGAAAGTATACTCCATAACACACACTATGTATTCCTAAAACAATGTTCAAAATGCTTCTTCATCCAACAAGATTTTTGTGGGGGTTTCAGACATTCTGAATGGCACCTTTGAAACCGTATTAAGGTAGAAGACACAAGGGATTACATAATTAGAGATTCATCTAAACTTTTGATAATGACATGCATATTTTATGGTTCCGCTGGGTGGCAATGTGCAGAGCTGTACCTTTGGAGTCCATCTTTTGCTTAATATGTCTGAAATCTTCCAGTACATTTTGGGTATGGCCATCTGTTCTGTGCTGATGATTGGCTTACCTTTAGTCATCGAACTGACTAGGTGTGCATGTCTGGTAATGTAGTGTTTCCTTCAAGTTTAATCTGTAATGTAATCTAAAACTGAGTAAGAAGCCTTTAGGCAGATATAACTTCTCCGTGTTCCACCTCCAGGGTCAGCTTTGTTCATCAATGGTCCCTGTCTCAAGGCATTTTAAAGTGGTTGTCATTTATCAGTTCTGCAGTCCCGTTCCAACATGTACTGTCCAGTAGGAGAAAAACTTATCACTGTTTTTGTATTGAAATTGCTTGCCATGTACTGTTCCTAGAACATTTAGACATAACAGGTATAATCTGGATCTCAGGTTTCATTTCATTTCATGAGTAATATCTTGTATAGTGCTTAAGTGGTTGGTTGTACTGATGTTCTTCGTGTTTCACTGTTGCAGTCATCACACTTGGGTTAACTGCCTGCAGGTAGCCCTCAGTCGGCCTGAATACCAGAGACACTTAGTATTTCTGACTCGGTTGCTGTCGCTCCAGGTCTGACGTCAGGTCATCAGGGGTATAAAAACAGGCAGCCAACACCATTACATCAGTCTTTCTTGCCAAGGAGCCTGAAGCAGAAGCAGTTTGCATGAGTGCCAGTTGGCCGCTACCTCAGTTTTCGTTTCCAAATTGAATTATCATGAAGTCTTCTAAAGCTAAGTACCCCATTGGGTATCCTTTTATCTTGCTCTAACCGATGTGAGAAAAAGTTAACAATTGTCTTGCCTGTGGAAAGCAAATAACACACAGAGATTTCCATTCTTACTGCATCACCTGTTTAGGCCCAGACCACAACATACCTCGCTGTCGGTTTTGTGCCTTGTTCAACACCCGAACAATTCATCATCTGGCCCTTATTGTCGCTAAATACTTTCGTTCTCGATCTCCATATTCCGAAATGGCTTTGGTAAGCCATCCGACTACCGATCTTCCAAAAAAAGTAACTATAAAGACAGAGACAGACCGCACAGGTCCAAAACTGCCAATGACGCTTCCATTAAGCTAGTCACCAGTTCGCTGGTACTCAGTAAGGCGCTTTTGCTGCCCCTGATGCCTGCTTCAGTGGATTTGCAGGCCTCTACCGAGACCCGTTCGTATGCCACGAGACTCTTCTTTGACTACAGAACCTGTGGATGTCTCTGCCTTGGATGGGTCCAGAGCTACTGAGCAGGCACTGGCTTCTTAGGAATTTCTTCACACTACCGATATTCGACACAAACCGACGACTTCTTTTGCATCTTCAGTTCTGTCTAAAACTACTGAGTTTCTAAGGCCAAGTGTACACGCTACTCCTAAAAAAACGACGACCCAAACTCAAGCACCTGCTTCCTTGCCACAACATCAAATGCTTAAAATGGCGGAAGACCTTATTATGCTGATTAGGGGAAGTCAGCCTTCCCCTGCTAAGACAAAAAGAGACCTGTCCCCAGCAGCTTTAACAGACCAAGAGCCTGACGACTCTGATGTATCTGATTATGAAGACATGCCTTTATCTGCTTATGAGGATTCAGATGCAGAGGAATCCATTCCCTCTGCTTCTCCTCCAGAGGATTTTTCTTTTGGTGAAACCTTACATACTTTTAAGAGAGCATATCTACTGGGAATGCCAAGCCTATCCTCAGTCCAAAAAGAGACTCAGAGAATTTCTAGATTTTCCACAACATAGGCCTTTAGCAATACCCCCAGTCCTGGATGTTGTGGGTGATGTCTTTATGGAATCCAGTTTAACTCCTGATACTTTACCCCCTGCTCCTAGGAAGCTAGACAGGTACTACAGAGTTCCTGACTCTCACAGATTCCTATTCAAAAATCCTACTGCTGACCCAGAGGTAATCTCCCAGGAGCCTAAAGGTATCAAAGCAACTACAGCTAAGAATCCCACCCCTTCAGACAGGGATTCCAGAGCTTTAGACAGATGGGGTAAGAAAGTATACACCTCTGCAACTCTTGCCATTAGGGCTTTGAATTGCCAGTTTCACATACTGAAGTACCAACAACATATTATGGAACTTATTAAGTAAAAAATAGCTACCTTTACAGACTGTGCAGAAAATAAAGAATTACAAGAGCGTATGCATTCTGCAAGCCAAGTCAGCAAGCATACTTTGCAATGTGGCTTTGATGCCCTAGAAATATCTTGCAGGGCAGCAGTCACTGGTTCTGTACTGAGAAGGCATGCTTGGCTTAAGGAGCAGACCTTGCCAGACCATGTCAAATCAAAATTACTAGAAGCTCCTCTGAACAAGGACAATCTGTTTGGCACCAAAGCAGAAGAGGTTCTTAAAAAGGTGGAAGAAAAGGCTAAATCTATGCAGACAGTCAAAGATTTCTTGCAAGTACAGCCTCCTAGATTCAATAGACATTGCCCCTTGAAATATTGGTCCTTTCCAGCCCCCTCAAGGCCATCTCAAACTAGACCCAGAGGAAATAGACCCCCCCCCAGACTACAGTATCAGGGTATGCAGAGGTCTAAGTAATAGAGTGCCTCCATTGTAAAAACAGGGAATGCTAAGCCACCCCCTTACAGAAAGAATTCACAATGACTTCTCAACTCCACTCCTCACCTCTGCCCAACTGCTTGTGCCCCTAGGAGGAAAACTTGCCCATCATGCAAAAAACTGGACTTCCATCACCAGAAAACAATGGGTCCTCAACATTGTATCCCAGGGGTACAAATTTTACTTCCACTCACTGCCAACCCCAAAACGTTTCCCAGACCTTCCTCCAAACCAGTGGGCAGAGGCACAAAACCAAGTTCAATCCCTGCACTCTATAAGGGCAATTCACCCTGTTCCTGCGGAACAGATAGGCCAAGGGTTCTATTCCAGACTTTTCTTGGTACCCAGAAAAGAGGGCACCTGGCGCCCAAATCCTAGATCTTTCCATTCTAAACACCTTCATGGTGGTACCAAAATTCAAAATGCTTACCCTGCAGCAGCTTCTTCCCATGCTGACCAAAGATGCCTGGTTAGCCACCCTAGACTTAAAAGAAGCTTATCTGCACATCCCAATCAGGGACTCATGCAGGAAATATCTATGCCTCAGGATCTATGCATTATCAATTCTCTGCATTTCCCTTTGGCTTATCCACTGCTCCCAGAATATTCACAAAATGCTTGACTCCAGCCATTGCCTACTGCAGACAGAGAAAAATTCAAATTTACCCATACTTGGACGACTGCCTGATTCAGGCAGACAGTCAGGAAATGCTGTTGCAGCACCTGACATTTGTAAAAAACCTTGTAACCTCCCTGAGGTACACCATCAACAAAAGAAAATCCAAACAAATCCCCAATCAAAAGATTATATTCCTGGGAGCAAGCTTGGACACAGCATCCCAGATGGCGTTCCTTACTCCAGAAAAACAAGCCTATCTGACAGACTACTTCACTCAAATGGCCACCAGAACCCAGCTATCCGAAAGGAAAATCCTGCAGGCCGTAGGGTTCATGGCCTCATGCATCCTACTAATTCCATATGCCAGACTGCATATGAGAAAACTTCAGTGGTACTTAAAAAGTCTTTGGTGCCAACATTCTCATGACCTGGAAACTGTCATTCCTGTCATACCTTGTCTAAGGACAGAGTTTATTTGGTGGGTAGCAGCATGCAACCACAACAAGGGACTTCCCTTTACTCAACCCATGCCACCCAGACCCTAACCACAGATGCATCAGACTATGCCTGGTGGGCACACCTGGACTACAAGTGCATTCAGGGCCACTGGAGCCCAAGTCAAAGTCATCTGCACATCAACCAAAAACAGATGCTAGCTATTCAGCCTGCTCTAACAGCTTTCAGATCTCTACTCTCATCAGGTCCCCTGCTAATAAAACAGACAGCACCACAGTTATGTGGTACATCAACAAGCAGGGGGGAGCCCACTCTTGCCCACTCTGTAGGCTAGCCATGGCCCTGTGGAACACGGCCTTGGACATGAAGATCCATCTGCAAGCTCAATTCCTGCCAGGCAAACAAAACTCACTGGCAGATGACTTGAGCAAAAATCTCCTAGACCCACATGAGTGGCATTTAGAGCCCAGCACCTTTAGCCTTCTGATTCCGAAATGAGGGACCCCAGAGGTGGATCTCTTTGCCTCCCCCTGCAATCACCAGCTCAGCAAATTCTGCACCAGAACAACTTACAGCAGGGCTTGGAAAGTGGATGTCCTATCCTTCCAGTGGGTAAACCTCTCAATCTATGCATTTCCCCCTCTGTCCCTTCTCTCAAGAATATTGCTCAGGATAAGACAGGACAGATCAAGGACAATTCTGATTGCCCCAGACTGGCCACACCAGCACTGGTACCCACTCCTGCGCAGCCTGTCACTGCTGCCACCCTGGCACATACCCCAGAGCCTGACCCTGCCCACTCAGCAGGGGAGACAGATCTTGCATCCACAACTGCAAACTCTGAATCTTGCAGCCTGGCTTATTGCTTGAATTCTCCCCCAGTGACCAGCCTAAGCAAGCAGGTGCTGGACATCATTCTTGAAGCCAGAAGAGCCAGTACAAGGAAATCCTATGCTGATAAGTGGAAAAGGTATTGCTCCTGGATTCAATCCAAAGGAGAGGACACAACTCTGTCCTCCATACCTCAAATCCTGGATTACCTAGCGGATCTATTCCACAGAGGTCTGTCCTTCTCCTCCATTAAGATCCATGCCTCTGCCATCTCGGCTCATTACAACTCTGAGCCACCTCACTTCTCTCACCCTCTCATGAAACAGTTCCTGAGAGGGGGAAAACAACTTAAGGCCACCAAGGAGAGCACCCAACCCTGCATGGGACCTTAACTTTGTACTGGAAAAGCTCACACTACCCCCTTGTGAGGTTGCAGCATCAGCAGAGTTAAAATTCCTCTCTTGGAAATCAGCATTGCTCCTGGCCATTACTTCAGCGAGAAGAGTTTCTGAGCTACAAACACTTATGGCTGTGGAACCCTTCATTATTTTTCATGCTGACAGGGTCTCCCTCAGACTAATCCTTCCTTTATACCTAAAGTGGTGTCCAGTGTGGCTCTCAACCAACCTATCCATTTGCCAACCTTCTTCCCTAATCCCCAATATAAAGGGGAAAGGTTCCTGCACTCCTTGGATGTGCACAGACAGCTCAGATTCTACATGGATAGGACTAAACCCTTCAGGAAATCTGACCAGTTATTACTCAGTTTTGCACCAGGGGCAGAGGGCAAGGCCATTTCAAAACAGATGATGTCCAAATGGATAGCACACTATATCCAGTTCTGCTACAAACACCATGGGAAACCAACCCCTGAGGGGGTCAGAACATATTCCACTAGGACAACTTCTACCTCTACAGCATTCCTTAGGGGAGTCCCTACCAGGGACATTCTGGAGGCTGCTACCTGGAGTTCTGTACACACATTCACCAAGCATTACCACCTGCCTATATTTTCCAAATCCAGGACGGGTTTTGCAAATGCAGACCTGCAGGGCATACTAGCCAGCTCAAACTCTTCTTGATTGACGCCACCCTTTCTACAGCTTTGGGAATGAACCCAAGTGTGATGACTGCAACAGTGAAACACGAAGAACATAGTACAGTTGTGTACACTTACCATAAATGTAGATGTTCGAGTGTATTCACTGTTGCTGTCCTGGTTTCCCTCCCTCCAGCCCCCTTCTCTGTCTCTCTCTCCTCTATGTGTATATTACTTACCCCTTGCAGGGGTATTGGTATTGGTATTTACTTTTTACAGGTGGTGATTTTTTCCACCATAGCTTAGCTCCCTATTGGGGTGCTGCTGACATTAGGGGCAAGAAAAACTGATGTAATGGCGTCAGCTGTCTGTTTTTATACCCCAGACGACCTGACGTGAGATCTGGAGTGACAGCAACCGACGCAGAAATACTAAGTCTCTGGTATTCGGGCCGACTGAGGGCTACCTGCAGGCAGATAAACCCAAGTGTGATGACTGAACAGTGAATATACTCGAAGATCTACATTTATGGTAAGTGTACACAACTGTACTTTCTTTGTATAGTGTGATAAGGTATTATTTTTTAAGCTTTAGAGATTTCTGTTGTGACTGGATGAATAGAGTAGATGTAATGTATTTATGATATTTTGTTGTGTGAAAAAGTTAAGCTGCTGTGAAGAGTAATGCAGATCTCTCTTATCGCTGACACTTTGGAAGGCTGTTCCTTGCAAACATTTTATGTAGAGCTGCAGCAGCTTCAGTGAAGTAAATGAGTTTGTACAAATAACTTCTAGCAGTCTGTGCATTCACAACATATAGAAGCATACAGTCCACGAGTGTGAAGTAAATGACTTTGTACAAATAACTTGTAGCAATCTTTGAGTGTGTATTCATAGCATATATGAGCATACAGTCCATGAGCTTCCCCACAGAATCAGTACAGAATACACTGCCATGGTGTTAGAAGCCACTTCCAAGAGTGTAGACATGTTTATACTGGTGCATTTAGGATACTATGACACATTGAGTTTAATATCCTGAGTACATTTTCACTGGCCTAAAACTGCTGTATTGTGTTAGCCATATTTTTGTCTTCCATGGACGGAGTTAGCCATTCTAGTTCCTTGTAATATACTGCCTTGATATGTAGACATCTGTTTCCTGGTTGGAGCATGTAAGGTACAATTAATTTTTTGGATTTATTTTTCGCGTAATTATGTTTGGCCTTTGTCATTGAGCTTGAAACAAATACATTGGAACTGTCTTTGCCATCCATAAGGTTTCCTTATTAGAGTACTGCCAATTTCACAAGGTGAAGCATTGCAGTGCTAGTCCAGTTGGCATGTAAGGATCTAAGTGCACTGGTGTCTTGTCTGATCTCATAATGTCCTTGGTTACTCGATACTTATACAATGCAATACAATACCCACAATTAATAACATGTATTAATATTAATAATAATGTTAATACAATACCCAATACTTGGCTTATTTGTAGTTCGTTGTCCATTCCCACGCAGTCTCATCCAGTACTTGTACATTTTGTTTTTTTAATGGGTAGTAGTTTTCCATTTGGGGAGTTTCCTTGAGTGCTTGGTCTGTTGCATTTTGCCTTGTAAGTGATGCTGATATCACTCCATCAATGAAAATGCTTACATTAGTACATGCCTTTGTAGTGACAAACTGCAACATTCTCCTACTTACATCTTTAGGTACCCTTGGGCTAAGTCAGTCTTTATAAAACACTGCTTCCTACTCCCACAGACGTACTCTGTCTCTCACACACACACACACACACACACACACACACACACACACACACACACACACACACACACACACACACATACACACACACACACACACACACACACCAAGAATGCATAAATATTGTCATGCGAATGTGCACAGTTGGTAACACTGGCCTGATAGCCACTTTAGAATCACCAGAAACCCCAATATGCCCTGAAACTGCCTTTCTTTAGTAGGAGAATTATTAGTCAATCCCACTTTTTCCATTCTCTGTTGGATAGTGTTCAGCAAGATTCCACTCTTTTCAATTTCATCTGTGCTTAAATGGCTTAAATATGTGTAGCACTAGATGAGCCTTTTAAAACCTGGGGCCAGCATTTGGCTTTTTTCTCATATCTGGAAGCTGTGCCTTTTACTGTCCACATTACCTTAGTAAAAGGTGTTTTGCTTCTGCTAACAGCTATGATAGTTTTTGCCTGTAGCCTTATTGCCATAGTTTTTTGACAGTGCTCTGTGTCCTTTGAGATAATTACATAACTGTACTCAAGCAAATCAAGCATTTCTCTGTTTGCTTTGTTTGTCACTGGTATCTTAACCTAAATTACATAAAGTGTGTTTTCACCAGAATATGGATGCAATCGCAGTCATGGTTTCTTGAGAAAAGTATGTAAGATTTTTAGTGTTCACACACACACACACACACACACACACACACACACACACACACACACACACACACACGCACACGTCCAGGTTACATGTAACTTTTCATTCTGTTATGTTTCATGAGCTGAATTCCATGTTTGTTGCCTGTTAAATTCCATTCCAAAGTTACAGAGTTCTGCCAAACTATGTTTTTTTCCCCTGTATTCGTATATGCTTAGCGTCCCCAATGGTCTCTTTTTACATTCTGAATTGTTCTGCAGTTTCTACAGTTATTGAAGATGTGTGACTAAAATGACTTGGTGAACATTTTGCAGTGTTTTCAAACAATTTCACTTTAGGCTTTGCTAGTGTTAGTAAACTGTGCAGCAAATGTCTTTTTTTAGTACCTATCACATTAGTTGGCATAAAAACTTTCCTTGTACCCTCATCATTAAATTTCTTCTTCTCTAATATAGGTCAGATGTTCTACAACAACATTTAAAGTGCTTACACATTTTTTATGTTCAATCATCCTGACCCTAAATGCTCTACCTTAGACAGATGGGCTGTTTTTTATACTGAGGAAAATGCCTCATAGTGCTTTTATAATTGATTTACCTGGGCTGCCTTTTGGAATATTGGCACTCGAAATGCCGAGTTCTGAAAAACAGAAACAAAAAGACAGTAAATCCGGATAAGAACAAATCTCAGAAATTAGTCTACTCCTTAAAATTTCTTTTGGGGGAGGGCAAGCCCGTCATGCCCCTCACACCCCATGAACTTATATATACCAAATCTGAGATGCACATACCTTGGAGAAAAGGGAACATTCTGAGAAATGGCATCTCAGACTTGGTATATACAAGTCCAATCTTTTGGCCATCCAGTCTCTGCATATTGGGACTCGCCCTAGTGAGTCTTGACATTTCGAATGGTTAATGTTTACTTGCACTCAGTCATCTGTATTAATGACATATGTTTCATTGATCTTGTTATAGATGTAACTGCCTTATGTTTCTGTGCAAATGAGTGGTTTCATACCACGTGCTGTACCATTTTCAGTTCACTACTGCTTTTTGTTTTCCCTCTTTTTTATGAATTATTCAAACTGATGCTTCTAAAATTACATACACCCATGAGTCAATCGCACCACTATGATGTTTTGTCTGTCATAGGTTATTCGAGCACAAAATGCCAAGAATAAAATCAAGAGAAATGTTGTTCATTTTTTTTTTATTGCTTCACACTCTAAAATGAAGGAGTACATGTAAACAATATCATCCTGACACTACATTTCCTAACAGCAGTACATTTTGAATAAAGGAGAGGGAGGCTTGGGGGAAACAATAGTGATGCAGAATTATTTTTGTCATAAAGGTTTGAATTTTACTTTCTCCATCTTACAGTCAGAACATTCATTCAAAGAGTAAAACTATAAAGCTTATCTTTTGGGTAAATAAAAGTACAACTGTCTTAGGGAACCGCATTAGTTCATTTAAGTACATTGTTATCAGTATGTAAGGTTGAATCACATAACTCAGCTAATGCTGGAAGAATCTCCTGGAAATGTTTAGAACATGTCAATATGTACTGATGTGATCTGTTTCCTGTGCACACAGTTGTATAATTGTGTAGTACATAAAAGTCCTGTGTTCACGATTCTGTTAAATCATTCTAGAATTATATATTTCCTATGCACACAATCATGTAAATACATGTAAATGCTTCTTAAAGCATATTTTTTAAATTATTAGTTTTATTCTTGGCATTTCAGTATATGATGTTTGTAACTGTATAATGCCTGTAGAATATTCCATATGGAATACTTCTTTGTGCTGTGTTTATTCACATTACAACATGTGACTGTGTTATAACCCGAATGTATGTAGTTTTTTGTCTGGCCCAGATCTTAACTGAAAGTCATCCTACTGTTCGGATGAGCTCACTTACCCAGCTAACAAAAAACAAATAAATAAATGAGTATATGAGTATATATCAGCCATCAATATGTCTGATTTTTATTGACAAAAGCATTGCCAGCATAAAACATGTAAGTTACAGCTATTGATAGCATATTTCCTGATGAATGAGAGTGGAATATATGGGGAGTTGCAGATGTTTGGTTATTTCAAGGTTTATTGAACTATCACATGACCCTAGTAAGTCTTATGCTTTCATTTAATGTTTCAGAGCAGGGTCAGTAGTATTTTTGATGCTGTTGAAGGGAATATTTGCTTTTGGACACTGGTATTTTTAAGTAATAAAATAATTGCAATTACTGGAGATGTTATTTACAACTGATGAGCACTTGGTGCTTCTACTCGGATCACCCAGCTTTGTTAGAACTTCATCAGCCCTGGTTTGCAGGTTGTCCTTCAGGTACTGGTTTTGCTTCAAGTCATTGACAGGGTTCTAATAACTGAAGGTGGTTTAATGGAAGAATGTCAAGTGTTGAGATATGATTGATAACTGTCACTTAGGCTTAAATGTGTTGGAGTTGGAGATCTTTAAGCGTCTACAATGTATGGGCTATATCAGGCATTACAAAATCTTGATTGGTTTGATTTTTACAGTAATGATCTAAAATGAAAATTAAAATTTCAGCAATCATACTTTCGATGTTGCGGACATAGCTGCACTGGATATATTTTTAGGGGTGCTAGCAAAGTTTACATATATGACGATGAATGCTTAATTGAAAGAAAATGAAAGTCTTCAAAAATGTTAGAGAGATACCACTGATGTACCATTCAACATTCAGCATTTAAAGTCAGCTTTGATTTAATACATTTCAGAAGTGCACTATGAGTACACCTAGCATCTGGAAAATTTTAATAATTATGTTGGAAATCAAATGAGCCATTACTGACATTGTTAAGAAGGACTATAATAATAAAGCCTGTGTGTATGTTAGTAACATTTAAATAATGATGTTAAGTTGTCAATCTCGCCTTCATTCTTGCTGGATGGGTTCGGAGCCGATCCTCGGCTCCGACTCGGCACTTGCTAAGCTCGAGAGCTAATTTTACCAGCTCGAGGCAACCCTATATCCCATGATGCAAGGCGGAGATTACCCAGATCTCGTTTGCCGCTTCGCTAACGAGGTGCCTTCTTTTACCAGCTCTTGGTAAGTGAACTTTTCAGAGACTTTAGTCTACCACCCTTTAATTATTTTTATATATATTATATTTTTATTAGTTATCGACTCACCTTAGCCCTATTCCCGTCAGTGTTCCCTTCTTTTTGACCAAAATATTCCCTTGTCCCTAGTCAGGCCTTAGGCCTTCCCCTCCCTAACTTTTTCCTGTCAGGGATTGTGTGTGTGTGTGTGTGTGACGGTGTGTTTTCCCTGGTTAATGTAATTTAATTTAATTAAATTAGATTATTTTGTTGGACTGAGTGTTTTTGTGTGTGATTGTGTTACTGTTGTTCATCGACACAGTTATGTCGAAGGACACTAAGGTCTCAGGCTTCAAGAAGTGTGACTCGTGCTGTCAGAAGATGTCTCTGACAGACAGTTACACTTCTTGTGTTTATTGCCTGGGACCTTCGCACCTGCAGGACTCTTGTGCTATCTGTCATGCTTTCAGCCCAAGAGTCCTGCAGGAACGAAAAAATAAACTTATATTAAGGGGCTTATTAAAGCCCGAGAGCTCCACGACTAAGTCGGTGCCGGGGAAGCCCTCGAAGCCTGTTAAGCCTTCGGCTCAAGCTTCCAAGCCGTCGGCTTCAGGTCCTTCATTACCAGGCTCGAGATCGGCTCCGGCCGGAGCCGATCTTTCCATGTCAGTCTCAGTATCGGCTCCATCCGGCGCCGATACTACCAGATCCAGACACTCAGTGTCAGCTCTGGCTGGAGCCGACGTAACTTCGGCTCCGATGGCTCCATTGATCTCAAAAAAGAGATCTCGATCCCCTTCAGTGGAATCCATACATTCGGCTATGAGATCACCTTTGCTCTCAGAGCGGAGCCATCGGAGCCGATCTTCTCGGTCATCCAGGCTATCTGATCACGATCTTGAGAGAGTGGTGAGTAGACTATTAAAGTCTCAGGCATTGGCCCAAATACTCCATAGCCCATCTCAACAGATGGTAGCTATATCACATCCACCGAGCATTCCTCCTCCGACTCTCTTACAGAGTTCGGAGCCGGAGCTCCTCGGAACTGGTACCGTTGTGACTTCGGAGCCGATACCACCACTTTCGGCTCCATCGTCCTCGGCTCTGATTTCCTCCTTGAGACCTTCATTGGAGGGATCCAGGCATCTAGTCTCTCTCGTCGGCTCCGAGGGGGCGAGTGGCATCGGACCCTTGTCCAACCCCGTTCTCCCTCTCGGAGCTTCGGCGTTGGTGAGCTCGGCCCCGACATCTGCCTCGGAGCCTTCCCTCTCAGTGAGGCCTGGGATTCCTATCTCTTCGGAGAGGGAGCTTTCTGGTCTCTCTGACGGGGGAGCCTTCGAGATGATGAGGAGTGTACTAGCCCCTGGGCTTAGTCAACGGAGAGTTCCATCAGCTCCTTCCACTACAGTGCCTGCTGACGTCTCCTCCCACTCTCTTGCTCCCGGACCCAGAGATCCAATGCCTCAGGTTTCCCCATTGGGAATATCTTCCTCTTCCGAGGCTTCTCCTGATCCGTCAGGAGAACCCCCGCGTAAGAGGACATGTAAGAGGAAACATTTAGACTCCCCTGAGTCTACTACATCAGATACTGACTTGGATGAGTCGGAGGGATCCCCAAGGTCCTCCTCTGAGGATGTCTCATTTTCAGACATCCTTGAAATCCTGAAACAGAGGGGGAACTGGCCTTCCCTTAATCCCTCCGAGGATGAGTCAGTATACCTGGAGGCATTCGGATCTCGACCCTCCACCTCCTGGGTGTCTCCGCCTTTTGACCCTCTCATGGAGGTAGTGGCTCGGAAGGCGTGGATGGCTCCAGATTCGGTGGAACCTATCCCTAGGAGACCTTCAAAATTTATCACTGCCCCACAAGATAGACAATATTTGACTAAGGGTGTCCCAGTTGATGCCATAGTGGTGGCTGCTGCCACCAAGAAGGAATTAGCTGATCCTTCAGTACCTGTCCATCCTCCTAATAAAGATTCTAGGACTATGGACAGGTACGGTAAGCGAATTTTTATTCAGCGACTTTTGCTATGAGATCGCTGAACTACTTATGCCACTTCACCCGACTTCAAAGAGACGTTCTTAAAGAGTTGGGAGAAGTTTTACAGGATCCGTCAGCTGCTGGGTCTCAGGATAAGATTAGCTCACAGCTAGGAATCCTTAACTCCATTGTTAACTCCTCCATGCGGCTCATTTCTTATGCAGCCGATGGAGCGAGTAGGGCCGCAGGCACAGGAGTGGCTCTAAGGCGTCAGTCCTGGATGCGGCTTTGTAATTTTGCAGACCCCTTCAAGGCGTCTTTTACAAACTCCCCCTTTGATGGCTCGACCTTGTTCGGTCCTCAAGTGAAAGACACTTTGACTAGATGTGAACAAGATGGCAAGACTCTTTCTGCCGTAGGAGTCCGTTTCTCCACCCCTTCTAGACCTTACCCCAAAGGACAGAAGGGAGGGAAAATGTGGTTCCACAAATCTCAAGAAGTCACGCCTGACGCACGAGGTCAGTTTACCCCCAGAGGCAGAGGGGGTAACAACAACAGACGCTGCCCTAGGGGCAGAGGGGGTCTGCAGAATCAGGGTAGCAGAGAGCCTCTTTCTGACAAACCCTTCCAGCATCCCTGAGATGTTGCCCGATTGTCCGCCTTCGGAGGCAGTCAGGGGAAAACTATCGCTGTACCCAATAGCCTAGCTTTCCCTTTCTCAAGACAAATGGGTACAGTCAATTATATCCGAGGGTTACAAAATTCCCTTTATTCAAACCCCAATTCAACAAAAGGGAACCCTTCCAGACGTTCCACCCGGTCTAAGGGAATTAGCAGTACTAGAAATATCAAAACTGCTAGTAAAAAGAGCCATCCAGCCATTCCCAGCGGACCAAATAGGATCCGGAATCTACTCAAGGTTCTTTTTAGTTCCAAAAAAGACAGGAGACTGGAGACCAATATTAGATCTCAGCAAACTCAACAAGTTTGTAAAGAAATCAAGATTCCGGATGGTCACGCTTCAGTCCATTCTGCCCTTTCTGGGCAAGGACAATTGGATGTGCTCGATAGATCTTCAGGATGCGTACTACCACATAAAAATTCACAGACGCTCCAGAAGATTTCTCCGCTTCTGGCTGGGGACCAGTCACTTCCAATTCAGAGCCCTGCCCTTTGGACTCACTACAGCGCCCAGAGTGTTCACCAAATGCATGGCAGTGGTTACGGCTCACCTGAGACGTCAAGGATTCCAGGTGTTTCCATATCTAGACGACTGGCTCCTCACTGCCACCACCAGGCATCAGCTTCTCCAAGCCAGAAATTACACCATTCACACTTGCAGAGGGCTAGGAATTTCTAAAAATCTGCCTTGTCGCCTTGTCAATATATTACTTTTATAGGCGCAAGATTGGACACCGTACAACTTTCAGCAAGGTTGACAGACCAAAGGATCTTGGACATTCAAAGACACATCCAAGTGATTCTATTCAGCAAAAAAATTCAGGCCAGATTTGCACTGAAAGTACTGGGTCTTATGGCGGCTGCCATAACACTTCTTCCCCTCGCCCGCTTTTACATGCGGCTTCTACAATGGATGCTATTCACCCAATGGTCCTTTCAACAACTTCCCATGCGTCACGAGATCATAGTAACTCCAACTTGCAAAAGACATCTGACTTGGTGGATATCGTCCCCTCAAATCCATCAAGGCAGACCATTTGTTCCTCTTGCCCTGGTTGCCACGGTTACATCGGATGCCTCCCTGATCGGGTGGGGGGGGGCATTATCAGGGCAGAATGGTCCATGGCACTTGGCAACCTTTCAAGTACCATCTGCACATAAATGTTCTGGAGATGAGAGCAGTGCTTTTAACGTTGCAAGCCCTCAACGACTCTCTTCCCCTGGGAACTATTGCAGTCCAAACAGACAATATGTCCGTAGTGTGGTATATAAACAAACAGGGCGGAACCAAGTCCTATCCTCTGTGTCGAGAGGCTCTCAGACTTTGGCAATGGGCAATCTCCTCTCACCAGTTTCTGATAGCAACACACATCCCCGGGAAATCCAACATCATAGCGGACAGGTTGAGCAGAGCTATTCTCATGCCTCACGAGTGGTCTCTCAAACAGTCAGTGACGGAAGAGATTTTTCAGAAGTGGGGTGTTCCTTGCTGCGACCTTTTCGCTACACCTCAAAACAGCAAATGCCCAGACTTCTTCTCTCTCTTCCCCCTTCCAGGCCATCCCCCCCAGAGACGCTCTAACCCAAGATTGGCCCCGGGGACTTCTTTCTGCCTTTCCTCCTTTTCCGCTGATACCTCAGCTAATTCAGAAAGCAACCGCTTTGAGAGCCAAGTTGATTCTCATTGCCCCTTATTGGCCTCGACAGATATGGTTTCCGTTCCTACATCATTACCTCTTGGTACAGCCATGGCATCTGGACCCGGTTCCAGATCTTCTGACCCACCAGTCGGGTCAACTGCACCAATCCATACCCTCTCTCAACCTCACTGCTTGGTTGCTCCACTTCCATCCTTAGCCATGCTCCCTATGATTTCTAATCCTGTACGGGATATCTTAGTAGCTTCCCTAAAATCTTCTACCAGAAAGATTTACACTAGTAAATGGCGACGTTTTTCTTTCTGGGCAAAAGCTAGGAACATAGACCCCTATACTGCTCCAATTCATTCGGTATTGGACTTCCTAGCTGACATTTTTCATTCAGGATCCTCTTCTTCCACAGTGAAAGTTCAACTGGCAGCCATTTCAAATTTTCATATAGGCTTTTTGGACTACAACATTATGTCACATAAACTTTGCAAAGCATTCCTTCGAGGTATCTTTTTATTGAAACCTCCGATTAGAGACCCCCCACCACAGTGGGATCTAAATTTAATTTTAACATCCTTAATTCTTCCCCCGTTCGAATCTGCAGCTGCCTGTTCTTTGAAATTGCTTTCTTGGAAGACACTTTTTCTAGTTGCCATTACATCTGCCAGAAGAGTATCTGATCTTCATGCTCTCTGTGTTCGCCCTCCCTATCTAATATTCCACAAAGACAGGGTGTCCCTAAGAATTAATCTGTCTTTCTTGCCAAAGGTGGCATCACAAACTAACCTAAATCAATCCATTGATCTTCCAGTATTTTTTCCGAACTATTCTGATAGAGCTGAACAAAAGTTACATTATCTCGATGTTCACCGTCAGCTCAGATATTATCTGGATAAGACAAAAATTTTTAGGAAATCTGATCAACTATTTCTATCCTATGCAGAGAACAGGAAAGGCCTTCCAGTTTCTAAGGTAACTTTATCTAGGTGGCTGTCTTCTGTGATCACTTACATTTATCAGCTCAGAGGCAAAGAGTTGGTTTCTAACCCAAAAGCCCATTCTACCAGAGCTCTAGCTACATCTACAGCTTTTCAAGCTAGACTTCCTATAGACACTTTGTGCAGCAGCCACATGGGCCTCTCCTCATACCTTTGTTTCACATTACAAATTAGATTTGGTCTCCAGAGACAGAGCAAATTTTGGTTCCACCGTTCTCAAGAGTTTGTTCCATTGAGCCACCCAGGATAGAGGTGCTAGGGACGCGGTCCCATCCAGCAAGAATGAAGGCAAGATTGACAACTTAACATTTAGAAGTTATGTACCTACCATAACGTTCCATGTTAGTTGTCTTCTCGCCTTCTTTCTTGCGTCCCGCCCTCCATCCCCCTAGCCTGGTCAGACCGGGAAGATTATACATCTTCTATTAAGACGTTATTACCTTTTTTCTAGCTGTTCAACTCCTAGTGTCACTAGTTTATGTTGATCCTTTCTAGAGGGTTATGATGTTATTTAGTATCCTTATTTCTTCCTCCTCTTAAGTTGGAAGAAAATACTGCTATTTCTTTAGCTACCAAACGAGATCTGAGTAATCTCCGCCTTGCATCATGGGATATAGGGTTGCCTCGAGCTGGTAAAATTATCTCTCGAGCTTAGCAAGTGCCGAGTCGGAGCCGAGGATCGGCTCCGAACCCATCCAGCAAGAAAGAAGGCGAGAGAAGACAACTAACATGGAACATTATGGTAGGTACATAACTTCTAATTTTACTTTGCTTGGCATGTATTTCAGAAAACTGTAATTAGTAGTATGGGTGAATATAGTAAGTTTTGACTTTTCCTAGCTTCAGCTAGGTGAAATACAGTTATGAAAAACTGCTACTAACCTATAGCAGGAAGGGATGGCTTTGACTGAGTCTTAAAACTAGACCTAAATGTTTTTGGCTTAACCAGTTAATAGGTCCATCTTGCAATCTGTCATCCTTGGAATGTTGAACACCACATTTTTCCTTTGTCTAGCATAGGGTCTCATAATGATGTTAAGTCACAATCATCTAATATCTTTGCTGTCCTATTTATCAGAATTTTTGAGCTAATGCTACATTTTCAGTTATTTGTTTTTTTGGTTATTTGGAGCTGTAAGAGTATTTGTCTGATGCATAGCATAGGTTGTGTTTTGGTCAGTTTTAACATTTCTGTATTGATGTTTCACATTCTGGTCTATCAAGCTTATGATGGTATAGACCCTTCTTTTGTGTTTTTATTAGTACTTTAGCATCTTTCAGTATTATGACTCATGGTGAAGTCCTAGATTAAAAAAAAACATGTTTTATATTATTTTGGTATGAGTTCGTATACATCCTATCAATTGGAAAGGTAATGTGTTCCAAAAACTAGGTGTTACTATTTCATTTTTCT
Source organism: Protopterus annectens (assembly GCF_019279795.1). Taxonomy (NCBI): domain Eukaryota; kingdom Metazoa; phylum Chordata; order Ceratodontiformes; family Protopteridae; genus Protopterus; species Protopterus annectens. The sequence continues at coordinate 362,007,735 of NC_056731.1, read as the reverse complement.
TTGATTTTCTTTTTGTATATTAATAGTTGAAATTATAATGTATGTTTGCCCACCAGAATGATTTGGGCATATACATAATTACAAGAGCTTCTAGATGGACACTTGTCTTGTACTACTACCAACATAGTTTTTTATTAATGCAGAAATGGGTTGAGGAGCACAAGTTAAAAAGTAGTACAATAAAGCCTTTGTTTGCTCCAGCACTGGGTAGTAGTTACAGGGTTACGTGGAGCTTGGGTTGAATAGGTAGGAAATTTGTGTGTTTTGGTTCTTTAGTAAATCAACTTTTCCATTTTTGCCATCATATTTATTATTATATGATTGGAAATATGTATTTGCTGGTTTCCTTGTGTGAGGCAAAATGTAATATTTTGTTTCATTTCACATATAATAGCATTTTGTTGCTGTAATTTAAATTAGACAGGAAGGTATTGATTTTTGCAACTTCTTTTTAACTGCACCATGCTGTACTTAGCTTTATTGGTGGGTACCTAGTTTGTATCGTCATTGCGTATTATACACTGCAGTTGGAGTTTTACCGAGGCCTCATAAAAACTCATTCAGACCTCATGTATTTCCAAGTTTTTCCAGAAAGCATTATTAATTTGGTTTTAATATTTTATATATTTTGTTGTGTTCATTCTCTAAAACTGTTGAATGTTCTTTCTGCATTATCCCATTGTATCATAAAGAAATAAATCAGAAGTTTATTTATTTTGTATAGTCTGCCTAAGCTTTTATTCAGAGCTGTGTTTTCCACTTGTTTGTTTTTTTATTTAAGAAAACTAAAGTTTTTTTTTATTTCAAAGTGTGTGTGTGTGTGTGTGTGTGTGTGTGTGTGTGTGTGTGTGTGTGTGTGTGTGTGCGCGCGCACGTATTATTAAAAATGAGTCTTATGGTTGTAATCATGTGAAAAGACTAGCCTAGTGTTGAAACATATAAAATAAAATTAAATGAAGTAAATAAAATCCACCACTTTTCACATGTTCTCTTGCATTGTTTATATGTGGGCCCTTGTGTTTCTGTTGATTTGCAAGCATAAAGCAGTATCTGCTATTTCTGTAAAGTGAGAGACCTGCCTATATTACTTATTTCTGTAATATCCTTGGTAGCTGTCTTGCATCCTGTGCTGGTTCCTCGATGAACTGGGGGTGAGGATCAAATATGTGTTAGGGGCTGGGGCCAAACTGTGTTTATAAACAAGTTTTGTGAATGGGCTAGGGATGCAATATTTAGGGCTACAGAAAAAGGCTTGATGAAGAAGCAAAAGGAGGATGAGGAGGAAGAGGAGGTCATTGTGTCTGCAGAAAAAGGTGATGCTGGTGACTGGGGTAAAAGGGGGGAGGCACATCCAAGAGGTTGAAGAGAGGAAGAGATGGGGAGGTGGAAAGGCACGGTAGAAAAAGGCCAGAAATAATGCAACAAAGGAAATAACAGCAAAAGCAGAAGTTGAAAAATGGTTAACAAGGTGTTGAACAACAACTTCTTCAGTTATGTAAGTAAACAAAGTAAGGTAGGGACAAATGTTACCAAGATGAGCAAAGGTGTGAAGGAGAAGACTGTGAAGAACCAGAAGTAGTGAATGAAAACGTTCCTTCTGTCTTTAGAAAGGAGAGAAAGAGGAGGCTGCCATGTTGGGAGGAAGATGAGACAGAGTGGGACAGCAGTAGACAGATACCAGATAGAAACCAGCATATTTTTATTTATTTATTATTTATTTTACATTTGTTGACAGGGCTAGTCTAGCTGGATATATGTCCATTTTCAGTAGAGGCCCGGGGAGAAAAGCTCCAAATTATTAGTACATCAATTAATAAAGTTTAACAATAAAAATAAATGGAGATGTAATGGAAAGAGGACAACATTTTTTTTTTTTTTTTTTTTTTAAGTGAGTAAAAGTAACAGGCTGTGTGATGTTCATAACAGAGTACTCTTTACACATGAGAAATAAAGAAAATCCGTTACTGTGTGATGTGCTTAGCATCATTATAAAAACATATTAAATGAAAAATAAATGTGAACAGAGATGAAGGAAAGATAGGAAAGGTATCAGGGATAGTATAGGTAGAGTTTAAGGATTAGATTTTTTTCATAGAGGAAGTAGAATAGTTACTGTTATGAAAGAGAGGCAGGGATACTCTTATGAAGGAAGGGGAGAGACATTAGGGTAAGTAGGCAGTGGGTGTTTTATTCCAAATCATAGTGGAAAGTTGAGCAGCTGAGAGTCCCCAACTAAGTTATTAGATGTAATTGGGTTGAGGTGGAAGGAAGGATGACAGGGAAGGAAAAAGCAGGGTTAGTCTGGGTTAGTGCAGGGGCATAGCCATGTTTTATTGAGATATTTTTTGAGATTTTTTTTGAAACAGAGAAGGTTGAGAAAGAACAATCGTCCCTAAGGAAGGCTAAAGCACAGGAACTAGATAGGTTTTTCAAGGATTTGGCCAGTGTGGCAGCAGATTCTCTGACTGTTTTTTTTTCCTTCAACACATCACTGGCCATTGGAGAAGTAGTTAATTAGGAGAATGCATGACAAGGACTATTTGGATAACAGAACTCTTAAAGAATTAAGAAGGACATAGAAGAGAATTCTGTATGAATGTGGGAGCAATGTCAGAGGGTAAGGTAAGAAGGTGTGGAGAATGAAGTAGACTGTATATGTATGGGAGATTTTATATTTGAGTTGTTAAAATGACTATTGTATCTTAAGCACAACTTTTCGTTATCCCACTGTGTTTGTACAGAGGACCAAGTAGCAACTTCTAGGACACTTCTAGATTCCAAACTCTTCCAAAAAGCCATATATGAAGCCAAGGTCTTGTAGAGTGGGCCTTGACCCTGCCTAGAATAGCTGTTTGTTATGGTGATGATAACAAAAGGTAATAGCATTAGACAAACATTTGGTAATAGTCTGTTTTGACACAGGTTGTCCTTTTTTCATACCTTCAAAGGAGATGAATAATTGAGCCAAAGATCTGAAAAAATTAGTTTTGCCAAGATAATTTCTGAGTTGACTGTGGACATCCAAGATATAGAGTATCTTTTCTGCCTCATTTTTAGGTTCAGGAAGGAAATCTGGGAATTTGATTTATTGATAACTCAGATGGAACTTTATGGAAAAAAGAAGGACTAGTTCTGAAAGAAACCCTGTCTGCATAGAAAATGAGGCAGGGTTTACTCACCATAACAGCTTACAACTTAGATACTCTTTTTGCAGAGGTCAGAGCAATCAGTAAAACTGTTTTCCATGTTAAAAACTTCAAGTCAGCCAGGATAGCTAGTTCAAATGGAGCAATGTGCTGGCTTCTCTAAAACAAAACTACGATCTCAAGGAGGGGCCACCATTTTTCTTGGAGGCCTGTAATGTAAAACCCCTTTCAGAAACATTTTGACATAAGACTGTGTTGAAAGAAGAAGATCCATGGACAGACATGCTAAAATGTCTGAAAAATGAACCTTGATAGAGGAATAGGAAAGGCCATAGGATAGTAACTCAATGTAAATATTGTAAAACCAGAGAACAACTACACGTGAATGGGTGCTCGTTATTTCATTGACATCAACTAAAAAAAGTTTCCATTTGCTAATGTATGATTTTCTAGTAGTAGGCTGTCTTGCCTCCATTAGTACCTGCTGCATGTCCTCAGTAAACAGTTGCCCAAAAGGAATTAAGACTCCATCATCCAGGCAGTCAGTTGAAGTTTGATGAAGTTAGGGTGTATCAAACACCCCTGTTCTTGAGTGAGTAGATCCAGTCTGTGAGGAAGCTTGTGGTAATTGCCTTTCGTCATTTCTCAGAATCATGGCTGCTGGGAAAGAAGGGAGTCACCACAGTGATCTTGGGGGATTCTTTCTGAATCGTCAGAAGTACCCTGGGTATTAGTGGAAAGGGTGGAGAAGCAAAACATTCCTGTCCAAGGAAAAGAAAAGGATTTTATCTTCTAGGCCTTCTTGCTTGGAGTCCTGTAACAGAATCTTGCCAGCTGATTGCTCAGAGAGGAGGCAAATAGGTTTACTTGAGGAACTCCTCAAAGATGGATCAAATGTTGGAATACCCCCTGATCAAATTTCCATTCATGAGGGTCTGGTCTGGTCCTGCTCAGCTTGCATACCACACAGTTTTGTTCTGAAGGTATGTAGGATGCCTCTAGAGTGAGATTGTGCTGTGAAGCTATATCCCAGTGTAACATGACTAGTCAGCAAAGGGGGTACAGCCTGGTTCCTTCTTACTTGTTGATGTACTTCATGACTGTGGTATTTTATGTAACCACTTAAAGAGGTCCCAGGGGACCTAAGATCGTTCAGATAGTTGAGTGCCATTATTAGGGCAAGCATTTTCTTGATATTTATGTGCTTGCATCTGTGCTTGGTGTTCCATATCCCCTACACTTTTATCCCCTCCTTGAAGCTGCTCCCCAAGCTAACTCTGAGGCATCTGTGATGGAGCAAGGAGGGAGAAGGGGAGACCTGGATTTAAGGGTATCTGTTGTCTCCACCAAATGACTTCTTTCCTGACAAAACCCAGCAGTGAGATTTGAAAAGATAAAGGGTATTGGTGCTGGGACCAAAGAGATTTCAGATACCACTGTATCTTTTTCATGTGAAGTCTTGCCAGGGTATCATGAGAGTCATATATGCTATGAGACCCAAAGCCCTGAGATAATCCCCTCCCAGTAAACAAAGTCTGACTGGAAAACTAAATAGGTCTAGATATAGATCTGTTTATTCCCATGGAAGAAAAGCTCTTTAAACCGAGGTGTCTAGTTACCATCCCAGGATCACAATCCTGTTTGAAGGAGTCAAGAAAGACTTTTGAATGTTCTCTTGGAATCCTAGCTTGCGTAAGAGATCTCTCATCCAAGAGAGAGATTCCTGGCGCTTTGGTAAAAAAAACTCTGCAAAGATAAGCAAGTCATTTAAATGCAGAAAAATGTGGATACTCTGTAGCCTGCAATGAGCTAGATACTTTGTGAACACTCTTGGTCCAGTGGATAGTCCAAAGGTTAAGACAGAGAATTGATAATGTGATCCAGACACACAAAACCTTAAGAAATGTCTGAAGTGTAGATGAATAGGGAAATGATGATAAGCATTTTTTAAGTCCACCGTTAAAAGGAAACTTGAAAGAGGAAAAAAAAGTAACAGGTTGTGAAGTGACATCATTTTGAACTTGGGCACTATGACAAACAGGTATATGAAAAAAAGATCCAGAACTGGTCTCCAAGCATTTTCTTTCTTTGACACCAGGAATATCCTTGAATAAAAACCTGTCCTCACCTGTGAATGAGGAACTAGTTATATCACTCCTTGGAACAGCAGAGGAAACAAAAAAGTCTGTTCTGTAGAATGAGGAATGACACCCTGGAAAGGAGGAATTTCCTCCTGTTGCTACCTGTAACATTGATGTATGATTTTCAGAACCCATTTGTCTAAAACTGTTTGTCTGTTGCCAAAGAGAAAAATGGAAATTCAGACTTTCTGGGAAAAGGGGTGGGGGCAGGGGGGGAATCACAAGGTCTCTTGAATAGTCATTCAGACTTGTTGGACTGTCCCTGGTTTTAGGAGATTAAGAATTTCCTGTATTTTGTTGAGACTGTTTATTCTGCCTTTTGCCAAAACTGGATGAACAGATAGAAAATCCCTTGGAAAATGTGGAAAAGAAGGGCAGAAAATTCTAAAAGATTCCCTGGATCAGCGTGCCTCTTTCATCATGTTTTTGATCCCCTCTGCAGTAGAGGGGCCAAACACAAACCTCAATCCAAGGGTGAATTTAAAATCTCATTTTTAACACCATCATCATCTGGGAGGTTCTGAGAATGCAGCCATGCAAATCTCCATAAAACAGTAGAAGTGGCCGTAGCCCTGGAAGAAGTATCAACAGAGTCATACCTGTGCAATAGAAGAAACTAAGTTATTTAAAGCACATTTTCCTCACAATAAGAAACTGCAGATAAAACATTTCTCCTACTTTCACAGATAGCCAGAAATATCATATGAGCCTAACAATTCAATGTTTTGAAAATCAAAGTTGCATAAGTATATACTTTTCCCTGTACCTATCAATAATTGTCCCATCCTTATCCAAAAGAGAAAGACTGGATTTGAGTAGGTGCTTGTCAGCAGTGGGACCAACTAGCTATACCTCCTGGGTCAGGTTTAGGAATAGTGTATAAAAATGTAAAATACAGATATAACAGGGGGAATTGGTGCAGGATCTGGAAATTCCCTCTGTAACAACTCATAGCATTTTCTGAAGGACTGAGAAACCTCAGTGTTCTCTCACTGAAAACACTAGTACATTCTAGCAGTAGTCTCAGAAAAAGAGAAACCCCCACAGGGAGAATCAGAAACTGAGCTCTCCTCTGAATCTGAATCAGAAATGTAAGGAAAAAAAACTTGCATCCTTTCCTGCATCTCCCTGTTCAGATTCAGTTATCTTGGTTCTCTTCAGGGAAAACAGGTGTCTCTCTCTTCCTTTCTTTTTACCAGAAATTGAACGATCAAAAGCCTGAATTAAAACCTGAGCCAGACCCAGTAAGCAACTCGTATTCAAAGAAATTGGAGGAGAAGTACATACAGGCTTGGTTTTCCGTTTTTTTTTTTTTTGACAGGAAGAAAGTAGCTACCCATGCCACTCATGCCAGAAGCAGTTTCTCCAGGGATGGGCACAGCATTCTGACACAAATGGAAAACTTTCCTGTTCCCTCTCCCAGGACTGACAAGAGTGGCTGTCTTAGCTTCAGCACTTGCTGCTGCTGAAGGAACTGTATTGTTACACTGTTAGTAAAACAAGACTAAAATCCTGTGACAGTTATCAGAATGTATGCATAGACATATATACAGTGATGTATCATGGTCAAATGGGGCCCTAGGTTGGTTAGTGGATCACTCCCCACCCCCGGCGCCATTCCAGTGTTGCATTACTTGGCTGTTTCTCCCCAGTTACCATAAACACTATTCAAACCTGTCAGTATGAATACTGTTTTTTTTTCTTTACTTTTACAATTACAGATTTGGGTTTAATTTAAAACTATTTCAAATTTTATAGCACAAACACTAATAGCCATTTGCTAAGCAAAACAATACAGTCTCACAATGAAAACAGACTTAGTGTGATCAGTAAACTTCTCTGGCCTTGTAACTCACATTTATTGAAACTGCATTTAAACCCACATTCAAAGAAAACATATCTGGCCAGTAGTGGATTAAGTTTACCTCTGGGCTGTTTTCAAACCACAGGCCTTTTGCACACATGTTTTGGACTATGCATACACACATATGTTCTTTGATTCCCCTTCCTGATTGTATTAAATTAGAATCCTTGTATAATACAGCACCACATGTTAGTGTGTTTTAAATTTGTAGTTTTGAACAGCTTTCCTGTAAGCAGTGAAACAAAGCATTTGAACCAATGATGACAAGGCTACCCATTTCCATACATTTCATCCACTAAAGGCCAGTCAAACTTCTATCATTACAGTCCATCAATATCAGTCTATATGTACAATCTCTGCAGAAGTGAAAGTCATCTGAATAATTCCACATTAAAGAGAGATCAATAACTATTGAAGAGTTTGTAACTGGCAAATAACTTTCTATTTCATTGTTTCATCTACAAATGCAGTGTCTGTTGCCAAAAAATTGGTAATATTGCAATATGAAATGGCTGACAAACCAACAGCAGGTTCATAGTTACTAGGCATCTCACCCAAAGGAGGACACAGTCAGAAGTGTGGTACCCTCATCCCGCTTAAAGTGTACCCTAGTATCAGCAATCTATCTTCATGGTGTGGGTGTAGAACATACAGCCTTCTACACCAAAGGTAAGTATGTTACTGGTTGTGCTACTAACACTGCTTTCAAATTCTATAACACAAACACAAACAAAGACGGCCATTTGCTAAATAAAACAGTTGCACATTGAAAACAGACTTAGCATGAGCAACAGTGAACTTATCTTCTCTTATCTTCCCTTGAAGCTCACAGTTCCTTGAAAATGCACTGGAACTTGCAATTCCTTAAAAATGCACTGAAACCCACATTCTTCGAAAATGCACAGAAATTCACATTCTTTGAAAATGCACTCCTGATGAACAGTCTAGCAGATGATGTAGAAAATTCAGGCTGTTGTCTCCTGTAACCAAGGTACAGGGTTTAAGCCTGAGCAAGTTAATTACCTAACCTGTCATCCCTAACTAGGGCATTACACAAACAGACATTCCAGAGGAACAGTTATGTCTTGCAGTTCCAAATCACTCATTTCTTCTGTCACAGCATAGCTGTACTTCCACATCTGTCAAGATTGTTGAATACTAGCAAAAGAAGCAGGAAGTTCCAATGTTTAAATCATTGTGTGTGAGTGTGTGTGTGTGTGTGTGTGTGTGTGTGTGTGTGTGTGTGTGTGTGTGTGTGTGTGTGTGTGTGTGTGTGAGAGACTCTGCTCAATAAAAGAGAAGGTAAACAGATATGTGAGATGGACAGTCTCTGTGGTTGGGAAGTATGCATCTTCCCTGAGTATTGTGTGGTCTCTGAGTTAATGTATGTAGTAAGCAAGGGGTATGTGGGGTTCATGTTTTTAATATTTTATTTTTGTAGTTGTTTTTCACTTAGAGAGAGTTTATTTGTCGTGCACGTCTAGTGCCTTAAAAATATTTGCATTGTTAACCTTTTGTTGTTGACTTTATTTGGTATTTTCCCCTAAGGAAAGATGTTACAAAACAGTCTGAGGGTATGTTGTTATTGTATAGGCTTAGAATATTAATGACGTACTGCAACATTTAGTACACTTATGATGCTATGCATTTTGTGGCAAGCATTCCTTGCTTTTAGTGAAGGGAAAAAACAGCAGGAAGAAAAAAAAATACACAAGCAGCTATTTATTCACTGTTAAGATTGTCAAGTAGGAGAAAAAGTATGGACATCCATTTATTGTTTTTCAAGCGGAAGGCCCAGATGGCTTTATTTGAGGTCAGTAATACTGCAAACATCTTAAATTATTGTGCATGTTGTCAACTGCTTGTTTTTCACCTTAATTGTCTGCAGTTTTGCATTCATCCTGGCTACAAGGCATTGTGGAATTATGTAACTTCTACATGAAAAGTAATGATCTTCTCTGAACTCAGTTGCTAAGGTAATGTTGAGCCTCCAAAACTTATTAGTATTGCCAAGCCAAACCGGAAGTAATACCAAGTGCATTTCTTTTCTGTTGTATTATAGTTAATTTGCTTGCCCAGCCAACTTTTTAGCCACTTTTTACTAAAGTGTAGAAATGTGTGCTTATTTAGTAAATGATACATGCAAACTTGAAGTGTGTCATCACAAGCCTGTAAAAAGAAAAGGCTGAGAAGATGTTCATCGTGTTACACTGCTGCAGTCATTACACTTGGGTTATCCTGCAGTCAGGCGGTCCCGCAGTCAGCCAGAGTTCCAAAGTCTTGGTCCGATGTCGGTTGCTGTCGCTTCTTCCCTGACGTCAGTGCGCCAGGGGTATATAAGATGCATCTGACACCATTTTCTTCAGTCTTTCTTGCCACACGGTGCCCGAAGCAGAACCAGTTCGTAAGTGGCGGTCGGCCGACTCCTGAGATTTTCGAAGTCGAATTTCAGATCCGAAGTCTTCAATAAAGCTAAGTACCCCATTGGGGAAACTTTTTTCTTGCCTCAGACCGATGTCAGAAAAAGTTAATAATTGTATTTCTTGTGGGAAGCAAATACCTCATAAGGACTTCCACTCTTAGTGTATTCCATGCCTAGGCCCTGATCACGATGTCACTAGTTGTCGGTTTTGTGCTAGATTTAACAAACGCACTATAAAAAGATGTTTTGATTTTGCTTTGCACTACTTTGGCTGAAGGTTCAATTATACTATGCCGTTGGATCAACCGATGACCGCAATACCAAAAAAACGCAAGGACAATGATAAAGACAGCCATCTGAGGTACAAAACCGACGACAAAACCTCTTCTAGGCCAGTCGCCGGTTCGCCGGTTCTCAGTGAGGTGCTTTCGCAGCCCCTGACACCCGCTACGTCAGTGCCACAGGCCGCCTCCGACTCCCACGTGGAGACAACTAGGCCTCTGGAAACTCAAGGTATTGGGCCTACGGAAACTAATCCCTCAGATGGGTCCAGAGCCGCTGAGCAGGCATTGGCTTCTGAGGGTGTTTTCAGACCTTCACAACTTACCATTAAAACAGCAGCCAAGACAAAAGTACCATTAAAGGCATAGAAACAAGTACAGCATTCTCCTGGACAGTCCTCCATGCCTAAGAAACAGATGCTTAAAATGGCCAAAGACCTCATTACTCTAATCAGGGGTTCCCATCCCCTTCCTGAGAAAAGGCCTAGGCAGGATACAGGCTATGATTCCTCTGATCAGGTTTCCATTTCCTCTGATTCCTCTTCAGACCAGGGATACTCTCTACCCCCCTATGAGGACTCTGATGCTGAAGAATCTATCCCTTCAGCCTCTCCTCCTGAGGATTATTCTTTTGGGGAAACTTTACATACCATGAGGGAGCATTTCCACTGGGAAAGTCAGGACTACTCAGAATCCAAGAAAAGGCTCAGGGATTTCCTTTTATTGCCTCATCACAGGCCCTTGGCTATTCTGCCTGTGCTAGATATTGTGGATGATGTGTTTTCTGAATCCAGCTTATCTTCTGATTCTTTGCCCCCTGCACCAGCCAAGCCAGATAGATATTATAGAGTCCCAGACTCTCACAAGTTTCTTTATAAAAACCCTTCGGCTGATCCAGAAACTATTTCCCAGGGTCCAAAAGGGGTTAAGGCTTCCATTGCAAAAAATCCAGTACCCTCTGACAGAGATTCCAGAGCTTTGGATAGATGGGGGAAGAAATTATACACTTCTGCAACTTTAGCAGTAAGAGCTTTAAATTGCCAGTTTCACATGCTTAAGTACCAACAATATTTAATGGCTCAGTTAAAACAGAAAATGCTTGCAAGCTCAAAAGCTCCTGATTGTAAAGAAATGCAGGATTTATTGCATGCAGTTGAACAGGTGGGAAAACATACTCTACAATGTGGTTTTGATTCTTTAGAGGCCTCTTGTAGAGCTGCAGTTACAGGTTCTGTGATTCGAAGACATGCTTGATTAAAAGAACAGAGTTTACCTGATCATGTTAAGACAAAATTATTGGATGCTCTTTTACAGCATGATACCTTGTTTGGTGTTAAGGCAGAAGAAGTGTTAAAGAAAATGGAGGATAAAGCTAAATCTATGCAAACAGTCAAGGATTTCTTACAGGTACAGCCACCTCGATTTAGCAGAAATTGGCCAACAAAGAATTGGTCCTTTCCAGTGTCAGACAGGCCACAGAGAGGCAGATACAGATGCCCAAGAGGCAGATCTCAACCCCAAGGCTCAAACAGACAATGACAGTGGGGCACCTCAACCCCAAAAGGAGGTGAGAACAAGTCTCAACCTTACAGGAAACAGTCACAATGACTTTCCCCTTCGTACGCCAAGCACTTCCCTTTTGGAAGCCCCCTTAGGGGGAAAACTAGCACTTTTTTCTCAAAACTGGCAAACGATCACCCAAGACAAATGGGTTCTGAATATCGTGTCTCAAGGTTACAGGTTCCACTTTCATACTTTACCAAGGCTAAAAGGAATGCCAGACCTGCTACAAAATCAATGGGCAGAGGCACAAAAACAAATTTCAGCCCTCATGGACATGAGAGCTATTCAAAAAGTACCACGACAGGAACAAGGACAAGGATTTTACTCAAGACTCTTCCTGGTCCCCAAAAAGGACAAGGCCTGGAAGCCCATACTAGACCTCTCAATTCTAAATACTTACCTGGATATTCCGAAATTCAAAATGTTGATATTACAGCAGCTTCTACCCATGCTGGGCAAGAAGGCTTGGCTTGTTACTCTGGACCTCAAGGAGGCATACCTGCATGTCCCTATCAGACAAAATTGCAGAAGATACCTCAGATTCAAAGCTGGTACAATGCACTACCAATTCTCTGCACTGCCCTTTGGCTTATCTACTGCGCCCAGGATCTTCACAAAGTGCCTGGCACCAGTAATTGCATTTTGCAGACAAAAAGGAATTCAAATATATCCATACCTGGATGACTGCCTCATTCAAGCAGAGACAAAGGACATTCTTCTACAGCATCTGGCATTCGTAAAAAGGTTGCTAATTTCTCTAGGGTACACAGTAAACGAAAAGAAGTCAAAACTAGTGCCCTCACAACAGATTATATTCCTGGGTGCCAGCTTAAATACAACGGCCCAGATGGCTTACCTCACGCCAGACAAACAAGTTCAACTAACTCAATATTTTCAACTACTGGCAAAAAAGTCCCATCTCCCTGCAAGAAAAATTCTGCAGGCCCTGGGATTCATGGCATCCTGCATACTACTGATACCATATGCCAGACTGCATATGAGGAAATTACAATGGTACCTAAAAAGTGTTTGGACTCAACACTCTCACAGTTTAGAAGCAGTAATACCAATGATTCCCTGCCTACAACAGGAGTTTCGATGGTGGGCACAGGCATGTCACCTAAACAAGGGCCAGCCTTTTACCCTACCCCCAGCCAGGCAGACTCTAACAACAGGTGCTTCGGATTACGCCTGGGGAGCATACATGGCAGGAAAATGCATTCAGGGTAAGTGGACCACAGACCAGATGCATCTTCACATCAATCAAAAAGAGATGCTGGCTGTTCAAAATGCCCTAACAGCTTTCAAGGACCTTCTGCATCCAGGACAGTTGTTATTAAAGACAGACAACACCACAGTAATGTGGTACATAAACAAGCAAGGGGGCACTCATTATTATCCCCTATGCAGGCAAGCCATGACCTTGTGGAACACAGTAACGTATCAAGTTCACCTGCAAGCACAATTCCTGCCAAGAAAGAAAAATACTCTGGCAGATGATCTAAGCAGAAATATCATGGACCCTCATGAATGGAAATTGATTCCACAAATCTTCAGCATGGTAACGCAAACATGGGAATGCCCAGACATAGATCTTTTTGCCTCCCCACTGAATTGCCAACTATAAAAAATTCTGCACAAGGTCTTATCACAAACAAGCATGGAAAGTGGATGCTCTTTTGTTCAGCTGGAAAAACCTAAAAGTTTATGCCTTCCCGCCACTGCCCCTCCTTTCAAAGGTACTCCTAAAAGCCAGACAAGAAAAACCACAGAAGATCCTGATTGCTCCAGACTGGCCACACCAACACTGGTACCCTATCTTAAGGAACTTAGCTCAAGGCCCACCATGGATTTTGCCTCAAATTCCACACCTTCTGACTCAACAAAACATTCAGATCCTGCACGGTCAGCTCAAAACCCTAAACCTGGCTGCATGGCAGATTCATTAGTCAAACAGGCAACACCTCTCTATAAAGCTGTTATGGATATCATTTTGGAGGCCAGGAGGCCTAGCACCAGGAAAGCTTACTCAGAAAAATGGGAGAGATTCTGCGCCTGGAACCAGGCTCAAAACCTTGACCCTCTTGTTCCAAACATTCCTCAGATTTTACAATACTTAACTGAGATGTTGGACAGAGGCCTATCCATCTCATCAATTAAGATCCACGCCTCTGCCATTTCAGCACATTACAACATGCAGCCTCCTTTATTCTCTCATCCCTTGCTAAAACAGTACCTCAGAGGGGCTAAAAACATAAGACCGCCCCGGAGAGCACCAACATCAACTTGGGACCTCAATTTCATTTTAGAAAAACTAACCCTGCCACCTTCTGAGACAGCCAATACAGCCGATCTAAAATTTTTATCATGGAAAACAGCTCTGCTCCTGGCAGTAACTTCAGCGCGAAGACTGTCAGAGCTACAGGCATTAATGGCAGTGGAACCTTTTATAATTTTTCATCAGGACAGGGTTTCTTTAAGGACAAACCCTACCTTTATGCCAAAGGTGGTATCTAGTGTGGCTCTTAACCAAACCATCCATTTGCCAACTTTTTATCCAAACCCCCAGACTAAAGGGGAGAAACTTCTGCATTCTTTGGACATACACTGGCAGCTACTCTTCTACTTGGACAAAACAAAAGCTTTCAGGAAAACTGAGCAACTGTTTGTAGCATATGCTGCAGGATCACAGGACAAGACTATCTCAAAGCAGACTATATCCAAATGGATAGGACACTGTATATGTTACTGCTACACACAGCATGGAAAATCAGTCCCAAATAGCATTAGGCCACATTCTACCAGGGCAGCAGCCACTTCAACAGCCTTCCTCAGAGGAGTACCTACCAAGGAAATGTTGGAGGTTGCAACTTGGAGTTCAGTGCACACCTTTACCAAGCATTACCACCTGCCTCTTTCCTCTAAATCAAGAGCAGGATTTGCCACTGCAGTTCTGCAGGGCCTCATAGCCAATCCTAACTCTTTATAGACCAGCCACCCAACCTTAGCTTTGGGATTCTACCCAAGTGTAATGACTGCAGCAGTGTAACACGATGAGCATAGTACAGTTTTGTACCTACCATAAATGTAGATGTTCGAGTGTTCACACTACTGCTGTCCAGGTTACCCTCCCTCCATCCCCTCTGAAATAGCTGGACTTATCTATACCTTTCTATCCTATACAACCTTTGTGGTGTATTTGCTTGTAACTGAAGGTATTGTTTTTATTTTCATATGTATATTTTTTATTAGCAATATGTATTGCCTACCTTCTTGGGGGCACCTGACATCTGGGACAAGAAAAACTGAAGAAAATGGCGTTGTATGCTACTTATATACCCCTGGCGCACTGACGTCAGAGAAGAAGCGACAGCAACCGACGCCGGACCAAGACTTTGGAACTCTGGCCGACTGCGGGACCGCCTGACGGCAGGATAACCCAAGTGTAATGACTGCAGCAGTGTGAACACTCGAACATCTACATTTATGGTAGGTACAAAACTGTACTTTACCAACCATCAGAAACGTTGCCTTCAGGACAGTTATCATAGAAAAGATCTCTGACAAACATTTCACAAGGTAGAACTGGAAGTGTAAAATGGTGAAAGCAAAGATGCAGTATACTATGCGTTAAAAATGTTAGTAAAGAGAAAATTGCTTACTGTAAAGAATTGTTGCATGACACTTTATTTGTAGATTTTTACATCCTGACTTTCATCTGAGAGAATTATATTTTCAGTACATATCTGTTTTGGTATTTATTTATAAAACTGCAGTGGACTGCATCTGACTTAAGTTTATGAAATAATGGTATGAGCATGAGTTTTTCTTTGAAATGGTTCCAGAAATATTCTTAAATATTTTGTGGTCTAGACACTGCAGGTTTCATGTGCATTCATTAGTGCCCATTTCATAATGGCATTAACACCTGATGGGGTTTCAGTTTGTTATAATGAGTGCACTAAAGTCCATGTTTGTTCTTTTATTAGAAAGTACATTGACATTCTGGACATTATTCATTCACAGCCTGTGCTGGGATTTCCAGTGAGGAAGATAGATTTTATAAGAAGACTAAAAAACTATCTCTAGAGTTTGTTGAACAAGTAACATGAGTTTTCAATAATACATGAGCTTGATCGTAGCTGGTGAGACAAGTTAATCAGTTAGATTTAATTGACTCCAATGTTGATCAACAGAAAGGTGATTAAATAGATCCCAAATATATGGGGGTATGGCGGTTTTCCTCTAGTGTTGCTTGTACATGTTTATGAGGTTGTATGGTCTCCAGCTTAGTATATTTAGAGAAGTGGGTGTTAAGAGGAGATTGCTGTTCTTAAGAACACTTTTTTGTAATTGTTTTAAAGTCAGTGCTGTATGTCATCAACTTTAGTTTTTGTGGTTCACTGTAATTCCATTTATGAATTACTGTAAGTCCACAAGAAGATAAACCTTCAAGTTTAATATGCTGTCTAGAAGATGGCACATTAGAAGTGCAGAGAATCTATGTAACTTGTTAATGAACTGATGACTTTTTATGTTGTATTCTCTTTTATTTATGTAAAGCTCAAAAGGTAATTAAACTCAACTGGAACACAAACACAGAAATGGGATTCACTCGCAGAGGACACCTGGCACTTCCAACCTTCTCTCTCAATTTTAATTGGGATAAAATACAAATATTAAGCGCTTTCATCCTATAACCAAGGATTTCTTCAGAATATAAAGTCCAACTCCATCCACAAAGGTTTATATAGACACACACACCCAATAACAACAGAGCTCATGAATGAGAACAGTTTAAAGAAATAACCCGCCTTCAGTTAAACCATAAAAACTTATAACAGTAAATACGAGTTAAAACATTAAGTTCATAAATACTTAAAAACCTTTAAACTGTAAATTAAAACTCCATGTAAGAATTAAAAAAATAAATAAAAATTCCTGTCAGGTAAAATATCATTTCATTTCCAAGGACTTTAAATTTTACCAGGGCTGAATGCTAACATGTCCCTTTAAACCTGGGGTATGGGAGGCTTGTAATCTCAACTGCCATTTAATTTCTTTCACCTCTAAAAGTGTCCTCAAATCCCCACCTCTTGGGTTTACCATAACCTTATCCAAAATAGCAAATTTAAACTGAGAAAACTGGAGACAGTTTCTTGTGTGTTTGTACAGGGCTTTAGAATCATTTTGCTTTACAATATCATACTGATGTTCATAAATCCTTCTACGGAGGCATCTGTCAGTTTTCCCTATATAAAAACTAGAACATCCCATAGATTTAGATAAATGCACAATCCTTTTGGACTGACAGTTCCCTTTTAAAAAATATACTTTCGAACCTAAACAGTTGCCTAACTTTAGGTTACTCACTTATAAAATGTATGGGCATTGGGTACACCTCCCACATTTCTTGGTTCCATCCTTACCCTTGCCATCTGCAACCTGTGTTCTAAGTCCCCGTTCAAAACAATTTTCAAATTCATCCCTGTTTTGTAACTAAAGGAAGGATTATTCCCTAAGGTTTGATATATTTCTGGGTACAGCCTCAAAATATTCCAACTAGACTTTACTGTTTTCTTAATTTATTCTGACTCTGGGCCAAATTCTAGCACCAAAGGCCTCCTGAAATTCTCAACTCCATTATTTTGAATAGTGGGGAGTAAGGCTGTTCCCAGTAGGGGTTTATACTTAAGCTCCCATTGGTTTTGTACATAATTCTTAATTTCTTTTACCAAGTTTTGGGGATTTTATATTCTGAAGAAGTCCTTGGTTATAGGATGAAAGCATTTAATATTTGTATTTTATCCTAATTAAAAGTGAGAGAGAAGGTTCGAAGTGTCATTTTGCTAACTGGATACAATGTGGCACTCTGGAGTAGTATACATTAGTCGAGACACACTTGTCACTACATATCTAATGTTACCTGATCAAGGCAATCCAGTTTAACCCACAGGACTAGTAGCTGCAGACACTAATCAGGTCAGGACCTGAAACTTTGCCAGTCCTTAGTTCTTCCTCTACTCCCAGTATGCAGTGCACCTCCTTATCTTAAGATCTCTTTGCCACGGTCGTAAACCACCAGAGAAAAAGGTTCCTTTTTTTTTTTATTGTTTATGCTGTTTCAACCAAGTTCCTGTCTGATTGTAGTCTCATAAGGTACTCATTTCATTTCAGATATGTGATTGTAGTTCAAATCTTTCCTTCTTAAGGCTTTTTATCTAGGCAGAAGCATAGCTATGGGTAAGGTCAAAGGGCAGCCACTCTAGGTGAAAGGTTTTATGGGGCACAATTGATAGTTGCCATAGGGTTTTACAACAGTACCTTCATTCAGAAGTGAATGCTGATACCGTAATTAGTGCAAGAACTGAAGCTCTGCAGCACCAAAGCACTTAGTGAGTGGTATGGAAACTGTAGCAAACTGCTTCCTGCAGTCTGTGTTTATATTTGTAGCAAGTGTTTTAATGACTTTTTTTAGTTATGCTTTTTGCTCCTCAACGTTTCTTGTATCTCTCTTGTTAAGTTGAGGAATGCACAACATGGAGAACAGACACTACCTTACTCCTCAGTAACTAGGGAAGGTCCCTCTCAACTTATAGCTGAAGAGCAGAGATCAAGGATAGGAGACCTAGTATAAGGACCACCAGATGGGTGACTGGAGGATGGACTTTTTTTGCTGTTCCACTTAGAGGAGTTGAGGAGTCCCACATCAAACATTAGAAAGAACCAGCAGCAGAACGTTAATGTATGTTTATACACTGGTATTATTTAATAGAGGTAAGCAAGTTCTTTTTTTTAAATTTGTCATAGTATGGTCGCAATAATGTACTCCTTTGTGTGAGTATATTAGGATTTACCCATGATTGGCTTTGTTTAGTCACTCCAACCATTGGTAAGTACTGCTATACCCACACACAGTTGTAGATTATTGCTTAAATATTCTCTTCTCCAGTAACTTGTAAAGTTTTTCAGTAGTATCTCCCCTTGCCATTTATTAATTTTAGTATATTTTTTGCTTTCTTTTCTCTTTTTTCCCCTTTTCCTTTTTTTTCTTTAATAAAAATCTTTTGACCTCCTTGGCCAAGATGACCATCTACAGATGGTTTATTTATTTAACTTTGTTCATGGGGGTAGAACATTGATCAAGTAATGACCAACTGCATGCTCAGCCCAAGTGCCAATATAAAATATAACTGTTGGTGCTTCTCTTCCCCTCCAACCTTCCTATCTAGACCAACCATGTTTTTTTTTCTTCTCTTTTTGCAGTTCCCTATTACAGTAGTGTGATTCTAATAACAGGCAAAGCACAACATTAAAATTCTGCAAAGTTACGTAGACAAGAAGATTCTTCTAGTTCTCCTAAGTAAGGAAGGCTCAGTTAAGGATAAGATGAATTATTATTATTTTATTTATTTATTTCCCTTTGTTTACCGGGAAGTTCCATTGGTGGTTTATCCCATTTTCAGTGAAGCCCCGGGGAGAAAAGCTCCACATATTAGGCAAGCACATTTAAAGACAAAAAAAGACATTTTGTAAAAATACGTTGAGTTTACATGAAAACACATTTGTATGAATATATCTAGAGCACACTATATAGCATAGAGTAGCCTATGAATTTAAGGAAACACATTTCTTCATGAGGTAGTTGGTTGCAGATAAATTACACAGATAGGCAGTGGATGTATTATGTAATGCACTGCCTATCTGTATAATAGTTGCAGTAGGTAGAACTTAAAAGGATAGACCTGCATTAAAGAAAGTAGAGGTAGTGGTAGTTGTCAGGGAATGGAAGATGTAAAGTTGTTCTGTCTCGCCGCTCATTCTTACAGATGGGTTCGGAGCCGATCCTCGGCTCTGAGTTGGTCAACTACAAAGCTTGAGGTCTTCAGACAGCTCGAGGCCAAGTCCCTATCCCATGATGCACCTTGATGCACCTTGAGTTACCTCAGATCTAGTTTGCTGCTGCAGCAGATCGGAGGTTTCCTCACAGCTCGGGCCAGTATAGTTTTTCTTCTATAGCTATTTCCTGTATTATACATTATTGTAGTTTAGGTTTTCTTCATTTTATTTATTTTACATTTGTTAACCGGGTTAGTCTGGCTGAGCTTTTGGCTCATTTTCAGCAGAGACCTAGGGAGAAAAGTTCCTCAGGACTAGAAAACAATTTATTAAATTTTAGTAACATAGTAGTAACAATCAGCTATAGGATCTTCCAAGCAGAGACCTGGAGAGAAAAAAAAGTTCCTCAGGCAATGAAATTATACAGAGTATTAACAATTGGCAGACAAGTATGTGAGTTATTACAAACAAGGTTTTAAACAATTAGCAGAAGAAAATGTGACTAGTTACAATATTATTTAAGCTTCTTAGACCAAAATGAGTTAATAGTTAGGCAGATGCTTATTTAAAGTGGGTAGGATCTAGTTGTATAGGAGTTTGGAAACAAGAAAGGAAAGTAAGAATGGCTAGTAGGAGATGTAGGGGAGGTAGAGTATAGGAGACAGAGTAGACAGGTAGGTTGTTTTGAGACTGTAAGAATTAAGAGTGGTTGGAGATAGGGGAAGGGAAGAGGTAGAAGAGGCAGGGGAATAGTGTTAGAGATACATTAAGAGTGAGGTGGTGAAATAGGTGAAAGGATGGTGGTTTCAGGGTGGTTGGCTATAGTGGCAAGACCACTTTGTTTTTAGGTATTTCCTTGTGGCGAATTTGAAACTTTTGCTATGCTGGAGGGATTTTATTTCCAAGGGGAGTTGGTTCCAGGATGTAGCTGGGTTATAGTTATAGAAAAGGCAGCTTATTTTGGTTTTGGGTTTGTAGATGTCTAATAATTCTTGATTTGAGCTGTGTAGCATCCTAGCAGGGAAATATTTGGACATTATAGTGGAGCGGCTAGGGCAGAAGGAGGGTAGATAAAGGATAGAGTGGATGATTTGTAGTTGGTATAGTCGGAGCAGCTGAGGGAATTCTAGCCAGTCTAGTTGCTGTAGTGCTAAGCAGTGGTGTGACTTGTAGGTTTGGTTAGCTGCAAATCTGGCGATCTTATTATAGGTAGTTTCAAGCTTGTAAATAAGTGTAGAATTTAGGTTTGTGAATATGTGGCAGCTGTACAGGAGTGTTAGGAGTAATAAAGCCTGGGAGAGAGTTATTCGGGCAGTGTTAGTTAAGTATTTCTTGCTACGGAAAAGGTGTCCAAGTTTCTGATGAGTTATTTTTACCGAGTTAGTAATATGGAGATCAAACTTCATATTTTCATAACACTTAGATTTTATATATTACATAGCTTTCTCTAGCTCTTTATATAAGGCTGTTATTTTATTATGCCTTTATTATCTCCCTTCCCTTTCTGATGTGCTTTTTTGATAGAATGGAAGTGTTTATATATCTAGTATCATAGTTATAACAGAGTGTTGTTAGTGCTAGTAGTTAGACTTTATAGAGCCCGTTTTGTTTTAGGGCTAATTACTTCAGTCCCTAATTGAGATTTTTCAATTCTTTACAATTAGACTCTTTTTGTCTTTATAGAGCCCGTGTGTTTTAAGGGCTAATTACAGTTAAATACTTGTGTGTATGTTGACTTTGATAGTTTTCTCACTTGTGTGTGTAGTTTGATATTCTTATAGTAAAGTTTTCTTGTGTGTATTTGCATTATGGCTGATCAGGATAAGGAAAAGCAACCTAAGTCTGGGTTTAAAAAATGTCCAAAGTGTGGACAAAAAATGTCTGTGACTGATAGTCATGTCAATTGCGTTTACTGTCTGGGTGCTTTGCATTTGCAAGAGAGTTGCTCCATCTGCCATTCTTTGAGTAGTTGTGTCCTACATGAAGGAAAAAGAAATCTAATTGACAGAGGACTTTTAAAACCATCCTTCCAAGAAGCTTTGGGCGACCATGACAAAACTAGTACATCCCCCAAATTTTTATTGGCTTCGACCCAAGTGGTTTCGGAACCAAAAACCGTTCCCCCATCTACTTCTTTTCCTCCTCTGAGCCGGAGGAGTTGGAACTGAAGATTGTGGAGCCTTCGGAGCCGACGCCTGTTCAGTGCCATTGGTTCCAAGTACTCAAACTTCCTCGATGCCCATCGAGGAGTCTAAAAGCCGACACTCCCAGTCAGGTCTGGGGAGGGCAGTCAGATCGATCTTTCGGTTCCGACTTTGCTTCTTGGGGCTTCATATCCTACCTCTGCATCAGAGCCCACTGTTCCGGTGCCGAGGGAATCATCTGTTTCATCGGATCCGGAGGTTCCCTCCCACCAGAGCAGGGGTGCTTTTGAGGCCAGAAGGAGAGTAATGTCGCCCAGGACATCCACAACTTCAGGACCAACTACTTTTTCCCTAAAAGTGCCTGTATCTACTTCTGCCTCACAGATCCCTTTGAATCGTAGAGACCCTAAGCCTCAGGAAGACCTACTGGGTGGTCCCTGCTCTTCTGAGACCTCACCAGAAGCTCCCACTGATGAGGTTCCCAGGAAGACAATTTGCAAAAGGAAGCATCTAGACTCCCAGCAGGAGACTATCGCATCTGACACTGACTTGGATGAATCAGAAGGGTCCCCACGGTCCCCTCTGAAGATATCTCATTTGCAGATATCTTTAAAGTCCCAAAGCAGAGGGGTGGTTGGAAGCCCACCAACCCTACTGAGGATGAGTCGGTCCTTCTGAAAGCTTTTGGGTCTCAGCCCTCCACCTTTTGGGTGTCTCTGCCCTTTGATGAGCTTATGGAGCTGGTCTCATGAAGGGCATGGGAGTCTCTGGACCCCATGCAGCCTGTCCTTAGGAGGCCCAATAAATTTATTTCTGCCCCTCACGATAAGACCTTTCTGACAAAGGGAGTGCCTGTTGATGCCATGGTGGTGGCGGCAGCCACCAAAAAGGGGATGTTGGAAACTTCTTCCTCTGTCCATCCTCCTAACAGAGACTCTAGGATCATGGATAGATACAGGAAGGCCATGTTTAGTTCAGCGACTTTTGCCATGCGTGTACTGAACTACCTCACACATTTCACAAGACTACAGAGAGACCTCCTAAAAGAACTTGGAGATACTCTACAGGGTAAGGTAGCTGAGGGAGCTAGAGTCAAGGTTGCATCCCAGCTTGCTACCCTTAATTCCATAGTGAACTCTTCCATGCGTCTGATTTCATATGCAGCTGATGGAACAAGTAGGGCAGCGGGTACAGGAATTGCTCTTAAGAGACACTCCTGGATGTGCTTATGTTCCTTTGCAGAGCCCTTTAAGTCATCCTTTGTCAACACCCCTTTTGATGGCTTGTCTGTTTTCGGGCCCAAAGTTAAGGAAATTCTGACCAGGTGTGAGCAGGAAGGAAAGACTCTGTTTGCCATCGGAGTCCGTTTTTCCACCCCTACTAGACCCTACCCCATGGGTCAAAAGGGAGGAAAGATGTGGTTCCGTAAAGCCCAAGGAGCCTTTCTGGACACACATGGTGAACCCCCCTCCAGGGGAAGAGGAGGGGGCAGTAATGTAAGACGCCACCCTCGCGGCAGAGGGGATCCGCAAAATCAGGGCAACAGAGACCAGTTCTTTGGGAAAATGTATCAGCGCTCCTGAAAGGAGGCCCGGCTGTCCTACTCTGGAGGCAGTTGGGGATCACTTAACTTTGTATCCAGACGCCTGGCTAAAAATAAATGACAAATGGGTACAAAGCATAATATCTGGAAGATATTTTTTTTCCTTTGCCACTCCACTCCCCTTGATAACAAAAATCCCGGACGTCCCACCCAGTTGCAGGGAACAAGCAACACTAGAGGTCCAAAGGTTGCTACAACAATGAGTCATCCAACCTATCCCAGCAGACCAGATAAGATTAGGAACTTACTCAAGATTCTTTTTAGTTCCAAAAAAGACAGGGGACTAGAGACCTATTTTGGACCTCAACAGACTAAACAGATCCGTCAAGAAGGAGAAGTTCCTGCTGGTCACGCTACAGTCGATACTTCCCTCTTTAGGGAAAGACAATTGGATGTGCTCGATAGCTCTCCAGGATGCATACTACCACATAAAAATGGCCAGACCATCCAGGGATCATCTGCGCTTCCGGCTAGAAGCCAATCACTACCAGTTTCGAGCCCTGCCCTTTGGTCTCACTACAGCCCCCAGAGTGTTCATCAAATGTATGGCAGTGGTCACAGCTCACCTGAGGCGTTTGGGATTCCAGGTGTTTCCATACCTAGACGATTGGCTCCTCACCGCCACCACCAGGCATCAGCTTATACAAGCCAGGAACACCACACTTACTCTTTGCAATCAACAAGGGATTACCGTAAACTCAGAAAATCTGCCTTGTCGCCATCGCAACATATCATTTTTGGCAGAGCAGATTTGGACACCACCACCACCACTTTAAAACTTCCTTTAGAAAGGATATCAGTACTTCATCAGCAAATTCTGAATGTCATTTCCAGAGACAAGGTGCCAGCCTCAGAAGTGCTAAAATTGTTGGGTATGATGGTAGTTGCAATATTAGCAATTCCATTGGGTCGTATGCACATGCAGATTCTACAATGGTTTCTGTTCATGCAATGGTCTTATCAAGAGCTCCCAATGTCACATCTCATTATTCTAACAAACATATGCAAAAAGGATCTTCGGTGGTGGCTGACCTCTCTTCAAGTAATGATAGGTTGTCCTTTTATCTTACCCCCTCCATCGGCCACTATGACCACAGACACTTCGCTGATTGGGTGGGGGGGGGCTTTTTCAGGGAAGAACAGCCCAAGGCACATGGTCCGAGCAAGAGACACATCTGCATATCAATGTCCTGGAGATGAGAGCAGTACTCTTGGCATTGCAGTACTTTCAGGACTCTCTCTCTCTGGGGACAATTGCGATTCAGATGGACAACATGTCGGTGGTCTGGTATATAAACAAACAAGGAGGAACCAGGTCCTATCCCCTTTGTCAAGAAGCCCTAAGAGTATGGCAGTGGGCTACATCCACCCAGCGCTTTCTGATAGCAATACACATCCCAGGGAAATCCAACGTGATTGCAGACAAACTGAGCAGGGCAATTTTGTTGCTTCATGAGTGGTCCCACAAAAAAGAAATAGTGGAAAGAATAGTCCGAATATGGGGCCAGCCTTGCTGCGATCTCTTTGCATCCTGCATGAACACAAAATGCAGAAGTTACTTTGCCCAGATTCCCCCTCCAGGAGATTCCCCAAGGGACGCACTCGTACATGATTGGCCTCCGGGTCTCCTTTATGCATTTCCACCAATTCCCCTGATACTCAAAGTATTACTGAAAGCCAAAGCCCTGGGAAGGACCATCATTCTAATAGCCCCTCAATGGCCCCGTCAGATTTGGTTCCCCTTCCTTCGACCTCATCTATTGGAAGAGCCTTGGATTCTAGACCGAGTTCTGGACCATCTGATGCACTTGTTGGGGGATCTTCTTCCCTCCCTTCAGTCCCTAAAATTGACAGCTTGGCTGCTCCAGTTCCCAGCATAGCCATGTTCCATAACCTCTAAAACAAAACGCAATATATCTTAATATCTTCTCATAAATCCTCTACTAGGAAGTTGTACCTCAGCAAATGGAAGAGATTTTCCATATGGGCTTCTCAGAATAACATTGATCCTTACCAAGCCTCTATTTCCTATATATTAGAATTTTTGCCTATGCTTTTCAACAAAGGAGCGGCGGCAACTACAATCCGTTTGCAGCTTGCTGCCATCTCTAATTCTCATCTTGGTACTGAAGGCTTTAACATAATGTCACACAAGCTATCCAAAGCCTTTCTCAAAAGGACTTTCCACCTTAGACCACCAGTTAAATCCCATTATACCCCCTGGAACCTAAATGTTATGCTCTCACGCATTATTCTCCCACTGTCTGAGCCAGCTTCTTCATGCAATTTGAAATTTTTGTCTTGGAAGACTATCTTTTTAGTAGCCATCACATCTGCTTGAAGAGGCTCAGAACTAAAAGACTTGCCCATAAAATCTCTGTATTTGGTTTTTCAGTTGACAGAGTTTCACTGTGAACAAATCCTTCATTCTTACCTAAGGTTTGTACTGAAGCTAAACTTAACCAAACTGATTTATCAGTGTTTTTCCCTAAACACACCAACAATTTGGCATATATGCTGTACAAACTTGATGTTCACAGACAACTCAGATTTTACCTAGATAGAATCAAAGAATTCAGAAGATCTGAACAACTTTTTGTTTCCTTTTCAGATTCTAGAAAAGGTATGCCTGTGGCATAAACAACTCTATCAAAATGGTTATCTGATTGCATCACTTTTACTTACTCAGCTGCCAGTTTATCTCTACAACACAAAATTAAGGCTCATTCAACCAGAGCTATGTCCACATCATCTGCATTTTCAGCTAGGATACCAATAGACAATATTTGTGCAGCAGCCACTTGGTCAAAGCCTTGTACCTTTATCATTCATTACAAAGTCGATAGGGCCTCGACCGCGGTGGTGCTGCTGTGGTAGCGTTGTCGCCACACAGTAAGACGCTGTCCGGTTCGATTCTCAGCTAGAGCGTCTTCTGCGTGGAGACATGCGTGAATGGGCGTACCTTCGTTGAAGGTTGTGCGTCAGGCCTGGCAAGCCGGTATGTAAAAATCAACTGCCAATCATTAGCGGACCGGAGTTCCGCTGTGGCGACCCCTAACCGGGAAAAGCTGAAAGACACAAACGTACAAAGTCAATAGGGCCTCCAGGGACAAGGCCTTCTTTGGTTCTACTGACCTGAGAAACATACTCCCATGAGCCACCTGAAAAAGATGGTTGGGATGCTACCCATCTGTAAGAATGAACGGTGAGATAGAACAACTTCCCATAAAGAAGTTATGTACTCACCATAACATTCCATGTGAGTTGTTAATCTCACCTTCATTCTTACTTCCCACCCTCTGACCCCCCTTCAGGCTTTTTCGAGGACCGAGATTCATGTTTTATAATTGTTGCTTTGTCTTTCCTATGGTTTTTACCTTAAAGTGACAGAATGGCATATGGTGTTATTAGAGGCAGCAAACAAGATCTGAGGTAACTCAAGGTGCATCATGGGATAGGGACTTGGCCTCAAGCTGTCTAAAGACCTCAAGCTTTGTAGCTGGCTGACTCGGAGCCGATGATCTGCTCCGAACCCATCTGTAAGAATGAAGGCGAGATGAACAACTCACATGGAACATTATGGTGAGTACATAACGTCTTTTTTTGTAGGAGAAGAAGTAGGTAGAGGATGGAGTGGCAGTCTGCAGAATAGTGTAAATGTGGAAGATATACCTCTCAACTGTACAGATTTTCGCAGAATGCCCAGATTTTTGCCTCAAAATTTGTGTTCTTCATAGACTCTGTGGTTTTCTGGCAAATCACAGAGGATTGAAGTAATTAAATAATGACCAAATAATGACATATATTTGAGTTTCAGACTTCATATCCTTCAGAAAATGCATCTAACACAAATCCTGTTACTCTGGCAGCTTTCCAAGTTTATAAGAGCAATATTTAAAACCCGTCCTTATCTTTTGGGCCTTTGTCCCCCCCCCCATTATTTTAAGCTTTGTCCAGATTTATTGCATTAAGAGGTTGAAAGGTACTGGGAGAATATACAGTGAAATTTCTGAGTGATAGAGATATAAAGGTACATATGCAAGATTAAGGTACAGAAAGGTTAAGTAAAGGGAGTCTAACTTTGAAGATGGAGTTTTGGTTGAGCATGGGAAGTTAGCCTGGGGTAGTGCAAATTTTTCCCCAATATTCTTCTGGTGTCTGTGTTAATTGTATTATTCAAAAATGAATTCTTTAGATTGGGGCTTCTAAATGTGTCCTGCTGTTAACACAGTGAGCCATTGAGAGTCTTGAAGTGGATCTGGCTTGCTGTATTTTCTTGCAGTCATGGTCAGTGTGCCAATGCATTTTCATTCATGATGATAGAATGACAAATCTGCATACACATACATTAAGTATGCCAGTATCTGCTGCCTTGAAGACTTACTGAAGCAGGCCTTTAGTAGCATAGTTGCTGTTATAGCACGTCATGTTTACAGGCAACCTTGCCATACAGAAAGTAGGCAGAGATGTTGAGTGTATTTTTGTTTCTGCTGCACATAAAGAAAACCACGATGGTCACTAAAACGTTGGCCTTATGGCTTTTTTTTTTCTTAGAAACAGTCAAAAGAATTAAGTGAACCCTAGTCTGTAATTCCAGTTAAGTAATCCAATGCACAATATGTTCTTTAGAGGCAGACAAACTAAAGACAAACTAAAGCAGTGAAGCTGAACTTAAAATTCGGTTTGAAGGTCGAACCTTCTTTTGCAGCTGCTGACCCTGCTGTAGGAACAGTGCAGAGCAAGTGCCACGTAGTGCAAAGTACTTCTGCATGGGTGTCACTGAAAAAGTCTTGGTAATTAGACTTGCTTATTTATTTATTTTCTAAATAATCTTTCTTCTCATTTTTCTGGGCTGACATCATGCATTTTGTCTCTGTAAAATCTTAAGTAAGATTTTTGAGGTGAAATTCTGCAAGACATCAAAATGAAACATAACCCTCACTTGCAATAGATCTGGCAAATCTAGTGCAGTTTGTTTGTTTGTGTCTTTCGGCTTTTCCTGGTTAGGGGTCACCACAGCGGAACTCCAGTCCGCTAATGATGGGTAGTTGATTTTTACGTGCCGAGTTACCAGCCCTGACGCACAACCTTCAACGAAGGTATGCCCATTCATGCATGTCTCCACGCAGAAGACGCTCTAGCTGAGAATCGAACCGGACAGCATCTTACTGTGAGGTGACAATGCTACCGCAGCATCACCACCGCAGATCTGGCAAATCTAGTGCAGTATGCCAAATCTAGTGCAGTATGCCATGTTTTTCATTTCTTTTCTTTTCTTTTTTTGGGAGGGCTGGCACTCTTGACTGACAAGTATCCTTCCCTCTGATCTGTTGACTCAAACTAACCTTTTCTAATGATGTCTGAAGCTGTACTGCTACAACATAATGCAACATAAAAGCATACTTATCAACACACCAGCTTTTTGGGATGTCCAGATTTTTTGCTTCTTAGAGTAAAAGAGTTTGGTTTCAGGTTTTGAGGTTTTGGAGACCGTTGTTAAGAATGTAGATTCACCATGGCATTTTTGAGATGCCTGTTTTTTGTCAGGTATTAGTTTACTGACTGAAGTGAGCAATTTGTGGTATACCTTTGCTGTCAGTTTGTTGTATACCATTCACTGTGGGATTTTAAAAGGGAATAATGTATAGTCTAGTGCTAATAACCACTGACATCTCATGCTGGAAGTTGAGATGATGTGGTTATGTCGTAATCTCAAGTGTAAATAAACACTACCTTATACATTACTTTATGTTCTGTGTATTTAACAGTAAAATAGTTTCAGAGGCAAATAAACAAGACATCTTACTCACCATAGGTTCGTATGTGTTTACTAGGCTAATGACCATTAGGGCCTTTTTAAGCCTAGCTATGCATCTCAAACATTGTATGTTATCAATGAGACTGAATTACTGAGTTGTAGGTATGACTCTGTGATCTCCTTGCCTCACTCAAATAATATTTAGGCTTGAGATCCCAAGGCTGTGATACAGGTCAGTTGAAATATCATTTGTTTGTGTCTTTCGGCTTTTCCCGGTTAGGGGTCGCCACAGTGGAACTCCGGTCTGCTAATGATTGGCAGTAGATTTTTACGTACTGGCTTGCCGGGCGTAATGCACAACCTTCAACGAAGGAACACCCATTCACGCATGCCGCTACACAGAAGACGCTCTAACTGAGAATCAAACGGGCAACGTCTAATTGTGAGGCGACAACGCTACCGCAGCACCACCACCGCAGCATTTACCCGATCAAAATAGTTTGCGCAGTTTTATACTGGCCTGTGTTCCTGGAGGGGAAGAGGTTTGCAAACCCTACGAGACATGGACAGGGCATTTCTACACTCTCGGATGCCATTTCTAAAGTTACTGGTTTTAGGGGTAAGGATAAAACCCCATCTGCAGTGACTTCCTTCTGTAAATGCTTTTCTGGAAAATGCTGTTATTTGAGCACTTGATTATTTCAGACCATACATGCTTTCTCAAGGCAAAGCCACGTATAGGTAGTTAAGTGTGATTCATTTGTGGGTAGGGTACTGTATCATTTGGATAGCTAAGTACAAAGAGTTGTGAGAAGTCAACAGGAAATTTCTGAGATGTGTACCCTAGCAGCACAAGTATGTTTCTCATATTTTGTGCAGGCTTCAAATGTTTCGTATCTGCTGAATGAGATAGAGCAGGCATTCACAGCAACTATATTTTAGTCGCTAGTACATAGCAAAGATTTTAAGTGCATCTCTACATTTGCTGAATTATTGAACACTTAAGAACTTTGATAATCACTTTTACTCTTAGACTGTTGCTGTCTAGTCACATGTTTACCCTTTAGACATTAACAGTGAATGACTAGCAAAGGGAAGCTTCACGAGTTACGTGAGTAGTTAGCTGTTCCTATTCTGGGAATGAACACCTCTCCTCTAACTTTATACCACATTTATACTTGTGCAGAACAATGCAAATTAACAAATAAAGCATTAGCATAACCCTTTCCTTGTACTTCAGTAAACAACAAATTGACTAAATTAGGTAACAGCGTAGAAATCAAATATTTAATAAGTTTACCTGAGTTATACAGACATCTTACTGTTGTAAGAATGTCGTAATTTGACTCTTAACATATGTCAAGAGTCAAGATTAAGACACTAATCTCCAGTTTGCAGTCCATTGCTTTAGATCCACTACCACATGCCATTTGGGTACTATTTCATGCATATACATGCATCTGTAAGGGCAGGGAGGTCTGAATAAACACACTTTACTAAAAATTAAACTGTCACCAGATCTAGGTTGCTCTTTCCATGAATTTGTCGAAACTGGCACTGAATGGTTTATGTATTAGCTTACGTATTAGCAAATTTACTCACATAGTTTGGTTTTGTGAAGGGTAGATCATGCCTCCTCAACTTGGTCAACATCTTTGAGTCAGTCACCAGAGCTGTGGATGAAGGCAAGATGGTTCATACAGCCTACCTTGATCCGGCCAAGGCCTTTGATACCATTCCCTAATCAGGAATCATAGAAAAACTCACTAAGCTAGGCATTAATCCCTATATCACTAGGTGGGTTGCAAACTGGCTCACAGGTAGAACCCACAGTGTGAAAGTAGTTGACTCCAAGTCAGTCTGCCGACCAGTCATGAGTGGTGTCTCACAGGGTTCGGTCCTGGGTCCTCTCCTGTTTGGTATCTACTTCTCTAAAGTCCAGGCCAACACAAAAGGACTCTGGCTGACAAAATTTGCAGACGATTGCAAGTTGGGAGCTATTATTAACTCCCCAAGTGATGTTGACATCCTACAAAAAGGCCTCACTGAGACCAATGACTGGTGTCAGATCCATGCCCTTAAGCTCAATGCCAAAAAATGTGTTGTCATCCCCTTTTGGAAAAACCCGGTTCCCCTGAATTACCACATTGATGGTAGTCCACTGAACACAGAAGGCGTTGTAAGATATCTGGGAACACAGGTTGACAGCAACCTCTCTTTTGACCACCACATTGCCACTGTGGTCAGAAAGTCCTTCTATGTGGCACATCTCATTACTAAGAGTTTTGCATCCAGGAAGAAAGAGGTCATTGTCTCCCTGTACTCTTCCCTCATTAGGCCAATCATTGAGTACAATGCCCCATTTAGCATGTACCTCACTAAACACCTGCAACAACTGGAGAGGCTGCAAAAGTACCTCACAAAGAGGATCCTAGGCCTTAAACATTTGTCCTATATGGACAAAGTCAAAAACTCCAGCTATTCTGTCTCATATCACCTACTTAGAGGCAATCTCTGCTTGACTTACAAAGCTATGTCTGACCCAGCTCTGTTAGAAATGCTACATCTAAAGAAATCTCAATCCCTCCACACCACACACTCCAGAGACCTCAACCTCATTACCACAATTAACAGAACATGCTGGAGGGACAAGTTCATAACCCAGAGACTGCCTGTGCTATGGAATAGACTTCCCATACATGTCAAGCAGAGCACCTCACTAACCCTCTTCAAGAGAAATCTTGATGAGTGGATGGGAAATAGAAAATTTACCCCAGGGATCACTCCAGTGGCTTTACTCAACAGAGGCACTGGGAACTAAAATCAGGTGGCACAATGCCAGGGTAATCCTATGGGCTAAACTTGTAAAGGCTCCAGGGCCATTAGCCTAGTACACCCATATGAACCTATGAAGTTTGGATGGGCTGTTCCAGATTGGAAAGACTCTCAGTGAACCATTTCACTCTCCACATATTTGCTGTTATAATTCTTCATAAATTCCTCTTGGATTTCCAAGTTCAACCCTGCACTCCATTCATTTAGCGTGAGGCACTGGGATAAAATTTTGGCATTCTTAGTATTTTATATTAAAATTGCATTGCTTCACTTTCCTCTCTGACAAACAAAAGTCTATCAACCTCTCCAGGCTTGAAAGGTGTGGTAGATGTAAAAAAATAATTTTCACCGATGTATTTGTGCTAGTTTGAACTTATTACAACAGGCATTCAAAACACATCTAAGAAAACACCTCTCGGCATCCTGGCTCAGTAACTGTACATTTGCAGGGTAAGTATAACATCTATGCTTTCTTCCACCTCTTCTACTATACTTCTGCTGTTCTCTGCACTGTTACCAGCTGTCACTCTGTCTTCACCCACCCCACCTTCTGCCTGTGCCTCTCTTAACACTTTTACCACTCATTTCATTTATATCTCATAATTAAATCAACCTTTTGCTTTCCACCCTTTGTAAATAACTCAATGCTCTATACTGTGACATCTGTCTTACTACATAGTTATTTAACTACGTCCATATAGAGTATAATTAGTGTAAGATGCCTTACTATTGTATGTATAGTTACTAACTTATCTAGTTTGAAATTATAAAATTTATCTTAACTGTATTCTGCCTGACATTTTTTTTTTTTTTTTTTTTTTTGTTTCTGCCTTCAAACATACTCTTTCAAAAAAAAAATATACAGTTTGAAAAGAACCTCTGAAGCATATTGTGTTGCTGCACAAACAGTATTAATGACCATAGGAAGTTTAATAGAGGAAATTCTTCTGAGTTTGTATGTACCATCCCTCCCGTGCACTTGAAGACATTCAGGCATATTTTTGTTCTTCATGAGCTTTGAATTGTAAATGACAGAGCACAAGTACACCAAGGGCTGTAGAAATATGTACTGGCTGTTAATTCCCCTCTCACAAGTTGAATAGTACAAGTTAAACCTTTCATAACCTACATTCATGTAAGCAAGCTTACTTCTCTTCATGTTCAAGTTATTACTTTTATGTACAGCCCTTCAAAGGGTCTAGCACAATCAGTTGTAAAACATTATCTTTATTACTAGGGATGTCTTTATCCAGTTTTATGTTGTCGGCATGTATATTGAGTATAAATTCTAGCAGGAATCCTTATATCTTCTATATTTAGCAAATTATTTCTCCAAACGCATTCTGTAGCCAGCCTAAATAACCAAGCTTTGATCCAAGTCCATTCCTGTGAGTTTCCTGATACATAGCTAACAGGCAGAAGAGGCTGAAGCTGCACTTACCGAAAGCAAACGTGATGCCTAGATGTTCAAATTTAGGAAGACTAAGACTGCCCACAAATGTTTTCTTGATGACTTTTGGTTTTGCCAAACAGACTAATTTGCCCGTAGAAGTTGCATTTTGTGTGATCCCTGCTTTGTTTATAGATCATTAACTACTAAAGCCTCTCTCCAAACAGAGGTAGATGTTCTTCGTGTTTCACTGTTGCAGTCATCACACTTGGGTTATCCTGCCAGGGGTAGCCCTCAGTCAGCCCGAATACCAGAGGCTTAGTATTTCTAGTTTTGCTTTCAGTAAAGCTTTTCATATAAACTTATGTCAGAAAGAGGGCTAGGCTTTCTTAAATTTCTTTTTGTGATTAGAACTGAACTGTGGGATTGTAGATTTGTAATTTTGAACAAACCCCCCCAAACTCCATAAATGTCATTTCTGTAATGAAGTTTTCCTTTTTGTGGCATATTTAGTTTGGTACTTTATAGATAATTCAAACCCAAAGTTTAACAACACAGTTTGTATATTGTTTTTAATGATTTTAAAACCTTTGTGTTTTATGTAGTATGTTCAAAAAGCATGTTTAGTCACTTTAGAAATGTCAAGGAAGTCAAACATATCAGACTCCACATTTTGAGTCCTCATATAAGGATTGCTTCACATCCAGACAAGCAGAAATGTTCATTACTAATGTTAAGAATAGCTTTAAAGTGTGTTGTCCCGTGTCATTTAAGAGACCTGTCAATGGTAATGGATATAAGAAACTTTGGGTATGGAGACTAAGCTCAGCAAGAAGTAAGGGCCAAACAGGAGGAAGAGGCCATGGTTCCAGTGGTTAAGAAGAGCATTGTACCTCCCCCATGAAAAAAACTGGACAGCTATTTTACTATTTAGTTTTGCCACAGCTCTAGTGATACAATTCTCTCTGCCTTCCTTTGTTATGTTGCACTGAATTGTTGCTGTCAAACATACTCTTTCAGAAAGCTGCATAGATTAATTTTTTTTTTGTTTTGGAGACTCTGGGTGGGGGGACTTGAAACGCTGGGTACAGAAGATAAACTGGTACTGTCAAAATGCCCTAATTTATTTTCTTATTAACATTTTTCATTCTGTGTTACATGGCACTCTACTGTTTCAGTTACAGCATGTGAATGTACTACTATTTTGCATTTGCGTTAGGGTGTATTAGTTTTGATTCTCAGCCACCTAGATAAATAGTTTTCCTTCATTCTCTTCTATTAATTGTGAATGACCCAATATTTCTGTAATGCTTCCAGAGCATTTTCTTGAATAATGATTAGTTAAACTACGAAGAGAAATACACATGTTGCTTTTGAGAATGTCGAGCATAGGCTTAAATCCAGGTCTGGGGTTTATTAGTAGAAAATGTCAGAACAGTATTGTAATACAAAATGCCTTATTACTGTGGAATGATTTTTGAATTTTAGCCAGTTTCTGGAAAAGTTTATTTTTAGTTTATGCTTTGTGGTACTAATGTAACAGAAGAAATTGCATGTGGAGTGTTGACTCTAAGAACATGTCTGTGACTTGTTTTAAGTAACTGCCCTTATAAGTGGTATGTTGTTTTTGTATGGAATTATGTTTCTTTTCCTCCCATGTGTTGCTTGTTCAACAGGTGATGTGTTAACATTTGAAATAACACAGTGTTCTTGCATGAATTTCCTTAAGTTCACTCTGTGTAGTCTGGGAAAAGAAACACTGAAGAATTTACCAGTGGGTAATTTTCACATTTAGTAGTCAGGCTGCATGCTTTCTTATTGAATGTACTGAACAGCAATTCACACTTTTGTACAGCAGTGGATTTTGAAAAAAAAAGTGCACTCATTTTGGATTAATGTGGCACAGTGTAAAAGGACTGGCTGTTAACTAACAGCTTCCTGGTTATCACTGTAAATTGCTCTGCAACCTTGATAATTCCATGTGGATATTCTTTCCAGGGCTGTTAATTTAGGCCTAGTGTATTGAATAATGGAATTTACCTATTGAAGGCAGTAGTTGAGATTAGAAAACCATTCACTGAACCAATAGTGGTTGTTAGGCTCAGGGAGCCATATAATGGAGAATTGTGATTTGTAAAGAAAACCTGCATGACCTATTCGTGCTAAGCACCCCCTACCCTTGGTATAGAGTGTGGTTCATAAAACTGTTCAGGCTGAGCTGGCACTGTGTGCTGCAAGTGTTGGCATACTGTCATACATTTGGGTACATGCAGCACAATGTTAGTGCACTGAGTTGTTGTAATTCAGGATGTGTTGACACGAGCTTGAGGTCAGTGCCACATTGTGCAGGAGGGGTAATGGCTCCTTCAGCATAAGGTCATTGTGCTGGCATCATGCTGTGCTCTGTCATTAATTTGTTATTTCTCACTGGGAGGGTGTAATGGCGCAGTGTCCCTAGTTGCTGAGCTTCTGTGCAGACTTGCCAGTATCATCACAGCATGCAGCCTACAGCTGCCCAAGGTTTGGTCAGCTGGTTTACTGGGACCCATTTGCTGTTTGCTTAACTGTGAAAGTGAGCTTATTCATATTGGACCCCTCTCAGCAATGACCCAGGAACAAAACATCATGCACATAGAAAGCAGTAGGGTAAATGTACAGACCAAGAATTACAAGAAGTTCCTAAACTTTGACATGTTTAACTAAGACCATGTACAGTCTGATTATAAAACCTTATGTCAGAGCTACAAATCTGTTTCTGTACAGTCCAAATTTTAACCCCTTGTGGTAACACCTTCTCCTTCCTGGGCTTTGTGCCATGCAGGTTGTCTTCTGTCAGACTTAATTGTTTTCCTTTTATGCCTGTTTTGGAGGGATTTCCTTCCTTTCTAAGGTTTGTCATTTTTTTCTTGTTCTGTTTTAGCATATGTGGAGCCCTTCTGCCTTTTGCAGATTTTTTTTTTATCATGGATATGCAGTTGGTCCCACCTTTGTGGGACTTCTGTTCTGCATTACTGTTTCTTTTACCTAGCTTCTGAAGGTTTTTCATTTATTTTATTGTTTAGACATTTATTGTTGATTGTCTGCAATCTGCTTTTTCTTGTACAGGTTACAGCTTCATTAATATTTGTTCTCAGCTCCCTGTGGTGCTTGGGACCTTTGTTGAATTTCTGCCAGCTCCTAGAAGAGCTATTACTGTAGTATGAGAAGGATGCTGTTCCTGAGAGAGTTATTAAATATGGATGTTTTCAACATGCAAGGTTATGATGGAATGTTTTACTTGAAATATAAATAATTTTACTAACCTCGTAAAGTGAAAGATGTTTTTTCATTACATTAAACTTCCTTGTCCGGGTGTTGTTACCCTCCAGGAATCTCATTTGGATGAAAACGACCATGCAAAAACTAAAAGGCAGTATGGAATGGGGCGGGGGCTCAGTTTCTTTTGTATTTCAGTCAGAATAAGTGGAGTTATGCAGTGGCCAAGCATTGTCCTTTGTCCTAGCAGACAGTGCATAGGCCTGAATGTGAGATATTTAAGAATGAAGTGTGCTTTTCTTATTTTGTTTTTTTTTCGCTTGTATTTTATTTACATTTTTGGTTATTAGGATAGAGTACTTATCACAACATGACCAATTGCATGCTGAGCCTGGGATGGTTGGTATTTGCCCCTCTGCCCCCTAGTCTTACATCTAAAAAGTTTAGAAATGTGGTAATCTAGTGCTTAACTAGTGACTATGATACACACCATATTAATATCATATCATGTTCCTACTGAGTTGTAGTTAATCGGCAGTATAATGGTTTGCTAGAGAAACATTGGAGGTTTCTCACGTACTATTGTATACAATTGTCTTTCAGCAAACTGTGTTGCAGATGAATTGATAAAGCAATAGAGCAGTTAGGGTAACAAGAGAAATGAGTTCAGGAATGGAATGTGATTAAGACGTGGTTTAGTAGATGAAGGGAGGTAGATCAAAAATATGTTAAACAGAGGGTTACAGGATCATTACAAGGATTACAGGAGAAGAGAGTGAAGTTGGAAAGGTTAGCGGAATCTTTGGCTGATTCAGGGCCACAGATCTAAGAGCAGACAGGGAACCTTAAACAAGAGATGGAAGGAATATTAGATAGGCAGTACGAATTTTTAAAGGAAGGGCTAAAATTATATTTCCTTTCAAAATTCTTATGGTTATCAAAAGGAACTTGATGTGCTGTTGCACCAGGAAAAGACCTAGCGTACAATTCAAGTTATATGCTGTAGTATAGTGGTTCCCAATGTTTTATGGGCAGAGACCCACTTTCGAAACGGCAATTTTTTGCAACCCACTTCTCACTTGTAATGCATATTTTAAAAGGAAGGGGAGGGTGAATAAAAAAATCTCTTTA
The DNA here is from genome assembly GCF_019279795.1 of Protopterus annectens. Taxonomy (NCBI): domain Eukaryota; kingdom Metazoa; phylum Chordata; order Ceratodontiformes; family Protopteridae; genus Protopterus; species Protopterus annectens. Next base: position 361,970,363 of record NC_056731.1, on the reverse strand, counting down.
CTACTTTTAAAATTTTAATAAATACACTTAATTATAATATATAACTTTATTAGTCAGATGCATAATGAGGTATATGTGAAGAATGGGCTTGTGTTCTATTTTTGCTGATCACATCTTTGATGTCCACATTGATATGTTAATTTTAGACGCAAGATGTTTAATAATTGAAATTTATTTCACAATTTGTTTTTAATTCCTGTCATTGTGGAAAATCCAACTTCACACGTGTATGAAGTAGTAAAAGTAAGCAGCACCCTTAAAGCTGTGGATGAAAGTGTTGGATGCGTGTTTTCAACTGACAGCCAAAACTGTATCAATTTTTATTATTCAAATTCAATTTCAACAAAGTGAGGCAAATAAATTAGCTTTTCATCTGCCTTCATAGGTATATCAGTAGCCACATCATTCCGAAGTGAATTCACGATTCAGATATTTTTCTCTCAGTTTTTCATTTTTTCACCGAAATAATAATCAAAACGTTTTCTTTCAATGAGTCTAGATGTGCAACTATTACAGAGATTAATTTGTCAGCTTGTGTCACTTCATTTTCAGTGATAAAAGTTGTGAATGTCTCAAAACAATCATAACTTTGGTCTTTAATATTTTTTCCATAAATAAAGTTTTCTGGTAAATCCTTGAATTTAGTTTTATCAGGTACCGCAAATATATCAGCCTCGTCCATTTCTTGTAAGTATAAACTTAGTGTGTTTAATTTCAAAAATATGTCTGCCAAATAAGTGAACTTCAGATTGAACGTCTCATCATGCAGAGATTTTGCGTATTCGTTTTGTCCATGCAGACTTCTTTGCGGAGTTCGACAGGTCTTCTTAGCATTTTGGCCCTCAACAGCCAATGTACTTCACTATGCAAAAGAAGAGATTTATGGAAACTTCCCATCTCTTCACACAGTTTTTCAAATAAGTGTGACCTTAACACCCAAGTCTTGATGAAATTTACTACAGCAAGTCCATGACACATTTGGACTTAGTTTAAGAATGCATGTCACAGCTCTGCTGTTTTTACCACACATTGCCCATGCACCATCCGTACATATACCAACACAGTTCACCCAATGCAGTTCCTTCGATTTTATATAAGCGTCAAGAGTTTGAAATATTTCCTCAATAGTACCTCAAGTAATTGGTTCACAAAATATTATATCTTCATGCAGCTCATTGTTCTATATAAAACAGCTATAAGCAATTAGTTGGGACAAACCTTGTACATCTGTTGACTCATCCAGTTGCAGAGAAAAAAATTTACTTGCCTTAACTCTGTTGGTAAGCTGATCTTCCACCCACTTGGACATTTCATCGATTCTGCGTGCAACCGTGTTATTAGGAAATGGAATTAGCTCAATTTCTTTCAAGCTCTTGTTACCCAAACATAACTCCAACAGCATCTTTTATCACTGGGAGTACTAATGACTCGCCAGTGGTGTGAGGCTTACCAGATTGTGCAATTCGCAAACTAATGAGGTATGAGGCATACATAGCTTTTTCATTAAACTGGTAAAATGAGAAAGCACATTTTTTGATGAATTCAGTTCTTTTAGTTTGCTTTCAAAATAATGAAGTGGATTGTTTTTCATATCTACATGCTTTGCCTCAATATGTCGAAGTAATTCATTTGGTCACATACTCTCATTTGCGAGAATTTCATAGCAAGTAACACACTGTGGAGGTGGAGCTCCTTTGTCACCATTCCATATAAATCTGAATTTTAAATAATCAGGATCATATTTTCTGACTACCTTTCTTCGTTTTGATAATTGAAAACGTGTTGAAGAATTTTTATCAGTTTTACTTCTATTGTCTGTTTTGACTGCAGTAGAACATTCTGTTTGAGTTTCTTTTTCAGTGACTTGCCTTTTCACCGGATTCCTTATCAACCACTCATCCATTACTAGGCTAAATATTAAAATATAATAATAAATGTTAAGTTGTCAATCTCGCCTTCATTCTTGGTGGATGGGTTCGGAGCCGAACCTTGGCTCCGATGAGGCCTATTACTAAAGCTCGAGAGCTATTTTCACCGGCTCGAGGCTATACTATGTCCCATAATGCTAGGCGTCATATACCCAGATCTCGTTTGCCGCTTCAGCTACGAGGTTGCGTTTTCTCCGGCTCCAGGTCGTATTTAAAAATTTTTGTATCTACAGTTAGTTTTTCTTAGATATTTTTCTATTTAGTTTATTTAATTACTGTTTAGAGAGTACCGACTAGTTTTCCCTACCCTTTTTCTGTAGTTTTCCCCTTTTTTCCACCCTTAAGGTGGACGGGCCTAACCCTCCCTTCAGTAGTTAGTACAGTTTTCCCCTTAGTGTGAGTGTGGAATTTCTGTCTTCTTTTTATCAGGTAGCTTAACTTAAATTTTTCGTTGAGTGTGTTAGTGTGCTTGTGTAGATTTTTTATCTCGACCCTGTGGTGTCATGTCCAAAGATACCAAGGTATCGGGATTCAAGAAGTGTAACTCATGCTGTCAGAAGATGTCTCTGACAGACGGTCACACTTCTTGTGTGTACTGTTTGGGCCCTCTGCACCTGCAGGACTCTTGTTCCATCTGTCACGCTTTTAGCCCCAGAGTCCTGCAGGAATGCAGAAATAAGCTCATTCTCAGAGGCTTATTAAAGCCTGAAGGTTCTCCGCCCAAGCCTATCTCTGGAAAACCTTCAAAGCCCACCAAATCGTCGGCTCCATGTTCGGAGCCGGCACCGAGCGGTCCTCTTTCTGCCTCGTCGGTTCCAGCTGGAACCGATTCATCAAGGCCTCAGACGGCTCCGGCTTTGGTGTCAGAGCCATCCCCAAGCCGAAAACGATCCAGGTCTCCTTCACTGGAGTTGGTTAGATTGGCTCCGAAGTCTCCCTTGCTGTCGGAGCGGAGCCATAGGTCTCACTCCTCCAGATCTTCCAGGCTTTCGGACCATGACCTCGAGAGGGTAGTCAGCAGACTTTTAAAGTCGCAGGCGCTGGCCCAGTTATTGCATAGCCCGTCTCAACAGACAGGGGCTACCCCAACGCCTGCTCAAGTTCCTCCTCTGACTACTTTGCTGAGTTCGGAGCCGGAGGTCGTCAAGGTTAGTACCGTTGGGGCGTCGGAACCGATCCCTCTGTGATCGGTTCCTTTGTCGACTACAATCCCCTTATTGGCTCCGTCCTTGGAGGGATCCGGGCGTCGAGACTCCCTCGTCGGCTCCGAGGGGGCGAGTGGCATCAGACCCTTGTCCAACCCCATTCTCCCTCTCAGAGCCTAGGCGCAGGTGAGTTCGGACCTGGGTCCCTCTTCCCTGCCTGACAGGGGCACCTTCGAGGTCATGAGGAGCGTGCTGGCTCCCATACCGGCACCACGGTTGGCCTCGTCGGCCCCTCCCTCCACAGTGCCTGCTTCGGCCCCTGCCTACACTCCTGAACCCAAGCGCGGAGAACCGCCACTCCAGGCCGCGCATTGTGCGTTTCCTCCTCTTCCGAGGCCTCCCCTGATCCTGCAGAGGAGCCCCCTCAGAAGAGGACATGCAAGAGAAGGCATGTCGACTCCCCCGAGTCAGTGACATCTGACACCGACCTGGATGATTCGGAAGGGTCCCCAAGGTCCCCCTCTGAGGATGCCTCTTTTTCTGACATCCTAGAGATCCTTAAACAGAGGGGGAAATGGTCCGCCCTCAACCCTCCTGAGGACGAGTCTGCGTACCTGGATGCGTTCGGTTCTCGCCCTTCCACCTCCTGGGTGTCCCTGCCTTTCGACCCACTCATGGAGGTGGTGGCTAGAAAGGCATGGACGGCTCCGGATACTATGGAACCAACTCCCCGGAGGCCTACAAAATTTATTACAGCCCTGGCAGACAAGCAGTTTCTCTCCAAGGGCATCCCCGTGGATGCCATGGTGGTGGCGGCAGCCACTAAGAAGGAGTTGGCTGACCCTTCAGTACCTGTCCATCCTCCTAATAAGGAATCTAGGACTATGGATAGGTATGGTAAGCGGATGTTTTCTTCAGTGACCTTTGCCATGCGATCGCTGAATTACTTATGCCATTTCACCCGTCTTCAGAGAGACCTCCTTAAAGAACTGGGTGATACCTTACAGGACCCAACAGCTGTGGGGTCCCAGGAAAAGATCAACTCCCAGCTGGGGACCCTGAACTCTATTGTCAACTCCTCCATGTGGCTCATTTCTTATGCATCCGATGGAGCGAGTAGGGCCGCAGGCACGGGCGTTGCTCTAAGGAGACATGCCTGGATGTGGCTATGCAACTTTGCTGACCCCTTCAAGGCATCCTTCACTAACACCCCCTTTGATGGTTCTGCCCTGTTTGGACCTCAAGTGAAGGATACATTGACCAGGTGTGAGCAGGAAGGCAAGACTCTCTCTGCCATGGGAGTCCATTTTTCCGCCCCTTCTAGACCATACCCTAAGGGTCAAAAGGGCGGAAAGATGTGGTTCTGTAAACCCCAGGGAGTACTGCCTGACGCATGTGGTGAGCTCCCCTCTAGAGGCAGAGGAGGGAACAATTACAGACGCCGCCCTAGGAGCAGGGGGGGGGTCCGCAAAATCAGGGTAGCAGAGAATCTTTCTCTGACAAACTCTTCCAGCACCCCTGAGGAGCTGCCCGACTGTCCACCTTCGGAGGCAGTCGGGGGAAGACTTTCACTGTACCCAGAAGCCTGGCATTCCCTTATGCAAGACAGATGGGTACGGTCGATCATATACGAGGGTTACAGAATCCCCTTTATCCACACCCCGCAACAACCAAAAGGGCCTCTTCCAGATGTTCCACCCAGTCTGAGAGATCAAGCAGCGTCAGAAATTTCAAAGCTGCTGTCAAAAAGGGCCATCCAGCCAGTCCCAGCAGACCAACAAGGATCCGGAATCTACTCCAAATTCTTTTTGGTACCAAAAAAGACGGGGGACTGGAGACCTATTTTGGATCTCATCAGGCTGAACAAGTCTGTTCAAAGAACGAAGTGCCGGATGGTCACACTACAGTCCATTCTACCCTTTCTGGGTCAGGACAATTGGATGTGCTCTATAGATCTTCAGGATGCGTACTACCATATCAAAATGAACAGGCGCTCCAGAAGGTTTCTCCGCTTCCGGCTGGGAGCCAGTCACTACCAATTCAGAGCCCTGCCCTTTGGCCTCACCACAGCCCCCAGAGTGTTTACCAAATGCATGGCAGTGGTTGCGGCTCACCTGAGACGACGAAGATTCCAGGTGTTTCCATATTTAGACGACTGGCTCCTTACTGCCACCACCAGGCACCAGCTACTTCAAGCCAGGGATTACGCTGTGCAAACGTGCAGAGCGCCAGGCATCTCTATAAACTTCGAAAATTCTGCCTTGTCACCCTGTCAGCATATTACCTTCATAGGCGCCATGTTAAACATGGTAGAGTTGTCAGCAAAACTACCTACACAAAGAGTTTCAGACATTCGCAGCCATGTTCAAATCCTTCTACAGGAGGACAGGGGCAAAGCCCGATTCGTACTGAAAACACTTGGTCTAATGGCAGCAACAATCACCTTGCTCCCCCTAGCTTGTTTTCATATGCGGCTACTGCAGTGGATGCTTTTTTCCCAATGGTCCTTTCAGCAGCTTCCCATGTCTCACAACATCCTCATCACTCAGTCATGCAAGAGACACCTCTCGTGGTGGATGGTCTCGCCCCAGGTGCTCCTGGGAAGACCTGTTATTCTCCCCCCTCTGGTTACCACCGTGACAACGGATGCCTCCCTGATCGGGTGGGAGGGGCATTTTCAGGGCAGGACAGTCCAAGGCACATGGCAACCCTTCGAGTGCCACCTGCACATTAATGTCTTGGAGATGAGAGCGGTACCTTTGGCGTTGCAGGCCCTTCAGAACTCTCTACCCACCGGGACGATTGCAATTCTGACAGACAATGTGTCTGTAGTGTGGTACATCAACAAGCAGGGTGGAACCAGGTCCTACCCCCTATGTCGGGAAGCGCTCAGACTTTGACAGTGGGCGATCTCTTCTCAATGGTTTCTGGTAGCAATGCATATTCCAGGGAAGTCCAATGTCATAGCGGACAGACTGAGCAGGGCCATTCTCATGCCCTACGAGTGGTCTCTCAACCAACTAGTAGCGGAACACATATTCAGAAGATGGGGTCAACCTTGCTGCGACCTTTTCACAACCCCTCAAAACAGCAAGTGTCAGGATTTCTTCACCATCTTTCCTCTTCCAGGTTTCCCTCCCAGAGATGCTCTAGTCCACGATTGGCCCCGGGGTCTTCTATATGCTTTCCCCCCTTTTCCCTTAATTACCCAGTTAGTCCAGAAAGCAACTGCCTTGAGATCCTGGATGATCCTCATTGCCCCTTACTGGCCCCGACAAGTATGGTCTCCGTTCCTGCAACGTCATCTACTAGAGCAGCCCTGGCATCTGAACCCAGTGCCAGATCTTCTGACCCATCAATCGGGCGGGCTGCACCAATCCCTTCCATCTCTCAACCTCACAGCTTGGTTGCTCCACTTCCAACCCTAGCCAGGCTTCCCTTAATTTCTCAGTCAGTACGTGATATCATCCTTGCCTCTCACAAGTCTAACACCAGAAGGACGTATGCTAGTAAATGGAAGCGTTTCTCTATTTGGGCAAGGAAAAATCAAGTGGACCCTTTCACAGCTCCTGTCCAAACAGTTCTAGAATTTTTGGCGGAACTTTTCCAAACGGGCTCTTCCTCAGCCACTATCAGGGTCCAGTTGGCGGCTATTGCAAATTTTCACGTTGGCTTGTCAGAGACCAGTATTATGTCCCACAAGCTTTGCAAAGCCTTTCTAAAAGGAACCCTATTACTTAGGCCCCCGGTTAAAGACCCTCCTCCACCGTGGGATCTGAATTTGGTACTGTCTTCTTTAATTCTGCCTCCCTTGGAGCCAGCTGCTTCCTGCTCACTAAAACTGCTCTCGTGGAAAACACTTTTCTTGGTAGCTATTACCTCAGCAAGAAGGGTTTTGGAACTACACGCTCTCTCTGTGCGCCCCCCTTATCTTGTTTTTCACAAAGCTAGAGTGTCTCTTAGGACTAATCCTTCCTTTTTACCTAAGGTACTCTCTAAAAAAATCTTAATCAGACTATTGATCTCCCAGTCTTCTTCCCAAATTATACTGATAGAGCTGAGAGAAGACTACATTGTTTAGACATCCACCGTCAACTACGCTTCTGTCTTGATAGAACAAAACAGTCGAGAAAATCAGAGCAGCTCTTCCTGTCTTACGCGGAAGGAAAGCAAGGCCTTCCAGTTTCTAAAGTAACCTTGTCCAGATGGTTGACCTCTCTTATCACGTTAATCTATCAATTGAGGCATAAGGAGCCCCCTACCAAGCCTAGAGCTCATTCAACCAGAGCATTAGCTTCCTCAGTAGCTTTTCAAGCAAGGTTACCCATGGATTCTATTTGTGCAGCGGCCACATGGGCCTCCCCTCATACCTTCATTTCTCATTACAAACTGGACATCGCCTCCAAAAGTCGGGCTGAGTTTGGTTCCACTGTACTCAAGAGTCTGTTCCATTGAGCCATCTCTGGGATGCTGTCCCATCCAGCAAGAATGAAGGCGAGATTGACAACTTAACATTGAGAAGTTATGTACTTACCATAACGTTCCATGTTAGTTGTCTTCTTCTCGCCTTCTTTCTTGCGTCCCACCCTCCATCCCCCTGGCCTGGAAAGACCTAGAGTATATTGTGAGATATATTTTGTCACCAGAGTTATCTTCTCAGATAGCTCTCTTGTTCCCCTTTTGGTAGCCCTTGTAATATATGTAGAAGAGCTTTCTTTTGCATATTTTAGATAGATTTACTCTTTTGTTGTGGTGGGATATATATGTCCGTAGTGTTAGCTATCAAATGAGATCTGGGTATATGACGCCTAGCATTATGGGACATAGTATAGCCTCGAGCCGGTGAAAATAGCTCTCGAGCTTTAATAATAGGCCGAGTCGGAGCCGAGGTTCGGCTCCAAACCCATCCAGCAAGAAAGAAGGCGAGAAGAAGACAACTAACATGGAACGTTATGGTAAGTACATAACTTCTCATTATTAATCTAATATAAATAATATAGTATAATTATTAATATAATAATAATAATAGAAATATCTATGTTGGCTTGATGTTCAAATAGAATAGTAACAATGGCTATACTACACCAAAAACACACACATGTAGATACTAGCTACCACTCAGCTTCCCGTTTGTCTGCTCAGCGGAGAAGTAGACATGCGTTGTAATCTACTGCGTGCCTATCATTGTCATGGTTGGCTTGCAAGTTGGATCTAACTGCTTATAATATCATTCTTTAATTTTATAACTCATAATAATGAAATTAATAACACCAAATAAATACATTATAATAAAAGAACACAACATTGTTCCTTTACGGAATGACAGCTTTCCCGGAAAAAATGTACGTGCACCCAGATCAAGCTCGCTTGTAGTAAATAAGCCCATCACACTGATCCCTAAAAGTGAATAAACACATTTCAAAGTGCTCAAGTCAAACACCAAGGATAGATCAGCATTTCACATCTTAAACTGTATGAGGGCACCAAGCGGTTCTCTTACATACTGTCCCAGAGGGCAGTAATAAACAAATAGGACACAATTTCCATTACTCACCTGCGAGTTCTTTGGGCCATGATGGGGCTAACAGATCACAATCCGCTGCTCTTTGACACTCATAACTGCTACAGATGCTTCTACAATCACAACATCAACCAAGTTTTAATGATTGTATAGAATTCTTCCGTTATATTTCCCAAACAGCATTAATTTCAGAGCACGGATTAACATTTCCATTAACTGGACGTCTGCAGTAGTATTTACACATACTCACTCACACCTTTTCTCTCCTCTTTCACACACACAGACACACACACACACACACACACACACATACACACACACACACGCACGCACGCACGCACGCCTACCTTTCCTCTCTCTCACACTGCCACACACTCATAAACACACCTACTTTCTCACACAGTAATACACACACTTTATCTCTCATACAAAAGTCAATTTTAAATTACATACACACACACTTTCTCTCTCATACAGAGAAAAGGACTGCCAGTTTAACTAACACACACACTTTTACACTCATACACTCACTCAAACTTAATTCGGCACGGCTAGTTTAAATTCCTTGGTAACTGCTGACTGAGTTTACATCCGTGTTTACATGCGTACATGTAAAGTACACATGGTCCTCCGTAAAGGAGAAGTTGCTGCCGCCACAGAATGTTTTTTACAAGATTTAAAGGGGCCGTGTAAACTGTTCTCATACTTAATTAGTTTAATATTTAGTATGACCCACCAGTGGGTCATGACCCACACTTTGGGAACCTCTCCTCTAGTACCTCAGGGTTAAACAACGTTTCTCTTCCTGACCTTTACTGGTTAGTACATTAGAGGTTAGCTTGAAAGCAGGAGCAGTGAACAGAAGCAGGAGTTTGTTGACTAATTTGTTTGTTTACTTGTTTATTTGCTTGCTTATTTATTTAGTTGTGTTTACTGTGATAGTGCACTGATCACAGTGGACCAATTTCTGTAACAACTTGGGTTATTGCATTAATAATCATAGAGAAAAGTTTGAACAAAATTGGATTAAAACACAGCAAAACAACAATAATTGTACAGAAAAACTGTTTAATAACATACATGTATCTCAGTTTAAATATCTGACAAAAGTATATGTGATTGTTAATAATATTTCTTTTAATATTATCTGTTGGTTCAGTTTGTGGTGAAAAGAATCTTGACCAAATATGCTTAACAAATTATCAAATAAAAATAACTAATTAAATAAAAAGGTGAAAAGGTCAAGGATCAAACCATAAAACTCATCTTTAAATATTGGGAGGTCAAAACACAAAGAAGGATAGAACCAGGTGCTTAGAGGTATAGCACTATAAATAAAGAGTTTATGACAGCAGTCTGTTTTTTTTTTTCCTGCTTGCCTAAGAACTCCTTTTTAGGACACATATGAAAGGTATAATCTAATGCAAAGTGGTTCAGTTTACCACATTTGTGGAATTATTTGCTAAATTCTCAAGTTATAATATTAACAGGGAAAAAAACAAAAACCACTTCACTAAATTGAGAATCTAGTACTGACTTAAGAAGGGATTGCCTTTACATGTGAAGGGTTGGGGTTTTAAGCATCTGGGGGTGTGGTTCATAACAATTTTAAAAGGATCTATACATAAAACTTGTCAGGAATAGTTGAAAAAGATAAAAGCTGATGTCAGAAGACAGTATATGTTATGTTTTTTAGGCCGGTGAAAGATATATTGGATTGTGTAGAAGGTGGTAGCAAACCCAGAGTATCCTCGGAGAGGTTCACCATGTCAATAGAAATTGGGGACATGAGCGTGCCAGACACTGAACTTTATGTTGAGTCTATACATTTTAAGTGATTATTTGTAAAACAGGCAAAGTCTTATGAAGTTTGATGGAAATATTTGGTTTTAGTTGTTGGGAGTTTATCACAATGAGATTTCCAGGTCTTATTCTGGTATGAGAGGATAAATGCGCCATACCTTTCATGTCCCTGAAGCAGTTAGCAAGTACTTTAATATGAGAAGGTTGTATTCTGGAGGAACATTGTAATCCCAACTAGATATACTAAAGTAAACATAAAAGGATAAAAGGGACTGCAAAACTGGAGAGTGAAGAAGATTCCTATAAGATTTTAGGAGCAGGCTAGGCAGGAAAAAAGCTGGAAGATCTGGGCTTGTGCTAAGAACGAAAGAATTTAGAATAAACAGTAGCCTGAGAATCACATGTAGTAGGTTGACATCTACAGTAAAGAAGCTGAAGCTTCCGTGCTCCCAGCAAGAAATGTAACCAACAACATTTAGAACTGGGGAAGCAATTTTGTTTTAAAGGGTATAGTTATTGAAACGTACAAAGGCCTGAGAAAATTAAGGATAGGAGATGCTGTAAAGCTTAGGAATGTATGGAGAGAGAAATTGCGAAAAGATATTTAAAACTAGGATGATCAGAACATTCGCTTGGAAATAACCTGGACAAATATTCTTCTACTGTGAAAAGATTACAGTGTGTGTGTTCCCAGGGCCTATAGATATATGCTGGAGTGTACTGTGGAAAGAAGGATTTGTGAGCATGCCCAGATCCTCCAGCATTGACATCAGGTTGTAAGAGAATTTAAAATGAGTTGTCTTTAAAACTAATTGCACTCACACTCGCCCACAAACTAGTAAACCATCCACTAAATGTCCCATCCCTCCAGAATCTACTCCAACCCTATCACACCACCAGACCACTAAGATCCAGCAGCAAAAAATCACTTGCAGGTCACTAAAGCCAGTAACTCTGCTGGAGAAGCACTATTCTCTTGTGCCATAGCCAAATTATGGAACTCCCTCCCACCCACAGTTACCTCCGTACCATCATGCACCCACTTCAAAACTTTACTAAAAGCGCACCTAAATCATGTTGGCTATGCCCTTGCAACTCCCTCTCTAATATCACCTACCCCATCCACCCACTACCTTTCTTTCCACCCCACTAACTATCTTGATTGTAGCAAGCTCGGATGCTCATAAGCCTAACTACTTATACAGCAGGAACTTCTTATTGTAACAATTGTTAATGCCTGGTGTTACCCTGCTGCAGTCATCACACTAGGGTTATCCTGCCATCAGGCGGTCCTGCAGTTGGCCTGAATTCCAAAGTGTTGGTCGAGCGGCAGTTGCTGACGCTTCTTCCCTGACGTCAGTGCGCCAGGGGTATATAAGACGCATCCAACGCCATTTTCTTCAGTCTTTCTTGCCACGCGGTACCTGAAGCAGAAGCAGTTCGCAAGTGCCGGTCGGTCGACACCTGAGATTGTCGATTCGAATTTCAGTCCAAAGTCTTCAATAAAGCTAAGTACCCCATTGGGGAACCTTTTCTTGCCTCAGTCCAATGTCAGAAAAAGTTAACAATTGCATTTCTTGTGGGAAGCAAATACCTCATAAGGACTTCCATTCCTATTGTATTTCTTGCCTAGGACCAGACCACATCGTCACAGGTTGTCGGTTTTGTGCTAGGTTTAATAAACGAACTATCAAATGCCGTTTTGACTTTGCACAACATTACTTTTGTAGGAAATTTAATTATATCATGCTGTCGGAGCAGCCGACGACCGGCCATAACAAACGCAAGGATAAGGACAGGTAGCCTAGGAACAAGCCAGACTCTGAGGCCTCTGCTGGGCCTGTCGCCATTTCTCCAGTTTTCAGTGAGGCTCCTACGCAGCCCCTGATGACTGCAGAACTGGAATCCCAGACAGCTGCAGATTCTTAAGCGGAGTCTACTAGGCTGATGCAGCCATCTTCCGACACCGGAGCAAAAGTAGACCCCGGTGCAGTGGAAACACCTTCGGTTGCAGAAGGTGTCTTCAGACCGACTACACTCACCATTAAATCTTATGCTAAGTGTAAAACTCCTTTAAAACCTAAGAAGACTGTACATCAGTCTACAGTTCAAGGCTCCATGCCTAAGAAACAGATGCTTAAGATGGCTGAAGATTTGATTACCCTAATCAGGGGTTCCCATCCCCCTCCTGATAAAAGACCAAGACAAGAGGAGGATTATGCATCCTCTGACCAGGTTTCAATTTCCTCAGATTCTTCTGAGGAACAGGATTACACTTTTCCACCTTATGAAGACTCTGATGCTGAAGACTCTATTCCCTCAGCGTCTCCCCCTGAAGACTACTCCTTTGGGGAAACTTTACATACCATGAGGGAACATTTCCACTGGGAAGGCCAGGACTACTCTGATTTTAAGAAAAGGCTCCGAGAGTTCCTTTTACTACCCCAGCACAGACCTCTTGCTATCCCTCCAGTTTTAGATATTGTGGATGATGTTTACTTGGAGTCTAGTTTAAATCCAGACTCTCTACCTCCTGCTCCAGCCAAACCAGACAGATACTACAGAGTACCTGACTCACACAAATCCCTTTATAAAAGCCCTGTGGCTGACCCAGAAACAATTTCCCAGCATCCTAAGGGAGCTAAAGCTTCTATGGCTAAAAATCCTGTGCCCTCTGAAAGGGATTCCAGAGCCCTAGATAGATGGAGAAAGAAAATATACGCCTCAGCAACTCTGGCTATGAGAGCATTAAATTGTCAGTTTTACATGCTGAAATATCAGCAATTCCTAATGTCTCAATTAAAACAAAAAATGAGCACACATACTGAACAGTCTGAATTCAAGGAAATGCAGGATCTGTTGCATGCAGCTGAACAGGTGGGCAAACATACTTTACAATGCGGATTTGATTCGTTGGAAGCTTCCTGTAGAGCAGCTGTTACTGGCTCTGTCATACGTAGACATGCTTGGTTAAAAGAACAAACCCTTCCTGATCATGTTAAAGCAAAATTATTGGATGCACCTTTACAGCAGGATGTATTATTTGGTGTCAAAGCAGAAGAGGTTTTAAAGAAAATGGAGGATAAGGCAAAGTCCATGCAGACGGTCAAGGATTTTTTGCAGGTACAACCCCCTCGTTTCAGCAGAAATTGGCCAACAAAAAACTGGTCCTTTCCAGCTTCTGACAGATCACAGAGGGGCAAATACAGACGCCCAAGGGGCAGAGGTCAGTCACAAGGCCCTTACAAACCTTGCCAATGGGGTACTGCTACCCAGAAAGGAGGAGAAGACAGGCCCCAAGCTAGCAGAAGACAAATACAATGACTCAATCCTCAAACTACCAAAAAAATCTCTCCTGGCAGCTCCCTTGGGAGGAAAATTAGCATTTTTTGCAGACAACTGGCACATCATCACAAAAGACAAATGGGTCCTAAGCATTGTCTCTCAAGGATACAGATTCCACTTTCATATCTTACCAAGGATAAAAGGAATGCCAAACCTGCCACCAAATCAATGGGCAGAGGCACAAAAACAAATTACAGCTCTCATGGACATGAGAGTCATTCAACAGGTACCTACACAGGAGCAAGGACAAGGATTTTACTCAAGACTCTTTCTAGTCCCAAGAAAGGACAAAGCATGGAGACCCATTCTGGATCTTTCAATTCTGAACACCTATCTGCAAGTACCAAAATTCAAGATGCTAACACTACAGCAGCTTCTTCCCATGCTGGGCAAGAATGCTTGGCTAGTAACGTTGGACCTCAAGGAGGCATACCTGCATGTCCCTATCAGACAAAATTGCAGAAGATACCTCCGCTTCATTGCAGGTTCAATGCATTATCAATTCTCTGCACTGCCCTTTGGCTTATCTACTGCACCCAGGATCTTCACAAAATGCCTGGCACCAGTAATTGCATACTGCAGACAAAGAGGAATTCAAATATACCCATACCTGGACGACTGCCTTATTCAAGCAGAAAGCAAGGACATTCTTTTAAAGCATCTGGCATTTGTCAAACGCCTTCTAAGTTGCCTAGGGTACACAGTAAACGAAAAGAAATCAAAACTAGTGCCCTCACAAAACATAATATTCTTGGGTGCCAGCTTGAATACAATGGCCCAGATTGCTTATCTCACGCCAGACAAGCAACAACAGCTGACTCAATATTTCAAAATAATGGCAACAAAGACCCAACTCCATGCAAGAAAAATTCTGCAGGCCTTGGGATTCATGGCATGTTGCATACTACTAATACCATCTGCAAAACTGCATATGAGGAAATTACAATGGTACCTGAAAAGCGTATGGACTCAGCACAGCCACAACTTGGAAACAATGATACCACTCATTCCCTGCCTTCAACAGGAGTTTCTATGGTGGGCACAGGCATGTCACCTCAACAAGGGTCAGCCTTTCACCTTACCCATAGCCAGGCAAACTATGACAACAGATGCATTGGACTATGCCTGGGGAGCACACTTGGCAGGACAGTGCATTCAGGGCAAATGGACTACAGATCGGAGGCATCTGCATATCAATCAAAAAGAAATGCTAGCAGTACAGAATGCCCTAACAGCTTTCAAGGACCTCTTACACCCAGGACAACTAATAATAAAGACAGACAATACCACAGTAATGTGGTACATAAACAAGCAAGGGGGCACACATTCCTACCCTCTATGCAGGCAAGCAATGACCTTGTGGAACACTGCACTGTCTTACCAGGTTCAATTACAAGCACAATTCCTGCCAGGAAAGAAAAACACATTGGCAGACGACCGAAGCAGAAACATCATGGATCCACACGAGTGGAAACTAGATCCACAAGTATTTGCAATGATAGCTCAAAAATGGGGGCGCCCAGACATAGATCTGTTTGCAAGCCCCCAAAACTACCAACTTCAAAAATGTTGCACAAGGACATTCCATCCACAAGCTTGGAAAGTGGACACCCTCTCATTCACTTGGAAAACATTAACAGTGTATGCCTTTCCTCCACTGCCTCTTCTAGCAAAGGTACTGCTGAAAGTCAGATTAGAGAGGCCACAAATGATACTCATTGCACCAGACTGGCCACGCCAGCATTGGTATCCAATTCTAAGGAACATGGCCCACGGCCCACCATGTATTTTACCACAAATTCCTCACCTGCTCACCCAGCGAGACAATCAGATTCTACACAGCCAGCTCAAGACTTTCAACCTGGCTGCAAGGCAAATTACCTAAACAACCAGCCAACACCTCTATCCAAAGCTGTTATGGATGTCATTCTGCAGGCCAGGAGGCCCAGCACTAGGAAAACCTATTCAGACAAATGGAAAGGATTTTGCGCCTGGAACCAGGCTAAAGGCCAAAATCCCCTTGATCCAAACATTCCTCAGATTCTACAATATTTAACTGAGATGTTGCACAAAGGACTTTCCTTTTCATCTATTCAGATCCACGTCTCAGCAATTTCAGATCATTACAACACGGATCCTCCCTTATTCTCACATCCACTCCTAAGACAGTACCTCAGAGGGGCTAAGAACATAAGACCGCCAAGGAGAGCACCAACACCTACTTGGGATCTCAACTTTGTTCTGGAAAAGCTTACACTGCCGCCCTTTGAACCAACTTTTTCAGCTTATTTAAAATTTCTTTCATGGAAAACTGCCCTGCTACTAGCAATAACCTCAGCTAGAAGAGTCTTAGAGCTACAGGCACTAATGGCAGTGAAGCCTTTCCTCATTTTTCATCAAGACAGAGTCTCTCTATGAATTAACCCTTCCTTTATGCCAAAGGTGGTATCCAGTGTGGCCCTAAACCAAACCATTCATTTGCCCACCTTTTTCCCAAATCCCCAGAACAAAGGAGAAAGACTCCTGCACTCTTTGGACATTCACAGGCAATTACGTTACTACTTGGATAAAACTAAGGCTTTCTGAAAATCTGACCAGCTCTTTGTAGCCTATGCTACAGGATCACAAGGAAAAGCTATCTCAAAACAGACCATTTCTAAATGGATAGGGCATTGCATACGCTTTCTGCTACACGCATCATGGGAAACCGTACCTGCTAACATTAGGTCCCACTCCACCAGGGCTACAGCTACATCAGCAGCCTTTCTCAGGGGAGTGCCAACCAAGGATATTCTGGAAGCTGCAACTTGGAGTTCAGTGCACACCTTCACCAAACACTATCACTTACCTCTATATTCTAAGACTAGAGCTGGTTTTGCCACTGCAGTTTTGCAGGGCCTACTAGCTTCTTCTAACCCTGTTTAACTCCACCTCCCATCCTTAGCTTTGGGATTCAACCCAAGTGTGATGACTGCAGCAGGGTAACACGATGAACATAGTACAGTTTTGTACCTACCATAAATGTAGATGTTCGAGTGTTCACCCTGCTGCAGTCCAGGTTACCCTCCCTCCATCCCCTCTGAACTAGCTGAACTTATCTATACCACTCTATCCTATACAACCTTTGTGGTGTATTTGCTTGTGCCTAAAGGTATTGTTTTATTTTTATCTAGCTATATATATATATATATATATATATTTTGCCTACGTATTGGGGGCACCTGACATCTGGGGCAAGGAAAAACTGAAGAAAATGGCGTTGGATGCCTCTTATATACCCCTGGCGCACTGACGTCAGGGAAGAAGTGACAGCAACCGACGCCGGACCAAGACTTTGGAATTCAGGCCGACTGTGGGACCGCCTGATGGTAGGATAACCCTAGTGTGATGACTGCAGCAGGGTGAACACTTGAACATCTACATTTATGGTAGGTACAAAACTGTACTTTATGTACTTCGCAGATAATAAAGATTCTAGTTGTCTACTGTCTACTGATGTACTATGTTCTTTATCTGTAACTATGTTTGTAATTGTTAATTGTTATGTTGATCAAGTTGTTAATTGCTATGTAAATCCAATGTAACTACTTTCTGTATATTTTTAACTGTGGAGCTTTTCTCCCTGGGCCTCTGCTGAAAATTGACCTACATCCAGTCGGACATTCCTGGTCAATAAATGTAAATAAATAAATAAAATAAATAATTAAAATAAATGATTGTACTGTTGAAATTGATATTTTTGTTGGGAAACGAGGGAATAGTTTGAATCAAAGGTAGATATTAAATTTATTAATGACATTTTCCAAAAAGGAGATACCAAGAAACTAGAAAAGTTAAATGCCTCTTATCAGGATGCGCAAAATATATCTAATAGCTAAAAAATAAGGAAAATCCTGCAAAAGTAAAGCAAAGCATAAATATATAATAGAATGGCTACTCTGCTTAACATATATGTATGCAGGATTTTAGGAGATTAGTGTGAGTGAAGTATGGCATGGTGGACACTGCAGCTTTTTGTTAACATAGGAATAATACTAGGCAAGAGCTCATGAGGACCATAAGATGCCTTACCACATACATCCTTAAGCAGGCACACTTAAAAGTCTGCACATCCCTTAGTTTAAAGATTTAAGGCCTTTGATTTTCATGATAAGGTGTCTTTGGGGCCTTTTTAGTTGAACAGTATTGTGTAATTTATACATACGAAAAGGGAGCATTATATTCAGTGATGGGTCTGATGAGGAAAAAGAACACTGGCAAGATTACTTCTTTGGATCTTGGAACACATTTCCTTGGAAATTAATTGCACCAGATAGAACGAGTTCCTTACATTGGTGGAAACATGATGATTGAATGAGTGAGAATTGTCCACTTAGGTATCTTATGACCATACCTGATTGAAGGGAAAATTCCATTTAAAATATATGAGCAGGGAACAGCTTTCTTTTGCTAAATGCTATTATGCTGCACTTTTTAGCATTTCGCTTGACACCTTTTCAGTACACTAGCCGTTTGCATATTCCAGCTCTTGGTGGAGCTGTTTTGTATCAGTGAATGAGCAGATAACAGTGCCCAGTTTGCAGTCATCAGCAATCTTGGTCAACCACACTTACTGGATATTAGACTAGATGTCCGCAAAATAAATGGCAAACAAGAGAGGTCCCAGCAGTGATCCCTGTGGTACCCTACTAGTTACAATCTTACATTCAGAGAGGGTGCCAGTAAATTTTACAACCAGGGATTTATTGGATAGCAAATTTGCAGTTCTGCAGGTGATGTAGGGGTTTTTATTACGTTTGCTTGATTTTTTAATCATACTTACGTGGGAGATGGTGTCAAAAGCTGTAGCCAAATCGAGATTTGCAGTGTGCACTGAGTGACTACTGTCCACAGCCTCTGTAGTGTTTTCAAACCTTCCCTTCACAAAACCAGGTTGATTAGGATCTAAACCAATTAGTTGTGTGCGTCTGCGTAGATGTCTTTGCATATAAGGCTGGTGAGGCTGATGGGTCTATAATTGCCTGGATCTGTAGAGGAGCCACCCTTGTATAGTGGAATCACACTGGCTGTTCTCAAGGTATCAGCACAAACCATGAAAGATGTATTCAAATTCCCCCATAAGGGGCATACACATGTTTCAACCATATAGCTTCTGAATGCTCCTTACTTTTTATTTTTTGTAAGTCTTACTTAATGCATTCAGACCAGAAAAGCCAAACCTCATTTGCTTCAGACATGAAAAGTTTCACTCTTTTATGGGTTTCACATTACACCATAAGTGGTAGCTTCAGTTACAAGGAGTCATCAGTAATATCAGGGAAAACCAGGATAAGTATTAGAAATAAAATCACATTCAGTTGTTCAGCAGTCACTGCTATGCTGTTTTCACAGCAATTAGGCTACAAAGAGGTGAGATAATTAGCATTTTCCTTTTTATTGTATAAGGGTATAAAAATCATTGTACAATGACTGGCCATTAATATTCCAAAATGAGCACGCTGATTGGTCAGCCCAATCAGCGTGCCCGTTGTAAATCCGAGTATATACCAACGGAAAAAGATCCAGTTGCCTGGGCTTTTTTCCATTGGTATCCACTGTGAGTTTTAACTTTTTTTTTTGCAAAAATAAATTAGATCTCAGATCTGGACTCAGGACATAGCAGAGAGACAGGACAGAAAAAATACAAGGAAAATCAGGTACATTATTCAAAACTAAAGACACGTCCCTGATTTTACTTGTATTTCCTCCATTCTCTCTCTCTCTCTTGCCCCTAAACTGACCGAAACTTTAAAAAAAAAAGAAAAAAAAGAAAAACGGAGCAACGGAGACCTTCTTTTCTCCATTGCTTCCTTTCCAAAGCACTGATGTACTGGGTATGCGTGGGAATGCAAGTTCCATATGCATGTGCAGTACATCAAAAAAGGCAACAGGATATATACCAGCCACAAAAGGACAGCATGACATCATTATACAAAGACATTATTTAAGAAAAGTAAGTATTTCTTTCCTTAAATAATGTCATTCTATAATAGCAATAACCAATTCCGTGGTGCGGTATATTAAGATTTACCCACGGTTTGCTTTATTTAATCACTCTGGCTTCACTCTCGTGAATAAACCACACCAACTGTGGGTAAATCTTAATATACCACACCAATGTCGTTGGTTATTGCTTAATTAAAAGGAGAAAATGTTGCTTTCTGAATGGAAATCTTTACTGTCAGATTTTGCTTAATTTGTTAATGTGTATGGTTTTCTTTATATTGTTCCTGTTTATTTAAAATTTCAGGTATGTCAGTATTGTGTTCCTTCCTTACGAAGCCAGTGTTTTTATGTTCTTGCTTGTTTGTTATGTCGTTTAAAATGTAAAGATGTTCACAAGTGTTTCTAACAAAAAAAAAAATTTGAGCTACCGGTATCACTGTTTTTCTCCTTGGTTTCCTTTACAGTTCTTGAATAGACCCTGTCATGCCACATTGCCTTTATATATTATCACCTTATTTTCTCTTTTGAGTCTATTTTCTGTATGAAAGAGTTGTGATCAGCTTCAGCTGGACTTATACACATTAACTATTTCTTATCAGCAGTGATGCATTGCATGCAGTTATGTACCAAAAAGTTGCTGCTGTGTCTCACAACAGAATAAAATAAAAATGGACAAATCTTGATTAGATTTCATAATTCTGGCAGTCTTCATGATAAGGCCATCTTTCTGACTACTGGTGAGACTGGAATGAAAATTTTTCTGATGAGTTTTTTTTAAAGTCCCTTGAGATTCCACTCTAGATAAGCAAGTGTTTATGATATGCACATAGCAAGTAGAAGCTACTGAATGGTGGTGTGAAAAGTACCTTTTCTGGAATGGAACTGTCTGCATTGTAAGAGTGCATGAACTTGAATTAACTGTGACAGGTACAGACATGAGCATTGGCTTTTACTTGGAAAGAATTCCCAGTTAACCATTTTGCTGGACAGTAAATGCCATAATCTATTTTGCATTAGTTCTCCATGTTTCATGTTTTGGCATAGCTACCACTTGTGATATATCAATCTGTGTTTAATATACTTAGAATGTAATTGTGAACTGCAAGCAGTGAACATACTCCGATTTCCTGAATCCTGTATATTAGCCTCAGGAGCTTGTACTACAGTATTAGAAGAGGTTGTTATGTCGAGTATGTGACAGCATTGAAACATTAATATTGTAAGAGACTGTACATAATCAGTTGTGATACTTTGTGCTTTCAAACAGCTAACGAAAATAAGCTGAAGAATGCAGACATTTTTGATTCATGTTGTAAACAGCACAGGCAAGGATGGTAAAGACCAGAAATTGAAGGAAGACATAAAAAAAGAATGTTTGCTCAAAGAGGTTATATCCATTATAGGCTTAGCGTCATCTATAAAGATGCCTGGGACAAGTGGGGGTTAAAGACAGACAGAGCAGCAGCACCCGCTAGCGAGAGATAAGGGGTTCATGCAGAATCCTGCTATTTGGTCCCTATTTACTTTGATGTAATTATACTGGTGGAGACTTCTGGGAGTAGGTTACTATTCCCCTCAATCATAGACTTGTTGGCTTTTCAGTCTTTTAAGGTCTCATTACAGAAATCCTTAAAGATTATTTTGCTTTAAGATTTCCATTGAATAGTTTTGTTAGTAGACATGGCCAGAGTCTTTGATACCACCTGAATGAAAGTTTAGTTTATGACAGGCATTATTCCCTTACTGGAATCAGAGGCTGATCAGGCCATGCTAATGTATTAGTGCTCTTAATATGAGTGTGTGTGTGTGTGTGTGTGTGTGTGTGTGTGTGTGTGTGTGTGTGTGTGTGTGTGTGTGTGTGTGTCAGTGTGTATACACATGCAAGCAGATGAATGCTTGCAGAAATCATTATGACATTATGAGGAGAACAAGAAAATGCAAGAAACCTTAGCTGATTTTAATTTATATTCCCCCATGTGTACACACACACACACACACACACACACACACACACACACACACACACACACACACACACACACACACACAATTTTATCTTGAACTTATAATGTCACTTTTTTTCATCTAGCTAGAACCAGTGATATAAAATTGCTAACTTCTATTCATTTTTTACCAAACTGTATGGTATATATTTACCATTGTTGTTTCTTGTGGGTATAGTTATGTCATGTACTTCGTTAATGATAGCACTGTAGGCAGTAATACTTGTTACTTAATGTGCTGTACAAAAGGACTCTGGGAAACACTGAGCAATGCCTTGATGATGTTTTTTAATAATTAGCAGTTTACACTGTCTTACAGCAGAAGGCAAATGCATGCAGTTTCTTTCAAATTTTTTTTAGTGTTTGTAATTATAACTCTTTGACTAAATCTACCCAGCTGGGAGTTATGTTGGTGTCTTTGCTGTGGAAACAGGGCTTTGTTCTCTTCCCCAGCTCTTTTCATTCTGGAGTAATTCAGAACTGTATTAGATTGCTGTTCCCAAAAGACATAATGAAATAACCTTCACTCCCTGCCTTTGGGAAATAAGCTCACATTCAGGGTCCAGGCAGATTTCTCGATTAAACAAAGACCTAACTGTGTGCAAATTGCTCTATAGCAATTTGTAAAGCATCCACTGTATAAATTTCTTGCAGATGTACAACTGATATTTCTAATCAGAGAAACAAAATTGTTAAAGTCAAATGACTTCACTGTTTCTCATTGTTTTGTAATCATCAGCAAAAATGTTTTCATTTGGGATTGTGTGGCACAAGGTCAGTAATTCTAAGAAATCAGATGATAAAAGTAAACTGTGGATTGTTGATTTATGTCACAGTACATGTTTTGATTTTAACAGCTGATAAAATATAACAAGAGGTAAATATTTTCGGACATAAACTTCCTCTTGTATCAAAGCTGACTTTCTAAAATTAATTGCCAGCTTTACCCCCTTTGTAAAGCTCGGGCTTTAGCTCCCTAATTTTTACATACGATAAACAGCCCTGTTGGGAGTCTAGTTGGCAAGGACTTGCCAAACAATCAAAAGTGTTAATAAGCACTATGAATTGTTGAAAGGGCTGTAAGCTTACTTTGACTAACACACACCTGTGTGTTTTGGTGTATTCACGACAACGTCAATCTGAAATTAATTTGCCTATTAATTACTGTTGGCCAAATGTTTTCCATAAAACTAATGCTTATAACATTGGTGGAAGCTGCAGAGCACAGCATCTCCTGTTCATTTGTGTTTTGAAGTTCAGGTCTTACTGCATGCAGTCATACTAGGTATGGTAATAGACATATCCAAAGAAAACTAGTTCCAAAGCAAAGATTTTTTTGTCATGCAGTTCGTTTTATTGCCAATTTATGGTCCCTACATCAGTATAATTTTTTCTTTTTAAATTTTTTATACCTTAGTGTGTCCTCATATGTGTGCTACCGTGATACGATTTTATAGTATATCAGAGAGGGGAAAAAAAAAGGTTGTGGTCCTGTCTCTTCATTCACTAAAAATTGGAGAATTTTGATTTTTTGCCTTTGTTAGTGCTCGTCTTCTTATATTTATTTAAGCTTAGTATTGTAACTCTATGTCACAGTTTCTGGCTGTGGGAAGGGGAAGGGAGGTTAAAAGTCACTAGATTTGTGGGAAGGTGTGAAATCGATCATATGTGACTAACATCACACTTGCCTTTGCTTAATTTTAAGACTTTTACATGGATCTGAAGCTAGCTTATTGAATGCTGAAGCTGCAGTCAATAACCTAATTATCATGTTTTCTTAAAAATTTACAAGTCTTGGCTGTAGCTATCACTCCTTGACCTGCTGACTTGTATGTATATGATGCACAGATGCTGTAATAAATTCAGTAATGACATAAAGCATGGCTTCACAGAAGGTCAAAATGATATGCAGAAAAACTGAGAATTACTTGCAGGCAGGAAGCAGAGGAAGTAATTCTCAGTGTTGAAACTGTAGCAAAGCATTCAGTAGGCTAAAATCTGGAATCTGCTGCATACAGATGTAAGAACATTGTCCTTATTCACTCCTCACAGCTGTAGTAAAGAAGCATCACGCGGGGATGGCTACATCTAACTGTACACATACTGTTAAGTTGCTTCATGTACTTTGATTATAGTAGCAGACTACTAGTTCATAGGTTCAGAGATAAGTATTAGGCTAGCTGCCCTTGCAGGCCATTTTAAGCCTAGCCAATTTATCTGCAAAGGTGAGAATCAAACTGTATACATAGCGTCTATGAGGCAACCACCTTAAACATTATACCAAGCCCTACCCTATGCAGATTATAGCTTCTGATCATCTCAACTATTATTTACATTTTATTCTGATTAATTTTTAATTCTGTATATTGTGAAATTTAGTATGGGTTGCATTATGTGGTATAAAGTTATGCAGAAATTTCCATTGCTGATTTAGTTATCTTTTGATAGATACTGATGTATTACAATCATTGAGTATAAAATTGCAGGTTTAAGTCCCGCACAGTGGCGCCGAGCTGAGATAAACTGTTACTGGTGCCAGAAAGTCTGCTCTTCAGTTTTTCCCTTAGATCTTGCTAGTTCTTTCTCTCTTGGACTTCAAATAGCCTTCAGGTTTTTGTAGCAGTTATTGTAGCACACCTAAGTGCCATCAGCACTAGTCATTCTTAATGGAAATAGCTCTAGTACTTAGTAGTTATGACCACCCCTCCTGGCATGATTAACCTGGTGCACTTGGGCATTATGAGGCAGTGTAGCAACTGCCTCGTGTACACAGACAACCCTCTCCTCTTACCTCCCACCACTCAGACTTGTGACAGATGCACTTGCATCACCAAACTGGAAGCTATGCACTCTCCAGCCAAGACCGGACTAGCCGGTCAAGAGGAGAAGATGAACACCTGCACCACACCACATGGAACACATAGCCCTCCATATACCCACTATCACAGCTCTTACATAAAAACACAAACCACACACCCACCTTCGTGGAGGCTCTTAATAGAAATTTACCCAAAAAGCAGAGACCTCCAAGACAGAAATGCACTCGACCACCACAACACAGCACAAACCGCAGGACACATAGCTCACCTCCACAGTGTGCCCCTCAACCTAAGCTCCTAAGGCTAAACACCTTGCCCAATACACTAATCATTGGTGACTCAATAGTGAGGCACACAGATGTCCCACTCACTAGGTTGAATAAGGAGAAGGTAACAGTCAGCTGTCTATCAGGTGCCAGAATCCGACACATAACACACGCACTCAGGTCATTCCGTAACAAGTACAAGTATGACTTTGTCATTGTCCATGTGAGTGTGAATGACCTGAGATGCACGTCCCCGGACTACATGAAAAGAGACATGGTGGAGCTCTCGGTTATGTGGCCCAGGCAGGTATGACACTAGTCCTGAGCAGTATCCTATTGTCACCCAGAATGATACCACAGTACAAACAGAAAATGATTGACTTCAACAATTGGTTTCTGGTGTCATTCTAAGGGGATCCAGTATCTGCTTGGGATGACATGATTAACAGACCTCAATGCTTTGCCAGAGATGGCCTGCATCAGTCAACCTTGGGTTTCTGGGTACTGACTAAGGCTTTGCCACCCCTATAGTGCCTTTTTTAGGTGGCGATGGTCATTCTGCTAAATGCTACAAGTCTAAATCTCAAGATGCACTTGCTCGAAGCACTCCTCAAAATGGAGAACATTGACATTTGTGCTGTAATGGAGACCTGGTTTAAAGCAGCAGAAAGCACCCCTGCGCTACGAGACTATAACTCATTCCACACCTTTTGGCCCCAAAAATGGACCGAAGCTCCAAAGGTGGTGGTGTCTCCGTATTCATAAAGAATATGCACACCTGCAGACTAGTAGCCCAGCATAATGCATCCCAAGATACTTCAAGTGCAACTAACATTTGGTAAGACTGCGATCCAGGTCATAGCCTGCTATAGGTCCCCAACCATGTCCCTAGACTCTCACTCCATGTTCCTAAGCACCCTGGAATCTACCAAGGTCCAACCCAACAATCTCTTACTAGGGGACTTCAACTACCCTTCATCAACTGGGAAAACTACTCAAGCACCAATACACTGGTCCAATGCTTCCTGGAATTCATCAATTCCAATGCCCTGGACCAGCTCATTTTGACCCCCACTAGAGGAAGCAACATTCTTGACCTAGTTATTACTAACATGAGCGACCGTTGCTCTACTCCAGTAGTCAATCCCTCAGATCCGACCGTAAACTACCACTATGGAGATCCACATCTCACACACACCCCCCGCAGAGGCAACTGTGACCCTCATGCACTGGCCCAACAATCAAGGAGCCTCAATCCTCACCACTAACACCAGTGAGGGGAGTCCACATTGGGAGGGATAACAGATACACACACAGTAAAATACAATTTCTCTTAAGAGCACACAGAGATCACATTCAGTCTGGGGCTGGTTTCTCCTTTCTTCCCAGATCCGCAATAAAACTCCTCACTGGCACAGCTATAGGGTCCAGATTTCAGCCTACTGGTCAAGCTAAAACCTCCAGCACCCTCTCTGTCCAACCAGTGCTTCGTGTCCCTGCCCTAGTAGCTGACACATGATGCACACACACACTTTGAGGTATGAGTTATATACAAACACACAGACACTCCTGGAGAAGGCTGGCACAGGTTCTCCAGCTATGCCCCTTCTGCCCAGACTATATGGTAGTACCACTTGTCACTGACCACTAATATAAGCTACTAATAAGGCCCTTATCAAAGGGTGTCCAATTATTACTCTGCAATATTATTATCCAAATGGTAAGTGTGAAGAACAGCAAGTCTTATTTGGAGTGGCTTGGACAGTATCATTATATACATGCAATGTACTCTAGAGCTTAAATTATCTCTACATAAAACAGCCACAGTTGAAAGGTTTAAAAATGTTTAATAATAAATAATAAAAACACAAGACAATACTTCTTACTACACAGTGCTAGTCGAGAGTTCAGACTCAGGAAAATGCTCAAAATAATATTGTATAATAGTTCTGACATCAATACAAAAACAACTAGCCAATCTTCCTATTTCCTAGCTATTTCTAAGAGAGACACTCACTTCTAAGATCCTACTTACATACAGAGCACAGGCAGAGTGCTGGTGAGTTGGATGTTCTCAAGACAAATGCAAAATGCTCTCTCTATGTCTCTGAGAAAAACCTTTAAATTGATAATACATCCTGCTGACTCATTTTAGATTATATCATTCTTTACAATTCTGTGGTTTCCTAGGCTAAGAGAAACTCTACATTAACATTTCTTAGTAAGCTTGCACCTGGTCAGGAAACACAGCAATAAACATTATACCTGTAAATTCTCTCAATTAACTACTTAATTAATATTTACAAATCACATAATTATCTACAAAATTATATCTAGCTAGGCTGGCAGCCTTCACATATCTTCACAGTAACCACCTTGAAAAACTTCTCCAAAGCTGACTTTGGACTTCTAAAAACAGAGGTGACTAACTTCATGGCACCCATGCTAATGGAAAATAGTTGCATGACTGCCAAATCGTACACCAATGCACTGTACGAACATGTACATAAATGCATGGAACTAGCCATACCAAACAGAACCAAGATGCTGTCCTCCAGAAAAGGAAGCCAATCTGGTGGTCCCCTGCCATTAATAAACTCTATAACAGAAGGAAGAAACTGTTGCAGAAAAAGGTGAAGTCCCAAGACTGGAAAAACTCTTATTAGCCTCAACAAAAAGTTGATATCCCTCATCAAATCCTCCAAAGCCAGCTATGAGGGCAGAATTGTGGCAGACACTAAAAACGATCACAATCACAAAGCCTTCTATAGCTATATTAAGAACCTCCATAGCAATACCCAGATTAGCTCTGAGTTACTGCACAATGGTACCTCCTATACTGAGCTAACAGATATTGCAAACATACTGGCTGACAGATTCAGTGCCAACTTTACCTCCCCCCCAAAGGACCAATCACAGTTAAGGAAGAATGCCAGGCACCCAGCATTACTGCAGCACAAGTTAAAACTGCATTGTCCAAGAGTACAGCTTCCATGGGACCCTGGCTGTGTTCTATGTGAACTACAAAGTGAACTGGCACCACATCTGTGTGCCCTGTTTAGTCACAGCCTCATCTCAGCCTTTGTCACTACCGAATGGTGCACTGCTACAGTCATCCCTCTCCATAAAGGAGGAGTGAATGCAGACCCTGGGAATTATTGCCCCATTAGCCTGATGAGTCTGATGTATAAAGCAATGGAGCGCATCACCATGGACCTGATTAACAAAGATATAGGAAATCTTCAAACTCTAGACCCCATGCAATTTGGCTTTGTGAAAGGGAGATCATGCCTGCTCAACCTGGTTGACTTCTTTGAGTCAGTCACCAGGGCTGTGGATGAAGGTAAGGCAGTGCATAAAGCCTACCTCGATCTGGCCAAGGCCTTTGATACCATTCCTCACTCAGGAATTATTGATAAACTCACCAAACTAGGCATCAACCCCTATATCACTAGGTGGGTTGCAAATTGGCTCACAGATAGAACACACAGTGTGAAAGTAGCAGACTCCAAGTCAGACTGCCGACCAGTCACGAGTGGAGTCCCACAGGGATCAGTCCTGGGTCTTCTCCTGTTCGGCATCTACTTCTCAGATGTCCAGGCCAACACAAAGAGACTCTGGCTGACCAAGTTCACAGACGACTCCAAGCTGGGAGCCATTATTAATTCCCCAAGTGATGCAGACATCCTACAGAAAGACCTCACTGAGACCAATGACTGGTGTCGAAACCATAGCCTTAAGCTTAATGCCAAAAAATGCATAGACATCCTCTTTGGTAAAAACTCAGTTCCTACTAATTACCACATTGATGGGAGCCCACTGAACACTGAAGGCGTTGTAAGAGATCTGGGGACGCAGGCTGATAGCAACCTCTCCTTCCACCACCACATTGCCACTGTGATCAGAAAGCTCTTCTATGTAGCACATGTCATTACCAAGGGTTTTGCATCCAGAAAGAAAGAGGTTATCATCTCTCTCTACACTTCCCTCATTAGACCAGTCATCGAGTATAATGCCCCATTTAGCATGTACCTCACTAGGCACCTGCAACATCTGGAGAGGCCACAGAATTACCTCACAAAGAGGATCCTAGGCGTTAAACACATGTCCTACACAGACAGACTCAAAAGACTCCATCTATTCTCTGTCTCATATCACCTACTTAGAGGTGATCTCTGCTTAACTTACAAAGCCATGTCTGACCCAGCTCTGTTAGAAATGCTACATCTAAAGAAATCCCAATCCCTCCACACCACACACTCCAGAGACCTCAACCTCATTACCACAATCAACAGAACATGCTGTGGGGATAAGCTTCTCACCCAGAGACTGCCCATGCTCTGGTATAGACTTCCCATACATCATTAGCCTAGTACACTCATACGAACCTATGAAGCTATGTTTTCATTGCCATTTTGTTTGTATTAGTTTCTTGTTTCCTGTTTGTCTTTTTCTGTATGTAGGTTTTATTAGTTTGTATTTTGTTTACAGTAAATAGGTAGTGTCTGAAAAGGGGTAGTGGTCCATTTCACCTCTCTTTTCAGCAAGTAAATAAGTACTTTCATTGCATGTTGATCTCTTATGGATAGATTAAAGAGAAAGAAAAGCAGTTTGTAATGCAAAAATACGTGACAGTTGGGTGGAGTTGTCCTTGAATGCTTTTTCAGTGTTCAGACATCCTTAATTTGCAGTTAAACTTTGAAAACATCTGTACTGCCTGGTTGCAAGTTACTGTGTTCCGACCTTGGCAGACATGTGTAGTGCAGAGGCCATAGGCCATGTGCCTCTGTATATGAAGCATAGGAGCTGGTTGCTTTAACAAGATTTTCATCAAGATGTTTAATGCATTCATGAAGGACATAAGAAGAAAGCGCAAAAAATTCATACAAGTTATGTCAGTCTTGCAATTTTCTTTATAGGGCAGTATGCAGGACAAAGCATCTTGGCTTTTTTTATAAACGATGCTATAAGAACCATCAGTGCCCATAAGATCACACTGCATATCATCAGGGAACACTGATTTTCCATTTTTCTTGGGATCTCAAATTTGGACTGATCATTGGAAAAACATGGGATTTACATGGAATTTGGCATTTTATGCCACATCCTTCAGCTATTTTGGTTAATTTTGAATTCAGTATATTGCTGATCATCAGCTGCCTAGCTACTATATTTTACCTTAAATATCCTTGGTATTATTCCTCAGTGCTGGGACTGCACCAATGTCTGATTGGGCAGGGGAAGTAGAGTGGAGCAGCATGCATCCCATGTGATTTTTTAGTGTGGCTTAACTGGGTGGAGTTAATGATGCCATCTGCAATACTGCACATAACTTCAGTTAGCTCTAGGTTCCCTCTTCAGAATGTTGAAGTTAATGCCAATCTGCCCTATGATTATGGCCACGATCCCCATCACCACAGTTATATCCTTATTACAGGTAGAAACTATTCCTTCTCCAGCTCCTCTAGAACCTGAACTGCTAATTGATCTTGTGCCTGCTGGGTCATAATTAGAACCTGAACAGCTAGTTGATCTTTTGTCGGTTGGGTCATAATCAGGGCTCTGTCACTCTATGTCACAGAGCTGGATAAACTATTAAAAATACTGATAGTTTGCATTACGTAATGTTTTGTACCTCTAATCTGTTGTAATGCTTTAATTCTTCATATACGGAAATTCACTAGAAAATTATAATAAAACCATGGTAATAACTAGAAGTTGCACTTAACTCATAAATATAATTCCTGTATTTCATTTCATGAAAATGAAAGGCTTTTTAGAATTGTAAATCAGTGTCTTGTGTCATAGATTGTAGTTTTTTAATGAATAATGAATGTGAAAGACATAGCATCCTCCATTCTTTTTACCTCTGTTGTTTATAAGTATGAACAGTAATTCCCAAACTTACCGCCACCTTCTACCTACATCTAATCAAGATATGGCTACACTGTTTGTGCAGTGATGTTGAAACTTGTTCACTGTCTGCCCAAAGCCATGAGCTCATTCATTATTTAACTCATGGGAGTTGATGAAGCACACGTGTATTTTCCTGAAAAGGTTTATCGCTCTATCCTTTTCCAATTTTACTACATTTCTGAAAAAAAAGTTGTACAGATTGTATAACAGGGCTTTTCTCATCTCAGTGTTCACTATTCCACAACTGTCCCCACATTCACCATGTTCAAATCTTAGGGTAGCAGAGAGCTCTGCCATTGCACCGAGGAACTGTTTTTTTTTTATCTGTTCAATACACACAACAGATTTCCACAACAGCTGCTAAAGTGCAGAGATCTGAGTAACTAGGCAAGCTTCCCTGCAGCCCTCAACACCCCATGATAGTAATATGCACCAACTCCGAAAGTGCACAACACTGAATAAAGGACATTCTCCCTGATCCCCACTGTTCCATGATCTACCAGTAAATTTTGATCAGCTAATTTTTAATCAGCTGTACTGGCTTTTTCACTTGTCGGTGAAAGGACTTGTTGACGTGTGTGTGTATACACACACACACACACACACACACACACACACACACACACACACACACACACACACACACACACACACCCTGCGACACTGTCTGGATTGTGAGACCTGACATAGATTCTAGAGAGAACCTATATTTCAGAGGTCTGGGGTTTAAACCCTGTCATCCTTTTAGCAGCAGAGTAATATTTCAGGATGTCTACATAAAGTTTGTTCATGACTTTGCTTATCACATACTGAGTTCCTCCATTTGTATTTCTGGTTCTTGGGGAGACAAAATAATGATGGTACAACTGAGACAATTTATTTGCCTGTAAAAGTGGAAATCAAAGCCAAACAAAAGATAAACTATGAACAGAACGCACATAAATATTTTATTGGTCATATTGTGATCTTTTTTGCAGTAAAATGCTCCTTATGAATTTAGATTGTTGGTTTTACTTTACAATTCATTTACCCCAAAGAGAATTGGTGTGAGAAACAGTCCTGATGCTGTTTCCCTGTCAAAATTACTTCATTTTCTTCTAATTGCACAATATTAAATTATGCTGCTTTATTCTTTTTTTTTTCTTAAAGGTGGACTCCACCCTACACTGTAGTAACCTTATCTAAGTGTTATTTTTCCTCATAATATCCCATGGGTATTATTAAATGCTCAAAAATCCTTCAGTGTCTTTCCAGTTCCCTACCTTTTTTTTCCTGTGCTGTAGATTGTGAAGGTTCAGAGTAATGGCGACTGTGGAAGAGAGGTGAAGAAGAGAGTACAGGCAGGATGGAGTGGGTGGAGAAGAGTGTCAGGAGTGATTTGTGACAGACGAGTACCAGTAAGAGTAAAAGAGAAGGTCTACAAGAGGGTAGTGAGACCAGCTATGTCATATGGGTTAGAGACAGTGGCACTGACAAAAAGGCAGGAGTCAGAGGTGGAGGTGGCAGAGTTAAAGATGTTAAGATTTGCACTGGGGGTGACGAGGGTGGACAGGATTAGGAATAAGTATATTAGAGGGTCAGGCCAGGTTGGATGGTTTGGAGACAAAACCAGAGAGGCAAGATTACGTTGGTTTGGACATGTGCTGAGGAGGAATGCTCTGTATATTGGGAAAAGGATGCTAAGGATGAAGCTGCCAGGTAAGAGGAAAAGAGGAAGGCCTAAGTTAAGGTTTATGAATGTGGTGAGAGAAGACATGCAGGTCTGGCTGGTGTGACAGAGCAAGATGCAGAGGACAGGAAGAAATGGAAACAGATGATCCACTGTGGCGACCCCTAATGGGAACAGCACAACAACTACCAGCGCCAGTCAACTCAGTCCAACCAGAAAATAATTCAAACATTGCATAAACAGTATCACTTCCCTTAAATCCACACAAGAGCTCGAGCCATTAAAACACACACTTTTATTGTACAGAACGTAGGTTTGGGAATAGCCGAAAGAAAAAGAAGAAGGTTGTGAAGGCCCTGTCATTTTTTTTGCCTGTTCATGTTTCACTTTAATAATCTGTCTCAGCCTGCATGGCCTATGCTAGATATACAGTTTTTTGGATTTTATTTCGTTGGTCACAGTCCTCAGTTTTACATCTTGAGAACCTTGTGTATCAGAAGTCAGTTAAATGCACATGTTAACAGCATAAATGAAAATTCTGCAAAAGATAGTGTTTTGAATACATCTTTGTGTGAAAAAACATGGATGAGTTAGCTTTACTGCAGTAGTAAATAAACACACTGGTAACTTTCATCATTTTTTTTTTTTTTGCAATTGAAGTATTGCTTTTATTTGTTTAACCATATACAACTTTAGGATAGCCTGACAATAAATACTACGTCTTACCATCTCTCTGAACTAACAGTTGCCAGGTACAAACAAATAGCAGACCAGTTACACAGAACTGACAGGTTTGACACATTAAGAAGATGGGGTAGGTCTAACAATTTTTTGAGGGTTACAGTTTGACTAATTAAGAAAATCCTAGTATTTTGAGAGGGTTTAAATGTATAAAGTGACATTCTGTCAGCACAGGGCAAGGTCAGTTAGTGAAAAAGAAAAAAAAAATGAAATTGGTTTTGGAGACTGACAAAGCCACTCACTGTATGAGTACAGTCGGTTTATCTAAATTGAGGACTTCCTTATGTCTAGGATGAATGATATATAAAAGGGAGACAGTGTGTATTGTGGGAAAGGAGACAAAAGTCTTATGAAAAACAATCATGTCAATACAGCAAAAAGAAATTAAATTGTAATGTGAAGCTTTGACAGTAATTATGATGCATTAGTATAGGAGACAATATCAAGATATGATTGGGGAAAATTTAATGTTTTAAGGTTGTGTTCTCTGTTAACTGTCCTGCCATCATTGATGCAGACCAGCAATACCATGAATCCAGATGTTCTTTGGATAGCATGAGTGATCTCTGAATGTTGTAACTTAGTAACATGTAAGTGGTTGGGGCATGATTAATGGGTAATTGGCTTGCTGTTTTTATCGTCACCATCCACTTCCACAGACTGTCTGTGAACCTTTTGGATGATGCTTTACAAGGAAATGTTTCACCACTTATGGCTTGTGGCCCTAAAACTGATCAAAGTTATCTATTCACCTTTAACTAAACACCTTAGACCTGGTATATTTTCCCTCACTGGAGTAGCTACCATTTTTAGCCACTACCACCTGAAAAAAAATAGTATGTTGCTTGAGATTAGCTCACAGGTAACGAAAAAATCAAAGTGTGTAAGTCAGGTTTCAACTGATAGTGGCCTCATTAGCTCTCCATAGAAAGTCATTGTTCAAAATAGATGTCTGTACAGTTATTGGGAGACATTTGTATCAAACATACCATTTCTTTGGATTTGGTTTGGCTGAATGTTATATTGAAGGAAAGGCTAGTTGGATGGCTACATTGTGTATTTTGTGTTCAAGTCATTAACATAAGGGGTTTGAGTTGTAGTCTGGGTTGGGTTGATTTTAGGGTTGGGATTAAGTTAGAAGCAGGGGTGGTTGAAACAACCCCTTTGTCATCATTTCCCATTTCCCCAAGTCCCTATTTGTCTCTCTTTTTATTTTATTTACTTGCCATCCTTTCATATGAGTCTTTCGTTGTATTTTACTTTAAGAAGGTACGTATGTGTTTTAGGGTATGTTTTGTTGGGTTAGATGTGGGATACTTTGAGATGCTGTAATGCTTTTTGTTTAACTTAGTAGTCTGTATTTCCCAAAGTTGCATGACTACAGGGGAAGGGGAGCAATGTGTTTTTTTTTTTTTTTTAATGCTTATGGTTGCTCTTTTTTATACAAAATGTAAGCTGATACATAATATAAAACTGGTTACCATTACATTGCATTATGGCTTTTTTCTACTGTTAAAACATTGAAAAGGAAGGATGGAGTGCTTGGCTTACATGGATCTATATTAGATAATTGAACTTTCAAAAGTTTGAATGTCATATGGTCAACACCATGTGATCAAATTTTTGAAAGTTCGAACATTTTAACAGAGATCTCCATACAGCACGGAATGGGAAGATTTCCCTTACCTGCACTGTAGGGTGATTTCAGAGTTGGTATATTTAAAAAGCGGGGGTGGTGGGGGGTGCAGGGGGGCTTGCCCCCCCTGCTTAAAACATTCAGGTAGGTTATTTGTGTAGTTTATTTTTTTATTAGATGTTTGAACGTTTAAAATTTTGATCATATGGTATCGACCATATGACAGTCGAACATTTGAAAGTTCGATTATCTAATATAGCCCCGGCTTACATGTCCACCAACCACTTCTGGAGGATGTAAAAGAGTCTAGTTTTGGATTTCGGTGCATCCTTTGATATTGACTTGGTTTTTGCTCTTCCACTCTAGAAATTAAAAAAAAACTCTGAGGCAAAGGGCAGCTAGAGTGCAGTTGTTTCACTTACTAAGTTTGAGATACTGTAAAATTTACCTCATAAAACAGCAACTTTGATGGGAAAAGGGCAAGTAAAGATTAATTCAAACATACAAAGTCTTTGGAAAAATAGGGATGGAGAGGTGGCGGGGCAGTAGGGAAGGGTGAGTGGGAGCTAGTTTGCTCTGTGATCTAGTGGCTTTTGACCTGCTCTCAACCCCCTTCCCCTTCCTGTTTTTTTTTTTTTTTTTTTTGGTGGGGGACAGACTTTCATATTTCAAATGAAACTGGTTAAGCCTACTCCTACCAGGCAGACAGATGAGGTAGTGTGGTAATTTCAGTAAGGTACACATCGGCCTGCCTATGCATGGATATGCCTGCAGTTCCTCAAGACCCCAACACAATACTGTTAGTGTTTTATCTACTAGTTTTTTGTGGTGCATTGGAGAGGGTCCCATGTAGGGAGCAGGAGAGAGGGTCTTACTCCATCTGTTTCTACTCCCAACAAAAGGTGGCCCCTAGAGATGTAGTTTAGATCTGTTCAGACTAAAAAAAAATTCCCAAGGCTGACCACAATACCAACTGTACTTTCCATTTTGCCTTTTCTAATCTTAAGGACCTTCTTGGTTAGTGCAGACCTGAAGGATGACTGTATACACATTCCCATCCAAAAAAAGCACAAGCAGTACCTGAGACTCTCTAGTGGACAAAAACTGCTTCCAGTTAGCTTACTTTCCCTTTGGCCTTTCAGTAGCCCCTAGGATGTTTACAAAAACATGGCCCAAGAGTTGTTTTTTGCTTTCTTTCTTTGAAATAACTTTATTTATCCATCACATTTTTGATTTGCAGCATGAGCTCACATACATTAATAACACAGAGAAGAGAAATGTCACAGTAGCACTTTCCATTGTTGCACACGTGCATTATACATCATTTTTCATTATAATGCTGGTTTTAGTCTTTTGCATCAGAACATAGAGATTTACTTTAAAGTTCTTACCAATTTATCTTAGTTGTCTGTTTAAACATTGATTTGATTATATTGTTACGAAATGTGCTGTTTACTTTTGAGAAAATTACTTACTTCAAAATTTTAATGATTCCACCTCTGTTTCTTTCATTTCCTTAACAGTGTTCTTTACTTAATTTGTAACAGGTTTAATCCTTGATATCCACTTTGTGTAATTGCATTTTTGGTTGTTGCTAGTAATATTACACTTAAAGTCTTAATATGTCTCAACAATGCTGAACTAAGATGCCAATGTAATAGCATTATCTCCCAACAGTTATGTCAAGACAGTCTATATTTAGCCCTTAAACTTGGTTAACTACTCATATTCCCAAAAATGTGGTCCCGGTTTCTTCTCTCATTCCCTTCACATCTCCAGTATCTGCTCTCCACTTGAAGAAGAAATTTCTAAACTCTACTTGGAGTACAAAAGCAAAAGTACCATCATAAACATTTTCATACAAATAT
Source organism: Protopterus annectens (assembly GCF_019279795.1). NCBI lineage: Eukaryota > Metazoa > Chordata > Ceratodontiformes > Protopteridae > Protopterus > Protopterus annectens. The sequence goes on along the minus strand of NC_056731.1, from coordinate 361,933,718 downwards.
CCTGAATCCTTTGGACGTCATAGTGTACTTAGAGACCTTACAAATTTCATTCCATTGTTCTTTTGTAATTTGCTGTTATAATCTTCTTTCCCAGTCTTTTGTAATCTCATCCAATTGATTCTGCTAGTTATCATGTAATATTTTATAAAACATACTAATTATCCATTTTCATAGTAGCATCTTCTGTTCTTCGTTCAACTAAAATCCTTGTCAGAGATGGGTTTTCATTTGGTACTCCCCTCTTTCTTTCTCTGTATTCCTCCAACAGTCTCAGATAATGAAGGTAACCCTTGTACTGCAGATCAGACAATTGTTTGGTTTCTTCCCACTCTATCACTTTACTTTCCAGTTAATTTACTCCCAGTAATTTGATTCTTTGTTAGTTTCCTCTGGTTACTTTCTACCACCTCTTGCCTACTTTTGTGCTTTTCATTGTATTTATTACTATTAGCAACATCTCCTTTCTCTACTACCCATTGTTCTTGTTTTTGAGGGCACAAGGATTGCACATTTACCCATACCTGGATGATTGTTTGATACAGCCCCCATCAGAAGAATGGGTCCAAAGTTCACCCACTGCCTTACCAGTCTGGATTTCTGTCCGAGCCTTCCATAATTAAGCCCAATCCCAGAGAAGTCAAAGATTTTTCTGGAAGTGCTGTTGGATGTAGACAATGAATACTTTTACTTCCCGGGACAGTATTCTCCATTTAAAAATTAACTTTGTGTATTTGGCACAGAAATCACAGATGTCAGCCTAAGGTATCCTCAGAGCTCATTGACTCATGTCCTGTTACATTCTGATGGTCACCTTAGCTAGACTGCATATGATAAAAATCAAGTAGTTACTCAGAAATCTGTGACAAACAGCAGAGTCTCCCCCTACTTCAGGTGAATTTGGCAAAGAGCACAGCCAACCCATGTATCTTGGTGATTTTGACAAAGACCACAGCCACTCTTGCATTAGGTGAGTGTGGTCATTTGGTCCATCAGGAAGATGTTTGCTTAGTGGTTTTATCAGCTGAAGCTCCGGCAGGGTAGATGCATGGTAGTTCTTCCAGCAAAGAATATAGGCCCTTACTCTGTATACATCAGACCTTGCCTGTGGGGTGGGAGTCCACATTTAACACAGCTGAAAGTCTGAGGAAAGTGGAATAAAGCCGTACTGTCAAGCATATCAACCTGAAAGAGATGTCAGCTTGCATTTGTCTATCAGGACATTTAGGATCAACTGTGGCTGATGGCATAAATGATGGACAACACCCCTGTGATTTAGTATATAAACAGACAGGGAGGAAGTCACCCTTACCAGCTCTGCAAGACGGCTTTGTTGTTATGGGAGCCAGCTGTTTAACTAGGTTTGTGTCTCCTTGCCTGTTACCTCCCTTCAGTCTAGAACGTGTTAGCAGACAAATTAAGCAGTGCCAGTATCTGCAATTACATGTTAAAGTTAGAGCCCATGGTCTTCCTGTCACCTCCAAAGTGATGGGGTGTGGCATAGACCTCTTGGCATCAGACAAAAATGAACATTTGCAGAACTTCTGCTTTAGGCTGCCAGGTGAGGTTGGTAAATACCTTCAGCATCCTAGGCTTGCAGTGTGCCTTCTCACCTTAACTTTGTTACCAGGTGCTTCACAAAATCAGAATGGACAAGTGCATAAGTTTGCTAATGGCCAGTCTTTGGACAAAACATCCATGGTTCATACTTGTTATTCATTTCACAAAAGAAGATTGTCTTATGCTTCGGTTTCTCACCATGGTGGCAGAACTCTGGGTCATGCTAACATAAAGCGCCTGAGGTTGGCAGCATGAATCATCTCAGCCTGATAATCTTAGAAAGATGAGGTAGGTGATATACGTAATACAGGAGACTAGAATGCCTATCGCTGTGGAGTCTTACTTGGTTAAATGGAAAAAGATTTTCCTTGTTGTACTAATGGTCAGTCTTTGGACAAAACATCCATGGTTCATACTTGTTAATTCATTTCACAAAAGAAAGTTGGTCTTCTGCTTCGGTTTCTCACCAGGGTGGCAGAAATCTGGGTCATGCTAACATAAAGCGCCTGAGGTTGGCAGCATGAATCATCTCGGCCTGATAATCTTAGAAGGATAAGGTAGGTGATATACATAATACAGGAGACGAGAATGCCTATCGCTGTGGAGTCTTACTTGGTTAAATGGAAAAATATTTTCCTTGTACTTTTTAAAGGGAATTTCCCCTTACAGAGACTATGGAAAACTAGTGCTGCAGTACCTTCTAGTAAACAGCCTTTCCGATGTATGCAGCTGTTGTGCAGGTCTACTCACAGACCACCTCCTTTGCCCTCACACTCCTTGATTAAGTAGTTCATAAAGAAGAAGACCACCTATTAGACCTGCACCTCCTCCACAGGATGTAATTGAGAAAATATCCATAGTCCCGTTGAGCCAAGCTGCTGCGTGGAGGAAGTACAGATCACCTAGGTGGTCTAAAATGCAATATCCCCTTCAGAAAGGTAGGAGGAAGCAGGACATTGTGGACAGGACAGGAGTGGATGCTTGTTGTCTTGGTAAAAATTGAATGTGCTGAGCAGTCCTAACACCTATACATGGTCCTATAAACTCCTATATATTTGTAGCTCTACTCATAGATATAACATTGCTTGCATGTCCTTTTGTGATATATATTATACATAAACACACTCACGCATGCATGCACGTACATATTTACACACAATAATCCTCCACCTTATTTCTGTATGGGAGTGTGACAAACCCACACAGATTAGGGTTGACATACAATGGTGAAATGCATGCTATCAGAATGGTGAGACATGGATCTATAAGCTGCAGAGATTCTAGGTTTCTGTCTGAAGTCAATCCTCTTCCTTTACAGAGGTAAATAACAGATCTGAAGTAGTTACTTCATTTGTTCTGCAACCTGTGGGTCTCAGATCCGACCTCGGATCTGACCGGCAGCTTTCCAAGCTTCAAGATCCGAGCTCCTAGCTCCTCCCCTCTACCCACAATCCCCTGTCACCACCACACTACCCCAGATCGTTTTTGCCGTGGCTTGAATCACAAGCATCTTGAGAAGAGCTCCTGAGCTTAGTAGCAGGGAAGTGAATTTTTTTCTTGAAATTTTCTTAAAACTTTGACAAGTTAAAAAGAAGAGTGTTGAGAGTGTTTCTCTGCCCTTTTTTATTTTCGGGATTGCGTTTTTGTTCAGTTAACCCTCCCCTAGGTGTTTGGGCGTGTGAGTGTGTGTGTGTCAGGAAAATGGCCGAAGGCCATAAGGCTATTTTTTCAAAGTGCACTGGGTGTGTCCATAAGCTTTCCCCAGCTGATGGCCACACTCAGTGCGTTATATGCCTGGGGGTTGCCCATTTGTCTTCAGACTGCCAGGTTTGCGCAGCCTTCAACCCCCGGGCTGTGAGGGACAGGAGGAACAAGCTTATTCTGGCGGGATTGCTTCCCCCGGAGGAGGCCTCTTCCTCCTCTCCCTCCAAGGTGCAGGCTGCCCAGGTAGCTTCGGCACCCCTGATTCCCTCGACTCAGGCTGGGACTCAACCTCCCACTACTGCCTTGAGTACGAGGGAAGTTCAGTCTTCTCCTTCTAGGGAAAAGCACAGGGAGAAGCACAGACACAAGAGGCGAGCCGAGCCTCATCCCTCGGCTCCACCTTCGAAGACTGTTAAATCACCTCCGAGGGTGTCCGGACCTTCTCCTTCTCGGCTCCGATCTCCTTCCTTCTAACCGGAGCCGGAGGAGGAGCTCCTATCACCCTTGAGGTCGTCAAGGCGGCCTTCCAGGCCCGCCTCTACGACCTCCTCTAGATCTACTAGGTCTCTCTCCAATGCCGATATGGACAGGATGATGCGTCGGTTTCTGCAGACCCAAATGCAGATGGGGGTGCTCTTGCCTCTCCCCCCACAGGGGGGGAGTGCAGCTTCAATATTTGCCCCGATTTCTCCTTCTTCAACCTGGATACGGGTTTTGGAGTCTTCAGATCCAGGCCCTTTCGGAGCCAGGGTTTTGTCGGCGCCGGTGGCCCAAGCCTTCTCGATGCTGACCATACCCTCAAGTATCTCGGATCCGAGCTCTCAGGGCCGTGGGCAGGGCGTCGGATCCATGGGAGCGGGTGCATCTTCGGCGCCTCCTATGTCGGAGAGCACCTCCTTTTCGGATCCGATGGCTTCGGCTCCGACCCCGATCCCTATCTCGGAGCCGAGGAGACTGCTCTCGGGGCCGGAAGAGAGTAGTTCTCCCTCGGCGTTCGAGGTAGTGGAGAGGGTACTGTCGAGGTCTTCCAGGTCCCCGACTCGGGCTTTGGATCCTTCCGCTCCCTCACTGCATACGGGTCTACCTTCCATCATCCTTCCATCATCCTTCCATCGGGACAGCCTGCTCAGACCCTCCAGTTGGTTCCCTCGGAGGAACAAGAGGCCGTTGATGAGCCCTCTTCTGATAGTCCCACAGAGGAGGTGCCTCGTAAACGGACGTGTAAAAGGAGGCACATGGACTCCCCCGAGTCCGTCACCACAGATACGGACTTAGAGGAAAGGGAAGGTTCCCCAAGGTCACCCCCCGAGGATGTCTCCTTTGGAGACATCATGGAAATGTTGCATATTAGGGGGGGTGGTCTGCCCAAAAACCTTCCTCGGATGAGTCCGTATTTCTGGAGGCATTTGAAGCGGGCCCATCTACCTCCTGGGTGTCCCCACCGGCAGATCCCCTGGTAGATCTCCTGACTACCAGGGCTTGGCAGGAACCCGACACCGTGGAGCCTATCCCACGTCGGCCGGATAAAATCCTTAGCCCCCCTTCAGATAGGCAGGCTTGGGCCAAAGGGTCTCCAGTTGATGCCATGTTGGTGGCTGCTGCCACTAAGAGAGAACTCTCCCAGGAGAGCTCCACGGTCCACCCGCCGGACAAGGAGTCCCGGGCGCTGGACCGTATAGGGAAGCGGACCTTTGCTTCAGCAATCTTCTCTGTGAGGGCGCTGAGTTATATGGCGCATGTCATCAGGCTGCAACGGGATTTGATCAAGGAATACACTGCAGCTCCACCAGAGTCCATGTTGGTCGAGGACAAAACCGTGTTCTCGACTCGTATGGCCACTCTCAAGTCCATTTCAAATACGTCCATGCGGCTACTGTCTTATGCTACGGAGGAGTCGCAAGGGCCAGCGGGGCAGGTGTTGTCTTGCGACGCCACGCCTGGCTCCGCCTTTGTAATTTCGTGGAACCTTTCAAGGCATCCTTTGCAAACACACCCTTTGATGGCTCTTCGCTTTTTGGCAAGACCGTACGCGATACACTAGTCCAAAGCGAGAAGGACGGGAAGACACTGTCTGCCATCGGAGTCCGCTTCTCGAGCCCCCAACGTTCCTTCTCAAGGAATCAGAGGGGGCAAAAGAAGCTGTGGTTCCGCAAGTCTCAGCAATCCTATCCAGCTTCAGACTCCGCGCCCTCCAGAGGCAGAGGGGGGCAGGGTGGACGCCGGCCCAGAGGCAGAGGGGGACCGCGTAACTTCGGGTCTAGGGAGCCTTTCTCCGAGAGACCCGCGCAGCAGCCCTGAGGGCTTACCCGACTGTCCAGCTCTGGAGGCAGTCGGGGGGGCGTTTAATGAAGCACCTGTCAATGTGGGAGTCCATCACGAACGATCGATGGGTGCTCCGAATTATATCCAGAGGCTACAAAATTCTCTTCCTATTTCGCCCTCCCTCAGGTGGTCGCCTCCCCGATGTCCCATCCAATCAAAGAGAGGCGGCGACCGTAGAGATTTCAAATTTGTTAGGAAAAAGAGCCATCCAGCGGGTCCCCCCAGACCAATCCGGATCGGGCTACTACTCAAGGTTCTTTTTAGTGCCAAAAAAGACGGGAGACCTCAGACCCATTCTAGACTTGTCTGCCCTGAACATGTTTGTCCCCAAAGAAAAGTTCCGGATGGTCACTCTACAATCTATTCTCCCCTTAATGCAGGAGAATGACTGGATGTGCTCTATAGACCTCAAGGACGCATACTACCACATTCTAATGGACAGACGGTCCAGGAGGTTCCTCCGCTTCCGGCTAGGGGCCAGTCATTACCAGTTCAGGGTCCTTCCATTTGGACTCACCTCAGCCCCCAGGGTGTTCACCAAAGTCATGGCAGTGGTTGCGGCCCACCTGAGGCTTCAGGGCATAAAGGTCTTTCCGTACCTAGACGACTGGCTCTTCACAGCAACCAACAGGCATCAACTTTGTACTGCGAGGGACTATGTTCTGTCTCTTGCCGACAGCTTGGGCATTTCACTCAACATACTAAAGTCTTTTCTTCATCCTGTGCAAGCATTAGATTTCATAGGAGCCAGGCTAGATTCCCGATCTACTCGGGCCTTCTTGACCTCGGACAGGCTGTCCAGCCTCTCACTCCAAGTTTTGGCTCTTCTTTGCACCAAAGCTCCACCGGCAGAGTTAGTCCTGAGAGCACTAGGCTCGATGGCAGCGGCTATCGGCCTCTCTCTCCATGCTCGCCTAAGGATGCGTATATTACAGTGGACACTCCAAGTTCAATGGTCACTGTTACTCCACCCATTGAACACTCCCATCCCCCTGAGCAGGGTTTGCAGGGAATCCCTCCTTTGGTGGCTTCACTCCCCAGAACTCAGGCAGGGGAGACCCTTTGTGATTCCCCCTCCCCAGGCCACGTTAACCACGGATGCTTCTCACCTAGGGTGGGGGGGGGCATTGTTTGGGCAGAAACGTCCAAGGTACGTGGACCTTGTCAGAGACCGCCTTGCACATAAATGTTCTGGAGATGAGGGCGGTGCTTCTAGCGTTGCAGGCTCTCCAAGACCTTCTACCTCTAGGAACGATTGCAATACAGACAGACAATATGTCAGTGGTCTGGTATATAAACAAACAAGGGGGAACCAGATCCTACCCTCTTTCTCAAGAAGCCATGAGAGTTTGGGAATGGGCAATATCCACCAACCGCTTTCTGATAGCAACGCACATTCCGGGACAATCCAACATTCTGGCGGACAAACTGAGTCGAGTAATTCTCAGTCCTTACGAGTGGTCTCGCAATCCGAAAGTTGCGAAGGAAATTTTCCACAAGTGGGGTTGGCCTCTCTGCGATCTTTTTGCTACCCCCCAAAACACAAAATGCAGCGAGTTCTTCGCAATTCTTCCCCCAGAAGGGGAGAGCCCCAGAGACGCTCTGATTCATGCTTGGCCTCCCGGTCTACTCTATGCTTACCCCCTGCTTCTGCTCATGGCGAAGTTCATTCAGAAAGCCGCACGGTTGGGGAGCAAAATTATCCTCATAGCCCCATTCTGGCCTCGTCAAATCTGGTTTCCATACCTGCGGTCTCACAGTCTCTCCTCCCCTTTAATCCCGGATCCCATTCCAGATCTGATATCACACCCAACTGGGTGCCCAACACCGAACCTGGTAAATCTCAAGCTCGCGGCTTGGTTGATCCAGTTCCGCTAATGGCAAGGACTCCCGGTATCTCGTCACCAGTGAAAACTATTCTGGTAGCAGCTCATAAACCGTCCACCAGGAAAATCTATAATAGCAAGTGGAAACGATTTTCTATCTGGGCTAACAGCCAGGATCACAACCCTTTTACTGTTCCGATTCCTACAGTCTTGGATTTTTTGTCCATGATATTTGAACAAGGGGTCAGTGCATCAACGGTAAATGTACAGTTGGCAGCAATATCCCATTTTCATGTGGGAGATGGATTAGGATCTCTAGCGTCTACAAAATTGTGTAAGACATTCTTGCGTGGCGTTTTCCTTCTCAAGCCACCGGTGAAATCCGTGACTCCCCCTTGGGACTTAACCTTTGTTCTGCAAGCCTTAACGAAACCTCCTTTTGAACCTGCAGCTTCTGTACCCCTTAATTTTCTGTCCTGGAAAACAGCATTCTTGGTAGCCATAACTTCTACTAAAAGGGTTTCAGAGCTCCAAGCTTTGTGCATGAAACCTCTCTATCTTATTTTTCACAATGACAGAGTGTCTCTCAGGACTAACCCGTCTTTTTTACCAAAAGTGGCATCTGTTGCAAATATCAATCAGACTATCAATCTGCCAGTGTTTTTCAAAAATTTTCAAAATAAGGGAGAATACATGTTGCATACACTAGATGTACATAGACAGTTGCGTTTTTACCTGCACAGGACCAAAGACGTTCGTAAGGCTGATCAACTGTTTGTGTCATTTGCTCCTTCATCCATGGGAAAACCTATATCCAAAGTGACACTGGCTAATTGGATTTGTCAATGTATTTCTCAGGCTTATAAGGCATCTGGCAAAACAACCCCATTTAAAATTCATGCACATTCCACACGGTCCATCGCAACTTCTGCAGCCTTCTGGTTCAGGATGCCGTTGGACGATATATGTTCAGCAGCCACTTGGTCTTCTGCTCATAAGTTTATTTCTCATTATAAGCTGGACATGATATCTAGAAGCAGGGCATCCTTTGGCTCCGCGGTGCTTCGGAATATCCTTCCATAGACCACCCAGGTTTCTTTGTTTAGGTAGCTGGGGACTCTGTCCCACAGGTTGCAGAACAAATGAAGTAACTACTTCAGATTTAGAAGTTATGTACTCACCATAACGTTCCATCTGAGTAGGTACTTCATTTGTCTGCAACCATCCCCCCCTGCCATCCCCCTAACCTGTATCGGGTTTCTAGGATCTTTATGATTCTTGAGAATATCTGAACCTGTTTATTACAGGTTTTTCAGGTGATACAGCAAAACTGATCTGAGGTAGTGTGGTGGTGACAGGGGATTGTGGGTAGAGGGGAGGAGCTAGGAGCTCGGATCTTGAAGCTTGGAAAGCTGCCGGTCAGATCCGAGGTCGGATCCGAGACCCACAGTTTGCAGACAAATGAAGTACCTACTCAGATGGAACGTTATGGTGAGTACATAACTTCTAAGTCATTTCGGTGATATTGTGGCTCTGCTTCTTAGGTATGTGCTGCTGAGATGTTTCTTAAGTATGATGGTAGAGGATTTGATGATCCTAAGGCTGACCATTTCAAGCTGCTTTTATCCAAGGTAGACATGGCTAATTTGCCTTTGAAAATGTAATATTAGAATAAACAGGATATTTTGGTTTTGGCTAAGCTTTCTTAACTTTTAGAGCCCAGACTAATTAAATGCTAGTGCCACTACTTAATGTTAATGTCTCAGCTCTTTTATAACTTGACATGAAAGAAATATGACAAATGCAAATGCATTTTTCAAAATCTTGTATTATACTGAAGTACATCTCTCTCCCCACACACCCCAAAACACACAAATGCAAAAATACACATTCATAGTTAAAAACAAACGCAGTCTCACACATATCAGTAGTGCGCATTAAAAGTCATTGCTTCTAAAGTGTCAGCTGCACTATAAATATGAAAAGTCATTTTGATTTTTGTAGGTCACTTTAATCATTGGAGCATGTAAGTATTGCCAGAGATGTACTAGTCTAGACAATTAAGAATTTGAGGTGCATCAGCTTTAACCTTTAAGGAAATGTATGAGTGGTTTGTACCTATATGTGATAGCAGTACAAATATATAAAGATTACTTTATACTTTTATTTATTTATTTTTTTTACAGAACATCTAAAATTCACAACAGGGAGATAAACGGTAGTACCAGAGCATTGTTTTCATTTTTGTGGAAGTCCACAGAAATGACTGAACGAGGTAATAGTTAATGGAAGTCAACTGGAGCTGTGGAGCAGTAATATCTTTGGGAAAGAATATAATCTGTAATATGCAAAGTGAAGTTGTGCAGGAAGTCCCAAAATTGAGTTTCTTACAAAATGACATTGAAATGTACACCAGGTACCCATTTATCACTCGGTTATGAACTCTGTGTAGATTAACATATGGAGTCTCTGAGATCATCTAGTTTCATAAAAGTCCTCTAATGAAGTTTGGCAGCTTCAGCCCCATAGCATAATTTGTTCCATTAATGTACAAGTGCAGACCTAAGGAAAGTCAAAACAATTTTTAGTGATGAAATCCGTTTTTTCTTAAGACTGTGCAGTTTTCCTACTACAATTTTTTAAAGCCTTTATTCTGAAAGAGTTAATGCAGCGCTGACTCCAAAACAATATGGAACATTATTTAGTGTTTAAACTGTAGGCCAGTAAGTAGTAAGCCGTTAAGCATATAATTCACAAATGTTCTTGCAGTGGAGGAATGGTGTAGTATTTAGTAAGTTAACTGCTAGTGACGTTTTGTGTGTATGGTTAACCACCATGGCTTGTTTCAGAGAAGTTTTGATACAGGATTGTTTATAGAGCACATACAGGAGCAGGCACTGATTCAGAGGCTGCAGTTGGAGACCACATTTTGTGCCTACTTGTAGCCTGAATTCAGGATACTTAAAGGTGGCGGTATTATGTGTAGGTTGAGTACCTAATTCCCCATCTACAGGGACATTCTGTATGTGTGTGTGGGGCAGAGTGGTGCTGTAATGACATAAATATACAGGAGCTGTAGGAACATTAGAAAGCATGCAGATACCTGTATATTTGCAATATGGCAGACACAAAAGCAAAACTTGTGCTTCCTGCATTCAGCATTTTCATTCCCTTAACATTGTTGGTTTTTATTTTTGAAAAAAAAAAGTTTTGTTCTTGTTGTGACTGTCACTGCAGAAAATAGCACTGGGGGTGGGGATGGTTGGTAGCAAATAAAGTCGTGGATAGTCCTGGACAACTGGTGGGGGTAACAAATTGCCAGCAAAATGATCTGGATAAGTAGCCTGCCTCAGTCAGATTTCATTTTTTCTTTTTCATGATATCTGCCAACTAAGAAATTCACGTCTTAAGGGAACCAATACTGAATATTTGTAAAACTGTTATTCAGCTGTTGTATAAACAGTTTGAGGTCACTGTATTCTACTGCATTAGTGCATACTGCTTACTGTGACCAAAACTAAGAGTCTGCACCAGTAGTGAGACACAAAGTTGCCTGCCTAGCACATGCAGATCCCTCTTTTAAAAGCCATTCCAGTTATAAACCTCAGAAAACAAATGATTTCAGAAACACGTCACACACAAAAACTGCACTGCATGAAGTCATTGTCCACTGCAGGCAAACTTTTTTTTTCTATGGTCTTAATCCTGAGTGAAAAGCAAAGGAAAAAAGAGACCACTCAACCAAATCTTTTATGTAGTCTTTCACTTCAAGCAACCTTAGTCTTTGAGAATTTTTTTTGGTCTGTTCATCTCTCACTTCATCTGTCTTTTCAGTAGGTATTGCATTCTACATTTTGTTGTGCAAGTACATGTTTCAGTTCTTTCAGTAACACCACCATTTAATTGTTTTTTACATATACATCCACCCCATTCTGAACAGTCACTTCTTAGTGCCAAAGAATGCACACTGTCACTTTCCTGTGTTATGCTATAATGTAAATAGAAGAACCACTACAATATATCTATTTTAATAAAAGGCCTACACATTACAGAAAAGTTAAAAACAGTATATGCTAATTAGAAATGCACAGGTGTGCCATTGCCACAGCCGAAATAAACACAAAAAACATGTAAATCGTTGAGATTTCCCTTGTAGCATAATTAGTATCTGTGGGCAAACATTCATATTTTGAACTTTAAATTTATATAAACTACTTTGATTTTGACTTGTAGTGCTGTGAGTAAATTAGTTTGTGAACAGTGTTTCTTTTTTACCTCATATTGGCTATGTCATGCATAAAAACTGGAGGAATCAGTCTTGACAGCAGGATTTTTTATGTCTTTTCAAAATCTGGTCTTCTAGGTGACAGACTGCAGAAGACAATTCACTTCCATGGTAGAGAGGCCATGAGTTTGTGAGTTGGGACATCTACTTTCTAAATTATATTACTAACTGCAAATCCCAGCAAACTAGATAGCGGAATGACAGCATTTGTCAGAGTGCACTTTTGTTGAGTATAACTGAAGTGTATTTCAGTGCTCCTTCTTTTGGCTGCATGCATTAACCCCTTATTAATAGTCATCTGTTTTATCTTCGCAGTATACTTCTCATACTGGGTACTGTCTTAACATGCTTATGTGAACTATTGCATTGCCAGTTTACATGTTAACTTTTAACGCACACATTTGGCTGCTGGGCACATTATGTTGAAGTTTAAATAAGTAACCTCTTCTCTGATACAGTTTTACAGTTAGGGTGATTGGCGTATTTATTTATTTATTTATTTATTTATTTATCTGCCTGTTTGTCTGTCTGTCTTAGTTTACTGGGAAAGTCTGACTGGGATAAAAGCCTTTTCCAGCAGAGAGAGGCCTGGGGAGAAAAGTTCCACATTTAACAACAGTTTTACATATACTTAAAATACAGTTGCATGACATCAGAAGGAATGTAAAATATGGGTAGGTGTACATACGAGAGAAAACGCTGTACAAAAGCTTACATAAACATTATTTAGAAACAGACCATGTACATAGCTTACACTGGTATACACAGTGTTGAAAATTCATTAGAAATAGACACAGGCTTGTGCATAGCAGAGATAGCTATAATGTTGCAAAAGATACTGTACTATTACCTGCAATTTCTAGCAATTAAAATACTGAAAAGATGTGGCAGTTTAACTAACTATGGAAATATTAGAAAGGGGGGAAGGTGGTTGATAATGAACTCTGATATGTTAGTAGTAGAGGGATGATGAAGGTATCATTACGTATAAGACTGAGAAGTAAAGTACTTAGGAAAGTGAGAATGGTTGGGGCAACTTTGCCTGTTATGAGGAGTATTAGTTTTGCAGAGATGAGGAGATTGAGTAATGTAACTGACAAATGGGGACAGTGTGATAGTGGTTGATCTAATTAGAGAGCAGAAGAAATTGGGTCTTGTCACTTAGAGCCTGTGATTGATATAATTTATGTGATCAAAGTTATTCCTTTTGGTTTAGTCAGTATCTTATTTATTTTTTCTGATTGTTCTGTTGTGCTCTGGTTTTAACATGTAAGCTCACTTTTTTAATAGTGTTTAGTGTCATGTCTGCCATACATCACTTGCCTTACTTGCATGCCTGAGAAGTGATTTGTATGTACTTTATATACTTGCCCAAGTCCGCTATGTGCAAGAAAATACTTGTTTTGAAGGGTAGCAGACTTTTAGATGATGTCCTCAGTATCACAGGATAAATGGAAGCTGTGCTGATCACACTGGATCTCTTGGATATAGGACATTTATAGCCAGTTGTGCTAATCCGTGGTCCACAAAGTTAGTCCATGTTGTTTATTCTTTGAGCAGCTCTTCTTGGGTTAATGCATGTCTGTTAGCAACATTTTAGAGAGTGCTAAGTGAACAGGAATCTTGATGCATGAGACTGATACTTGAATATTGTTGACTATTTACCTATGGGAATTTTAAACTGTAAGATATTAGTGCTTCAGCTGCATGATAAGTTTGGGACATCAAGTATTTTACATTGTGTCACAATTAGTGTTCCCCACCAGTAAGGTTTCCATTATAGTTCAGACCAGGGTAAACTTTCTAGGTGGGTATTTTCACAATTCCTCTTAACTAAATGTTGATAACTACAGATAACCAGTTATTGAAGAATGCAAATGTGTGTAGCCAGTTCCTGTGGTTTAGAGTAGTAAAGCCATGACTTTACAAGTGTCCTTGGTTCAGTTAGCAGCTTGGGCATCTGAGGTGCTGGCAGGGGAGGATGAGCATGCCCATCCTGGGAAGAGAGGTGGGAGAGACACATACGTGGGGTACACAATACAGTCAGATTTTCCTGGCGGAGACCATGGAAACATCTGTGAAGTACTTCCTGAGAATTGGCAGTGCAGTTTATTGACATCAATCCTT